>NC_135234.1:111146241-112346241 GCF_051348905.1 Ranitomeya variabilis
GGGGATCCTTGACACTAACTTTTTGTCAAATTGGCAGAGATTAGCAGGAGGGGCAATACCGAAAACTGCCTCGACACATTCATTATTTATGTCACAAATGCAATGTAAATTATTGTAGAAATGTGCTCATTCACCTCCATTCCAATCTAGAGACTTCTGACACTGATGCACATTGGAAGATGAGCTAGATTGTTTGAGGCGCGTGCCCCTTAATGGACTTGGTGCATATCTAACTCCAAAAGACTCTGCATCAAGACTGGCCAGGTTTGCTGATGGATGCGTTTTCCATTAGAAGTAATGTACTAAATTAGAATTGTTTCCATATAACTGCAGAAATTGAAAACTTAATATGCCTGTGTAGCCACGCTGAAACATATGGCTGTATTGTATGGCCTCGCATTGAGCTTTATGGAACTGTATTACAGCACCCGTATCATAAAGTTTGTATGTGATTGATGACCTACACATGAAGATTAGGCCCCAATTCAACAAGCCTGCAGGATAATGGTCACTTAACCGGCATACAAACAAGCAGACACAAATCTGCACTGGAAGGAAAATAGGGGAAAGAAATGAATGCATCAAATGGGGGTCCAACTTGCAGTCTGAATTCATCTTACCATGCTAAGGGGGGGGGGGGGGAAATCGGCAATGCTGGTGGCGTGGGATCACAAGAGGTGTTCGGTGGTCCTACATTGCAGGGCGATGATCCGACTCCCATCCTATGCTTGTGCGGCAGGTTCAGCGGAGCTCGGTGGTGCTCGGGCTCCTCTGTCATTTTGGGAACGCACATCCATTGCTGCAATGTGGTGGCCTCTGGGAAAATGGCCACCGGAGGCGTCGTATGCGCAGATTGAGATCCCAGCCTGGGATGGAAGTCAGATCATTGCCCTCCAGCTTCGGACCACCGACCACCCCCTCTTCCCAGCCCAGGGCCAGCAGAATCGCCTGACTCCTAGTGAAGTACATTGGGACTATAAGACACACCCCCATTTTCCCCCAACATTTTGTGGGGAAAAGGTGCTTCTTATAGTCTGAAAAAATACATTCATCACTGCCTTGGCTGATGCCTGAGTGAGCCCTGGTCCGACCACACCACGTCCTCTGAGAAGTAGCTCACTATCAGTAGACCGTGTACACAGAAAGCTGTGGTGTGGGTGGGAGCAGCTTTCTTAGCTCTGCTACATCCAAACTGCTGCACCCAGTAAACTAATACATCATTGGAATCGTGATATCCATCTATATTATGCTGCATCCAGATAAGGTAGCATTAACCTGGTGGCAGATTCCCTTTAACAGAGATTGCATGGTAGAAGCCCTCTCCTATGTATCACTCCTCACCAACATTACTGCTCTCTTCAGTGCCCACTTACCTGAAGGGTGCAGGATTCATGTGCTACAGCCCGAAACACCGTGTCTGCGAATTGAGATACTGATTTGGCTTTTATCCTAAAGGTACCGTCACACTCAGCAACTTTGCAACGAGAACGACAACAATCCGTGACGTTGCAGCGTCCTGGATAGCGATCTCGTTGTGTTTGACACGCAGCAGCGATCTGGATCCCGCTGTGCCATCACTGGTCGGAGCTAGAAGTCCAGAACTTTATTTCGTCGCCAGGTCGGCGTGTATCGTCATGTTTGACATCAAAAGCAACGACGCCAGCAATGTTTTACATGGAGCTAACAACCAGCGAGAACGAGAAGTGAGTCGCCGTTACGTCACTGGATCGCTCCTGCATCGTTCTGGAGTTGCTGTGTTTGACGTCTCTACAGCAACCTAAACAGCGACGCTCCAGCGATCTAGTTTAGGTCGGCTCGTTGTCTATATCGCCGCAGCGTCGCTGAGTATTACGGTACCTTTAGTTATATTGCACGACTCGTTAAAGGGTTGATTGTGACGCTATAGAGTTTAAGTCAGAGGTGTCAAACTGCATTCCTCGAGGGCCGCCAACAGGTCATGTTTTCAGGATTTCCTTAGCATTCCACAAGGTGCTGGAATCATTCTGTGCAGGTGATTAAATTATCACCTGTGCAATACAAGGAGATCCTGAAAACATGACCTGTTGGCGGCCCTCAAGGAATGCAGTTTGACACCTCTGCCTTAAGTCCTCTTTTTCTCTGAAGAGGCAATTTGCATGTGCTAAATAGGATTGACATGCTAATTCATGTTACTAGGGGTCTGCTGTGTAATGAAGTGATGGTGTCAATGTGCCTCCAGCAAATACCGTATTTTTCGGACTATAAGACGCACCGTACCATAAGACGCACCCCAAATTTGGGGTGAAAATTGCAGAGAAAAAGATTTTTTATAAGATGGGGGTTCGTCTTATTGTCCGAATTTAAGATCTCTTACCTGAGGACAGGCAGTGGCAGAGCAGGGTCACAGGAGGCATGGTGTCAGCAGAAGTGCGGTGTTGCTGAGGCGCGGTGGGCGGTACGGCGTGCACCTAAGCAGGGTCCCTTCCTGCTTAGGTGGGCAACGCCATGGCCTGGTGTCCATGGGGAGGCTGTGGTGGCGGCAGATGTGCGGTCACTTCCTCAGGTGGCAGCGGCCAGGGTCCCTTCCACCTTTGAGGTGACGCCGCGGCGGTATTGAAGCAGAGCTGGGTGAGTCACGGTTTTCCCGGTGGCGGCGGCCATCTTCCTGAGGCCTCGCGTGCGCAGATTCAGTGCTCTGCTTCCCAGGGCTTCAGGAAAATGGCCACGGGAGGCTGCGCGTGCGCAGATGGAGATCGCGGCGGCCATTTTCCTCAAGCTGAGATCTCAATCTGCGAACTCAGCTTCAGGAAAATGGCCGACGTGATCTCAATCTGCGCACTCGGCTTCAGGAAAATGGCCGCCGTGATCTCAATCTGCGCATGCGCGGCCTCCCGCGGCCATTTTCCTGAAGCCCCAGGAAGCAGAAAACTCACTCTGCGCACGCGTGGCCTCAGGAAGATGGCCGCCGCCACCGGGAACGTCGTGACTCACCCAGCTCTGCTGCTCTCCTTCAATACCGGGCCGTGGCGTCACCTCAAATGTGGAAGGGACCGTGCTCACGCCATACCGCTCACCGCGTGACATCATCCCCGCACCTCTGCCGCCGCCACACTGCCGGTAAGCCTGCATTCCAACTATAAGACGCACCCCCCCCCCCCCCCCCCCATTTTCCTCACAGTTTTTTGGGGAAAAAAGTGCGTCTTATAGTCGGAAAAATACGGTACCTCTTCTTTCTGTGTAAAGGCCCCGTCTCACTTAGCGACGCTAAAGCGATCCCGACAACGATACGACCTGTCAGGGATCGTTGCTGCGTTGCTATGTGGTCGCTTGTGAGATGTCAAACAGTGAGATCTTCCAACGATCGCAGCTGCGATCTCACTGTTTGACATCTCACCAGCGACCTGTAGCGACCTGTAGAACGATGTTACATGGGAGCTATTATGACGATTCAGTGTCTGAGTCGTCAACGAGGTCGTTGGTAAGGTGTCAAACACAGCGATGTGTGCTACCCAGCGGGACCTCAACGATCAAAAAAAGGTCCAGGCCATTCCGACACGACCAGCGATCTCACAGCAGGGGCCTGGTCGCTGCTACGTGTCAAACATAGCGAGATCGCTACTGAGGTCACTGTTGCGTCACAAACTTGTGACTCAGCAGCGATCTCACTAGCGATCTCGCTTAGTGTGACGGGGGCTTAACTTACAGCTGCTTCGATAGATCCGTCAAAACAACGGATCCAGTGCATCAGTTTTTTACAATCTGCACAGGATCCGTCTTTTCAACACTTTGACAGATTGTGACTGATTCTAAAAAATTAGGCCTCTTTCACACATCAGTTTTTTTAAATCAGTCACAATCCGTCAAAGTGTTGAAAAGACAGATCCTGTGCAGATTGTAAAAAACTGATGCACTGGAGAGAGAGAGAGAGAGAGATTTTTTCCCTGACTGGAAAAATGGGTTAAATTACAGGAATTAGAAATTCTTCCAGGCATGCTCAGTTTCAAAAAACAAAATCTGTCACTGGATTCCGTCTTTTGACGGACAGTGACGGATCCTGCGTCCATAGGCTTCCATTCTAGCCAACGACGGACAGCGCAGGATACGTCGCTGTGCGATTTTTCGATGTACATAAAAAACGTTCACAGGTCCGTTGTCTCCGGGCGACACAGAATTTACGACTGATCCGTCAAACGACGGATGAAACGGAAGGCCATCCATCGCTAATGCAAATCTGAGAAAAAAAAATGATCCAGCAGCAACATTTGCTGGATCCGTTTTTTTTTTTCACAAAACGACGGATTTTGACGGAAACTAAAAGACTGAATTGTGAAAGAGGCCTTAATCAGAGCTTTCACACAGGGGAAAGGTTGGCTGCTGCATCGGGCAGTGAAGTGGTAACACCCTGGCACTCAGCATTAAACATACAGCCCATAGACTATGGTGCACCACACGTGAGACAGCACAGCTAGAGAATTCAACCTGACTCACAGCTGACCATTGGGGTAGCCTAGCAATCTCTGACCATTTGGGGTAGCCTTCTAACAAAAACACAGGGTCCAAAGTTAAGAACCCATTTAACAAATGGTTTAGGGTTTTTTTGTCAGATCTAATAGGATTGCATCTTATTTTAAGGCGAGTTTGACTTGCCTGTTCTAATCTAAAATGACAAAAATCTCTAAGTTTTTGCAGAATTGAGCTCTGTCAGCACTGGCTAAATCCAAGCACATGAAGAGCAGGTGGACGCAAGCGGCATTGTTATCAACGCCTCATCAAACCTCATCATCATCCCCTCCATGTAATCAGAGATTTGGGAGTCCTCGGTGTCATAAATCCAGCAGTTATGAATCCTAATCTGCAGCTTGGGTCAGAATTGAACTGATGTCACTGAGCTTTAAATGAGCAATGTGGCACAGGATAAAACAATCTACACCACAGTACCCAGTCTTCTGCTAATGAGGGGCCGCATTTCAAAGAGACCATTATGTTTATTCACCTTCCAGAGAAAAAGATAAATGCCGAGATCTCATTAACTAAGTTAAGAAGTTTGTTGGACAAAATTGCTGCTCTTAAGCTGATATAAAAGAGAAAGCTGAAATATTGGTTTGATGTAATTAATAGCGGTTAGAAGGAAGAGCTGTAAACCTGTCATGTCCTGTATTACTCATAATAGAAGGTTTATAGGAACTTTATAATGAACTGTTAATAATCAATCCAGAACCAAGACATGGAGCAGTCAATCATAAGGGGTATGGCTGGTGGAAGGTGTATTACACTTAGTGGTTCAGGTGTGGTAAGATCATATCTGAAAAACCACATGCTGTTTCTCCACTGTTGGCTTCAGTTTTGGGATGTGGTAATTTTTCGTGTTCTCCATGGTTTTGACTGCCATTTAGCATATTAAAGTTTTTCAGCTTGAAAAAAAGTGCGCAGCCAATTACCTGCCACATTGCAGCTCACAGTGGTAAAACCTTGTAGTTTTTTTGTCTGTGTTTTGCACCTTAACCACTCCATGTGAACCCACTAGTTATAAGCGAATCTGCTGAAATTAGGATTTGGCAGTTGTTTTGAATTTGGCAAGAAAATTGGATTAAATGCAAAGCAATTTTATTATTCTGTTATGTGGGCCTCATCTGTCCAACCATACAGCCTCTTCCCAGTCTCCGGTGGGGTTTATGCTGAGCAGTGTTCAGTGTCTCCCGACACCTGCCGGCATGTCTCTATTCAGCACAGGAGATGCTGAAGATTGTCCAGTAAAGCCTGGAGCGGGACGCACTTGATTCACTCAATTAGTTGCCAAAAAATTGAGGCAAATGTGATTTGCACATCTGTAGATTACACCCGGAGATCACTTTCACACATTGTTATTTTGGGGAGTATTTTATTTTTAAAGAACCATTAATTCTGTGGTTCCTTACATGTGAGGGGTTTCATGCATATCACATACATAAAGGAAATTTTCAGACTGGTACATAGGGGTAGAGGACCCTACCCCCTCGGACTTACAATCTACTGGGGAATAGGGAATGATGGTTGTATTTGAACACCTGTACCTGCCATGGTTCAAGGTGCAAGTACGGGTGCAGAACCGTGCATCTACCACAGCTCGGACACATGTGTAACAGCACTAATAGTGGTTTTTGGTATAATAATTTTTAGGTTCAAGGTGCAAGAACAGGTGCAGAACTGTGCATCTACCACAGCTTGGACATACGTGTAACAGCACTAATAGTGGTTTTTGGTTTAATAATTTTTAGGTTCAAGGTGCAAGTACAGGTGCAGAACCGTGCATCTACCACAGCTCAGACACATGTGTAACAGCAATAATAGTGGTTTTTGGTATAATAATTTTTAGGTGCAAGTACAGGTGCAGCACCGTGCATCTACCACAGCTCGGACACATGTGTAACAGCACTAATAGTAGTTTTTGGTTTAATAATTTTTAGGTTCAGGGTGCAAGTACAGGTGCGGAACCGTGCATCTACCACAGCTCAGACACACGTGTAACAGCACTAATAGTGTTTTTCGGTTAAATAATTTTGAATGAACTTTGCAGTGTACTTTACGTAGAATTGTGATTCCCAGGCCAAGACTGTCATGTTTTTTCTTTGTGACCTGTATTGATGAGCACATGTATGTATTAATTACATTACACCAAGTACTGAAGTAAAATATTACTTGTAAAACAGATCCCATTTAATAAGGAGCATCCATATACAGTACTTTTTCCCCAGTCTGGTAGGCTAGAATGGGTTGCTGTTCCCAGTGTTTTACCTTCTGTTCCCATACGTCAATAGTCAAGTTAATGATTTTATTTTCTTATTTCAGAAAAATGGCTCATTGTGACAGACTCATTGAAGTAGATGACATGCTGATGATGGGCAGGAAGCCGGACCCGATGTGTGTGTTTACCTATGTGCAGTCTCTCTACAACCACCTACGACGTTTTGAGTGAATCTGCATCCAGCGTGGATTGTCCTGATCGTGGTTTCCGTTCATTAAACAGTGACTGCTTCATGTTTCCTCCATTCAGCCTCGTCTTATCACAGCAGCCACTTAACATGTCTCTCCATCTTTCTTATGATTGACACCATGGCCTGCTTTCTGAGAGACAGATAAGACAGGAATGTCGACAAGGTGCTCAGGCCACTCTTTTTTTTTTTTACAAAACCATTTACAGTTAATTTTTGGCAAAAAATGGAGGTTTGTGTTGGTTTTGTCACCTCTGCATGTGCTGTGATTAGGTTTTGCAGTCTTTCTGAATGACACCCTGGTGGCTCATTGTCTAGCCATTTGAAACCAACCAAGCCTGTGCTGCAAGGAAATGAAAAGTCTAGAGAGCGGCTTCGAGTCACGGAAGTGAGCCAATGCTGTGATGAGCAGTCTGGTGCTAATGGACTGGGACACACTTCATTCTTGTGAAAGTGATTGCACTGCAGCTTTGTTCTTTTTCATTTTTAGTTTTTTTTTTCTTTAATAGGAGGTCTTAGCCCTGTTTTTATTTTACACCCACCACACGGAGCATAAACTATAATAGTGTCTTCCGAGTCAGATGACCATTATCTAATGTTCCTGTAAAATATCCCAATCAATGCAAAAGGAGCTGGACTAAAAGCGATGTTAAGCACAAGCCAAATAATAGATTTTCCAATGTGCCCTTTTGTTATTGGAGGCCAGACTCGCAGGGTTTCCATGTGCCCTTACTTCTGCCAATATTGACCACATGAAAAGACCTCTGATGAAATGGCTATGTATACTGATTTTTATACAGAATCAAGTTTTACTCCCATGATATTGGGTAGCTAATTAAGAATACAGCACATTTTTGCCACTTGACTTAATCTAGTTAAAGCTTCTTTATGTCAAGTTTTTATTCTGTCATCACAAACCTAAATATATTCTTGTATGAAAGTGATATAGCCGACATGTTCTAGTTATTTACCATGAGTATGCATATTCCGAGTTATATTTAATTTTTACATTTTTATTTTAAAACTAGACATATGTCTTTTTTTAATCTATTTTATTATTCTAAAATAACCATTCTGCAGCATCTTTTCATAGATCTCGGTATTCTATTTCTCAGTTTATTCTTCCCGAGAAGGCATAAACCTGGTCAATAGAATGTGTCTTTACACAGTTTAACATTGTCGCCAATGATTGGCGTGTGTATGTATTGACACAGGTAATGTCTTTTGGAATGTATAAATACATTTCCGAAAGAGACGACAAAACTTTAAACCCTGCAGAGAAATATTTTTAATGCAATATGTCAGGAGAGATGACTTGTTCCCATTGAGTTCTGAGCATTGATGTTTTTACTGTGGTTGAATTAATCGTTTGCACCCTTATAGTAGATGCCACGATCTGATAAGATCATTTTTTTTTCTATTTATGCACAGATACATATAAATTGATGAAATAACGTCACAGTCACTCCACCACTTTTTAAGCATTTCTTCTACACCTCTTAATGGTAGTGCTCTTGTGTATGCACTGACTTTTTATGTAATGTAGATTTTATTGTGTTGGTAAATGTGTGCATTTGGCATTATGTTGTATAAGTTTCTCTGTCAGGATTGGAGCAAAAGAGGCTGGAGACTGCTTATCGGCTGATATTAAACTACACTGATTTCTTTCTTCTTTGTTAGACGTACTAATTTCTTACACTTATCATCATCAATTTTAGCTTTGGAGAGTGTATTTAATTTACATTTTTACTTTACAGTGTCACATCACTGTTTGAGCGGTATGTGTGAACATAAAGGGTATATCCAGGAATTAACAAAAAACTAAATTTGTATGTAACTGCAATTTACCTTCCTGTTTGTGTACGGCGCCGTTCTTCCCCAGCACAGAGCGGTCACAGAAGCTCAGAGCAGAGGCTTCTTTTCCAGTCCTCTCTGTTGACTGGGCAAGACTTCCGAGGTCTTTCTGATTGACAGCTGGATCCCTGCTGCCTAATTGGGGGGGAGCCAACTGTCAATCAGGATTACCTCTGAAGTCCTGCCCCGTCGAGTCAGCAGAGACAGCTGAATCCCCGGCAGGAGCAGTCTGTGACCGCTGTGAGCCTGGGAAGAACTGGGTCGTGCACAACGGGCAGGTAAGTTGCAGTTACCTACCTGTTAGTGCGTAGATACATTTTTAGTTTTTTTTTTTTGTAACGTCCCGGATATCCCCTTTAAGCTGTTTGCTAAAAACACATCAAGAGCCCAAAACTTTCCATTGACTGGTTCAGAATCTCACATTTAACATCTAGCATACCACCCACATGGTCCAACCTACTCATGAGTTTTATCTCACAGTGCTGGGTCTGCACAAAGAAGGCTTTGCCACAACCATTTAGTAAAATAGAAAAAGGCAATATGTTCAAAAATGCATTTTTGAGGACATTAAGATGATCTTCTGCCAAAAAGGATTATTTTGAAGCAAGCTTAAAACTCCTTTCACGTATTTTCCTAATTTGGCAGGTGATTGGCAGCCTCCTCTCACTGGCTGATTTTTCGGGAACAAATGCTTCCTTATTCTCCATTTGCTGGCTTCTACATAAGCACTTCATTTATTTCTTGAAACTTCAAATCTTTATTTTTTTTTGCAATTTCTTGTAAATACATCTCAATATATTCCCATCAACTACCATGGTCTAGTAACAACTATTTGCTAATATGCTGCAAAAAGTCTGCATGTGGTCTCGGCCTTCAGAAAGCAGGAGCGACAAACCCACCAGGCGACCATATTGGTCCTGCAACAATAGTAAGGAATGATAACCAGCTCGCCCCTGTGAAGGCTATTGTAAAATTCTCTGGACGGAGAAAGCCATTCCTGCCCGGTTTGGCTCCGTGAAGATTCATGGATGAGTAAACTCCAACCGTTTTCTAAATAAAATAGTACTTTATTCCAACGTAAACTTTGCGACATTCTCCAGTATGTTTTAATGAATTGCTTTTTTTTTCTTAAACGTTTCAGACCATAACTAGGTCCTTATTCATGAAATGATCTAGTTATGGTCTGAAATGTGTAGGACAAAATTCAATTCATTTGGACACACTGGAGAATGTTGCAAAGTTTACCATTTTATTTGGAAAATTGGCTGGAGCTTCCTTATTTCATCCAATATGAATAAGTCAGCAGGATTTCACCCTCACACTCATGCTCTTTTCCTTGCCCAACACCAACTCCTCCTGTTTCACTGACCGCTCCTTTGCCTGAGGTCGCACAGCATAGAGACTGTCAAGTAGGAGGAGTTGGTACTGCCGAAGAATAGAGATGGAGTGACAGACTTCAGATCTACCATAGTCCTTCAGCCTCATTTCTATTTTAACTCAAAAGCTGGGAAGGAATGGAGTGTCCATGTAAAGTTATTGCTGGGTTTGTCTTTGAAAGAGTTAAATACAGATCAAAATAGTTTGGGGGGTTGAAATCCTGATAACAGATTCTCTTCAAAGTATATGTCATCAGTTTTCACAATACAAATTGCTTACATTATTAAATTGATCACTTAGATATGACAGCTGCACTTTACTTTGACAAGTCCATGTCAGAATGGCTGTAAAATCCTGATTATACTATGAGTCCAGTTAAAAAGTGGAGTCCAAGCTGGACTGACAGATGCAGCTTGTACTGAACAGTGTAAGATTTCAGCAGCAGCAGGGAGGGTGAGAACTGAAATTCTACATTAGAATGACAGCATAAACCTTTTTTTTTTTTTTCATGAAATCTTACACTGACTCCCCTCCCATCTAGCTTGATTAAAAGCTCAGTATCCCTCCTCCCTGCTACTGACCTCACACTGCTTAGTATAAGCTGTCAGGCTGCATGGGTACAAAATACACTTGGACTCCTTCACTTTTTAGCTGGACTCTTAAGACCTGTATTATCAGGTTTATACAGCCATTTTAACATGGTTTATAAAAGTAAGTACAGTGATTTTATCAGTTCTAATAGACCCATCAAAGAAAGCATTTACTGGATAAATCTGATCTGCCACCGGATTATGTGATATAAATTGCAAAGAGCTTCATAGGTGATGGAAGCAATCTACACAATATTGACACTCGTAAGCTGTTGACTTTGATGATTTCTCTGCCCAGTTCCTATGTGATTGTAAAGAAGTTATTTTTCGTATTTCGTAATCGTATATGAGCTAAGGCTATCGGCATCAGGGGTTTATCTACAGCATTCTGTCATGCTGCAGATAAGCCCCCGATGTATCCTGAAAGATAAAAAAACCCAGATTATATTATACTCACCCAGGGGCGGTCCCACTGTGGTCCGGGTCCGATGGGCGTCGTCCAGGTCCGGCGCCTCCTATCTTCATACGATGACGTCCTCTTCTTGTCTTCCTGCCGCAGCTCCGGCACAGGCGTACTTTGTCTGCCCTGTTGAGAGCAGCGTAAAGTACTGTAGTGCGCAGGCGCCGGGAAAGGTCAGAGAGGCCCAGCGCCTGCGCACTGCAGTACTTTGCTCTGCTCTCAACAGGACAGACAAAGTACACCGGTGCCGCGACAGGAAGACAAGTAGAGGACTTCATCGTATGAAGATGGGAGGCCCCGGACCGCGACGCCCATCGGACCGGACCGCAGCGGGACCGCCCCTGGGTGTGTATAATATAACCTTAATTTCTCATCTTTCAGGTAACATTGGGGGCTTATCTACAGCATTCTGTAATTCTGTAGATAAGCCCCTGATGCCAGTGGCCTTAGCTCATATACGATTTTTGGGGTGACAGGTTACCTTTAATGTCTTTCCGATATCATCTCTACTTGGAATCAGAAGGGATATTCTTACGTGTTTTGTTTTTTTTAATGCCTTTTGATCAAAATGAGGAAACAGAATTTTTTAAGTTTACCGATACTCCTTCCTTATATCTTTGTCCTTTTCTATTTCTTGGTTGAACTTTTTAGATCTACTAAGTATGTAACTGCAGCTCTTGCATATATTTTTGTTTTAAGGAAGGATTTGGTAACAAATTACCATATCTCTCTAAAGGTACCGTCACACTCAGCAACTTTGCAACGAGAACGACAACAATCCGTGACGTTGCAGCGTCCTGGATAGCGATCTCGTTGTGTTTGACACGCAGCAGCGATCTGGATCCCGCTGTGCCATTGCTGGTCGGAGCTAGAAGTCCAGAACTTTATTTCGTCGCCAGGTCGCTGTGTATCGTCATATTTGACATCAAAAGCAACGACGCCAGCAATGTTTGACATGGAGCTAACAACCAGCGAGAACGAGAAGTGAGTCGCCGTTACGTCACTGGATCGCTCCTGCATCGTTCTGGAGTTGCTGTGTTTGACGTCTCTACAGTGACCTAAACAGCGACGCTCCAGCGATCTAGTTTTGATCGGCTCGTTGTCTATATCGCCGCAGCGTCGCTGAGTGTGACGGTGCCTTAAGGAGAGAACCTATTTCTGTCCAGTGACAATTCTGACACTTCTGCTATGTAATTAACATTGCAGGAAGGTCACTTTCTGGGGATGTGGCCCTGTCCTGCAGCTAATAAATTGAGACATCCTGGCTGTCTGGGGGGCTTAGTTTGCTTTATAGCTTTTACCTCCAATAGTTCTGGCAGCAAGCATAGTACTTTGACAACTGGACACCAGGAGGCTGTGATATTTTTAGTGACTTGGATATGCATCTGTCAGCAGCTGTGATTGCAGAGAGTCAAGTGACTGGATGCAGCCTCCCTGTTTGTTTCTTACAAGTCCGGTTGCTCTGCTCAGATTTCTTGTCATTTCAAGTGGGAAGAACTGTTTATGCCGTTCGCTTTTCCATGAATGTTTACATGTTCACAAGGGAAAAAATGGCAAAACAGATTGTGTAAAATTATCTACAAAGAAGCAAGTCATAAATGCAAAATTTGGTCAGTAACAACGTTTCTTGGATGTTCTGTTTGGGGAGAATATCTCCAAGTTTCCATCTGCCATGGACGGAGGAGGATAAACTTGACCTTTTATCTCCTTGTCCAAACAACAAGTGGGACTATGTTCTGGACACAAAGCATGGCATGATCACATGGAATATCTACGTTACACAAAAAGGCTTTGTGGAGGCTTTAAATGTTAAAAAAAATCTCACATCAAGAAAAAAAAAAAATACTGAACACTTATTAAACAATCTATAAATTTAATTCTGCCTTTTATATTAGTCCCCTTTATGCTGCTGTAGTATGTCCTGGGAAATTTATTTAATTGTGAAACTGATTATATATGAAAGGTTTAAAATTTTGGAAAAGGCTAATTTCTAGCCAATCTTCGATTCATTCTGCTTATCATAATGGCTTTTTTTTTGTGTGTGTATCTGAATGTGAGCTTGTCACATGAACGAAATAATTCCAAAATCATTGACTGCAATAACACTGCCACCTACAGGCTAATTTACAAATTAAATATATACGTAGAAATATAAACCATATTCACTACAAAAAAATAAGAAAACATTGTTTGCAATGCTAAAAATACAATAATTAAATATTCAAAGGGTTGTCTCATTTAGTTAACATGTGACCATAAAGTACATCTCATGTATTTTGAGTCCCTTTCCATATAACTATTAAAGAATGCAGATCCCTCATACCGCTTACTGATTTCTAGGGGCACCGTGTGATATTTATTTTTTTTAGTAAGTTTTTTTCTGTTTCAGTTTCCTTTGCTTTCTCCATCAGGTGCTTCCATCTAAAAGCTAAACAAAAAATCCGATAGACCCAAATGGCACCTTTTTCAGTATAATGAGGCAACTGGAGTCAAAAGTCTGCAACTATGGTGTCTGGCATAAAACACAGACACCAGTGGGGGTGGGGAGGAAGAAAATGGCAGCTTACTTGTCACTCTAACAATGCTTCCATGGAAATAAAATGATCGGATGTTGAAATTCAGCATGCTTTAACTTTCCGCTGACCATTTTATCGCGAGAATCTGGAGGCCTCCAGACACATGATTGTCAGATCCAGCTGAAATCATCTGGTTTAGTTGTACCAGTGTCATCTGTGTGACCGTTTTTACCATCAATGTCATCCGTGTTTTTCACAGATGGAAAAAAAAAAATGAATGACAAAGCTTCTGCTATACTTTGCAATGTTAGACTGAAGACTTTGCCTCATTCTTCAAGCAGAAGATTGATAGCATCAGAGACAGTTTTGGTCAACAAGCCCCAGAGCCCTTCCTCCCGACTTCCCTGCCCTCCACCTCCAAAACCAACTTCACCATTACAGAAGATCAACTCTCCACTCTACTCTCAAGATCGCATCTCACCACCTGTGCGCTTGACCCGCTCCCATCCCACCTCATCCCAAACCTCACCACAGTCTTCATCCCAACCCTAACCCATCTCTTCAACCTATTACTAACAACTGGTGTTTTCCCCTCAAGCTTTAAACATGCCTCCATCACACCTATCCTCAAAAAGCCCTCTCTTGACCCATCCTCTGTATCTAGCCATCGCCCTATATCTCTTCTCCCTTATGCCTCCAAACTACTGGAACAACACGTCTACCTTGAACTGTCCTCCCATCTCTCTTCTTGCTCCCTCTTTGACCGCTTACAATCTGGCTTCCGGTCACACCACCCCACTGAAACTGCCCTAACTAAGGTCACCAACGACCTCTTAACCGCCAAGAGCAAGCGACACTACTCTGTTCTCCTCCTCCACCTGTCGGCTGCCTTTGACACAGTGGACCATTCCCTATTATTACAGACCCTCTCATCCCTTGGCATCACAGACTTAGCCCTATCCTGGATCTCATCATACCTAACAGACCGGACATTCAGCATCTCCCACACACACCACCACCTCACCTCGCCCCCTATCTGTTGGACTCCCACAAGGTTCAGTCCTTGAGCCCCTGCTCTTCTCCATTTACACCTTTGGCCTGGGACAGCTCATAGAATCTCATGGCTTTCAGTATCACCTCTATGCTGATGACACACAGATCTACATCTCTGGACCAGATATCACCTCCCTACTAACCAGAATCCCTCAATGTCTGTCCACTATTTCATCCTTCTCTGCTAGATTTCTGAAACTTAACATGGACAAAACAGAATTCATCATCTTTCCCCCATCTCACGCGAGCCCCCCAATGAACCTAACCATTACAGTAAATGGCTGCCCACTCTCCCCAGTCCCACAAGCTCGCTGCCTCGGGGTAATCCTTGACGCTGATCTCTCCTTCAAACCACATATCCAAGCCCTTTCCACTTCCTGCCGACTTCAACTCAAAAATATTTCACGAATCCGTTCATTCCTCAACCAAGAATCTGCAAAAACCCTAGTCCATGCCCTCATCATCTCTCGCCTTGACTACTGCAACCTCCTGCTCTGTGGCCTCCCTTCGAACACTCTCGCACCCCTCCAATCTATTCTAAACTCTGCTGCCCGACTAATC
The DNA here is from genome assembly GCF_051348905.1 of Ranitomeya variabilis. Lineage (NCBI taxonomy): Eukaryota > Metazoa > Chordata > Amphibia > Anura > Dendrobatidae > Ranitomeya > Ranitomeya variabilis. Next base: position 111,161,600 of record NC_135234.1, read on the forward strand.
CACCTGTCCCCCCGCTATTCCCCTGCCTCTCCCCTCTGTCAATCCCTTCACTGGCTCCCCATTGCCCAGAGACTCCAGTACAAAACCCTAACCATGACATACAAAGCCATCCACAACCTGTCTCCTCCATACATCTGTGACCTCGTCTCCCGGTACTTACCTACACGCAACCTCCGATCCTCACAAGATCTCCTTCTCTACTCCCCTCTTATCTCCTCTTCCCACAATCGTATACAAGATTTCTCTCGCGTATCACCCCTACTCTGGAACCCTCTACCACAGCACATCAGACTCTCGCCTACGATCGAAATCTTCAAAAAATACCTGAAGACCCACCTCTTCCGACAAGCCTACAACCTGCAGTAACCACCGATCAACCAAACCGCTGCATGACCAGCTCTATCCTCACCTACTGTATTCTCACCCATCCCTTGTAGATTGTGAGCCTTCGCGGGCAGGGTCCTCTCTCCTCCTGTACCAGCTGTGACTTGTATTGTTTAAGATTATTGTACTTGTTTTTATTATGTATACCCCTCCTCACATGTAAAGCGCCATGGAATAAATGGCGCTATAACAATAAATAATAATAATAATGTTAAACACGAACGTCGTGTGCTGCCGGAGAAAAATGGACATGCGCATAGCACCACAGGTTAGGATGGGGATGGCTGTATCTGTGGACAAAAATACTGATCCAACACGTACATGCAACACTGACATGTGAATGAGGCCTAATGTGCATGGGGGTCTTTAAAATGGCTATATATATATTGTATGTCAGCTGGACTGTTTGACTGAACTGGCTGATGATCGAATGTGTGAGGTGGATGCACGATTGGTTTGTTACATAGAAAAACAAAAGAATAAGAGCAGCACTAAAAAAAATGCAAGTTGGGTGCAAATGCTCCCCAGGCAAAGACCAATCCTAATGTACAGTTTCAAAAATTGGGGGCAGCACACTATTCAGAGTGAAAAAAGCACTTCTGTTTAATAGCCCATCATGGTGACGTTTCGGTTCAAAAGTGAGAAGCTTTTTCAAGGAGTTTGTTACATAGTTATGTAGGTTGATATAAGACTTCGGTCCATAAAATTCAAACTTTCTCCACCAATTATACATTTGTCACTAATTTAATTATAACCCACAATGTTATGTGTATTGAGGAAATAGTCCAGTCCTTTTTTAAAAGCTGTTATAGTGTCGGCCATTACTACCTCTTATAGTCGGGCGTTCCACAGTCTGCCCGTTAAATAGGAAAGGGTTCTTTACAGTCAGAATTGCCTATTAACATAGAATCTGATACTAGATTGTTTTTTTCAGCCAAGGTTGCAGCAATTAGCATTTTACATACTTTGAGAAAATAAAAATATGGTTGCAAAGGGAGACGAAAAAAAATTATACTTCTGTCCTACACTATGAAAAACTTATTTCATTCATGTATCTGAAACTGTCTCTATAATGCAGTTCTCCTGCCCAACTTCATGTTGGATACAGAAAGTCCATGGTGAAGTTATCGAGGCAACTGTGGGGACAGTCTTGTGAACAAAATCCTGTTCTAACTGCCAGAAGTCGTGTGACATATGGTAGCCACAGCAGCTGTACTGGCCATCGTGCCCCTGTGCCTCAACAGCCAATGTTGATCAGACAGGCGAGTGAAATCCATAGGGTGGAATCACACGTCAGGTTTGTTGTAGAAATGTTTATTTTCCTAGTGTACCATTTGAGTTTCTGAAAATTTTACTTGGGAATCCAAATATAAGTGCACACTTTTTTGAATATTTTTTTTTGGGAGTGCGTTTGCTTCAAAAACATTATTATTATTTATTTATATAGCACCATTGATTCCATGGTGCTGTACATGAGAAGGGGTTACATACAAATTACAGAAATCACAGTAAGCAAACTAACAATTACAGACTGATACAGAGGGGAGAGGACCCTGCCCTTGCGGGCTTACATTCTACAGGATGGTGGGGATGGAGACAATAGGTTGAGGGTTGCAGGAGCTTCGGTGTTAGTGAGGCAGTATCTCCGGTAGTGATGAGGAGCCAGCGGGGTCAGTGCAGGCTGTAGGCTTTCCTGAAGAGATGGGTTTACAGGTTCCGCCTGAAGGATCCGAATGGTTGATAGTCGGACGTGTTGGGGCAAAGAATTCCAGAGGATGGGGGATATTCAGGAGAAGTCTTGGAGGCGGCTGGGTGAGAAGCGAATAAGTGTGGAGGAGAGAAGGAGGTCTTGGGAGGACCGGAGATTTGGTGAGGGAAGATATCAGGAGATTAGTTCAGAAATATACGGAGGAGAATGGTTATGGATGGCTTTGTAGGTCAGTATTAGTAATTTGAACTGGATATGCTGAGGGAATGGGAGCCAGTGAAGAGATTTGCAGAGGGGGGGGGGAAGCGGAGGAGTAGCGAGGAGAGAGATGAATTAGTCGGGCAGCAGAGTTAAGGATGGACTGGAGAGGTGCAAGGGTGTTAGCAGGGAGGCCACAGAAAAGGATGTTACAGTAGTCAAGGCGGGAGATGATGAGGGTATGCACAGGCATTTTAGTAGATTGACGGTTGAGGAAAGGACGGATTCTGGAGATATTTTTGAGCTGGAGGTGGAAAGAGCTTGGATGTGCGGTTTGAAGGACAGGGTAGAGTCAAGGGTTACTTCGAGACAGCGGACTTCCGGTACGGGGGGGGAGAGTTTGATGTCGTTAATCGTGATAGATTGGTCAGGTAAGGAAGATCTATGAGATGGAGGAAAGATGATGAGTTCATGAAAACATGAAAAATTACTTAAATGTGTAACCTGAATTATTGCTTATTGTAAAACCACCTTGCTCTTCATACATTCAGCGTTTCTTTTTAAATTATTTTTTTTTTTCCTCATCCCGTTTTATAAAATTAAAATAGTGTTTGCCACTCTGGCTCTTGATGGAATCTGCTCCAAACTAGGCATTGTCCAATGTAAAGGCTGCAAATAGATCTGTGGGTGTTGGGGTTCAGTGGGGGGGACTTCCAAAACACTTTATACATTTCTTTAAAACTGCTTCATGATATTGCCACCAAAAACTCTCCAGATATTTTTCAACTAGAAAAGTTGTCATTTTTGAGCACCTCAAGAATATTCTGTGGGGACATTGAATGATAAAGGGCTAGAAAAAAAATCCTACAATGAGATTAATTTGTAATATAACACTAACAGAGACTCTTTACTTTTTATCATTTAACCCAGGTAAAGTGGAAAAGCTTTTTTTCTTTCTCAAGTGTAGTAAGACTTCTACGACTTGCATTTTCTGTTAGGTCACACTAATAATGTGTCCCAAACTCCCATATGACAAGTCTTTAGCATCCTCTATTATCATTCACACGGTCCCAGTTTCCTGTGTAGTTTCCTCTTATTGTGATCTGGACTTCCTTCAGTAGCTTTATACCTCTAGAGAGGGCACTAGATCTGTCTGTAAAAGCGGATTTTCTCGGCGCCTATTCTGATATATGCATGTGTGTCATTATCTATTGTCTGCAGAATTTTAATTTTGATTTTGGCACTAAAGTCTTCTCTGGCCAAGTTCAGTGTATCCATTGCTAAACAGAAAAGCTCACCACCTTCTATATGTTATGTATCATATTTTAAATATATTAATATTGTTTTACTAATGGTAAAATTAGGTGTCATTCAGAGATACATTTTTATTTTTTTCATTTTTTTTTTTGCACATGGAGAATAGAAAGTACTCAGATGACAATCATGAGGAATCATGATATTTTTTCATAAATCCATTGAGTCAAATGAGTGATTTTAATCTAGTAAACAGATCAATATAACATATATCCCGATTCTATTTTTTTCTTGTGGACAAAAGATAAAATAAAAAAACACGCTTTTGTGAAGGCCTGTAGAATATTATGGGTATGTGTTACATCCATAAAAACACAGCACACATACAACAAACACTGATGTCTAAATGAGGCCTAATTCCAATAATCCTTTACATTCAAAAGCATTACCAAAGTTATAATCACATTTTTATTATCACACGGTAGGATATCTTATCACACATACATATATGTGCGCATATAATCCAAAAAAATGACTGTAGTTCAACAAACTTTGCTTAACTCAAGAGCACAAGAAAGTATAACCAACTTTGTAGTGTATCCTATAAAAATATGCTTCTTTCTCCACCTCTGAGACACTCTGGCAATGCTGCAATAATCCTTTTGGTTTACAACTGCCTATTGAAGTCAATGGGGGAGAAATATAGTGAGGGAGAGGCACAGAGTATTCATCTAATCCTGACCCTGGATTCACAGCTACACTACTCAGCAGTGCGGTATAATGGCCTCCATGCTGCCTCTGTGGTTGTGATACGCATAAAGAAGAGCAGGAAATTCCTGTCTGTGTACTGTGTATAGGAAACATGCTAGTCTCCACCGAGTAAATCAGAAACCAACAAATAATTATAAATTGAGCCTGCAGAGGGGAAACCTAATAAAAATATAAGATACAAATCATATAATGGACTGAAATGGTGTTATTTCTCTTACACTCTCAGTATTTGTACGTAAACCAGAAGGAAAGACAAGACCGAAAATAAAGGGGTAGATAGGTTAGAGAGGTGTCTCCTTATACGGATTAGACTAATGTTGGCCAGATCCCCCCCTCTGCATCCACCCCGATATCGACTGCTTTGGCTGACCGTTAAATGTGTATGTGGACGACGGCCATCTTATGGTTTGGGGAGATGTTGATTGTGCATGTCCCATTTCAGACTGCTTATCGAACTGTTCCCCCAGAGAGAAGCCACCGGCATGCATGTCAGTCTGTGACTTTCACATGGAGAACACAGGAGCACTCTACCGAATGAGTGCTCCTATGTATGGTAGAGTCAGCAGCCGTTATGGTAGTGGACGAACGATCAGCCGACAGCCATCTAATTTGTATAGCCGGGATTAGACTATAGTGGAGGTTGATTAGGGCAGTCAGTAGACAGGTTGCTCCATGTATTTCAAGCAAACAATGGAGACACAAGGGTCTTGTCCGCTGGTCTGGCTGTCTTTAGAAAGCCGCATGGGCCAGAGCTCAGCCCACTGAATGCCTGTACGCCTTCCCCATGGGTATAATACTACTCAGATTACACAGAATGAGAATAACACACTGCAGTAATACTTTATTGGATCATGAGCAGTCAACAACATATAGTACAGTCCCAGCAAATAAACAAGATGGCACAAATGGCAGTGTCTCACCATTCTACTGGCTTGCCGGGGATTTGAACATCTGCAACTTCGGGGCATACAGAGCCAACTAACCCAACCAGTAGCACCCCGCTTTTGATCGGCACCCAAAGACAGGAGGTAGGGGCAAGATTAGGAACCTGACCGAGTACAGTGAGGTATGTGGCTAGGTGAACTGATTGTCCCACCTTGGGTTCTCCAAATGTTTTTATGGGTTCAGTGATGGGCAGTGGAGCATATCTGTATGCCACCATTTGAAGCCATAGTTCCTCGGCTGTTCTGTAGAGTCTCACTGGAGAGGGAGAGATGTCCCTTTTATACTCACAACTGTCATTCAGGGCATTATTCCAAGTGATTGGGGAAAAGTGGGGAGGAGGTAATATCTCATTGTTCTATTGTTCAATTAACCCGCATATTTGTCCTCTAGTAAACAGCAGGGGTGGATACAATATGTAATCCGCAAGCATTCAATAAATTAACAAAGATTGATTATTCAATTATCTTGCATATTTTTTTCCTCCAAGGTCTGTAGACTAGTAAACTGGAGGGAGCTGATAGAATACCTAATCAGCAGGCATTCAACAGATTAACATACAACATGAGTATGCTATAGGTGCATGTGAACAATGGCTCGTGTCCCTTGACCTACTGGATAATACGTCTGGCATAATTAAGGGTAAACTCTGTGTTGTCACAACATGTGTCCACAAATTTGTGAGAGTTAGCATTTCTGAAAGTGAATGTGAAAACTGGAAGAAGACAAAGGTGGTAATATATGAGACTGGCGTAGCGCATGCAAGAAGACCCCACAAGAGGAGGTGCTCTGTTCAATCTGTTAATTTCTAACAATAACTTGGTATGACCACAATGTCATTTCATTTTGCTGAAACTATAGAAAACTAACTCAAGTAAGATGGGCAAAAACACTAAATTTCAAAAAGGCCAAAATTCCCAAGTTGAAGACTGCACTTCAGGACATTGACGAGCAACAGCTACTGTCATATAGTGATAGACGACCAAAATCAAACCCCACATGGCTTACAACTTCATTTAGGAAGGTTGTTAAAGAAAAAAAAGAGGATTGAGAAAGTACATCTGAGGGGTTAGCTCAAAACTATAAAAACGACAAGAGCTGAATAAATCTACAAATTTTTTTTTTTTAAAAAAGTAATAATTTTAACTCAGGTATAAAATGAACAGCAGGTAGGCAAGAAAAGCAAAATGAATCCCAAAAACGGGAATTGTGAAATGCAGCCAGCTACAGCATGCATAGTTACAGGCGTGCTGGGGTCTCTTGGTCTCTAAAGTACTGATTGAGGGAAAAGAGGAACCCAATTCTCCAAATATGTGGAGTCTTGGTAGTGCAACATCATCTCTTACACATTTATAGGATATACTTTTGATATGTCACTGTGGAGATCAGACTGAACCAAAGAATCCATCTTGTCTTCCTCCTGAGAAATCTGGTTTACAACAGGAAAATTGAGCAAACTTGACATTTTCTTTTATGGAAAGTAATCACGCGCGCATTTCTCCTTGAAATTGTAGCCTTTCATCCACATACCAGATAATGTAACTTTTCACTAGAATAGATTTGCTTTGTAAGTGATTGTGAAATATGAGCGCTTGTGCGCATGTCTGTAAAAAGCCTAACTTTTTACTATATAAAGAAGGGGCAGCGCCCAGTGAGGCAGGCGTGCTCCAGGGCTAACCCTGTTTATGACCACACAACCTTTGTGCTGCGTGTCATTTACTTGGATCCCTACATCCAGGAAGCCAGGGACGGAAGAAGGACTCAACATTTCTTGGCCGCCCGAACAGGGACCCGAGGCGAGAGTATCTGCTCGAGATTCACCTGCGGATACGGACAACGGAGATCTGGGATAATGGACGGCAAATGAACTGAAAAACCTGGCCAGGTAAGAGACATTATTAGTTCTCTTTTATCTGCCCTGTATTATCTGGAAGATCTCTACGAGCCGTGTCACGCTGGGTTAGTCTAGTAGTGAGTAGATACCTATAAAACTCGGGTTACCATATTGTATAGATTTATGAGTCTTGTCCCTGGCAGTGTGTGAACAGTGTGAAGGTTGTGGCATGTTGTGAAAGAAGAGCAAAAGTACGTAGAACAATAAGCCAAAATATTTGGGATACAAGCCTTATACACGAAAGTCAGCCTAACTGGGTCATGTGGTTGCGTCCTTTCGGGGAGACCTCCGCCCATGCTTGACTCTCTCTAAGTGCTTGAAACCCTTTATTTCTGGATAAGGTTTGATAGAATGAGCCCAGGACGCGGACCCATGAGCCTGGGACAAGTATGATATCTGAAACTGAGAGTTTTGTGATCTGTATGGTGTTGCTAGGTCTGTTTGCATGTGCAATAGCACTCAAGTACGTTTTACACGTTAGAAAAAACGGAGCAGACAAGCCCTTCAATATTTTAGCTCCTTAGGAGAGAAGGCAACGAGACGCCACCAACAGAGGAAGTGGTTGTCCAAACGTCACCTAGGGTAGTCATAGCTAGTATTGGGACAAAATGGGAAATAAACAGACAAAAACCGTCTTAGGACAAGTGGAAGCAGCAGATATCATACAGGAAAGATGTGGAAAGACAGTCAGAAGACAGATTAGAAGGGTAAGAGAAAAATTGGGAATTTCAGAAGCTCTAGTGTTTAGCACTGAATGGGAAAGAGCAAAGAGAGAGAGAGGAGGAATAATTAAAGATAATGGATGGGAAGACATCGTGCACTGCATGATACAAGTCTCAAAAACAGCTAAAGAGGAGAATTGGAAGTACGATCCAGACACTTCCAAATGGATCATGGGGAAGGGAAAATGTTGTGGTATCCCACCCCCTTACCTAGATCCAAATGCCCAATCATTTGTACCATCTGGAGGAGCAGAAGGAGGAAAACAATTTCCAGCCTTGTATCCCAATCTTGGTGGGGTAGGAGGATGGGTATGTTCACACTGTGGACAACAAAATCCAGATTGGAGGAATGATTGCCTAGCCTGTGGTGCGCCTAGACATGGCACTGTACTTGCTCCTGTTAGGGTAGTACCAAGACCTTTTAGGGAAACAAATGCTGACGGGGTAATGGGAACTAGGTATCATCAAACTCGGCAATATTTGGTCCCCTGCTGAAGGTATGTCTCTCTTGCATAACGCGCCAGACCCCACCCAGTTTCCAGTCAGATTTGCACAATATATACAGCAAATTATGCAGACTCACGCAGGAGTCTGGGCGGATGGAGAGGAATTATGTAGAATGAAAATGACTCCTGGTCTCTTCCAGGAATTACTGGCATATCTACAGGGACATAGGCCACAGGCAGGACAAGTGGGACAGGCAGGACAAGTAGAACAAGCAGGAGAAGGTGCCCTACAAACGGTAGAATCAGGCAATCAGTTCGTAGACCACTTAATAATTTTCATGAGGCAGAAACAGAGGCAGAGAGGAACAACGGGAGTGGTGGCTCAGAAACCTGGTCAATCAGTAGATGAGTATTATCTAGGGGTAGAAAATAGCTTTAGAGATGAAGGAATAGATCTGACCACTCCAGGAATGATGAGGTTAATTACAAAAACCTTCATAGATGGATTGTCTCCAAAAGTGAAGGAGAAACTTAAGGCCGCAACTCCTGATTGGAGAACCTTGGAAGACCCACACTTGGCTAGGCAAAAAGCCGTAGGGATAGAGTTGGATTTAAGAGAAAATCATAAGCCTGTCAGAATAGCGCAAGCAAACACAACAGGAGGGAGAGCAAGACAATTTTCCTTGTCATTACTGCAAGAAACCAGGACATTTCCAGAGAGAATGTAGAAAGAAGCAGGCAGACATAAAATCAGGAAAATTTGTACCAAAGAATAAGCCCTCAGACATCCAACAGACATCCATAGTGGATGGTCCCATACCAGATTCAGATTGACTCAATGTGTTACAAACCTCCCTACCAGCTAGAAGACCTATGATACAGGTGAATGTAGGGGGGAGAGAGATTCCATTTTTGATAGATACAGGTGCAACTTCCTCAATTTTGAATCAAGATTTTCTTCCGAATCCGGAAGATATTTCACAACAAACAACTTTTGCTGAGGGTTATGATGGGGTAATTCGAACACTGCCATATACTGTGCCCCTAGAGGTCTCATTAGGACCTAAATGTTTTGCATCCAGATTTTTGTATGCCAGAGGTGCCCCAACATGTTTGTTAGGAACTGATGTCCTAAAGAAATTAGAAGCTAATATCAATTTTAGGGAAGATGGCACAGTTATGCTGACTATCCCTGATGATGCAGAAACATTAGAACAATATGTCAGAATTCAGGCTTTTGAGGATTATACTGAAGAAAAAGAGTACACCACAGATCTAGACCTCTCAACGGTCCCAGAAACACTGTGGGCACAGGGTGACACTGATGTGGGATTATTGCATATCTCTCCTGTAAAACTATCTGTGCAACCAGGAACTGTTCTCCCACAGCTCAGACAATACCCTGTGAGTGCCCAGCAGGAACTAGCGATCACAAAACAGATAGAGGAATATAGAGAGAAAGGAGTTTTGGTAGAGATACAATCACCTGCTAACACTCCTCTGTATCCAGTCAAGAAGAGAACTCTTGATAAGAGTTCTATGCCCAAATATCGTATGGTACATGATCTAAGAGAAATAAACAAAGTTCTAGATCCAATCACCCCAGTTGTACCCAATCCTCATACGTTACTATCACAGATACCAGCCAGTTCTCGTGTTTACTGTAATAGATCTTTCAAATGCATTTTTCTCGGTTCCTTTACACCAAGACAGTTGGCATTTGTTTGCATTTACATTTAAGGGCAAACAGTTGGCGTGGACACGCCTTCCACAGGGAATGATACACTCCCCTACTCTTTATTCAAATGCCCTACAAACAGTCCTTCAGAGGTTTGAACCCGAACCACAGGTAGTAATTTTGCAGTATGTGGACGACATACTACTTTGCTGCCCAGACCTAGAAACTGCAGAAAGGTCCACTGTAAGTTTACTATGTTTTCTAGAAAAAGAAGGGTGTAAAGTGAATAGACAAAAGTTACAAGTTTGTCAGACCAAAGTGGTCTTTCTATGTCATTGCATTTCTCAAGGTAAAAAGCATCTTACACCTCAAAGAACTGAAGCAATAAGACAGATGAATGAGCCTAGAAATCATAAACAGCTACGAGCATTTTTAGGAATAGTGTCTCATTGTAGACAATGGATTATACATGCCAGTCAACTAATGCAACCACTGTATGACTGTGTAAAAAGTGAACCTTATTTGTTGACAAAAGAAGGTCAGATTTCGTTCCAACAATTAAAAGATGCCCTTGTTTCAGCTCCAGCGTTAGGGCTACCAGACTACACCAAACAGTTTCAGCTCATGGCTGCAGAAGTTGATTCCCATGCTACAGGAGTTCTTACCCAGAAGCATGCAGGGAAACAAAGACCAATTGCATATCTTTCAGCAAGGTTAGATCCCGTAGCTAGAGCAGCGCCAACCTGTGTACGTGTAGTTGTTGCTGTCTCACTATTGTTGGACAAAGCATCAGAAATTGTCCTAGAGCATCCACTCACAGTTCAAACTACACATGATGTTTATGGGATATTAAACCAGGTCCAACCAAAACACATTTCCATGGCCAGACACTTGCGGCTGCAGTGTTCTTTGCTGCTCCCCTCTACTATCACATTTACAAGGCTTCAGACTCTCAATTTAGCTACACTGCTACCTCTCGAGTCTGAAGGGGGGAATAAGGACACTGATCCACACGCAAATTTTTTCCCTACAGACACACATGACTGTACAGAGCTCATTTTACAAGAAACAGTAGGCTTACCCATTGTATCCGAAACACCACTTCAAAATCCAGATTTAGAGCTGTTTATAGATGGTAGTAGGTTTGCAGATGACACAGGTAACTTTCATACAGGGTATGCAGTTGTGTCAGAATCTGAAACTCTCAAAGCAGAACCACTTCCACCGAAACAGTCTGCACAAGAAGCAGAACTAACAGCATTGATTGAAGCGCTAAAAATAGCTGAGAATCAGACAGCTAATATATACACTGATTCTAGGTATGCACATGGTATTGTGTTTGATTTTGGAGTAATCTGGAGAGCTAGAGGTTACATGACAGCGTCAGGACAACCTGTAAAACATGCTTCTCTGATCAAACAGATCTTAGAGGCTGTACAAGAAACAAAAGAAGTAGCAGTAATCAAGGTAGCTGCACATGTGAGACTCGACACTAGGGAATCTAGGGGAAATGATAGGGCTGATAAAGCAGCCAAAGCAGCAGCAGTCAAACCCTTACAACAGGTTCATACTGTAAACCCCACAGAAAATACTGAAGATAGACTAAGACAAGCACAGGAAGATGCAGGAGAAGAGGAGAGGGACAGGTGGAAAAAGGAAGGGGCAGAAGAACAAGCAGGAATTTGGAAGAAAGATGGACTAATATGTCTACCTAGAGCCTGGTACCCGATTGTAGTTGGTGGATTGCACCACCCTACTCATGTGTCTGCAAAAGCAATGACACTACTGGCAAAGCAAGTCTGGTTGGCTCCAGGTTTTGGCAACTATGCAAGAGACTATTGTGCTGCATGCGTTATATGCCTGGCACATAATCCCGGACAGACAACAAAGACCCCTATGAAGCACCACGTCCGACCTCTCTACCCGTTTCAGCGATTACAGATAGACTTTATCCAGCTGCCAAAAAGTAATGGGTATGAGTATGTGTTGGTGTGTGTGGACATGTTCTCGGGGTGGCCAGAGGCCTATCCAGTTCGGAAGGCTTCAGCTAAAAACACTGCTGTAAAGCTAGTTGCCGAACTGGTGCCCCGTTATGGTCTCCCTGAAGTGATCGAGTCAGATAGGGGTACTCATTTCACTGGAGAAATATTTCAAAATGTACTGAAAATGTTGGGTGTTGAAAGTCAGTTACACACTCCGTATCATCCACAAAGTTCTGGTAAGGTGGAACGCATGAATGGAACTTTAAAATTAAAAATACAGAAAGCCATGGCTGAAACAGGAAAGCCTTGGACAGAATGCCTTCCACTGGCCCTTTACTCAATACGCAATACCCCAAGGGGTAAGACTAAACTGTCTCCATATGAAATTTTGTTTGGCAGGACTGCCAATTTAGGATGTTATTTTCCACAGCAACTTGTGTTAAATATTGAGTCATTGACTTCTTATGTGCAAAATCTTCAGAAACAATTAACTAAGGTGCATGCACAAGTTTTTGCTTCCCTTCCAGATCCTGACAACACTGTAGGAAGTCACAAGTTGGAACCAGGTGATCAAGTCTATGTAAAAAGACACACCAGAAAGGCTCTTGAACCAAGATTTGACGGACCCTTCCAAGTCCTGTTGACAACACCTACATCAGTCAAGCTTGAAGGAAAGGCATCATGGATACATGCAAGCCATTGGAAAAAAGCAGTACAAAACTCATGATATTGATGTTAATAATGTTAATCTCAACGGAGGCATGGGAAAGATTGAATTCTCTAGCCCCTTTGAACAATAGATTTGTACAACATCATAGAAAATTAGTACATGACTTGTTAAATAATACGCAACCCCTGGCAGATTGTTGGATCTGTACCCATTCACCAGTATCAGCCACAAGTATACCTTTTCTAGCAGTTCCCGTGTCAGTTGAAGAAATATTCGCTTGGCCTAATTGTTCAGACAACCTGGCCAACAACCAAACTGGTAATACTAGGCTGTGGAATACTACAATCGCCATACCAATTGTGGGATGGGTAGAATTTCCTTGGTGGCAGGGTAATCTCTCAGGGACTGGTACACATCTACAATATTTGGCCTATAAGGGTGGGGCCTGGGTACCTAGGAATAAGACTGGATTAACTAATTTAGGACAGGTCCCCACAGAAAATCTACAGCTCAGTTTCAGTACAACCGCCGATCCCTCTGATGCTTTCAAACCTGTAGTATTGGAAAGATACATACATAATAGAAAATGGGAACATTCTGAGTTGTTCCCCCAAGGTGATGCAAACAGTTGTACAAGTAAGCCAGGGAACTTGGTTTGTAATGAATCCGATGAGTATGTCAACGGAATGCCTGTATGTGGGAATCCCGCAGCCGGGTACTGTAGCCCCTTGGGACAAAAACCCTCTTGGTGTATGCTTCAGAATGTATCTAGTTTTGTGGATTTGGCTCACAGATTGGTATTGCAGCACTCAGCTCTATGGGATCTGCCTGAAGGTACATTTTGGATATGTGGAGAAGGAGCATATAAATGGCTTCCCGTAGGTATAAAGGGTACTTGTACATTAGGACGCCTAACCCCGGCTACTTTCATAATTTCAAATAAACAAGTAAATATGCAAGCCGTGCCCAAGCACACACTGTATAAAAGAGCTGCAGATAACTCACCACGCCCCTCGGGGAGGCCACATATAGTACAAATGGGAATTCCCAACAAAATTGTTAGTACCATTTTTATTTATCCTATGTTAACACAAATGTGGGATAAATTAGTTAGAGCCACAGATTATCTAGATGATCAGATCTGGGATATATTGGATATACTAAACACTAGTATAGCTGTACAGAATCAGCTTATAATAGTCGTCAACCAACATACCCTGGTATTAGATTACCTAACTGCCTCACAAGGGGGTATGTGTCAAATCATTGGACCCACCTGCTGTCATTATATAGACCCGAATAGTACTATGAGTATGACATTTAAATTAAAGGACGTACAACGACTCAGAGATCAGTATGACAAAGACAATGACCAGAATAAGGATAGCTGGTGGTCAGATACTTTTTCTTTTCTCAACCCAGCCAACTGGTTCAGAGGGATTGGTGGGTGGGTTGCTGGGATTATGCAGAGCATTATACATATAGTTATGATTATTGTAATCATATATGTATTATTCAAGATTGTGCTCAAGGGTATCTCAGTATGCACCAATAAATTTTGTGTAATAGATGCAAGAGTATAAAGTTTTTTATGTTATCTTTTAGTGATTCTAATTATTATTGCCGAACTAATTTTTGTTTTTATATTTTAGTATACTGCTGTATAAAGAAGAAAATGCATAGACTTTATGCAAGAATTTGTGATAGATTATAAAAGAATATGTCAAAGGGGGGAATTGTGGAGATCAGACTGAACCAAAGAATCCATCTTGTCTTCCTCCTGAGAAATCTGGTTTACAACAGGAAAATTGAGCAAACTTGACATTTTCTTTTATGGAAAGTAATCACGCGCGCATTTCTCCTTGAAATTGTAGCCTTTCATCCACATACCAGATAATGTAACTTTTCACTAGAATAGATTTGCTTTGTAAGTGATTGTGAAATATGAGCGCTTGTGCGCATGTCTGTAAAAAGCCTAACTTTTTACTATATAAAGAAGGGGCAGCGCCCAGTGAGGCAGGCGTGCTCCAGGGCTAACCCTGTTTATGACCACACAACCTTTGTGCTGCGTGTCATTTACTTGGATCCCTACATCCAGGAAGCCAGGGACGGAAGAAGGACTCAACAGTCACAAACAGCTTAAAAAGCAATACCCCTACCACTTTTATTGCAGCACTTGGAAGTGGTTTAATATGACAATGTTGCCCTTGGACCAAGTAAGTTTGTGTAGCACTGTTCTAGAGTGAGTAAAACTAGGAAAGTCACTTGTAGAGAAGGATCTTGCACCTGTAAATCACAGACTAAATAACAGCATACAATGTCAATTAGCAGCTTTTACACCCAGAAGGATATGGTCTTCTTGAGGTAAGACCTTGCTGTACACAGACATAAAACTTCCACTTTACAAAGCGTTACTGCGGCCACATCTGGAATATGCAGTCGAGTTCTGGGCACCATTTCATAGAAAGGATGTCCTGGAGTTAGATAAGACACAAAGAAAAGCCTCAAATCTGATAAGGGGCATGGAGTATCTTAGATATGAATAATTATTATTGTCTGTACAAGTCCCCTCTATAAGTTGTAAAGCGCTGCGGAATATGTTGGCGCTATATAAATAAAAATTATTATTATTATTATTATTATTATTATTATTATTATTACATTTATCTAGTCTTGAGAAGAAAGGTCTAAAGAGGGGACATGATTATTTATTCAAGTACACACATCACCCATACAAAAAGTATGGCAAAAAGGACTATTAATCTGTGGAATAGTCTACCTCAGGAGCTTGTCAAAGTTTTTGATTTAGAGTAACATCCTTCTCCAAATGTGTAAAATTCTTGTTCTGACACTTTGGCACTTGGAACTAGGAGGAAAAAACCTGCTCTTTTAGGGCAGACTGGTTCATCTATAATGGTTGTACATATACCACTGCACTTTATAATTTCCTATCCATTGGTTGAACTTGATGGACCATATTATCTGGGTAACTATGACCGCTTCTTCTGAAAAGTCACTTGAAATGACAAGAACATTTTATGGTGAATATTTAACTTGTGACACTTTTTTTTTTTTAATTATTATTCACACAACACCCAAAAAAGTCTTTATAGCATTACTGTAGCTCAATATGTCTCCATAGCATGCAGGGGTTGATGTATATAACGTTCAAACGTGTAAAAAAAAAAACTAAACTAAATGGGTAAATAACACTGGTCAACAGCATTTTTGATGCCAAAGATATTTCATCGAATTTAGGGTATTTTTGGGGTGCTGATTCTGAATATGTCATCAGTTTTGCCAGATTGGCTCAAGTTTTTGAGATTTTTGGTATCTTATTTATAGCACTTGTTGGTAAATGCGACGCATCATCTCATTAATTTCTTTGGATTAGTACTTGAACTGAGCAGTTCTCAATATAGTTTTGTGTTAATTAGTGTTCTAAAAGTTTGTTCATAGCTTGATTTTTGCACTAACTTTATGTTGTTGTCTGTTTTCCAGTGAAAAGCATGAACTCATCAAGAAGAAGTTGTCTTAACGATCCAGACTCATTCTGTTACATTTGTGGTGAATACACACTGCCAAAACATAGAAGAAACATAACAGACTTCGTAAAAAAAGTGTATTTTGCCTATTTTGGGGTTATGCTTGGGGACCAAGACAAGTTTTGGGCACCACACAGTGTGCAAAGCATGTATCGAATTATTACGAAAATGGAGCAAAGGCAGGGTCGGACTGGCCCACCGGGAGATCGGAGAATCCTCCGGTGGGCCCGCCCCCCAGGGGGCCCTCCTCCCCACCAGACTCCTGCTCTGTCTTGTATTTTTAGCGCATTATGATTGCATGCACCCAGCAGTGAGTGTTATTCCATACCTGGTGCCGGCCGCCTGCACTGCTCAGTAACATGTGAGGTGAGGTGAGAGATTTCTCATCACCTGCTGCGGCTTCTACTGATGTGTTGGCGCCGCTCTCTCAGCTGCGCAGTGCTCATGAGATCAATAGAAGCGGCAGCAGCAGGTGATAGAAAGCTCTCGCCTCACATCACTTGGTGCTGAGCCGTGCAGATGGCCAGCACCGGGTATAGAATAACCCGCACAGCACCACGCACCCGCACAGAGCCACAGGCTGAGAGACACTGGCTGCACACAGCGTCTAGAACGGAGTTGATTTTTCGAGGGCATGATGTCACTGGAAGGGGCGGGGCCTCCATCAGACCAGTGACCTGATAGCAGGAAGCAGCGCTGTGCTCACTGAGGCTGCTGTGCTGGAGCCCTGTGACTACTAGAGGACCGAGGGGGCTGCACTATGGAACTGTGTAAGGAGAGGAATGAGGGTCTGCACAATGGACCCTTGCACAGATAGGAATGAAGACCCAGCATTCAGTGTGAGTGGTCAGAGGATGTATTTATTTGCTGTAAATTGAAAGGGGCTGTGTGGAGGAGGGATGATGAGGGGGCTGTGTGGAGGAGGGATGCTGAAAAGGCTGTGGAGAAGGAGGGATGATGAGGGGGCTGTGTGGAGGAGGGATGCTGAAAAGGCTGTGGAGAAGGAGGGATGATGAGGGGGCTGTGTGGAGAAGGAGGGATGATGAGGGGGCTGTGTGGAGCAGGAGCGATGATGAGGGGCTGTGTGGAGGAGGGATGATGAGGGGGGCTGTTTGGAGAAGGAGGGATGATGAGGGGGCTGTGTGGAGAAGGAGGGATGATGAGGGGGCTGTGTGGAACAGGAGCGATGATGAGGGGCTGTGTGATGAAGTGGGGATGATGAGGGGGCTGTGTGGAGGAGGGATGATGAGGGGGCTGTGTGGAGCAGGAGGGATGATGAGGGGGCTGTGTGGAGCAGGAGCGATGATGAGGGGTGTGTGATGAAGGGGGGATGATGAGGGGGCTGTGTGGAGGAGGGATGATGAGGGGGCTGTGTGGAGCAGGAGGGATGATGAGGGGGCTGTGTGGAGCAGGAGCGATGATGAGGGGCTGTGTGATGAAGGGGGGATGATGAGGGGGCTGTGTGGAGGAGGGATGATGAGGGGGGCTGTGTGGAGGAGGGATGATGAGGGGGCTGTGTGGAGGAGGGATGATGAGGGGGCTGTGTGGAGGAGGGATGCTGAAAAGGCTGTGGAGAAGGAGGGATGATGAGGGGGCTGTGTGATGAAGGGGGGATGATGAGGGGGCTGTGTGGAGAAGGAGGGATGATGAGGGGGCTGTGTGATGAAGGGGGGATGATGAGGGGGCTGTGTGGAGGAGGGATGATGAGGGGGCTGTGTGGAGCAGGAGGGATGATGAGGGGGCTGTGTGGAGCAGGAGCGATGATGAGGGGCTGTGTGATGAAGGGGGGATGATGAGGGGGCTGTGTGGAGAAGGAGGGATGAGGGGGCTGTGTGGAGGAAGGATGCTGAAGGGGCTGTGGAAAAGGAGGGATGATGAGGGGCTGTTTGGAGGAGGGACGATGAGGGGCTGTGTGGAGAAGGAGGGATTATGAGCTTTGTGGAAAAGGGGGGTGATGAGGGGGCTGTGTGGAAAAGGGGGGATGATGAGCTTTGTGGAAAAAGAGGTGATCCGGGGCTGTGTGGAGAAGAGGGGGAGTGAGAAAAAGCCCATTGGTGAGTTCACCGCCTCTGCACCGTGGGACTTTCTCACTGCGCTAGTGGGAATCTCTCCAAGGTCACCGCAGTTCAGGGGCCTGGCTGGGAACAAAGCCTCAATGGCTTGCCATAACCTCGATGAGGTTAGCCGACCCCAGTGACCAGAGGTACACTTTATACCTCCGATCACAGCTGCGGGTTCGCATCATTTGATAGCGTGTGAACATCAGCTGTCTGACTGGCGGTAATGATTTTACCGCCGATCAGAAGCACTGTTTGCCGCTTTGTCGTGTATCTGACAGAGTGGTAAACACTTGATGTATTGGCCCCCCATTCAAATGAATAGGGTCCAGGTACTTTTCTGGTACCCGAACCTGGACTCATTTTTAACTGTTCGGCCGGACCCGAACATCTAGGGGTCCGCTCATCTCTAATCCTGTGTCTAGTGTGTGACTGGTGTATGTATGGCGCGTGAGTGTGTCATGTGGCTAGCGTGTGACTGGTGTGTGTGTCACATGTATGTATCCTGTGTCTAGCGTGTGACTGGTGTGTATGTGTCGTGTCTATTGTGTGTATGTGGCACATAGCTAAATAATAAAATCTTTCTGTGCTTATAGAATATCATTGTTCTAGGCAGCACTTGTCTTGTTTACACAAAATTATCTGCTGCCGATAAGGGTGCTTAACTAGATGGAAACTTAGGCTACTTTCACACTTCCATCTTCAAAATCTGCACAGGATCCGTCAAGACGTTGAAATGACGGATCCTGTGCAGATTGTGGAAAACGTGTGCACTGGGCCCGTCGAG
Organism: Ranitomeya variabilis; assembly: GCF_051348905.1. Taxonomy (NCBI): domain Eukaryota; kingdom Metazoa; phylum Chordata; class Amphibia; order Anura; family Dendrobatidae; genus Ranitomeya; species Ranitomeya variabilis. The sequence continues at coordinate 111,180,638 of NC_135234.1, forward strand.
GCTATGTGCACCTGTTGTGTATGCGTCTTCGCAGCGGTTTTCCGCTGCGAAAACGCATACACAACACAAACCAGGTTTTAAAAAAAATTTAAAAAATCGCAGTGTTCTCACCTACCGGCGTTCCCACGCAGTGTCATCGAGGCTCCTGGCAGCTAGCGTTCCTAGCAATACTCTGCGAAATCTCGCAAGAAGTCACAATGTATTACTAGGAACGCTAGCTGCCAGACTAATTTCTCTGGATGTTAAATAAAAACTTTAGAAAATATTTCAAAACCCTTGAGTGCCAAGTTTTTCTACGAATTTATCATTGGGGGTCGGATACCCTACTTGAGCACCTACGCCTTCCTTCTTCAGAGTGCCGTGTATATATTTTATTGACTATATTGATGCTGCATAGGCAGCATCAATAGTAAAAAGAGAGAGAGAGAGAGCGAGCAAGAGAGAATTTCCCTGACGGGAAATTCTTCCACGCATGCTCTCTTTGAAAAGACGGGACCAGTTGCTGGATTCCTGCTTTTCACAGGCAGCGACGCATCCTGTGCCCATAGGCTTCCATTGTAGCCAGTGACGGACAGCGCAGGATGCGTCGCTGACCGATTTTCCGACGTGCAGAAAACGACGGACCGGTTTTATGCAGGATCCAGTGAAAGAGGGAAGACTCTGCTGCTAGTACCCCTTAAGCATGGTGGGCCCTTAGAATGATTTTCTCTGGTGGGCCCAAGCTACTCCAGTCCGACGCTGAGCAAAGGACAAAGAAAAAGCTTCAAATTTGGTGTTCCAAAAAATCATCATGATGACTGTTATTTATGGTAAACACAGGTACAGGCACATCTTCACAATGAGAGACAGGCCTTCTTGCAGATTCCATGTTACTCCCATTTTCGTTTCTTATGCTTATTGAATCCTTGCACTTGCACTGCACAGAAATAACAGTCATCATGATGATTTTTTGGCTCTCTCCACACCATTGGAACACCAAATTTGAAGCTTTTTCTTTGTCCTTTGCTCCATTTTCGTAATAATTCGATACATGCTTTGCACACTATGTGTAGTGCCCAAAACTTGTCTTGGTCCCCAAGCATAACCCCAAAATAGGCAAAATACACTTTTTTTACGAAGTCTGTTATGTTTCTTCTATGTTTTGGCAGTGTGTATTCACCACAAATGTAACAGAATGAGTCTGGATCGTTAAGACAACTTCTTCTTGATGAGTTCATGCTTTTCACTGGAAAACAGACAACAACATAAAGTTAGTGCAAAAATCAAGCTATGAACAAACTTTTAGAACACTAATTAACACAAAACTATATTGAGAACTGCTCAGTTCAAGTACTAATCCAAAGAAATTAATGAGATGATGTGTCGCATTTACCAACAAGTGCTATAAATAAGATACCAAAAATGTCAAAAACTTGAGCCAATCTGGCAAAACTGATAGCATATTCAGAATCAGCACCCCAAAAATACCCCAAATTCATTAAAATATTTTGGACACCAGAAAAAAAATTGTTTTTTGTTGACCTGTGTAATGAATCCACTGTTGCTTTCTTTAGCACAGAGGTCAGATCCGCATAATGACATCATTCCTCTAAAAGAACAAAGTATGAACTTTGCTCCATGTTTCCACTTTGCAAAACATGTGTCTTGGGTAAATAGAGACTTGCCTACATAGGAACTTGTGCTTTCTGCATGAGTCATTATTAAGAATTATCCTTTTTTCATATGCCATTACCTAGGTGGAGTGCAATAGTAAAAAAGCAGCAGATAGTTTCACTATTTCAGTGAGTCTTTAGGGGAGTCTGAAAGCCAAAACTAACAGCATATACTAATCACATAACCTTGAAGGGGATATAGCTCATATAAAAACTGCACTTTTAGTGTTGTAATCGCTACCCCTGTTCTGCAGAAACGGAAGTTTATCACATATGCGAATGGGGACGTTGGATGTAAAAACTGCATCCGTCACTGGATTCCTGCCTTTCACAGTGTGCGCAGGATCCAGTGTCCATAGGCTCCCATTCTGTGGAACGACGTATGCCGCAGGAGGCGTCTGGGAATGTTTTTCCACTGCAGACAAAAAGTTTCATGGAACGTTTTTTTGAAAAGACGGGCCGTCGAATTCCGCAGGATCCAGTGCACGACGGACAAAACGTGTGGTCATCCGTCGCGATACGTCGCTAATACAAGTCTATGAGAAAATGCAAATTTTTTTGCAGGATCCTGTTTTCTCAAAAAACAACGTATCTCAACGGCACTATAAAGACGGAAGTGTGGAAGAGGCCTTACCTGTCCACCTCAATACCCAGGAGGCACAGTGACACATAGAGCCCGGGTCGTGATAGAGACCCTGTAAAAAGGCTCGAGTCACCTGTCATACGGGTTTATGTCCTATCCTATATGGAGGACAGAGAAGTACTGTGAGGACCTTATCAGAAGCCATAGGCAGTAAGGGACTACAACTCCACCACGCTAGAGGAAGGCTTTTTACTCCACCTGGATAAGCTGACTCCCAACTTGCCTCCAAGCTGGCCGGACTCTGCCTATCGTGATCTGGTACCCTGGACTGTGGCTACCTGATGTCTTCAGTAAACCAGGTAAAGAGACTGCAAACCTGTGTCCTCATTCCTTACTGCACCATTCACCATCTTCCATCTACACACCGGAGCCCTGGGGATGTACTTCACCTGTGGGAAGTTATACCATTTAGCTGCCATAACATCACCCCAGAGGACCCCTTAAAGTAGTGTCGGTCCCCACTGACCGAATACCACAGGTGGCATCACGATTCTGAACATAAACTTTATTAAATTTCCCTTTTACATGGGCGCCCAGGGCCACGGACTGGGTCGCCACCGTGACATCCCCTTGTGAATACCGGACCCGGTACCGGGTACCCCACTGCCCTAGCGGGCGACTCATCTTGGCGTCACAAACAGGATGGACTGACCCAGCAAATCGGGTCATGTGCACCTAAAAGACTGTTGTGCTGAGAGACTGTGCATTGTGAATTGCCGCCAAAACTACCGCCATTATAGTGCCACGAGGAGTGCAAGGAACGTAGGGACATACCTTTGTGGGCGGAGCCAGCCGAAAAGAGCACGAAGAAGAAAACAGGTGCCGTGCTGCCAGAGAAATGCCGAAAAGTGAGGGCACCGTGCAGCAGCGTCAGAAGTGAAGACGCAGTGCAGAGGACCTGAACAGAGGGCCGGGAGTAGCGCCCAACCGCATGCAAAGGAACTGCTGCAGACCACTGACAAGAGAACTGCTACAAACTCCGGAGGAAAGATGCCGGCCCCTATAAGGTTAGTGCAGCACCCCTGGTGACCGATTGCTGCAGTGATGTTACTTTTCCTTCAGGGAAGATGATGTCATGCTCAGACGCAAAGGAGTCCTCTTCACCAGGTAAGGCATTTGCATGCAACACATTCTGAATCCAGGCCAGGAGGGGGAGCTCTAGACCCGGATTCAGGGGAGTTTCCCTAGGCTTTATGTTTCCTGGTTTGGAGGAGGAGCTAGGTAAGTTGGAGGGAGACACTGAAGGAGAAGGATGTCTGGATCAGACGTGAGAGGCCTGGCAGCCATGAAGGAGCTGCAGCCTCTGGGAAGGAGTAACCTGTTGGGTTGCATGTGGAGCAGCCAGAAGGGAAGGAGCACAGGAGAGAGACAGAGCTCGGGAACTGTGGCAGGGCACCCTCGGAGCTGAAGCGCAGAATCCGGGAGCCCGAGGCTTATGTGGATTATAATACACAGAGCAGAACCGGAGGGCACTACACTATACGTCACCTGCCCGCACCACGCCTAAGACGCAGCAGCACCTGAGGAGCCCGGGGCATCTGAGAGTCCCTGTAAAAAGGCTCAAGCTGCCCGTTGTGCAGTTACCTGTCCCAGGACAGGGGGAAACTGGAGGACCTTGTAGGAAGCTTATAGCAGCAAGGACCTCACTTAGAAAGGCACAAGTAGGAAAGGTTCATGGACCTCTACTGGGGAAAGAGAACTCTAAATTGCCTCTGAGCCGGCCAGACCACTGTCAACCGTGCCTGGTACCCTGGACTGTGGCCTGTCATCTACAAGTAAACCAGGTAAAGACTTAAAATCTGCCTCCTGCACTAATTAACTGGCTACACCATCTACGCCACACACCATAGGACCCCTGGGGACCCCGCTTCACCTGTGGGAAGTGTAACATCTGGGCTGCCGCAACATCCCCCAGGGGACCCCTCTAATGCAGCGTTGGTCCCCCTATTGACCGAACTCCACAGGTGGCATCACAACAAACATTTAACATTAAACCCTTTAACGTTGATTCCCAGGGCCACGGACCGGGACACAGCCACCGTGACATCCCCCCTATGCGACCAGACCCAGTACCGAGTACCCCACTGCCCTGTGGGAGCGTCATTAGCAAGGGGGAGAAGCTATGTCAGACCAGGGGGGAGAAATGTCAGTAGACACAGCCGCAGCCCCTGTGATACCCCAAGACCCTGTGGGGGATGCAGCCGCCGGCCTCATGGCAACTTCGGGCCCCACTGCAGACACACCTGCAGGCCCCATATTGCCACAAGGTCCCGCAGGCCACGCAGCTTCTACCCGCAGGCCGGACCCTGCTGCAGCTACAGCGCCCATCAAACCGCTGTCCATGCCCTATATTCCTGGAGCGGCATGGCTTCCACAATATTCCGGGGAGTCCCATATATTGTGACGTTAAGGAAAGACTCTGCAGCCTATTTGAGGTATATCCCCTGACCGAGCATCAAAAGGTCAGCATTTTAATTGGATAATTGATAGGCGCAGCCCTAAGAGAAGTGAAATCCTGGCCAAATATGGAAAAAGGAACTGTGCAGCAGATATTTGCTACACTTAAAACCACCTTTGACACCCGTACCGCTGCAGAAATAAAAATGAAGTTCTTCGGGTGTAAGCAAAGAACACAGGATAGCATACGGGACTATGCCCTTAATCTGCAAGAGGCACTGTGGGCCATCAAACAAGTAGACCCTAACAGCGTGCAGGAGGGAGACAAACTATTAAAGGAGCAATTAATTGAGGGACTCCTGTCCAGCACCCACAGGACCCAGCTACGCATCTTGGCCTTGCAAAACCCTGACCTGGACTTTGTGCAATTTAAGGACAGGGCCATCCGGGTGCTGCACGAACCTCAGCCCAGCCACACAGTGCCCCCTAGGCATCCAGCCCTCATGTAACACCAGGAGGTGGAACCCTGCCATCAGGTCCCAGTTGAGGCTGACGCACAGATCGTTGATGATGATCCCTCAGCAGGACTGCGCCTCCAGGTCCAGGAACTGACTAAAAGCATAGCTGCACTAGCTAAGACCGTGCAGTCCCTGCAGGAATCTCCGAAGGAGAAGATCAAGCTGGCTTCCAGACCGGAGGACGTCCCCTGGCGACGACAGAAGAGGATCTCGCCGAACAGAGGGAGAGACGACTATCATCAGGACGGATGACCCATATGCCGCCGCTGCGACCAGGCAGGACACATAGTGAGGTAATGTCATTTAAACGAGCGACCCCTGGGGCAGAGGGCCAGCCCCCAGGAGTAGCACGACCAGGCCCAAAAAATTGGCGAGCCAAGTACGTCGGAGGACGACCAGTCCTCCCTATTGTGATCGACGGCATCCCAATGAATGTTTTATTGGACACCGGTTCTCAGGTGACAACTATGCCTTACATTCTATATAAATGGTACTGGGCTGACACAGACATTAATCGTGGCCCAGATGATGATTTGACAATAGTAACCAGTAACGGTCAGCCGTTGCCAGAGGTGGGGTACAAAGAGGTCACCATTAAGGTGGGGTGGGTACAATTGAAGGCCCAAGGAATGGTGATTGTTGATATTGACAGATGTGAACGTAACACCATGATGACCATTGGTACTAATTTCATAGAAAATTGTCTTGCATAGGTTATTGTCTTATTACAACAGGTGGCCGAAACTGCTGGTTCCAGTGAACAACGTGTCCTGCAGAAAGAAATGAGAGCTCTGTTGCAGAGACAGCAGGTAGAACTAACTGGTGGAGAAATTGGCTGTGCCTCAGTGAGTGATTCGATCCCCATCGCAATACCCCCCAGGAGTGAAATGTTAATATGGTGTCGGGCAGCAATAGGCCTCAGAGGTAAAGACTACCAGGCCCTGGAAGAACCTGTGTATTCATATAGTAGGCCCACAATCCTGACAGCCAGAGGGGTGGTTGAAGTCCGCAAGGGGAGGATACCATTAAGTGTCCTTAACTGTGGAGAGAAAGAGGTCCACCTAACCAGATATGCCACACTTGCCAAACTGTTTACTGTTGATAATAATGTAATACAGGCAACAGAACCCTTGGTTCCATCCAACCAGGCGGAGGACAATGGCTCTGCAGGACAATTGGAGGATTGGTGTCAGAAATTACACGCGGGCAATGACTCTACCCCATCACACCAAAAACAAGGGCTTACCGGGTGGTCCATGAGTATGAGCGGGTATTCAGCAAACACCCACTAGATTTTGGGCAGGTAAAAGGGATTCAACATCATATCCCCACGGGAGATCATCTGCCCATTAAGGCGCGATACCGGCCTGTACCTCCAGCTCATTATCAGTGTGCCAAAAACATGTTACGAGAGATGAAGGAGGCTGGGGTAATCAGAGATAGTTGTAGCCGCTGGGCAGCTCCATTAGTCCTCGTCAGGAAAAAGGATGGCACAATGAGAATGTGTGTTGATTATAGGCAGATAAACCGCATTACACACAAAGATGCATACCCATTGCCCAGAATAGAAGAGTCATTAGCTGCTTTAAAATCTGCTAACTACTTCGCTACCTTGGATCTCACCAGTGGGTAATGGCAGGTTCCCGTGGCAGAGGCGGATAAGGAAAAGACAGCCTTCACCACACCGATGGGTCTCTGTGAATTCAACTTCATGCTGTTTGGACTGTGCAATGCCCCAGGAACGTTCCAGAGGATGATGGCGTGCTGTCTCGGGCACAAGAACTTCGAAACCGTCTTGTTGTACCTGGACGATGTCATCGTCTTCTCCAAGACTTATGAGGACCACCTGAAGCACCTGGCCAAGGTGTTCGAAGCTCTGTCCAACTTTGGCCTAAAGGTAAAACCATCCAAATGCCATCTGTTAAAGCCCAAAGTGCAGTACCTGGGCCATGTGGTGAGTACCGAAGGAGTGGCACCAGACCCTGACAAGGTCACCGCGATCAGATACTGGCCGAAGCCCAGCAACCTCCATGAAGTTCAGCAGTTCCTCGAGTTGGTAGGCTACTACAGAAGATTTATCAAAGACTTCACCAAGATAGCCGCACCACTACAAGACCTGTTAGTGGGCCAATCCAGGAAAACCAAGGGTAAGAATACCCCATTTGATTGGGATGACGGGCTGGAGAGTTCCAAAAATCGATGAACAGCGCTCCAAACAGGTGTAGTGGTATCAAAAAGAGTATTTATTTCGCCATAAAACAGCAACGTTTCGACCAGAGACTGGTCTTTTTCAAGCATATGCTTGAAAAAGACCAGTCTCTGGTCGAAACGTTGCTGTTTTATGGCGAAATAAATACTCTTTTTGATACCACTACACCTGTTTGGAGTGCTGTTCATCGATTTTTGGACTGTTGAATATCCAGGACGGTTCCCTGGACATGGAACGGGCGCTCCCTTGAGCGAGTGCTGTCAACCTTCTCCTTCTGTTCTATTCTGGGCTGGAGAGTTCCTTCACTTGATTGAAGTTGGCTCTCATGGGAGATGAGGTACTGGCTTACCCTGAATATGACCACCGTTTGTGCTGTACAAGGACGCCAGCAACATGGGACTGGGAGCCGTGTTGTCCCAGGTACAGAAAGGCAAAGAAAGATTAATTGCCTACGCCAGCAGGAAACTCCGCCCCACCGAAAGGAACCATGAGAACTACAGTTCCGTTAAGCTGGAGTTCCTCGCTATCGTCTGGGCGGTGACAGAGAGGTTCAAGCACTACCTGGCCTCGGCAAGATTCACCGTCTTCACAGATAACAGTCCGCTGACACACCTGAAGACAGCAAAAGTAGGTGCTTTGGAGCAATGATGGATGACCCAGTTGTCTAATGAATTCACCATTAAGTACCATGCAGGGCACAAGAATGCAAATGCCGATGCATTGTCCAGGATGCCCAACTTGCCAGAGATGGGAGAAGATTCAGAAACACTCGAAGAGATAGAGTTACCAGCTTTCCATCGCCCCAGGGCGACTCAGTATTCCCATTATGTGAGGAACAGGCGCAAGGACAAGCAAGAAACCACGCTGAACTCATTGTCTCATCATGGATGGACGGAGACGCAGGATAGTGACCCCAAGGTCCGTCCGGTCATGGAGCTGCTGACGCAAGTCAATTCACACCCTGATCCAGATGCTCCACAAGAGACTCAACAGCTGTGGAAAGAGATAGGCAAACTGTTTCTGTATGATGGCAAGCTGTGTCGGAGGAGTATTGACCCACGCACTCACGAGCTGGTCTGGAAGATAGTGGTCCCAAGACAAGATGCGCCTGGACAGCCAGGTCTAGGAAGACTTCTGGTGGACCCAAACGTCTTCCATTTAAGGATTATGGAGAACACTGTTCTCTTAGGAACCTTGAGTACTGCAGAAATTCTTTTGTAACCTTGGCCAGATCTGTGCCTTGCCACATTTCTGTCTCTGAGCTCATTGGCCAGTTCCTTTGACCTCATGATTCTCACTTGTTCTGACAACCACTGTGAGCTGTGAGGTTTTATATAGACAGGTGTGTGTGTGCCTTTCCAAATCAAGTCCTATCAATTTAATTAAACACAGCTGGACTCCAATGAAGGAGTAGAACCATCTCAAGGAGGATCACAAGGAAATGGACAGCATGTGACTTAAATATGAGTGTCTAAGCAAAGGGTCTGAAAACTTACGACCATGTGATATTTCAGTTTTTCTTTTTTATTAAATTTGCAAAAATTTCTACATTTCTGTTTTTTTTCAGTCAAGATGGGATGCAGAGTGTACATTAATGTGAAAAAAATGAATTTTTGGAATTTGTCAAATGGCTACAATGAAACAAAGGGTGAAAAATTTAAAGGGGTCTGAATACTTTCCGCACCCACTGTGTATATATATATATATATATAAAGTGACTTGTGAAAGTATTTGCCTCCCTGGAACTTTTCAACCTTTTCCCACATATCATGCTTCAAACATAAAATTACCAAATGTAACTTTTTCGTGAAGAATCAACAACAAGTGGAACACAATTGTGAAGTTGAACAAAATGTATTAGTTATTTTGATGTACAATAACAAATTGTATTGTGGTACCATGTTAGCCAGAAAAATCGATGTGAATACTTTTTTGCCCAATGATGATAGAAGTATTCTAGGAGTGATACCTTTATTGGCTTACCAGAAAATAATATGTTTGCAAGCTTTCAGAGCACAGTGGCTCCTTCTTCAGGCAAGATTACATTTTTGTGGAAATTCAAAAACTGAAAAGTGGGGCATGCAATATTATTCGGCCCCTTTAACTTAATACTTTGCTGCGACACCTTTTGCTGTGATTACAGCTGCAAGTCGCTTGGGGTATGTCTCTATCAGATTTGAACATCGAGAGACTGAAATTCTTGCCCATTCTTCCTTGGCAAACAGCTCGAGCTGTGTTGCCTTTATGCCCAACATAGCAAATAGATAATGGCTGCACTCAAGTTTATTGTGCTAAAGCAAGGAAATGTGCAATACATGAAATGTGAACAGCATAATGGCTTGTGAAATTTATGAAAAAACACATGAGATTTTTAGCACAAAATTTGGCCAAATATTGTGAGCCCATTCACCAAACGTCAAGGTAATCTCAGATCGAATGGGTAACTAACCTGTCTGCCTAGTGTGAACACTTACCTATGGCTAATAAAATGGTAAAGCCTGTATTTATAGAGGAGGTTAGAACCAACTGTGTTTGGATGTAGTTAAAATCACAGCATGGTGAAGGGCGGGGCGTTCAAGTCAGAAAAAGCAATACATAGTAAATATAGAAAAACTGACTGAACAGCCATCTAGTCTGAACTGGTGCATAACCAAAAAGTCTTACATAGCAAATAGATAATGGCTGCACTCAAGTTTATTGTGCTAAAGCAAGGAAATGTGCAATACATGAAATGTGAACAGCATAATGGCTTGTGAAATTTATGAAAAAACACATGAGATTTTTAGCACAAAATTTGGCCAAATATTGTGAGCCCATTCACCAAACGTCAAGGTAATCTCAGATCGAATGGGTAACTAACCTGTCTGCCTAGTGTGAACACTTACCTATGGCTAATAAAATGGTAAAGCCTGTATTTATAGAGGAGGTTAGAACCAACTGTGTTTGGATGTAGTTAAAATCACAGCATGGTGAAGGGCGGGGCGTTCAAGTCAGAAAAAGCAATACATAGTAAATATAGAAAAACTGACTGAACAGCCATCTAGTCTGAACTGGTGCATAACCAAAAAGTCTTACATAGCAAATAGATAATGGCTGCACTCAAGTTTATTGTGCTAAAGCAAGGAAATGTGCAATACATGAAATGTGAACAGCATAATGGCTTGTGAAATTTATGAAAAAACACATGAGATTTTTAGCACAAAATTTGGCCAAATATTGTGAGCCCATTCACCAAACGTCAAGGTAATCTCAGATCGAATGGGTAACTAACCTGTCTGCCTAGTGTGAACAGTTTTTCTATATTTACTATGTATTGCTTTTTCTGACTTGAACGCCCCGCCCTTCACCATGCTGTGATTTTAACTACATCCAAACACAGTTGGTTCTAACCTCCTCTATAAATACAGGCTTTACCATTTTATTAGCCATAGGTAAGTGTTCACACTAGGCAGACAGGTTAGTTACCCATTCGATCTGAGATTACCTTGACGTTTGGTGAATGGGCTCACAATATTTGGCCAAATTTTGTGCTAAAAATCTCATGTGTTTTTTCATAAATTTCACAAGCCATTATGCTGTTCACATTTCATGTATTGCACATTTCCTTGCTTTAGCACAATAAACTTGAGTGCAGCCATTATCTATTTGCTATGTAAGACTTTTTGGTTATGCACCAGTTCAGACTAGATGGCTGTTCAGTCAGTTTTTCTATATTTACTATGTATTGCTTTTTCTGACTTGAACGCCCCGCCCTTCACCATGCTGTGATTTTAACTACATCCAAACACAGTTGGTTCTAACCTCCTCTATAAATACAGGCTTTACCATTTTATTAGCCATAGGTAAGTGTTCACACTAGGCAGACAGGTTAGTTACCCATTCGATCTGAGATTACCTTGACGTTTGGTGAATGGGCTCACAATATTTGGCCAAATTTTGTGCTAAAAATCTCATGTGTTTTTTCATAAATTTCACAAGCCATTATGCTGTTCACATTTCATGTATTGCACATTTCCTTGCTTTAGCACAATAAACTTGAGTGCAGCCATTATCTATTTGCTATGTAAGACTTTTTGGTTATGCACCAGTTCAGACTAGATGGCTGTTCAGTCAGTTTTTCTATATTTACTATTTATGCCCAACATATCGTTTGGCATTGTTGCCAAAACGTTCGAATTTGGTTTCATCTGACCAGAGCACCTTTTTCCACATGTTTGGTGTGTCGCCCAGGTGGCTTGTTGCAAACTTTAAACAACACTTTTTATGGATATCTTTGAGAAATGGCTTTCTTCTTGCCACTCTTCCATAAAGGCCAGATTTGTGCAGTGTACGACTAATTGTTGTCCTATGGACAGACTGTCCCACCTCAGCTGTAAATCTCTGCAGTTCATCCAGAGTGATCATGGGCCTCTTGGCTGCACCTCTGATCAGTCTCCTCCTTTTTTGAGACAAAAGTTTAGAGGGACGGCCGGGTCTTGGTAGATTTGCTGTGGTATGATACTCCTTCCATTTCAATATGATCGCTTGCACAGTGCTCCTTGGGATGTTTAAAGCTTTGGAAATAATTTTGTATCCAAATCCGGCTTTAAACTTCTCCACAACAGTATCACGGACCTGCCTGTTGTGTTCCTTGGTCTTCATGATGCTCTCTGTGCTTCAAACAGAACCCTGAGACTATCACAGAGCAGGAGCATTTATACGGAGACTTGATTACACACAGGTGGATTATATTTATCATCATTAGGCATTTAGGACAACATTGGATCATTCAGAGATCCACAATGAACTTCTGGAGTGAGTTTGCTGCACTGAAAGTAAAGGGGCAGAATAATATTGCACGCATCACTTTTCAGTTTTTGAATTTCCACAAAAATTTAAAATAACCAATAAATTTCGTTCAACTTCACAATTGTGTTAAAATTGTTGTTGATTCTTCACCAAAAATTTTCATTTGGTATTTTTATGTTTGAAGCATGATATGTGGGAAAAGGTTGAAAAGTTCCAGGGAGCTGAATACTTTCGCAAGGCACTGTATATAATCTCTTTGTCTCCATAAATGGAGGAGGGGCCCAGACACATTTCTTGCACAGGGGCACCAAGCTGTTAGTATCCACCCCTGACTGCCCACTATCAGGGCCGGCAGACCAGGGCCCCCACAACTCCAGGGGCCACCAGCCCATGCGGCCACTATGGGGCCCGTAAGTCTGGGAGGCCCGGCACCAGCACCACCCCCCAGTGCATGCCAAATTCAATTGTATCATAGATGCCAATACAGTTGAAAGCAATAATGGAGGAGATAGCGTCAGATGACGCTCCCTTCCCCATCATTCCCCTCTGCCTCTGACACTACGAGTGCGCGATGATGTCACTTCATCGCGTACTGGCTGTGTGTCCGGCAGATGACAGTGAAGGCACTGATACCGGAGCAGAGTTAAAATCATTGTGGGAACGAAGAATAGAGGTGAGTATTGCAGCCATAAGACTGTAGGACTTTGGGGCTTGATTATATTCTATGGGGGGGTTACATTATATTCCATGTGGGGCTGCATTATACTCTATGAGGGTCTACATTATATTCTGTCGGGGGGTTGCATTATATTATATGAGGGTCTACATTATATTCTGTGGGAGGGCTGCATTATATTCTGTTGGGTGGAGGCTGCATTATACCCTATGAAGGGGGCTGCATTATACTATATGAGGGGGCTGTATTATACCCTGTGAGTGGGCTGCATTATATTCTTTTTGAGAGGCTGCATTACAATCCGAGGGGGTACATTATACTATTTGAGGGGGGCTGCATTATACCTTATGAGGGGGCTACATTATATTCTATGGGGTGGGCTGCATTATATTCTGTGAGGGGGCTACATTATATCCTATAAGTGGGGCTACATTATATTCTATGAGGGGGCTGCATTATACTATATGAGGGCTGCATTATATTCTATGAGAGACTACTTTATATTGTATGAGGGGGCTACCCCAACCCTTGCTACATAATTAAGATGTGTACTACCTTATATTATATCCTGATTTTAGTGTGTTTTACCACACAACTGATGGTCTTGTATTTATCTCTATGTAGCTACATAGTGGGTCCCAAGAATGATTTTCTCTGGTGGGCCCAAGGTGCTCCAGTCCGACGCTGGTCATGGAGCTGGGAATGGGGGTGCCCAAGTGACATCACAGGGGGCACGCTGGAAGAAAATGTGGCTCCCTTTATGAGTACCGTGGCTGAGGTGCGGAAGAAGAGCTGAAGACGAAAAAGGAGTAAAACCTTCCTGCCTAGCATTGAACAAGTTGTATAACTAGCCACTGAATCCATAATTATTTCCTGACATCTATTGGTGGTTTACAGAAGTACATAAGACTTCATAAGTAATGGTATCCGATACATAATACAACCTATCATTTGCTGAACTCTGCTGCCATCATGTGGCTTATCTAATAATTACACTATTGACTTTACTCAGATCAAAGGACTCTCCTTTCTCATTATCCCAAAACTTAGACCACCCTTTAAAAGGCCTCCCTTACCTAAAGTTTATCTTTTTTAGACAGGGGTCGGGAAAAGGAAAAAATATGATGGATACATAAAAGTGACGTTCCAATCCTCACCTCCACAGAGAGGGAATGTGTTGATGTTTAGGAGCATGTCTGCCAAAACAAAAGAGAAGAGGCGAACTGAACCACTATTTAAGGTGTGGAGAAACAAGGCCTATCTAACCCCCTTGGACAGGTTTCTGGTAAAAAGAGTTCACAGTGCTAGAGTCGTTATGCCACCAATGTTGCAAAGTCAACCAATCCACAAGAGAGGATCAGTAAAAAATAAAGGCACTTGGTCAGACCCTCCTGATATGGACTTAGAAGCAAAACCGTCTATCGCTGCCTTAGTTTTGGTGAGAATGCTGAATGCAACACTTGAATTGGTGTTCAACTCCGTCTTGGGCCAACCTGCATCCCATAAAATAAAACTAGACAGAGCACACAGACCTCTCCGCCCTAAATGCTCTCAAGCTCAACCACGCGATGTGATCTGCTGTGTACATGACTTTCAATTATGGCCCCTTTCACACATCAGTTTTTTGCCACCAGTCGCAATCCGTCGAATTTTGAAAAAAAAAAACGAATCTGGCGACTGATGCCGCCGGAACCATTTTTTTCTCATAGACTTGTATCAGCAACGGATTGCGACGGATAGCCTCACGTTTCATCCGTCGTTCGCCGGATCCGTCGAAAATTGTTTGTCCGGTGGCCGGAGGCAACCGACAAAGTAACGTTTTTTGTTTACATCGAGAAATCAGACAGCGACAGATCAGTCGCCGTCCGTCGTTTGCTCGAATGGAAGCCTATGGGCGCTGGATCCATCAAATGGCGGAATCCGGCGATGGATTCCGTTTTTTTTAACTGAGCATGCTCCAATTTAATTAGCCAGATCCGCTAGTTGGATCCATCGAAAAAATTAATCCATCACATCAGTTTTTCACAATCTGCGACGGATCCGTTGAGCCAACGGATTGTGACTGACGGTAAAAAACTGATGTGTGAAAAGGGCCTAAAGGAGGCCATAATGTCTAAAGGCCACACTCTAAATAGCATTGACTTCAAAGGGACTCGCATTCAATTATGTCCTGACCTCTCCTGGATCACACTCCAAAGAAGAAGACACGTAAAACCACTCTTCTATCCTTGAAAAACAAAGATCTTAAGTACCGTTGGGGTTTCCCATTTGCACTTATAGTGATGGCAGATGTAGCTCTACTATCTTACATTCCCTCAAAGACCTCCCAGCCTTCTGTTCTGACTTGGAGATCCCATTTCCTTACCTGGCGGATTGAGAACTGGAACTTCCCACTCAGGGTTGGCGTCAGCACCCGGCACACCCGGGCAAGTGCCGGGGCCCTAACGAGACAGGGGGGCCCATTTGGACTAGTGTGACCAACATTTTACTATTGATGCTGCCTATGTAGCATCAATAGTAAAAAGATATAGTGTTAAAAAAAATAAAAAAATAAAAAATTGTGCTATTCTCACCTTCCGGCGGCCCCCGCAGCCTTCCCGATCCTCGCGATGCTCCCGGCAGCTCCCGTTCCCAGTGATGCCTTGCAAAATGACCCCAGATGACATAGGATCACGTGAGACTGCTACGTCATCACAGGTCATTGTCTTGCAAGGCAATACTGGGAACGGGAGCTACCGGAGCATCGCTAAGGCCTGGGCTGGATACGGTGGCCTCCAGAAGGTGAGTATATAAGTATTTTTTATTTTAATTCTTTTTTTAACAGGGATATGGTGCCCACACTGCTATATACTATGTGGCTGTGCTATATACTAGGTGGGCTGTGCGCTATATACTACGTGGCTGTTATATACTACGTGGCTGCTATATACTACTACTATGTGCGCTGTGTTATATGCTACATGGGATGTGTTATATGCTATGTGGGCTGTGCTATATACTACATGGGCTGTGTTATATGCTACGTGGGCTGTGTTATATACTACTTGGCTGTGTTATATGCTATGTGGCTGTGCTATATGCTATGTGGGCTGTTATATACTACCTGGGCTGTGCTTTATGCTACATGGGCTGTGTTATATGCTACATTGGCTGTGCTATATGCTACTTGGCTGTGCTATGTACTACGTGGGCTGTGTTATATGCTACATGGGCTGTGTTACATGCTACATGGCTGTGCTATATACTATGTGGGCTGTGTTATATACTAAGTGGCTGTGTTATATACTACATGGGCTGTGTTATATGCTACGTGGCTGTGCTATATGCTACGTGGTTGTGCTATATGCTATGTGGCTGTTCTATATGCTATGTGGGTTGTATTATATACTACGTGGACTGTGTTATATGCTACATCGCTGTGCTAAATACTACGTGGCTGTGCTATATGCTATGTGGGCTGTGTTATATACTATGTGGGCTGTGTTATATGCTACGTGGCTGTGCTATATACTCCATGGCTGTGTTATATACTACGTGGGCTGTGCTATATACTACTTGGCCGTGCTATATACTATGTGTCTGTGCTATATACTACGTGGCTGTGCTATATGCTACACATTTTGCACTTTTACAAATGTTCTAACTTAATACTTTTTAATGTTTACTTTAAAAAGTTTTCCATAAAAAAATTGTCATATTCAATATATGCAGTTTTTTCTTTGCAGCAAGTTTAGCTAACAATAAAATGCCTACTGGTAACTGTGGGAGTAGGTCACAAAAATTGGCATATAAGGGGTTGACTTATATAAAGCCCCTCTGCTGTATGGTATTGTAGAATTTACAATAGCTATCACTCATGGAAGAAGTGAAATCTGGCATTGTACTATACCTATATTTCTCTGCTGTATCTGTGCATCATGAATCGTGGTAAGTGTTAAAGGGGGGCCCACTGAGACTCTTTCGCCCAGGGCCCTCAAAAACCTGGAGCCAGCCCTGTGAATCCCACTACTCCACCATTACCAATTTGGCAAAGCAAAAGCCCCAGGAGAAGCGGACCTCCATCCAGAGAAATGCAACAGCGGAACCCAACCTGAAGGATTTTATTACTTTTAAGCCATAGAAAATAATTTTCACTTGGTACTTTTTCCAGGGTGTTTAATGTTAATGTTTTCCTATTTTGTCTCATATATTGTTGTATTTGGTTGTTATATATCTGGATGGTGAGCTGGGAATAGCTCATTTGACTTTTCTTTAGTGCTCTGTTAGGTGCTGTTGTACGGTCCCGAGTGCCACTATTCCCTCACAAGGGTTTGCCTTTCCCTGGTTCATCTTTTGAGAGTGTCTCGGGGGAGGTTAGGGAGATCTACTATCTCTACACCACTGATTTTTACATTTTTTTGATTTAGCCCATGCCAGAGGAGGGGGAGATTGAGGGTATGTGCACATGATGCAGATTCCATTGCGGATTTTGCAGAATCTGCAGGTAAAATGACCTGCGTTTTACCTGCGGATTCCCTGCGGGTTTTCTGCGGATTTTGTGCAGATTTTGTGCTGATTTTGCCTGCGTTTTTACACCTGCGGATTCCTATAATGGAATAGGTGTAAAAACGCTGCGGATTCCGCACAAAGAATTGACATGCTGCGGAAAAAAACCCGCTGCATTTCTGCGTGGAATTTTCCGCAGCATGTGCACTGCGGATTTGGTTTTCCATAGGTTTACATGGTACTGTACACCGCATGGAAAACTGCTGAGAATCCGCAGCAAATCCGCAATGTGT
This sequence comes from Ranitomeya variabilis, assembly GCF_051348905.1. Lineage (NCBI taxonomy): Eukaryota > Metazoa > Chordata > Amphibia > Anura > Dendrobatidae > Ranitomeya > Ranitomeya variabilis. Next base: position 111,198,299 of record NC_135234.1, read on the forward strand.
GCACATACCCTGAGAGTTGACTAAGTTCTGCTCTCCTCCTCTTCCTCTCTATTGGTAACATCATTGATGTGTACATATTAGTAGTATAGCATAGGGACGATTCGTCAAACTCAATTTGACAGGTGGGCCCGCCCCTATCAAAGTGTATCAAAAGTGTGTAACCACACCCCTCTGCAGTGTGTAGCAGTCCCCCTGTAATACTTTGTTGTGTTATAAGTGTATCAATTAAAATTGCTAGATGTATTATCAAAACCATTTAATTTTGATTTTGATAATGTTACTATCGAATAGATTACAATGTTGTGGCTGTACAGCGCAATGATTTTGATTGCCATGCTATTATTATCTCATTTTATATGTGGAGTTTTTTTTTATAACACACCATGCATTTTATATAATTTTATACCCTAGCAGTGTATTTATTTTATACTGTGATTCTCATTTTACACGTGGTTTATAACACCAGTCTCATTGTATGGGCATATTATGTATATGGCCATGTCAAAATACCAACAAGTATGAGGCGGCGTGTTTTATACGCTTATAAAAAAGCAAAGACACGATATTGTAAAAAGTTTAAAAGATTTTATTGTTGCAAAATAAATACATCTCAAAGACATTTCAATAATATAAAAATTCTTACAGAATCTAAAAAAGCAAACATTAAATAGTGCAATTAACATACACCATTACACTTCTTACAAAATAAATAATATAGTTTTACAAGCCAACTACAACATTTATCCAGTACATTCTTTACATCGTGAGCCACATGAATTGTAGTATCGGTAGAGACCTTTTTTTTAGGTAGCAGAGTTCCGCGTGTGGTGCCTAATGACGGGGAATGTAAAGATTGAATTGTACAGGGCGTCGGGGATAGCTTCTGGGGTGTAGATACAGTGCGTCCCACATTGCTGGAAAATTTTAATTAATCTAAAAGCTGCCTAGTAGTGGGATTACCCACAACTGTAGATGTTATATTCAGCTCGGCCATAGCCTGCATAAATGAATCCCAACCTGGAGGTAAATTTCTGCTGGTCAGAGCATGACTCTGTGTTGTACTACGTGTCAGTATTTGACAATTGTTGCTGATCAGGATCAGGAGTGCTAAAGAGATTTAAAGCTGTTACTACTTTTGAGCTGTGCCGCATATGTACCAAGTAGCGCTGTAGCCCGGAGCTATACATTTTAATTTTCACATCATCGGGAATGTCACGACGTTGTAAAATGGCGCTAATTTCACCATCAAGGCGACGAATAACACTTTCGCTTATGTTATCTGTAGTATTGGGTCTTAATTTGTCCAGCTCCTGTTTGGGGACTAGATACATTTTCTCTGTATGCTCCATTATTTTCCTGTGAGCAGACTTGTTATTATTGGAATTGCAAAACCTAAAAGAGGTCCGATAAACCCACCGGTCTGCTTTAGTAGATGCTTCTTTTTCTTTATGGGCTGAGATCTGTCGCTCAGGGTTCTTATAGCTTTACGCCACTTCTTTAATATGCCTTTTTGGCGCTCTTTCAGTGGAATCCTGCCTTTTAAGATGTTTAAAGCAATCTCGCCTATGGCAGTAATTAAATCATTGCTTGCATTGCGCAAAATAGACTTTCTGACAGCGGGGGTTGCTTTCACCAGAGTTTTTAAGAGAGCCCAGTTATGCCGGAGTCTTTCAGACATCTTTACATCACAACGCACACAGCGTAGAATGCCTGATTCCACATAAATGTCACGGGAAGCCTAGGTAGGCAAGAGCTAATAACCCAGGCCCCTGCGATTTCCCTCAACTCTGGGAAACCCTGACTGACCCTTCTCCCAGAGTTTACACTGATGGTGTGCATGTCTGGGCCTCCACCCTCACCCTGTCTCCTGTTTCAACCCTAGGCTGAAACTACCACCCACCACCCAGTGAAGAGACCACACACCAATACCCACAGTTAGCACAGACAAGGATAACGGAAAATATGCACCACGCCGCAGTCACACAGGAATACACTATAAGTGCACAGGGCAAAACAATACAAATAAAGGAAGGAGAAAATATGACAAAGGGAAATACACCACCGGATACGAAACTCCTTCTCCTAGACCACCACTCCAGACCGAGATAACCAAGCACACGACAGAAGCTGTAATCGGCGATGCCCAAAGCCCAGCAAAACTATTTAAAGGCAGTGGGCGTGACTCAGCCCTCAACCCGAGTACCAGGCAGATTAACCCCGGATAATCTGGATCAAATCTAACCGGCGCCACTGAGCATATAGTGGACAAATGAGGAATTACCGCTGTCTGTCGGGCGCCCTAGTGTGAACAGCGTCCGACATGACAGTACCCCGCCTTCTACAAGGGACCCCAGGGCCCTCACGACTTATAGGACCCGGCTTGTCCGGATTGCGGCGGTGAAACATACTGACCAGCCGATCCGCATGTATGTCCGAAGCTGGTACCCAAGACCTCTCCTCCGGCCCATAACCACACCATACCAAGTACTGTAATGTGCGGCGCACCACACGAGAGTCAACCACCTTGGAGACTTCAAACTCTAAATTGCCATCCACCAAAACTGGAAGAGGCATCTGCACCGCGTCCACAGAACCCACCACCTTTTTTAATAACGATCTGTGGAACACGTTGTGAATCTTATATTCCGTAGGGAGCTCCAATCGGTAAGCTACCGGGTTAACGATGGCGGCAACCCTAAACGGACCAATAAACCTAGGACCCAATTTAAGGGATGGTATTTTAAGTCTTATGTTTTTTGTGGACAACCACACCCAGTCACCCACACTCAGGTTCGGACCTGGCACACGTCTACTGTCAGCCACACGTTTGTACCTTGCACCCACGCTCAACAGGCGCTGTTTCACTTTCCTCCAGACAGATGACAGTTGTGCTCCTAACATGTCCTCCTCCGGAACGCCGGAAGAGCCCTCCTGACTCAAAGTACAAAATTGACGATGATGCCCGTAAACACAAAAGAATGGAGACTCCCCAGAAGATTCCTGGCGGTGATTATTTATGGCAAACTCAGCCAAAGGAAGGAACGTCGACCACTCCTCCTGGTTGTCGGAAACAAAACAGCGTAAGTACTGCTCCAAATTTTGGTTCATACGCTCGGTCTGACCATTTGACTGAGGATGAAACGCCGAAGAATGCGACAACTTGATCCCCAGCCGTGAGCAAAATGCTTTCCAAAATTTTGCCACAAACTGAGTACCCCTATCAGACACGATGTCAGACGGGACCCCGTGAAGTCTGACCACCTCCTGCACAAATACCTGAGCCAGAGTCTTAGCCTTAGGCAACGAAGGCAAAGACACAAAGTGTGACATTTTTGAGAAACGATCAACAATCACCAAGATGACCGTGTTCCCAGCGGAGGAAGGCAAGTCTGTGATAAAATCCATGGAGATCTCCGTCCATGGCCTACTGGGTACCTCGAGAGGAAGTAGTGTGCCAGCAGGACGGGAGCGGGGCGTCTTAGCCCTAGCGCACGTGGTACATGCTGACACGTATGAGACCACATCCTGTCAGATTTTGGGCCACCAAAACCGACGCAACACCAACTCCAAGGTACCCCTAACCCCTGGATGGCCAGCCAGGACAGCATCATGATGCTCACCCAACACCTTTAGGCAAAGATGGAGCGGTACAAAGGATTTGTTAACGGGAAGCTCAGGTGGTACCTCCTCTTGAGCCTCGGCAATCTCAGCCTCAACCTCGGTCGTGAGAGCCGAGACCACTACACCCTTTTGGAGGATGGGTACCGGTTCTTCCCGAGGTTCTACCCCCGGAAAACACCTGGACAAAGCATCCGCCTTAGTGTTTTTAGACCCAGGTCGGTAAGTGACAAAAAAGTTGAACCGTGTGAAAAACAATGCCCAGCGAGCCTGCCTGGGGGACAGACGCTTGGCTGACTCCAAATACAGCAGATTCTTATGGTCGGTAATATCAGTAACCTGGTGAACCGACCCCTCCAAAAAGTGTCGCCATTCCTCAAAAGCCAACTTGATAGCCAACAACTCCCTGTTGCCTATATCGTAGTTACGTTCGGCGGGCGACAGTTTCTTGGAGAAATAGGCGCATGGACGCAAGTCGCTCAAGGATGAGCCTTGAGACAGCACCGCCCCTACTCCAACCTCAGATGCATCGACTTCCACAGTAAATGGTTTCGATACATCCGGTTGCACCAGAATGGGAGCTGAAGCAAAACTGTTTTTCAGAAACTCGAATGCGCGCACAGCAGCCTCAGACCTGGCGGAGAAATCGGTACCTTTTTTTGTCATGTCAGTGAGCGGTTTAGCAATGATAGAAACATTTTTAATAAACTTTCTATAATAATTAGAAAACCCCAGGAACCGCTGGAGTGCTTTTAGGTTATCAGGACGTTCCTAACGCAGCACCGCTTGCACCTTAGCGGCGTCCATTTTGAACCCTGAAGCGGACACAATATAACCCAAAAAAGGCAACTCCTGAACCGAAAATACACATTTCTCCAGTTTAGCATAGAGCTTATTCTCTCTGAGCAGCTGTAACACCTGCCTAACATGCTCTAAATGAGTATCACGGTCGCATGAATAGATGAGAATGTCATCAAGGTACACAATAACGAATTTTCCCATGACATGAGAGAACACATCGTTTATGAAATGCTGAAAAACAGCAGGCGCGTTTGTCAAACCAAATGGCATCACCAGATTTTCAAAATGACCCTCAGGAGTATTAAAAGCCGTTTTCCACTCATCACCTTGACGGACTCTTATGAGGTTGTATGCCCCCCTGAGGTCAAGCTTAGAGAACCACCTAGCACCAGCCACCTGATTAAACAGATCAGGTATCAGTGGCATAGGGTATGGGTCACGAACCGTAATCTGGTTTAACTCCCTGAAATCTAGACATGGGCGTAATCCGCCATCTTTCTTCTTAACGAAGAAAAACCCCGCTGCCACAGGCGAGGACGAAGGCCTGATGTGCCCTTTGCTCAGACTCTCAGCAATGTAGTTAAAGTGTACTTAAAATAAGGCTTGCCTCTCAGGACCAGAGATGTTAAACATCCTAGCTTTCGGTAATTTGGCCCTTGGTTTTAGCCTAATAGTACAGTCATAGAGGCGATGTGGTGGCAATTCTGAAGAACCCTTCTCTGAGAACACATCCACGAAGTCCTGCAGTGACTCAGGAATGCTAGGAGTCACAGCGAACACACATGTGGCCAGGCAATTCTCCTGGCAAAATCCGCTCCACTGAATTATGTCCTGAGTTTTCCAGTCAATCACCTGGTTGTGTACAGCCAACCATGGAAAACTCAGAACCATTTGAGCAGGAAGATTACTGAGCACCTTACATGTAACTTGCTCAGCATGTAGGACCCCAATGTGGAGTTTAATCTCAGCCAAAAACTCAGTAATCTCCCCCTGTGGGAGAGGAGCGGCATTGATGGTGACCACTCGAATAGGATGAGGCAGTTTTTCGATCCTGAAACCGGCTGTGCGCGCAAACTCCTCATCAATGAGGTTAGTGGCCGAACCACTATCCACAAACACAGTAATAGGTAGCTCTCTGCCAGAGACCACAACCTTGGCAGGGAGCATGCATTGAGAAACCACTATGGAGGATATGCATAAACTCAGATCGGCCTCCTCCACACCCTCTGAGCTTTGTAGTTTTTCCACCATTGCGCTTTTCTTAGACAGCAGAGGACAAGTATCAACATAATGACCAGTTTTACCACAGCAAAAACAGGCTCTCTGCTTCCTGAGCAAAGGAGCAAGATGCTTCACATGTGACACCCCTGCGATCTGCATAGACTCCGTGGGCTCACCTGCAGCAACCTCACGTGTACCCACGCTCTCTCCCATAGGCGGTGTCTCTTGCACCCACTGACACAGACGGCGATCAATACAGATAACAAGACTCATAGCGGATTCTAGAGAAACAGGAGTCTCATACATCAGAAGGGCTTTTTTAGCCCTTCCTGAAACCCCATGAACAAACTGACTCCGCAGCGCAGGATCATTCCACTGTGTGTCTACCGCCCAGCGGCGAAATTCAGAACAGTAATCCTCCGCCATACGCTCCCCCTGGCAAATAGCGCGAATTTTAGATTCTGCTAGACCCATTCTGTCAGGATCCTCATAAATGAGTCCAAGAGCAGAAAAAAAACTCTCCACTGAGTTATATGCAGCAGAATCAGATGGTAAAGAAAATGTCCATGCTTGAGGATCCCCGTTCAGTAATGACCCACACGCTGAGCCTCATTACCTGAGGAGATCGGGCGCATACGAAAATACAGTTTACAAGATTCACGAAAAGTAACAAATTTACTGCGTTCCCCAGCAAACCTTTCAGGCAAAGGAAACTTTGGCTCAGCAACTCTGCCTGCAGATTCAGCTTGCACAATAGATACTACTAGACCCTGTTGCTGAACTGCCCCTTCAGCTCAGTGACCTGCAGGGACAGCGCCTCCAACTGGCGGGTTAGGGAAGTCATGGGATCCATGGAATACAAAAATATGGCCGATTATAATGTCACGGGAAGCCTAGGTAGGCAAGAGCTAATAACCCAGGCCCCTGCGATTTCCCTCAACTCTGGGAAACCCTGACTGACCCTCCTCCCGGAGTTTACACTGATGGTGTGCATGTCTGGGCCTCCACCCTCACCCTGTCTCCTGTGTCAACCCTAGGCTGAAACCACCACCCACCACCCAGTGAAGAGACCACACACCAATACCCACAGTTAGCACAGACAAGGATAACGGAAAATATGCACCACCCCGCAGTCACACAGGAATACACTATAAGTGCACAGGGCAAAACAATACAAATAAAGGAAGGAGAAAATATGACAAAGGGAAATACACCACTGGATACGAAACTCCTTCTCCTAGACCACCACTCCAGACCGAGATAACCAAGCACACGACAGAAGCTATAATCGGCGACGCCGAAAGCCCAGCAAAACTATTTAAAGGCAGTGGGCGTGACTCAGCCCTCAACCCGAGTACCAGCCAGATTAACCCCGGATAATCTGGATCAAATCTAACCGGCGCCACTGAGCATATAGTGGACAAATGAGGAATTACCGCTGTCTGTCGGACGCTCTAGTGTGAACAGCGTCCGACATAACAGTAAAATTAACTTTTTAGAAGTGTTTTTCTTTTGAACATAGACAGCATGCAACGCTGGTGGAAACAAACCAGTCCTTAAGCAAAGATCCTCAGGGGTATTAGCTCTCAAATCTACCAGCAAATACCCATAAGGCTCCCGCGTGGCATCCTCAAAAGCTTCTAGGAAAAAACGTGTTTTTGCGGGATACGTCTGATGAGCTAGAGTTAAAATTTGTAATTTATCTTGGGGGTTATTAAAAAGCACCATGTACTTTGTGTTTAAATTTATCGTGCAGCTTTTCTTACCCTGACAAAATATATTTTGTACCAGGTAGAAAATGCTGAGATTTGGTGCACATACTTGGTAAAGGCTTTTTCTATCTCGCAATTTTCACTAGCACTCTCCATAAGATCATCAATAATAGCCAAATTCACCTTCTCCGGAGGGAATAATTCGTCATCTACGAATGTATTCGGCAGACCCTCCACAAATCTGGTGTTGGGAAAAGAGAGAGAGATTTCAACATATAGTTTTTGCCAACACGAATAATACCAAACAATATTATCAGGTTTCTGAGAAAAACACGCCTGCATCACCCATTCTCATGCATTCTAGCAGGCCCGTCTAATTCTGGAAAGAGCTATTTTGTAAAACAACTGCTATGGTGATGGTGAAATGAGCGCCATTTTACAACGTCGTGACATTCCCGATGATGCGAAAATTAAAATGTATAGCTCTGTGCTACAGCGCTACTTGGTACATACACGGCACAGCTCAAAAGAAGTAATGGCTTTAAATCTCGTTAGCACTCCTGATCCTGATCAGCAACAATTGTCAAATACCGACTCTAATAAAAATCAAGAGGTCGCTGAAATTGTCAGCCATATAAACCAAAGATATAAAAAGAATGCTGAATTTTTACTAAACAGGTTACTGAAGAATAAAAATGTTACAGCCTGGAATAATAAAGCAGAATTTATTTTCAAAGGATCCGTAATACCCGGGTCTAACTTACTGGATTTGGTACATAGTACAACACAGAGTCATGCTCTGACCAGCAGAAATTTACCTCCAGGTTGGGATTCATTTATGCAGGCTATGGCCGAGCTAAATATACCATCTACAGCTGTGGGTAATCCCACTACTAGGCAGCTTTGAGATGAATTAAAAATTTTCAGCAGTGAGGGACGCGCTGTATCTACACCACAGAAGCTACCCCCGCCGCCACGTACAATTCAATCTTTACATTCCCCGTCATTAGGCACCACACGCGGAACTCTGCTACCTAAAAAAAGGTCTCTACCGATACTACAATCCATGTGGCTCACGATGTAAAGAATGTACTGGATAAATGTTGCAGTTGGCTTGTAAAACTATATTATTTATTTTGTAAGAAGTGTAATGGTGTATGTTAATTGTACTTGTGATACTACTTACTTATTTATTTTGTAAGAAGTGTGCTGTTGTATGTTAATTGTACTATTTAATGTTTGCTTTTTTAGATTCTGTAAGAATTTTTATATTATTGAAATGTCTTTGAGATGTATTTATTTTGCAACAATAAAATCTTTTAAACTTTTTACAATATCGTGTCTTTGCTTTTTTATAAGCGTATAAAACACGCCGCCTCATACTTGCTGGTATTTTGACATGGCCATATACATAATATGCCCATACAATGAAACTGGTGTTATAAACCACGTGTAAACTGAGAATCACAGTATCAAATAAATACACTGCTAGGGTATAAAATTATATAAAATGCATGGTGTGTTATAAAAAAAATGAGACTGGTGTTATAAACCACGTGTAAAATGAGAATCACAGTATCAAATAAATACACTGCTAGGGTATAAAATTATATAAAATTCATGGTGTGTTATAAAAAGAAAAAAACACATATAAAATGAGATAATAATAGCATGACAATCAAAATCATTGCGCTGTACAGCCACAATATTGCAATCTATTCGATAGTAACATTATCAAAATCAAAATTAAATGGTTTTGATAATACATCTAGCAATTTTAATTGATACACTTATAACACAACAAAGTATTACAGGGGGACTGCTACACACTGCAGAGGGGTGTGGTTACACACTTTTGATACACTTTCATAGGGGCGGCCTCACCAGTCAAATTGAGTTTGATGAATCATCCCTATGCTATACTACTCCCATAATATCTGTCTGCTATTTCATCATTCTTCTCCGCTAGATTTCTAAAACTTAATATGAACAAAACAGAATTCATCATCTTTCCCCCATCTCACTTGACTCCCCCAACAGACCGATTCATTAAAGTAAATGGCTGCCCACTCTCCCCAGTCCCACAAGCTCTCTGCCTCAGGGTAATCTTTGACACTGATTTCTCCTTCAAACCACATATCCAAGCCCTTTCCACTTCCTGCCGACTGCAACTCAAAAATATTTCCCGGACCCGTACATTCCTTAACCAAGAATTTGCAAAAACCCTAGTCCATGCCCTCATCATCTCCTGCCTTGACTACTGCAACCTCCTGCTTTGTGGCCTCCCTTCTAACACTCTTGCACCTCTGCAATCTATTCTTAACTCTGCTGCCTGACTAATCCACCTGCCCCCGCTACTCCCCATTCACTCACCTCTGCTAATCCCTTCACTGGCTCCCCATTACCCAACGACTCCAGTTCAAAACCCTAACCATGACATACAAAGCCATCCACAACCTGTCTCCTCCATACATCTGTGACCTCGTCTCCCGGTACTTCCCTGCACGCAACCTCCGATCCTCACAAGATCTCCTTCTCTACTCTCCCTTTATCTTTTCTTCTCACAATCGCATACAAGATTTCTCCCACGCATCTCCCATACTCTGGAACTCTCTACCCCAAAACATCAGACACTTGCCTACCATGGAAACCTTCAAAAAGAACCTGAAGACCCACCTCTTCCAACAAGCCTACAACTTGCAGTAACCACCGATAGACCAAACTGCTGCATGACCAGCTCTACCCTCACCTACTGTATTCTCACCCATCCCTTGTAGATTGTGAGCCCTCGCGGGCAGGGTCCTCTCTCCTTATGTACCAGACGTGACTTGAATTGATTAAGATTATTGTACTTGTCTTTTATTATGTATACCCCTCCTCACATGTAAAGAGCTTTGGAATAAATGACGCTATAATAATAATAATAATAATAATTTCAAAGAAAGGAGTTTGGGATTTGGCCATGATTAATAGTGTCCTAAATGAGGAGAAATATAGGCAAATATCGATCATGCAATACCATCAGTGAAGCGTCTGACTCCAAATTTATTCTGCACCAGGACAATGACCCACACATAAAGCCAATGTAACTAAGCACTATCTGCAGTAGAAGGAAGAACAAGGAACCTGGAAGTGATTATAAGGCCCTACAGAGCCCTGATCTCAACATCATTAGGGTCTGTCTGGGATTACATAGAGAGACAGAAGTATTTTTGCTGAAGCCTACATCCACAGAAGATCTGTAATCATTGGTTAGTGAGCCAAGATGTTGGGAACAGTGTCCTTGTTCAGTTCCTTCAAAAACTGGGTGCAAGTGTACCTGATGCTTTGATGTTGTTTGCAGCATCTTTCCATACCTATTTAAAATGTTTGCACGGTGCTGTATATATTCTTCTGAATAATTGTCTATAGCAGTATGAATCATATGTCCCATTATGGTGCTCCACACTATTTGCATGGCACAGTCATTAATGCTTCTCTATCCCCATAGCATGATGCCAACAATCAGGATGGCTTCTGCTATATCTGTATATAAAATGGAAGTATATCTGTATTTTTATGATACATAGAGTGGATGGAAATGATACATCTTGCTAATATTCATTAAATTACACTCATACGATGCTCTTTACTACCAGTGTAAATTAAATTGGTGACTTAGTGCAGTTCTATTACTATTAGTAAATGTTGCACCTTATGTTCCACAGAATACCTAAGTATTAACTGAATATTTAATCTCAGCTAAAGTTTATTAATCTCTGAAATATCATTGGTCAGTTGCTGATCACATGACCAGTGGTGGCGCATGCACGATGATTCCATATGAATTGCAGTGAGTGACAGTTGGAAGTGACAGTTGGTTTTGCCCAGCGACGGTGGAGGAGATGTCTGCTGACCAGCAGAGCGATTATATGGATACAAAAGCGGAGGAGGAGAGAGTGGTGAGGAGAGAAGGAGTGAAGAGACGAAGACCTACCTATGACACATCTGATGATGAGAGGAAGTCTTCAGTCAAGAGGACCAAACAACCAGTCCAGAAGAATGAAGAAAAGGAGGCGGTAGAAAGTCAGAAGATGGGAGCCAAGAAGAGAGGAGCCATCTTCATCTCATCGGGGGATAAAAAGGAAAATAAAAGAAGAATTACATCAGGACAGAAAGCCATGGATCTAAAGCAGAAAACTGAAGAAGCTGAAGGAGGCAGCGGTGTTCGGCCAACCGGCTCCAAAGGCACAGTCTGTGATACTGACACCATCAAGAGGAGACTATTATTCCATCATGTGCTTGGCCAGGGAAGCTTTGGAACGGTCCTGCTGGCAGAAGATTCATCTTCTCGCAAACATTTTGCTGTTAAGATCATCGGCAAAAGAGCCCTGCTTGCTGAAGGTGATGAGAGTGTGATGGTGGAGCGACGGGTTTTACAGCTGGCATCTGGGAGCCCCTTCCTTGTCCATGCAGACTTTGCGTTCCAGACCAAGGTACTGTATTGATTGCTCAATATTAAGAAATGTCACACATACCACACACTCCTCTGCCTCATGGATCCAACTTCATGGATCCAACTTTTATTTCAATATAGCTTATACACATGGGATATTGTGACCCCTGTACAGAAATTAATAACATTTATGGCGGGGCGTGGTAAATTGGGAATGATTTATTAAAACATCCTTTTTTCTTATCCCAGCCAATCACAGAACAGCTTTTACTTTTCCAGGTCAGCTAAAGCAACTATAGCTGAGCTCTAATTGGTTAGTTTAAGTAACTAGCTTTCTAGTGGGCAGATTTATTAATGAGGCCCAATGTACCCCGCACTATAAAATAAGGAAAATATTAAATGTCATCAATGACCTCTCAGAATTCCTTTACCCTGGATCTCATGATTCTAATTGGGTGACTGCTAATATTTGTATAATTTACAGTATTAGCTGTGCATTATCTCGTTTGTAGGCATCATCACCATGTAGTAGTCTATGGACATTTATATCCACTCTGTGATCAGGGCTCTTACAAAAGAGGCCCAATATTCTTTATAATATTCAACCTACTGCTGTAGAACCTCTTCTTGACATCTACATTGCTCGGCAGGAAAGTTTTTCTGTTTAGTAAAATGTGTTTATGTCAACTATATGGTTTTTTGGACTCTATGCCATTTTATTGACACTGCATAATTTTACATATTATTATCTCGCATAGAACTGGGATTTCACAATAAATTGTATGTATTGAAATTATTTTTGGTTAATTCCTGGATGACATTGTATTTTGTGTATACCATGTGGGGGACTCTGTGTTCACTATATGTCAGGGCTATTGACTTTTGTTCACTTTATATGCAATTTGAAAATGTGTTAATATTTTTGTCTTCAAGAATTATCTGTATTTCAATAAAGTTTTGTTTGTTTGTTTTTTTTTTTAATTGTGGAGCAATTTTATGATTGTGCGTTCACTTCTTTTCATTGCCATGTTTTCTGTGTATGAGTGTACTGTAATTAATATACCAAAACCACTGTCTTGGAGTGAAATTTCTTTTAATCTAACCAATTAATGCAAAAAGTAGTATCGTAGTGATTGACGCAAACTTACTTACTAATATTTTCAATGAAAATACGGGCAAATTTTCCAGGCTCTTCACAGAAGTTCACAGAAATGCTTTCCAGGAATACCTCCCACATATATGTATGCGTGTACATAAATAGATGCCGTATATGCTCGATTATAAGCCGATATTTTCAGCACATTTTGTTCTGAAAATGCCCCCCTCGGCTTAAACTCGAGTGAGGGTCTCAGAGGATGGTGGGGGGAGCGGCAGAGCGGCAGTTCACAGAGGCAGGAACCAGCTACTGAAGCTAAAGCCTGTGCCCACTGCTGAAGAGAAATGAATATTCACTGAGCTGGCAGGTAATCCTCATTTCTCTGTATAATAGCGCACACAGTGTCAGCCTCAGTCGCTGGCTCCTGCAGCGGCGGGGCGGTCACGTGTGCCCGCTACTTAAGAGAAATTAATATTTACCTCTCTCCACTCCCATGGGCGTGGAATGAAGTGAATATTCATTTCTCTTAAGTAACGGGCACACATGACCACTCAGCTGTGGGAAGCCAGCTGCTGAGTCTGACATTGTGTGCACTACTAAAGAGCAATGAATCACTGCCCTCCATGCACATAGTCCCGGAGTGGAGAACAGTGAGTATTCCAGCAGCTGTGCTCTGCTTGTAAGCAGCACATGATGTCCCTGTCATGCGCTGCTTATAAGCATAAAGCAGCTGCTGGCACCGAAACAAGACACTGTGAGGGAGCGCAGGAAGGTAAGTAGGATGGTTTATTTTTTAATGTTTTTGTTTGGGGGGAATGTATATAAGTATAGGGATAAGGAGCCATGCAGATAAGAATGAGGATAAGGAGTCATGCAGACAAAGATGGGGATAAGGAGCCATGCATACAAGGATGGGGATAAGGAGCCATGCATACAGGGTTGGGGATAAGGAGCCATACATACAAGGATGGGGATAAGGAGCCATGCAAACAAGAATGGGGATAAGGAGCCATGCAGACAAGGATGGGTATGAGGAGCCATGCAGACAAGGATGGGGATGAGGAGCCATGCAAACCAAGATAGGGATGAGGAGTCATGCAGACCAGGATAGGATGAGAAACCCTACATACAAGGATAGGGATGAGGGGAGAATCCATTCCCGGCTTATACTTGAGTCAATACATTTTCCCAGTTTTTTGCAGTAAAATTAGCTGCCTCGTCATATACTCGGGTCGACTTATACACGAGTACATACAGTAAATGAAATCCAATAGCCAAAGGCCAAGAAATACCATTTTAATCAATCCAAAATAAAACATAACTTTTCATTGTTAAATTAAAAATATGACTAACAAGTGCAAATCATATTTTAAGATGCACATTAAAATTATGCTATATTCCTAATTGGTAAATCCCCCAAAAAGGAACTGGAGTATAAGTTGGTATGCATGCAAAATAGAGCATGTTAATAATGGCCATTAAACAGATAAGACCTAAGACAAAAACAAAATGAACAAATACCCTGCTGTAAACAAATAAATTAAAGGGAACCTATCACCCCGTTTTTAAAAAATTAGATAAAAATAGTGTGAAATAGGGGCAGAGCTGGGCTTTACATTAGTGCCTTTTCGGTGCCTTTACACCCCCGTTAGGCTGCCGAAATACCTTTGTGAAGTGGCCGTTTTGTCCTGTCACTCAAGTTGGTCAGGTCGGATGGGCGTGGTCACAGCGCCGTTTCTCCCCCAGATCAGGCTCATCATTACGTTGGTGGCGTAGTGGTGTGCGCATGTCCAAGGTCCCGAATCCTGCACAGGGGAGTGAAAATAGCAGCGATGTCCGTTATTTCATTGGTGGTCGGTGGGCGCGGCCATCTTGCTTTGGCCGCGCGTGCGCAGAAGCGGCGCTCTGCTGGCCGCGGCTTCAGGAAAATGGCCGCGGGCATCCGCGCGTGCGCAGATGGCTATCGCGGCGGCCATTTTCGTGAAGCAGAGTTCGCATCTCGGCTTCAATCTGGCATTCAATCTGGCATTTCAGATTGAGTGTCTGACTTAAGCTTTTTGAAAAACACGACTGAATCATGTTTTACCGTAAACCAGATTAATTTTATAATAAATCTGCCAGATGCGGCAGAGGGGAGAGATACAGGCACCCCGCTTACCATGTGCATCAGTAATAAGAGAGCGCTCCCTAAACTAAAATTACATCGAACATTAACTGAACAATATGATCAGCAGTTCTTTATGTTATCTCTGCATACCCCTCTGAAGAAAATAATCATATATAACCACATATGTAAGTAACCCTCCATAAGAGCATCATTCTGAACCCTAAGGTACAGAATCGGACTGTCCCACTGGAGAACTGGTGGACCGGAGGAGGTCCCCGCTCCCTCAGCTCACGCGGCTGCTATGGGGCCATAAGTCAGGGGGCCGGCGCCAGCGTCACCCCCAGTGTGCGCCGCATTCACCTGTATCGGCGTCATAGAGGCCAGTACAGTTGAAAGTAATAATGGAGGAGAGAGCGTCAGATGATGTTCCCTCTCCCATCATTCCCCTCTGCCTCTGACACAGCCGATGTGCGATGATGTCACTTCTTCGCGTACCCGCTGTGTCGGGCAGATGACAGTGAGTGCAGCTGCTGGTACTGGGGCAGAGCAGGAATCAGCATGGGAACGAGGAGGAGAGGTGTGCATTGTGTTTGTTTGTATATACAGTATATATACCTCCTTGTTGCATTATACCCTATGAGGAGGGCTGCATTATATCCTATGAGGGGGCTACATTATATCCTATTAGGAGGGCTGCATTATATCCTATGAGGGGGCTGCATTATACCCTATGAGGGGTGCTGCATTATATCCTATGAGGGGGCTACATTATACCCTATTAGGAGGGCTGCATTACATCCTATGAGGGGGCTGCATTAAACCCTATGAAGGGGCCTGCATTATACCCTATGAAGGGGGTTGCATTATATTCTATGAGGGGGACTGCATTATATTCTATGAGAGGCTGTATTATACCCTATGATTGGGGCTGCATTATACCCTATGAGGGGGGCTGCATTATACCCTATGAGGGGGGCTGCATTATACCCTATGAGGGTGACTGCATTATACCCTATGAGAGGGTTGCATTATACTCTGAGAGGGCTACATTATATTCTGTTGGGGGGCTGCATTATACTATATGAAGGGAGCTGCATTATACCCTAAGAGGGGGCTGCATTATATTCTATGGGGGGCTGCATTGTACCCTATGAGGGGGCTACATTACATTCTATGGAGGGGCTGCATTATACCTTATGAAGGGGTTGTATTATACTCTGAGGGGGCTACATTATATTCTGTGGGGGTGCTGCATTATACTATTTGAGAGGGGTTACATTATACCCTATGAGGGGGTGACATTATACTCTATGGGGGCTGCATTATATTCTATGAGGGGGCTACATTATATTCTATGAGGGAGGCTACCCCAACCCCTGGTACATAATTAAGACGTGAACTATCTTATATTTTAGTGTATTTTACCACACAATTGGTGATCTTGTATTTATTTATATGTAGCTACATAGTGGGTCCCAAGAATGATTTTCTCTGGTGGGCCCAAGGTGCTCCAGTCCGACGCTGCTAAGGTATTATTAGAGGTGTCTCATACGGTTATCAGCTAGAACATTTAAAAAATGTTGGAGCATCTGAAATGAAATCCTTCTTAGATGGGAAATGTAGATAATCAACCTTCCATTTTCCTTGCGCCTATAGTACAGTATATTGACCTATTCTGTAGTGATTGTGTAGACATTGTAATCTTTTGGCAACTTTACCTGCATGCAAATATACTTAAGTGTCTTTCTGTGCTACAGCGCTATGTGCTACTCGGACTGCAATACGTGAGCTGTGGGGACTTTAACACCTTTCTACTGACGAAGGGACGGCTTGACATCCCCAGCGTAAGGTGCAGTTTAAATTTCCTACAAACCTGATCATCTATATATATAAGAGGCATCGTGATTACTCACTAATCCCGCCCCCTGCACAGTAGCTCCGCCCCCACCACATCACCACACATAATCTCGCCCCCACCCCATTACCACACATAATCCTGCCCCCACCACATTACCAAACATAATTCCGCCCCCACCACATCACCACACATAATCCCACCCCCATCACATCACCACACATAATCCCGCCCCCATCACATCACCACACATAATCCCACCCCCAACACATCACCACACAAAATCTCGCCCCCCCAACACAACACCCCACATAATCCCGCCCCCCTCCACATCACCACACATAATCCCGCCCCCCACCACATTACCACACATAATCCCGCCCCCAACACATTACCAGATAATCCCGCCCCCAACACATTACCACAGATAATCCCGCCCCCCACCACATTACCACACATAATCCCGCCCCCCATATTACCACACATAATCCCGCCCACCACCACGTTACCACACAATCCTTCCCTCCACCACATCACCACACATAATCCCGCCCCCCACCACATTACCACACATAATCCCGCCCCCCACCACATTACCACAGATAATCTCGCCCCCCCCACATCATCACACATAATCCCGCCCCCCCACCACATTACCTTACATAATCTCGCCCCCCCACCACATTACCACACATAATCCCAGCCCCCACCACATTACCACACATAATCCCGCCCTCCCACCACATTTTCACAGATAATCCTGCCCCCCACCGCATTACCACACACAATCCGCACCACATCACCACACACAATCCCACCCCCCACCATATTACCACACATAATCCCGCCCCCCAACACATTACCAGATAATCCCGCCCCCCACCACATTACCACAGATAATCCCGCGCCCCACCACATTACCACACATAATCCCGCCCCCACATTACCACACATAATCTCACCCACCACCACATTACCACACATAATCCTTCCACCACATCACCACACATAATCCCACCCCCCACCACATTACCACACATAATCCCGCCCCCACCACATTACCACAGATAATCCCGCCCACCACCACATTACCACACATAATCCCGCCCCCCACCACATTACCATACATAATGCCCCCCATCACATCACCACACATAATCCCGCCCCCCACCACATTACAACACATAATCCCGTCCCCCACCACATTACCACACATAATCCCGCCCCCCCACATTACCACATGAGGCTCCATCCCCACACATTACCACACGAGGCTCCGTCCCCTCACATTACCACACGAGGCTCCGTCCCCACACATTACCACACGAGGCTCCGTCCCCCCACATCACCACATGAGGCTCCGTCCCCACACATTACCACATGAGGCTGCGTCCCCACACATTACCACACGAGGCTCTGTCCCCACACATTACCATACGAGGGTCCGTCCTCACACATTACCACATGAGGCTCCGTCCCCACACATTACCACACGAGGCTCTGTCCCCACACATTACCATACGAGGCTCCGTCCTCACACATTAACACACGAGGCTCCATCCTTCCACATTACCACACGAGGCTTTGTCCCCACACATTACCACACGAGGCTCTGTTCCCCCACATTACCACGCAAGGCTCTGTCCCCCCACATTACCATATGAGGCTCCGTCCCCACACATTACCACACGAGGCTCCACACCCCCACATTACCACATACAGCACTTCCTTTCTATGTAATTCATCCACTTCAGCCAAGGTAAATGTACATTTAATTGCATCTGCATTCTCCAAAACAAAATGAGCCAAGAAGAGTCGCCAGGTCCATCTCACAGGCCGCAGGAAAATCCGGACAGCGATGCAGTAGCTGATCGACAACAACATCAACTAAATCATAGGATTGTTGTTATTATTTATTTAGTTTAATCACCAGCAGCGTTAATTAGATAACAATGAGCGTGCCGAGCGTTAGCTGGCTGGAAACAGCTAGTAATTGTATATAGATGTATAGGATTGGTTCTGTTCACTTCGGTGTTGGGAACACTCATTCATGTCTTTTTGTCAGATTCTATGCCGCGGAACTGGTCTGTGGAATCCAGTACCTCCACTCCAAGGGCATCATTCACAGAGACCTCAAGCCCGAGAACATCTTGGTGGCTGAAACGGGCCATATTAAGATCACAGATTTCGGTCTCGCAATTGACAACATGCATGGAGACCGAACAGCCACCGAATACGCTGGAACACCAGGCTACATGGCTCCTGAGGTGCAAACAATAGTACTTTCCTATTTAGTTTTCACAAAAGTTATAGTCCTTGAGCATGTTGACATATTGATCTTTGTTCTCTCTTCATTGATAGATTTTTACTGGCAAGGAGTATAACGCCGGAGTAGACTGGTTTTCTTTTGGTGTCATATTAAAAGATATGGTTATCAGTGAGTGTACGTACCATCTGACACTCGAAGAGGCATCCTCCGGCATTGATGACATCATTAAACAGGTAAGTATAACTTCAAGTCATTAGTACTATGGCTTCTACAATATTCATTTAAATGGTGATGTTGCGTGAAAGTTTTATTGTCTCTACCGCTAACATTCATGGGTTTTACTTTATCATTTTTAGCTCCTTGAGAAAGATCCCGCCAGACGCTTAGGAGTCCATGGTAATATCAGAGAACATGCATTTTTTCAGTGTATTGACTGGGTCTGTCTGGAAGCTCTGAAAGTGCCTCCACCACACATCCCTGTAGTAAGTATATGACCAGATCAAATTGCACCGTCATCACTGTGTAGGGGAATCACTGATGTGTAGAGAGCACTTATTGAAAGATGATAGTTGTTTATATCATTTTTTGGTGTTGACTTTCTGTTGAGTATTACTTACCGCTGGCAATAGCATTGGAAAGTCAACACCATCCAGAGCTGCTGGTCCTGGTCTGATGGTTCAGATCATTTCACTTTAGCTGTATGCAAGTTAATGTGGATATCATCCTTCTCCAGAAGATTTAAAATTTTGGTAATTTTAGTTCAATTTAAAATATTGACTGTGATAAAAAGTCATAATCCTAATGTTATACTTCTTTTTTTGTGTTTTATAGCCAACTAAAGCTCATCACCGTTCTCGACCATACCATCTGGAGAAATTAGAAGCAGCAGAGGCCAAAAAGTCACCTCTATCAGCAAAGGCCCAGGCCATGTTCAAGGGCTTTTCTTTTGTCAACTTAAAAACCCTTGACAAGACACCAGCTCCATAATCACCGGAGCAGGCTGCCCTTCTGAGCCTCCAGAAGACATTGAAGAACAGAAGATTGGACATCACTGGAAACACTGCTGGAATGAAGATGACCATGGACACGACACCGAGGGATCCCAAAGATGGAGAAGCCAGACAATTTATCATATGCTGGCAGTAAGTATAAGCGCCACAACATCTGCGCTTCACTGAACATAGCATGTGCAACACATTTTACACTAACCGGTAAATGGATTTCCTCTTGCTTAAGACAGCTCCAACTTTTGGTGCTGTCTTGGGCTAAGAAGAAATAACATGGTGTGCGATGGCCGGCTATTAAGGGGTGGAGGAGGCCGGATTTTTTTTTTTTTTTAATTAACATCAATGCACATGTCTATGATCATTTTTACCATTACCGGTAGTAAGATTTCCTAACACTCATGAAAGTGCTATCATGGGTGTTGGGAAAAGGCGCGTGATGGCCGGCTATTAAGGGGAGGAGGAGGCCGGTTTTTTTTTTTTTTTTTTTTTATACAGGTGAGGATAGCGATGACATCGGATCCCAGTGGAAGAAATTGAAGCCAGAGAAGCCAGCAGATCCCTTCATGCACTGGCAGTAAGTGTAGGCGCCCCAACATCTACACTTCACTATAATCATAGGCATGTGCAGAACTTTTTACGCTAACCGGTAATTGGATTTCCTCTTGCTCATGACAGCTTCAGCTTTCGGTGCTGTCTTGGGCTAAGAAGAAATAACATGGTGTGCGATGGCCGGCTATTAAGGGGTGGAGGAGGCCGGATTTTTTTTTTTTAAACTAACATCATTACACATGTCTATGATCATTTTTACCATTACCGGTAGTAAGATTTCCTCACACTCATGAAAGTGCTATCATGGGTGTTGGGAAAAGGCGCGTGATGGCCGGCTATTAAGGGGAGGAGGAGGCCGGATTTTTTATTTTTTTTATACAGGTGAGGATAGCAATGACATCAGATTCCAGTGGAAGAAATTGAAGCCAGAGAAGCCAGCAGATCCCTTCATGCACTGGCAGTAAGTATAAGCGCCCCAACATCTGCACTTCACTATAATCATAGGCATGTGCAGAACTTTTTACGCTAACCGGTAATTGGATTTCCTCTTGCTCATGACAGCTTCAGCTTTCGGTGCTGTCTTGGGCTAAGAAGAAATAACATGGTGTGCGATGGTCGGCTATTAAGGGGTGGAGGAGGCCGGATTTTTTTTTTTTAACTAACATCATTGCACATGTCTATGATCATTTTTACCATTACCGGTAGTAATATTTCCTCACACTCATGAAAGTACTATCATGGGTGTTGGGAAAAGGTCTGCGATGGAAGTATATTAAGGGGAGGAGGATTGGTTGGTTTTTTTTTTAATGCAGGTGAGCATAAACATAACATCGGCTCCCAATGAAAGACATTAAAGATAGACACGTCAGCAGATCCACTTATACACTGATGGTAAGCATAAGCACCACAATATCTGCACTCCATTATAATCATTAGTATGTGCAGAACATTTTGCACTTTTAATCAGTGACGGGGCGCAGTTACAGTAGTGGCTTATTATGGACTGAGCAGTGACTGAAGCCATGACAGCTTTATTAAACCCCGGGGCCCCAGTCACTCACACTCACAGCTACCTACATTGTATGGCTGCAGCAGAGGGGGGCGGTCGCGTCTGACATCAGTTGACATCAGATGATGACGGGATGCCCTTGGTTACTAAGCTGCGAGCCCCTGGACTTCGCAGCACATTTTATGAAAGGGTTTAGGGCCCGAAAGTGAAACGGCGTGCATGTCCGCCCACTTGCCCGACCGACCTCCCATTCCCCCATACGACCTCCAATTCGCCCAACCCTTGTCCTACCCTCCCGCTACTCTTCTTGTACCCCCCACCCTGCTCGCGCAGTAGGAAGATAGAGACAGTCTCAAAAACGGTGCATGCAGGTTTTTTCGTGTTGCCAAAATAACGACTGTGCTGCATAGTGGCACCGAACACCTCGTTCTTGTTTTTTGTTTGCTTGTTTTGTTTATTTTCTGTTTGTTTTGTTACTGGAACTATAAATTTTCACTTTACATAATTGACCGAAAGATTTAACTAAACGACTCTTATGAAAAAGATAGATTGAGTTAGCGAAATGTTCAGTGGGAATGTGTTACGAAGGTTCTGTGTTAAGGACATTGATCACTCTATCGTTATTGTTACCCAATGTGTTTGTGAGATGATGAAAAGGCACTGAATGCAGAAATTCTACATAGCTATATTTCTATTTTCCATATTTCAAATTTAGTGCCGAAATTCAAGAAAGGCCGTATTGGTAAGTGCCTTATCACCATCTTATAAACAACAATTGCTGTTCAATAGTCAGCGTAGGGTAAACCTTTTCAGTCTCAAACCCTGATGAAGCCAGTATAGCTGTTGGGGAGGCCTAGGAGTTTCTTTTAGTAGCTAGTTAGTTTGTCTATGGGTCACTTCTAATGAGGATAGTGGTAGCGGCCGCACCACTTCATCTCTTCCCTAAAATACATTGTAAATAAGACTAGGCATATAACCTTAAATGGAATAGATAGGTCTACTTAATAATATCCTGGTCATGGATACATACTAACATAGCAAATTTTAAATGGTCATTTAATAGTTTGATTAAAAGTTAAATTTTATTATAGCCTTTAGTTAGGGATTAATTGCCTTTAGGCAAATTGTTAATTATCACCATCTGAAAAACATTGGTCAACAATAACCAGAAAATGGCCAGTCCTTTTAGTTAAAGTTTTTGAAGAATTTACTTTAAATTTATGTCACCCCTTATATCTTAAAATAATAATTGAAGAGAAACTGATTTTCTTATAGACCGACACATCCAGAAGAGATCCCTTTCAGTGTTCACCTCATTATCATAACAAGTAGGATTAAAAAGAGAGATAAATAACAGAATCCACCATTCACAGTAGGTAGTGTCACAGCTCACCTCTTCAGCCTTCCTACACAATGACATCTGCATGTCACTAAACATGAATAGAAAACTCCCCCGAGGAAATCAATAGAGTCCCCTATAATGTCTTGTGATATATACATGCATAAATCCAATGTCCATAACTCCAAACAGGCAAGAGAGCAGCTTCCATAAATGTACAGAAAACAGAATACAATAATCTGTAATCAGAAATGCACATTATAAAAAAATTATCACAATCTGGTTTCAATTAGTTTTAAAAAATTGTATGTAAGACATATCCTTAAAGAAAAATAAATAAAAATATACCTAAAAAGAGTATTGGATATTTTAATACATGTTTGATAGGTTAGAGTAGAGTAGGGCCCTGCCAAAAGAGTCTACCTTGTCGTGGTGGCAGGCTTAACAAATCTTTTGGTCAAAACAAAAGCTGCTGGCTATGTATGTGATCTGGTGACCTTGAACATCGTTGAGCTTCATTGCACGATGCTGTGAGGCACGATTTACTATTGGAGCTGTGGGGACCATTGTGTGAGTCGTCTGACTTAAGGTACCTTCACATTGAGCTACTTTACCACGAGAACGACCGCGATCCGTGACGTTGCAGCGTCCTGGATAGCGATCTCGTTATGTTTGACACGCAGCAGCGATCTGGATCCTGCTGTGATATCGCTGGTCGGAGCTAGAAGTCCAGAACTTTATTTGGTCGTCAGATCGGCGTTTATCGTTGTGTTTGACAGCAAAAGCAACGATGCCTGCAATGTTTTACAATGGTAACCAGGGTAAACATCGGGTTACTAAGCGCAGGGCCGCGCTTAGTAACCCGATATTTATCCTGGTTACCATTGTAAAAGTAAAAAAAAAAACAGTACATACTCACCTTCTGATGTCTGTCACGTCCCCCGGCGTCCACAGGGTTAAACTGCTTTCGGCAGGAGCGCTGCTAAATGCACGCGCTGCTGCTGAGAGCTTCCCTGCACTGACTGTCAGTGCCGGCAGTAAAGCAGAGCACAGCGGTGACGTCACCGCTGTTACTGCCGGGTGCTGGCGCTGACACATTCAGTGCAGGGAAGCCGCCGGCGGGGGACGTGACAGACGTCAGAAGGTGAGTATGTAGTGTTTTTTTTAATCTTTTACAATGGTAACCATGGTAAATATCGGGTTACTAAGCGCGGCCCTGCACTTAGTAACCCGATATTTAGAGTAAAGGAACAAAGTCCAGCTCACCATACCGACATTCCCCAGGTTTCGGAGCACGGAGCCGCTGTGTCAGGGCGCAGGTAAACAGGAAAAAGGAAGGAGATCCAGCTCAACGATATAGTGAAAAGTCCATAGTTTTATTTCACTTCAAAAATAGCATCATGTAAGGACAAAACATCAGCATACAAAAGAGTTAAAAACCAAGATCAACGCGTTTCCGGTGACTAAGCACCCTTAATCATGATACCTGGCACATGTCATGTCTCGTGTTTTTATACTGGTATCCGGTCGGCACACCGGTATTGCAATTAATCAATCCAATTAAATGGACACACATGAGGATAAACACAAGACAAATATAATCATAGAACTAACCAAATGTTCTAGCTGGATGGAATTACAGAAAAAGAATACAGGAAAAACATAAAAAAACTACATACAAAATTTGAGGAATACAATAATTCAATGAATAAGGATGTACAAAATTAAATAATTAAATAAACCTAGAATATATAAAAAAAAATTAATATATAGTATAATATACTCTAGTGACAATGTGAGAAGAATACTATTTTTAAATATAAATTAAATTAATTGCAAGCAACCTAACCCACTTTATCTGGTAACAATTTTGAGTGGGAAAGAGAGAAGTTTGCAAACTTCTCTCTTAAATAATAGTATTCTTAGTAAATAGTAAAATAGTATTCTTCTCACATTGTCACTAGAGTATATTATACTATATATTAAATTTTTTTTATATATTCTAGGTTTATTTAATTATTTAATTTTGTACATCCTTATTCATTGAATTATTGTATTCCTCAAATTTTGTATGTAGTTTTTTTATGTTTTTCCTGTATTCTTTTTCTGTAATTCCATCCAGCTAGAACATTTGGTTAGTTCTATGATTATATTTGTCTTGTGTTTATCCTCATGTGTGTCCATTTAATTGGATTGATTAATTGCAATACCGGTGTGCCGACCGGATACCAGTATAAAAACACGAGACATGACATGTGCCAGGTATCATGATTAAGGGTGCTTAGTCACCGGAAACGCGTTGATCTTGGTTTTTAACTCTTTTGTATGCTGATGTTTTGTCCTTACATGATGCTATTTTTGAAGTGAAATAAAACTATGGACTTTTCACTATATCGTTGAGCTGGATCTCCTTCCTTTAACCCGATATTTACCCTGGTTACCCGGGTGCTGCAGGGGCATTTCGGCATCGTTGAAGACAGTTTCAACGATGCCGAAGTCGTTCCCCTGATCGTTGGTCGCTGGAGAGAGCGGTCTGTGTGACAGCTCCCCAGTGACCTAAACGGCGACGCTGCAGCGATCGGCTCGTTGTCTATATCGCTGCAGCGTCGCTGAGTGTGACGGTACCCTAAGAAAGCCCCCACCTTTATTTAACAACTTAGATGCCACTGTAAGGGTATGTGTCCACATTCAGGATTGCATCAGGATTTGGTCAGGATTTTTCATCAGTATTTGTAAGCCAAAACCAGGAGTGGGTGATAAATGCAAAAGTGGTGCATATGTTTCTGTTATTCTTTTCCTCTAATTGTTCCAGTCCTGGTTTTGGCTTATAAATACTGATGAAAAATCCTGACCAAATCCTGATGCAATCCTGAACGTGGACACATACCACTTACTATACTTACTATAGATTGAGGCATCAAAGGAGTTAGTTAAAGTTAACAAGTGATCCAGCTGGAATGGCGCCAGCAGCGGAGGTGAGTGTAGCTGCTATTATTTTACTTTGTGGAAACATTGTGATTGAGAAGGGTTGGTCTGAGTGGAGGACAACTCCTTAAATAGTTTAAGGCTGTGACACATTAATGTGTTTATGCCAGAATTATTGTGTAAAACTCCTTAATGCAATATTTAGCATAAACCCAGCTTCACTATTATAGGCATATGATGTGCAGGACATGGACGGGGAGCGGCTACTCCCATCATGATCCGCTATGCCACTCTAATGGCATAACTTACTCTAGAAGTGTACCCCAGTCACTAATTGGAGTATATTTCTGCATGCTGGTTATCAGATGCACCTAATTCATTAAGCTATTCATTCATTAAGTGAATGAATAAGGTGCATTGTACTCCAGCAAGCCCCTTCATTAAAACTGATGTGCATAATGCCTGTCTTAATGAATGTTATTCTAAATGTACAGAGAGAAACCCCAACTGAATCAAACTTAAGGCACCACCAAAAAAGTATAACCCAAAACTAGTTTACTAGCAACTAATTACTTATAGAAACTATCAAAGGGAATCTGACAGCAGGCTTTAGCTATGTAATCTGAAAGCAGCACAATATAGGGCAAGAGAGCCTGATTCAAACAATATATTTTTACTGGACTGCTTGGTGCAGTTTTGATATAATCCCGGTTTTATCTGTTGTAGATGTAGCAGAGGTCAGAATACGGAGCCCTGTATAACCCCTTCCCTGATTGGCAGCTTCCTGTGTACACTGTACAGTGTTGGCAAACTGCCAATCAGTGGTGGGGGGAGGGATTACACAGATTAGCTGGACTGGCCTGCACATGAGACCTAGTCAGGCAGTGATAGTCTCCTGCTGATAAAACATTGCGTTGAAACATCCCACAGCCTAGTAAATGATACATAATTGGATTCAGGCTCCCTGCCCCTACATTACGCTGCTCTCAGATTAAATAACAAAATGTTGTTTACTTTATCTGGCCTCTGTTCCTGCAGTGTTCAATTATTTTAGGCATGCATAAAAATGCAGTAGACGGCACTTCTCAGCACCTCTAAAAAGGTGAGTGCTAGAATAGAGGCCCGAGGGTATCCAGAGTAACTGCCTGTCTCACTATATTAAATTAATCTGATGGAGTCCAACCGAGTAACATTTTTCAGATTTAGATGGAAACCGCAATTGTAAGTGCTTAGCATAGGTCCGATTGTGCTCCGACAGAACATCACATTGCACTCGACCAATGTTATTCTATGGGACCGTGCACATGTCCAATTGTTTTCCTTGGAATCTGTCTGAGGGAAAAAATTGCAGCATGTGCGGTTTTCATGCATAAATCGGACCGCACTCTGGCACCTAAAGGTCAGCAAATGGCACCTACAAACAATACTAGGAAAATCTGCTTTTAAGAGTCAATTGGCGATCCTCTCTTCCAGGCTCTGCCAAGAGAGGCCGTACTGGGCCATCGGCCCCTTTAAGGGAGGCCGGCATGACAAGGAGACGTGGGAATACAGGAGCAAATTAGGTTAAAAAGTAAGTAAGGGGTTAATGGCAGTGTTGTGTTAGGTGGGGGCGATGAGATCATGGAGTGGGAGGGGGCAGAGGCGGTCTAAACGGGGGGAATATAAATAGAGGAAGCCATATTAGTGGGGCAACCATTTTAGGTACCAACTGGTTAGGTAAAAAGCTCCCACCCACCCTCCCTTTATTTTGATCTTCATGCCTAGATGAAGTCATGAGTACAAAAGGTCATCGTGGTATTCGCTTAATCATTGAATGCAATGTTATTTTGTTATTACGTCATGGCAGCGGGGTGTGGGGGGGAAAGGTCCTCGAAGTTGGTGGAAATGGAAATGGTGGATTGGAAGGGGGGGATCTCACGAGGTCCTGGACTCCCCGAAGTGAATTTCGGATGGACGGGGTCTGTTCAATCCTATGGAAGGGTTCATCAAGGGACCCGTCAATGGTTTAGTGGTTCGGCCAGGTTGGTTATTATCTGCCCCCGCGCTGGTGTATAGCAGCTGGGGGTAAGACTTGACCTGGGGCCATGGTGGGCTGTGGATACTTCGGCTTAGGTGTTTTTTGGGGCTTCGAGGACCATCCCTTTTGGACTTTATTGTTAAATTGTTTTATTAAATGTTAATAAAAGGCTGCTGTGGCCATTTAATTCAATTTCAGTGTAAAGTTTTTATTTGGAGATGGTCACCGTATCATGTGCTTGGGGGGTTGGAAGGGTTGTGTAAGGGGAATGGTTAAGAAAATATTAAGTAGCATCCAAGTTACTTTGACTCACTTTATGGTTCAATTGCATAAAATTCAGTGAAACATGTGGTGTCCACATGCTCACTATACCTCTAAATTCACTGAAGTTTTTTTTTTAATGGGGTCTTTTTTTCTGCTTTTCTGGTATGTCAGGTGTTCTGCTGATGTGACATGGCTCCCCAAACCATTCCAGCAAAGATTGCAGTCAAAATTGCCACTCCTTCCCTTCTGAGCAGTGTGCCCAAACAGTATTATCTGGCCACATACTGAGGATTTGCATGTTCAGGAGAAATTGCGTTATGAATTCCAGGGAGATCATTGCGCATTGAGAATCGCAGGTCTTCCATTTAGTCTATGTGTTTTTGTTCCTCACATTAAATGTACTTTTTTTTCCTTTGGCACAGAAGAGGTTAATGACTCTTTGTATGCTGGTTTGAGAGATGCAGCTCTCTCTCACAGCTGCTCCTGACCTGCTCATTTTCTGTCTCTATAAAACCTGGCCAGACCTTTTCATTCCCGCCTGAGAAAGCTTACTTCCTGACTTGCTGGAGTTGGTATGCTGAGTTTGGAGCTCGTAGTTGCTGCTGGAGAATGTTATCTGCTGTTTTTAGGTGTATGCTTTCTCCATTGTCCTATTCCCATTTGGTTAGTACCTGCCTTCCTTCCCCATATTCCTCTCTACTCTTGACGAGTGTTTTATGTGAATTGCTTTTGGTTATCCCTGTTAGTCTTACATGTTTATACACTAACATATCTCCCCTAGGCTTCCTGGGGGAGAATGAGGGGACAGCTTTGGGTATATTAGGAGCATAGTAAGGTCAGAAACTCGGGCCTCTCTACCATCAAGAGTACCCCAGGACAGGGATAGTTAGGGTCCCAGGCCCAGGGAAAGTTTGAGGTCCCCTTCCTTACTGTTGAGTCCTTCTCCGTCCCTGGCTTCCTGGATGGGATCCAAATAAATAACACGCAGCACAAAGGTTGTGTGTTCATAGACAGGGAAAGCCCTGGAGCCCGCGCCTCTCCTCACTGGGCGCTCCCCCTTCTTTATATAGATAAAAAGTTTAGACATTTTACAGACATGCGCACAAGCGCTCATATTTCACAATCACTTACAAAGCAAATCTTATTCTAGTGAAAAAGTTACAATTATTTGGCATGTAGATAAAAAGCTACAATATCAAGGAGGAATGTGCGCGTGATTACTAACAAAACAAAGAAAATGTCAAGTTTGCAGAAATATTTCTTGTTGTATACCAGATTTCTCAGGAAGAACACAAAATGGATTCCCCGGTTCAGTCTGATCTCCACAATTCCCCCCTTTGACATATTCTTTTTTTATTACCACAGGGCCAAAGACAAAGCCTTTATTTTTTGGTATTACACATGCACACACTTATATTATTAATAAGAGAATCAAATCTAGTATTAATTCTTCTATCGCAAATTATTTTCTTCTTTAGCAGTATACTAAAATATAAAAACAAAAATTAGTACGGTAATATTAATTAGAATCACTAGAGGATAACATAAGAATAAAGAAAAAAAAAAATTTATACTCTTGCATCTATTACACAAAATTTATCTGTGCATACTGAGATACCCTTGAGCACAATCTTGAATAATACATATATAATTACAATAATTATAACTATATGTATTATGCTCTGCATGATCCCAGCAACCCACCCACCGATCCCTCTGAACCAGTTGGCTGGGTTAAGAAATGAGAAGGTATCAGACCACCAGCTATCCTTATTCTGGTCATTGTCTTTGTCATACTGATCTCTGAGCCGTTGTACATCCTTTAATTTAAATGTCATACTCATAGTACTATTCGGGTCTATATAATGACAGCAGGTGGGTCCAATGATTTGACACATACCCCCTTGTGAGGCAGTTAAGTAATCCAATACCAGAGTATGTTGGTTGATGACTATTATAAGCTGGTTCTGTACAGCTATACTAGTGTTTAGTATATCCAATATATCCCAGATCTGATCATCTAGATAATCCGTGGCTCTAACTAATTTATCCCACATTTGTGTTAACATAGGATAAATAAAAATGGTACTAACAATTTTGTTGGGAATTCCCATTTGTACTATATGTGGCCTTCCCGAAGGACGTGGTGAGTTGTCTGCAGCTCTTTTATACAGTGTGTGCTTGGGCACGGCTTGCATATTATTTAACAAATCATGCACTAATTTTCTATGATGTTGTACGAATCTATTGTTCAAAGGGGTTAGAGAATTTAGTCTTTCCCATGCCTTCGTCGTGGTTAATACTATTAACATCAATATCATGAGTTTTATACTGCTCTTTTGCAATGGCTTGCATGTATCCATGATGCTTTTCCTTCAAGCTTGACTGATGTAGGTGTTGTCAACAGGACTTGAAAGGGTCTGTCAAATCTTGGTTCAAGAGCCTTTCTGGTGTGTCTTTTTACATAGACTTGATCACCTGGTTCCAACTTGTGACTTCCTTCAGTGTTGTCAGGATCTGGAAGGGAAGCAAAAACTTGTGCATGCACCTTAGTTAATTGTTTCTGAAGATTTTGCACATAAGAAGTCAATGATTCTACATTTAACACAAGTTGTTGTGGAAAATAACATCCTAAATTGGCAGTCCTGCCAAACAAAATTTCATATGGAGACAGTTTAGTCTTACCCCTTGGGGTATTGCGTATTGAGTAAAGGGCCAGTGGAAGGCATTCTGTCCAAGGCTTTCCTGTTTCAGCCATGGCTTTCTGTATTTTTAATTTTAAAGTTCCATTCATGCGTTCCACCTTACCAGAACTTTGAGGATGATACGGAGTGTGTAACTGACTTTCAACACCCAACATTTTCAGTACATTTTGAAATATTTCTCCAGTGAAATGAGTACCCCTATCTGACTCGATCACTTCAGGGAGACCGTAACGGGGCACCAGTTCGGCAACTAGCTTTACAGCAGTGTTTTTAGCTGAAGCCTTCCGAACTGGATAGGCCTCTGGCCACCCTGAGAACATGTCCACACACACCAACACATACTCATACCCATTACTTTTTGGCAGCTGGATAAAGTCTATCTGTAACCGCTGAAACGGGTAGAGGGGTCGGACGTGGTGTTTCATAGGGGTCTTTGTTGTCTGTCCGGGATTATGTGCCAGGCATATAGCGCATGCAGCACAATAGTCTCTTGCATAGTTGCCAAAACCTGGAGCCAACCAGACTTGCTTTGCCAGCAGTGTCATTGCATTTGCAGACACATGAGTAGGGTGGTGTAGTCCACCAACTACAATCGGGTACCAGGCTCTAGGTAGACATATTAGTCCATCTTTCTTCCAAATTCCCGCTTGTTCTTCTGCCCCTTCCTTTTTCCACCTGTCCCTCTCCTCTTCTCCTGCATCTTCCTGTGCTTGTCTCAGTCTATCTTCAGTATTTTCTGTGGGGTTTACAGTATGAACCTGTTGTAAGGGTTTGACTGCTGCTGCTTTGGCTGCTTTATCAGCCCTATCATTTCCCCTAGATTCCCTAGTGTCGAGTCTCACATGTGCAGCTACCTTGATTACTGCTACTTCTTTTGTTTCTTGTACAGCCTCTAAGATCTGTTTGATCAGAGAAGCATGTTTTACAGGTTGTCCTGACGCTGTCATGTAACCTCTAGCTCTCCAGATTACTCCAAAATCAAACACAATACCATGTGCATACCTAGAATCAGTGTATATATTAGCTGTCTGATTCTCAGCTATTTTTAGCGCTTCAATCAATGCTGTTAGTTCTGCTTCTTGTGCAGACTGTTTCGGTGGAAGTGGTTCTGCTTTGAGAGTTTCAGATTCTGACACAACTGCATACCCTGTATGGAAGTTACCTGTGTCATCTGCAAATCTACTACCATCTATAAACAGCTCTAAATCTGGATTTTGAAGTGGTGTTTCGGATACATTGGGTAAGCCTACCGTTTCTTGTAAAATGAGCTCTGTACAATCATGTGTGTCTGTAGGGAAAAAATTTGCGTGTGGATCAGTGTCCTTATTCCCCCCTTCAGACTCGAGAGGTAGCAGTGTAGCTAAATTGAGAGTCTGAAGCCTTGTAAATGTGATAGTAGAGGGGAGCAGCAAAGAACACTGCAGCCGCAAATGTCTGGCCATGGAAATGTGTTTTGGTTGGACTTGGTTTAATATCCCATAAACATCATGTGTAGTTTGAACTGTGAGTGGATGCTCTAGGACAATTTCTGATGCTTTGTCCAACAATAGTGAGACAGCAACAACTACACGTACACAGGTTGGCGCTGCTCTAGCTACGGGATCTAACCTTGCTGAAAGATATGCAATTGGTCTTTGTTTCCCTGCATGCTTCTGGGTAAGAACTCCTGTAGCATGGGAATCAACTTCTGCAGCCATAAGCTGAAATGGTTTGGTGTAGTCTGGTAGCCCTAACGCTGGAGCTGAAACAAGGGCATCTTTTAATTGTTGGAACGAAATCTGACCTTCTTTTGTCAACAAATAAGGTTCACTTTTTACACAGTCATACAGTGGTTGCATTAGTTGACTGGCATGTATAATCCATTGTCTACAATGAGACACTATTCCTAAAAATGCTCGTAGCTGTTTATGATTTTTAGGCTCATTCATCTGTCTTATTGCTTCAGTTCTTTGAGGTGTAAGATGCTTTTTACCTTGAGAAATGCAATGACCTAGAAAGACCACTTTGGTCTGACAAACTTGTAGCTTTTGTCTATTCACTTTACACCCTTCTTTTTCTAGAAAACATAGTAAACTTACAGTGGACCTTTCTGCGGTTTCTAGATCTGGGCAGCAAAGTAGTATGTCATCCACATACTGCAAAATTACTACCTGTGGTTCAGGTTCAAACCTCTGAAGAACTGTTTGTAGAGCATTTGAATAAAGAGTAGGGGAGTGTATCATTCCCTGTGGAAGGCGTGTCCACGCCAACTGTTTGCCCTTAAATGTAAATGCAAACAAATGCCAACTATCTTGGTGTAAAGGAACCGAGAAAAATGCATTTGAAAGATCTATTACAGTAAATACATGAGAACTGGCTGGTATCTGTGATAGTAACGTATGAGGATTGGGTACAACTGGGGTGATTGGATCTAGAACTTTGTTTATTTCTCTTAGATCATGTACCATACGATATTTGGGCATAGAACTCTTATCAAGAGTTCTCTTCTTGACTGGATACAGAGGAGTGTTAGCAGGTGATTGTATCTCTACCAAAACTCCTTTCTCTCTGTATTCCTCTATCTGTTTTGTAATTGCTAGTTCCTGCTGGGCACTCACAGGGTATTGTCTGAGCTGTGGGAGAACAGTTCCTGGTTGCACAGATAGTTTTACAGGAGCTATATGCAATAATCCCACATCAGTGTCACCCTGTGCCCACAGTGTTTCTGGGACCGTTGAGAGGTCTAGATCTGTGGTGTACTCTTTTTCTTCAGTATAATCCTCAAAAGCCTGAATTCTGACATATTGTTCTAATGTTTCTGCATCATCAGGGATAGTCAGCATAACTGTGCCATCTTCCCTAAAATTGATGTTAGCTTCTAATTTCTTTAGGACATCAGTTCCTAACAAACATGTTGGGGCACCTCTGGCATACAAAAATCTGGATGCAAAACATTTAGGTCCTAATGAGACCTCTAGGGGCACAGTATATGGCAGTGTTCGAATTACCCCATCATAACCCTCAGCAAAAGTTGTTTGTTGTGAAATATCTTCCGGATTCGGAAGAAAATCTTGATTCAAAATTGAGGAAGTTGCACCTGTATCTATCAAAAATGGAATCTCTCTCCCCCCTACATTCACCTGTATCATAGGTCTTCTAGCTGGTAGGGAGGTTTGTAACACATTGAGTCAATCTGAATCTGGTATGGGACCATCCACGATGGTAGATTTCTGCTGGTTGTCCATTTGGGGAGGGTTATTTCTGGGAACAAATTTTCCTGACTTTATATCTGCCAACTTTTTCCTGCACTCTTTTTGGAAATGACCTGGCTTTTTGCAGTAATGACAAGGAAAATTGTGTCTTGCTCTCCCTCCTGTTGTGTTTGCTTGCGCTATTCTGACAGGTTTGCGACTTTCTCTCATGTCCATTGCTATTCCTAAACATCGCTGTTTCACAACATTTGGTTGTTCTAACGTCCTCCAATCTGGAGTAGCGGCTTTGAACTTTTCCTTTAGTTTCTCAAACATTGTAACAAAAACTTGGCAAAATGCCAAATGCTAATTTTTTGCACGAAGAATTATCAATCAAAACATATCACTTTGATAAAAACAGAACTTCAAAATTATGTTCAGACAAAAAGTTATAAGGATTTCTAAAAAATTGGCTTTGCGCCAAAAAGAAATAATCTTCCAGCAACTTAACAATTTCCTTTGTCTAGACAATCAAACTTACAAAAATCCATCTATTATCTTTAATAATTCCACCTCGTTCCTTGCTCATTCTTTCCCATTCTGTGCTGAACACAAGTGCTTCTGAGATTCCCAACTTCTTTCTTACCCTTCTGATTTGTTTCCTAACTGAATTCCCACACCTTTCTTGTATGATATCTGCTGCTTCCACTTGTCCTAAGACGGTTTTTGTCTGTTTATTTCCCATTTTTCTTTTCAATATTAGCTATGTCTACCCTAGGTGACGTTTGGACAATCACTTACTCTGTGGTGATGTCTCGTTGCCTTCTCTCCTAGGGAGCTAAAATATTGAAAGGCTCGTCTGCTCCGTTTCTTCTAATATGCAGGACGTACTTAAGTGCTATTATGCACGCAAACAGACTCAGCAACACCATACAGATCACAAAACTTTCTGTCTCAGTTAGCATACTTGTCCCAGGCTCATGAAACCGCGTCCTGGGCTCATTCTATCAAACCTTATCCAGAAATAAAGGGTTTCAAGCACTTAGAGAGAGTCAAGCATGGGCGGAGGTCTCCCCGAAAGGACGCAACCACATGACCCAGTTAGGCTGACTTTCGTGTATAAGGCTTGTGTCCCAAATATTTTGGCTTATTGTTCTACGTACTTTTGCTCTTCTTTCACAACATGCCACAACCTTCACACTGTTCACACACTGCCAGGGACAGGACTTATAAATCTATACAATATGGTAACCCGAGTTTTATAGGTATCTACTCACTACTAGACTAACCCAGCGTGACACGGCTCGTAGAGATCTTCCGGATAATACAGGGCAGATAAAAGAGAACTAATAATGTCTCTTACCTGGCCAGGTTTTTCAGTTCATTTGCCGTCCATTATCCCAGATCTCCGTTGTCCGTATCCGCAGGTGAATCTCGAGCAAATACTCTCGCCTCGGGTCCCTGTTCGGGCGCCAAGAAATGTTGAGTCCTTCTCCGTCCCTGGCTTCCTGGATGGGATCCAAATAAATAACACGCAGCACAAAGGTTGTGTGTTCATAGACAGGGATAGCCCTGGAGCCCGCGCCTCTCCTCACTGGGCGCTCCCCCTTCTTTATATAGATAAAAAGTTTAGACATTTTACAGACATGCGCACAAGCGCTCATATTTCACAATCACTTACAAAGCAAATCTTATTCTAGTGAAAAAGTTACAATTATTTGGCATGTAGATAAAAAGCTACAATATCAAGGAGGAATGTGCGCGTGATTACTAACAAAACAAAGAAAATGTCAAGTTTGCAGAAATATTTCTTGTTGTATACCAGATTTCTCAGGAAGAACACAAAATGGATTCCCCGGTTCAGTCTGATCTCCACATTACCAAAGTTCATCACAGCGTGTTATAATCTATTCTGGGTAAAATTGTGATCCAAAAGTTTTATAGCCATCAGTCTCAGTCTCAGATGACATATGAGGTATCAGTGTACTCAAGAGAAATTGCACAGCAAATTGGGAGATACATTTTTGGCTTTTAGCTTTGTAAAAATGAAAAATTTGGGGCTACTTCAACAACATACTTGGGGAAATACAAATTCATGGCCCAATGCTATACAATTCTCTGAAGTACCTGTGGGTTCAAGATACTCACCCCACCCATAGATTAATTCATAGTAAGGTGAAGTTTCTACAAATTGGGTTATGGGGGGGGGGGGGCTCTGCAAACTCAACATGGCATTTACAGTCTATTACTGCCAAAATTGCACACCAAAAGTAAAAATTTTCCTTCTTAGCCCTGCTGTGTCCTTCAAAAATAGCTTCCAACCTCTTATGGGGTATCAGTATACTCAGAGGAAATTGTTCTACACATTATGAAAATGAGAATTTGGGGGCTAAAGTAACATTTTCATAGAAAACACTTTTCACGTCCCAATGTAATAAACTTTTGTGAAGCATCTTTTGATCTAAAATGGCCACCACACCACTAGGTGAAGTATCTAAAATGGGGTCTTTTGTTGGGGCTTTCTATTGTCTGGGCAACTCAGGAGCCCTGCAAATGTGACACGGTATATGAAATTTATTCCTGCCAAAATTCCGCTCCAAAATAAAAATGTTGCTTCTTCCCTTATGAGCCCTGCTGTCCATCCAAAAGTATCTTCCAAACACATATGCGGTATTGGCCTACTCAGGAGAAACTTCACAACAAACTGTATTGTCCAATTTGGGGCTAGTAACAATTTTGTGGATAAAATGTAATTTTTCATTTAACTTTGCGTGAAGCCCTGTGGGGTATACAACATTTCTGAATGCGGTTTTGAATATCCTGAGGAGAACACATCACATATGGGCCCCTCAATATCACTTCAAATGCGTAACTGGTCCCTTACAAAAAGAGCGTTTGGAAATTAAAAATAGCTGATAAACTTAGAACCCTTTAAAACATCCTAACAAAAATTAATAATTTAAAATAACACTTATTTAAAATAGAAGTATGGTAAGTGTTATTTATTACATTTTTGTGTGGTATGGCACAAAAGGGCAACAAAATTCAAAGTTCAAAAATTTAGAATTTTTCATCAAATTTATTTTTTTTATATAAATGCTCGGCCACTTTCAGAAAAGATTGATAGGTCTATTTGGACACATCATGACTCATGGAGGAAATAGATCACACAATGGCATCAATATATAAACCATTCTGTTCCATTATGAAGCTTACAACAGAGCGGCAAGTGGTAATACATAAATACCAGAGATATTATAAAAAGCCAAGTTAAAAACAGCATCACTAATTATGCAGGGAATCTATTGTATGAGACAAGAGATTGAATTTTTATTTGCTAAAAATACGAGAAGAGGACCAAAAAAATGTAAAATATAGTTTGCACTTACTTTTGGGTGATGACTGTAAATCACAGTGAAGTGGTAAATCATAATAAGGAACACACACTGGTAACACAATGAAGACATTCGCTCCATGCTATGACAAACTAGCGTAGCTCAGCAGTAATGTAACCTTCCACCTCTTTAGATCGTCCGCACTGACTTGTGGTGTTTGCCAGTTACGGAAGTAGCGGGTGATGGCAAAAACCAGTGCGCATTTTACCGTGATATACCCCGAAACACAGTGTCTGCAAATTGAGATTCTGGTTTGGCTATCATCCTAAGTCATGTGACAAGGCTCGTTAAAGGGTCGACATTGACTGTTAGGATTGCTACCTCCAATAGGTGGCACTAGAGTTCTAGTCCTCTTCCTCTCTACCGTGATATACAAATTTTTCTTTATATATAAATGTCACCAATTCCTTATAACCCCATGCACCGCTCTCACTTAGATCATTTGGCTGCACATTAACTTTATACACAAACTATTACATATATACATACAGCAAAATCCCTTTAATCGGGCATCCGATAGTTCAGAAGTTCTGATTATCTGGCATCTGACCTATACATTGGACTTTCTTCCTAGAGATTCACTAGGTAGATTTCATCCACAACACATACATGACAGTCCAATAATCCTGTGCACATCTGTCACCTCTCAGGTCCCATCAAAGCTGAATTAAAGACATTTTATTGCATATATACATCTATAGCACTCCAGCACCCAGATTTCTAGGGCAA
Organism: Ranitomeya variabilis; assembly: GCF_051348905.1. Taxonomy (NCBI): domain Eukaryota; kingdom Metazoa; phylum Chordata; class Amphibia; order Anura; family Dendrobatidae; genus Ranitomeya; species Ranitomeya variabilis. Next base: position 111,236,522 of record NC_135234.1, read on the forward strand.
CGTCACATATAAATATGGGAGAGACTTGTCACATTAGATTTCTCCTTTTATACTGTCCCTTTTGTGGTCACTCAAAGATGATAGAAAATAAGACATATTCGGCATCTTCTTCATTCTTGCAGCCTAAAGAGACAAGTGTCAGAATAGAAGTGCCCCAAACAACCTCAAGACACGGTCGGGGTGACACTAGTGTATCACTTCGGATAGGCTAATGACACTCAGCTCCAGATCTTCAGCGAGCGTGAGCCGAGTGTCAGTGCTCTGTGCTCCGATCCTCTTGCATGACAGGATCACAGCACAGCTGAGGAGAAGGCGGCAAAAGCCATTTATCCATCTCCTCTGTTGCCAGCGTCTGAGAGAATGGCACTGCACTCAGGTGATATCCGACTGCAGTGCGATGCTTCACATTCACCCATAGACTTATATGAGTGCCTGTGATCCGATGCATGGATGCAATCGCAGTATGCCGAATTCACATGAGAATATAATCGCAGACGGGAGCTGCCCCGTAGGTTAACAATCCGATTTTTTTTATCAGATTACACTCGTCCGATTACATCACAAGTGCAAGCAAGCCCTAATAATTCACACAATTTTCGCCTCCGATACAAGATGCTATCTTGAGTAGAATCTTTACCAGTTTGTCTACAAATGTGATTATTAATAGTTTTTGAGATCTCTTCCACATTTTTCTATATCATGCTGGTTATCAATACTCTATATATTTATATTGCGGTTTGTGATTTAAACATATGTTTTGTTCATCATACAATTAAAAATATAATGATTTGTATAACGTGCCTTTTACAATTTGTACCACTAGAGGTCTCTGTTACATTTTATCTAGTGGCTTCAGATAAGTTGCACGCAGTACCAGACGTCACCACTAGAGTGGAATTCAGACACCTCACTGCTTGTAAACAACGTGGACGCCTTTTTTTTTACAGGCGTAATACGCAGAAATGTTCCCTGAACAGTGATCCGTATTTCGTCCGTAGGCAGGGTGTGGCTGCGTATGTTGCGCATGTAAACCTCCGTATGTAATCCATGTGGCATCTGTACAGCGAGATTTTCTCGCAGGCTTGCAAAATGGACTTAGAATGGATCCATGGGCTCAAATGTTCGTGAAAACATATATATATATATATATATATATATATATATATATATATATATATAATGTCAGTGAGACACACACACATATATATATTTATATATATTTATATTTAATACAGAGCAGAAAAGCCAGTATTCAATTGCCAGCTTTTGCTATCTCCTTATAAAACCCGACAGGATATAAGACATGGTTTACATACTCCTCACTACTACTGTTAGAAGTGTCTGTATGCAAAATTTGGGAGCTCCAGGTGTTAAAATAAAGGGTTAAATCACAGAAAAAAACTGGCGTGGGCTCCAGCGCAATTTCCTACGCCAGAGTGGGAAAGCCAGTGACTGAGGGAAGATATTAATAGCCAGGAGAGGGACCATGGTTATTGGTCCCCCCTGGCTAAAACATCTGCCCCCAGCCACCCCAGAAAAGGCACATCTGTAAGATGCGCCTATTCTAGCACTTAGCCTCTCTCTTCCCACTCCCCTGTAGTGGTGGGATATGGGGTAATAAGGGGTTAATGTCACCTTGCTATTGTAAGGTGACATTAAGCCTGGTTAATAATGGAGAGATGTCACTAAGACACCTATCCAATATTAATCCAATAGTAGTAAAGGGTTAATAATGCACACACACATTAAGATTAAAGTATTTTAATGAAATAAATACACACATGGGGTTGCAAATCTTTATTGTACGCTTAATCCACCTGAAGACCCTCATTCTGTAAAAAAATAAAATAAAAAAGCAACAATATTTACAACCAGGAGCAACAGCTGCATTAGCAGGCTCCTGGTTGTAAATTTATTTAACCCCTTCAGATGGATTTACAGCGTGGGACACGACTGTCCGATGGACGGGTATGGGATATTGTTGCTTTCTTATTTTATTTCTTTTTACAGAACAAGGGTCTTCAGGTGGATTAAGCGTAGAATAAAGATTATACAACCCCATGTGTGTATTTCTTTCATTAAAATACTTTATTCATAATGTGTGTGTATTATTAACCCTTTACTACTATTGGATTAATAATGGATAGGTGTCTTATTGACATCTCTCCATTATTATCCTTTATTAACCTTACAATAGCAAGGTGACATTAACCCCTTATTACCCCATATCCCACCGCTACAGGGGAGTGGGAAGAGAGTGGCTAAGTGCCTCTTACAGTGCTTCTTACAGATGTGCCTTTTCTGGGGTGGCTGGGGGCAGATGTTTTTAGCCGGGGGGGGGGGGGGGGCAATAACCATGGTCCCTCTCTAGGCTACTAATATCTGCCCTCAGTCACTGGCTTTCCCACTCTGGCGGAGAAAATTGTGCGGGAGCCCACGCCAGTTTTTCCGTGATTTAACCCTTTACTTTAACACCTAGAGCCACCAAATTTTGCACACAGACACTTCTAACATTAGTAAAGAGGAATATGTAAAAAAAAATAAGGGATATTAAATGGTTTACTGTATGTAAACCATGTCTCATATCCTGTTGGGTTTGATAAGGAGATAGGAAAAGCCAGCAATTGAATTACCGGCTTTTAAGCTACCTAGCTCTGTATTAAATATAAATAAATATATATATATATATATATATATATATACACACACACACATATATGTGTGTCTCAATGACATATATATATATATATATATATATATATATATCTACCTATATTATATGTAGACATTTATTCTATCTATTCTAACCTGTCAGTGTGATTTTACTGTACACCGCGTTGAATTGCTGGCTTTTCTATAGAACACCGGTGCATATTTCTCGCAAGTCACACTGATGGACCACGTGTAATCCGTATTTTTCTCGCCCCCATAGACTTTCATTGGCGGATTTTTTACTGTGACAAACGCAGCATGCTGCGATTTTCTACACCTGTAAAATGCGGCTGAGAAATATACACCAGATAGGAGCTGCCCCATAGAGAATCATTGGTCCGTGTGCAATGCGTTGTTTTTGCCCCTCTCATATGTCCGTAAAACTCTCTAGCGTGAACCCGAACTCACAATCATGGTCTTTCTTCATTGCTTCTTTACTATTTTATTACATGGAGACCCCCGATATACACGTGGGTGAGCAGTAGAAAAGTCCCCAGGGTGTCCTTGGTAGGGGGAACTGCTGTTGTGCTTGTCGCATTTGAGACAAATTTTTAATCATTTGGCACCAAAAGTATTTTGGCCTTGGAGGGAAGAAAAGTTAATGTTTCAGGCCGGCGTCACACTAGCGAGTTTTACGGGCGTATGAGAGCTGCAGAAAATACGGATTGCATACGGTACAATGATTCTCTATGGCCCAGCTCCTATCTGGCGTATTTTACACATCTGTATTTTACGGTCTTGTACGGCCGTAGAAAATCGCAGCATGCTGCGTTTGTCAGCGTATTGCGCAAAAAATCCGCCAAATGAAACGAGAAAAATACCGATTACACACGGACCATGTGTGTGACTTGCAAGAAATATGCAACGGTGTTCTATAGAAAAGCCGGCAATTCAGTGCGGTGTACAGTAAAATCACACTGACAGAATACAATAGAATAGGTAGAATATATATATATATATCATACAGCGCTGGATAGCACAAAAGCCGGTAATTCAATTTCCGGCTTTTGCTGTCTCCTTCCAAAACCGGACATCATATGAGACATGGTTTACATACAGTAAACCATCTCATATCCCTTATTTTTTTACATATTCCTCATTAGTAATGTTCCAAGTGTATGTGTGCAAAATTTTGGGGCTCTAGCTGTTAAACTAAAGGGTTAAATCACGGAAAAAATTGGCGTGGGCTCCCGCGCAATTTTCTCCGCCAGAGTGGGAAAGCCAGTGACTGAGGGCAGATATTAATAGCCTAGAGAGGGACCATGGTTATAGGACCCCCCTGGCTAAAAACATCTGCCCCCAGCCACCCCAGAAAAGGCACATCTGGAAGATGCGCCTATTCTGGCACTTAGCCACTCTCTTCCCACTCCCGTGTAGCCAGGGCCGGTTTTAGACAAACTGGAGCCCTAGGCAAAAATTTAAAGTGGGGGCCCCAAATGATAACATTGCACTGTGGCCCCCATATTTAGGGGCCTTATATCGGCCAACGGGTCTGCCACTATTAGCTGTACGCAGGGGTGTTGCTAGGGTCAGAAAAGATTGGGGGCCCAAGACAAAGAGTTGCCCCCAACCCCCTCTTAATTTTTTTTTAACTCTTCAGATAAAACAGTGCTAACTCTCTGAGAACAGATAATGTAGTAGATGTCACCTACAGTCCTATGTAACACCAGAGATAGCAGTGATAACTCTCTGAGTACAGATAATTTAGTATATATCACATGCAGTCCTATGTAACACCACAGATAGACATAGCGTTTCGGACTAAGACTATGTTCACATGCAGCTTTTTTTTTCAGTAGCCAAAACCTTTTCTATTAGCAGTAAAAATGTTGCGTTCAAAACACCTGTTTTTCAGCTTGTTTTGTGGTGTTCTTCACACTTTTTTCAACTTTTTTTTGGAGTGAGGATGTTTGTTTTGTCTACAGTATGTTTAAGGCCACGTTCACACATTGAGTGTATGGTCAGTATTGGTCAGTAGTAGTACGCTGTAAATCCATCTGAAGTGGTTAAATTATTTTACAAGCAGGAACTCTGCTAATGCAGCTGTGCTCTTGGCTGTAAAATCTGGGGAATGAATGGAAAGCAGGGGAACGTAGCTACCTAGACTTGCGGTGCTGCGCCCCTGCTGGTATAACCTCAGATGAACTCGAGCGTGAGAAAATAATCAGAAAAATTCCCACGCTCGAGTTCATCTGAGGTTATGCCAGCAGGGGGCGCAGCACCGCATTAGAAGAGCTCCTGCTTGTAAAATAATTTAACCCCTTCAGATGGATTTACAGCGTGGGACAAGACTGAACGACGGAAGGTATGGGATATTGTTGATTTTTTATTTTAACTTTGTTTCAGGTGACAAGGGTCTTCAATTGGATTGAGAGTATAATAAACTATTACAACACCCTGTGTCTTTATTTCAATAAAATACTTTTTTTCTAACGTGTGTGTGCTTTATTAACCATTTACTACTATTGGATTAATAATGGATCGGTGTCTTATTGACACCTCTCCATTATTAACCTGGCTTAATGTCACCTTACAATAGCAAGGTGACATTAACCCTTTATTACCCCATATCCCACCGCTACATGGGAGTGGGAAGAGAGTGGCTAAGTGCCAGAATAGGAGCATCTTACAGATGCGCCTGGGGTGGCTGGGGGCAGATGTTTTTAGCCAGGGGGGTCCTATAACCATGGTACCTCCCTAGGCTATTAATATCTGCCCTCAGTCACTGGCTTTCCCACTCTGGCGGAGAAAATTGCGCGGGAGCCCATGCCAATTTTTTCAGTGATTTAACCCTTTATTTAACAGCTAGAGCCCATAAATTTTGCACACGGACACTTGGAACATTACTAATGAGGAATATGTAAAAAAAAATAAGGGATATGAAATGGTTTACTGTATGTAAACCATGTCTCATATCCTGTCGGGTTTGTGAAGGAGATTGCAAAAGCCGGCAATTGAATTACCGGCTTTTAAGCTATCTAGCGCTGCATTAAATAAATATAAATATATATATATGCCATACGGATTACATACGGAGGATGACATGCGCAAAATACACTGCCACACCCTGCCTACGGATGACATACGGATCACTGTTTTGGGAACATTTCTGCGTATTACGCATGTAAAATACGGACCGTATTTCCTTACGCTGAGTGTGACGCCGGCCTCAAGGACTTCTGATTTGGGGTACAACATATTCATTGTTCTTATTTGGATTGTACAGCAAAGATATATATCTTGGTACCGTGTTAGCCAGTAGATAGAAAAATATTTAGAATTGAGAGTCCTCAGTGGTTGATACCTTTTAATGGCTAACTGAAAAGATGGTAACAAATTGCAAGCTTTCGAGACTACACAGGTCTCTTCATCAGGCATAGACTAAAAGATTTATGTTGTGCATAAATATGTGATTCTCCAGAGTCTACGCCTGATGAAGGGACCTGAGTAGTCTCGAAAGCTTGCAATTTGTTACCATCTTTTCAGTTAGCCATTAAAAGGTATCAACCACTGAGGACTCTCAATTCTAAATATGTTTCTATTTGGATTGTAGAGATTTTTTTATTTCATGGACATCCAGCTGGAATAAAAATGGAGATGGAATGTAGATAACGTTTAGAGTAACAACTGTAAAGGGTTACAGTCAGCTGCTACAAGGGACACAGTCAGCTGGTACAAAGGGGCACTCAGTTGGTGAAAGGGGCACAGTCAGCTGCTACAAGGGGCACAGTCACTTGGTACAAGGGGCACAGTCAGCTGCTACAAGGGGCACAGGCAGCTGGTGAAAGGGCACTCTCAGCTGCTACAAGGGGCACAGTCAGCTGGTACAAGGGGCACAGGCAGCTGGTGAAAGGGCACTCTCAGCTGCTACAAGGGGCACAGTCAGTTGGTACAAGGGACACAGTCCGCTGGTACAAGTAGAATAGTCAGCTGGTACAAAGGGGCACTCTCAGCTGGTGAAAGGGCACCCATCTACTACAAGGGGCACAGTCAGTTGGTACAAGGGGCACAGTCAGCTGATACAAAAGGGCACTCAGCTGCTACAAGGGACACTGTCAGTTGGTACAAGGGGCAAAGTCAGCTGGTACAAAGGGACACTCAGCTGGTAAAAGAGACAGTCAGCTGCTACAAGGGCCACAGTCAGCTGGTACAAGGGGCACAGTCAGCTGGTACAAGGGGCACAGTCAACTGGTACAAAAGGGCACTCAGCTGCTACAAGGGGCACAGTCAGCCGGTACAAGGGGCACTCTCATCTGGTACAAAAGGGCACTCTCAGGTGGTAAAAGGGACAGTCAGCTGCTACAAGGGGCACAGTCAGCTGATACTAGGGGCACAGTCAGCTGGTGCAAATGTGCACTCTCAGCTAGTACAAGGGACACAGTCAGCTGGTACAGGGGGCACAGTCAGCCGGTACAAGGGGCACTCTCAGCTGGTACAAAAGGGCACTCTCAGGTGGTAAAAGGGGTACAGTCAGCTGCTACAAGGGGCACAGTCAGTTGGTACAAGGGTTAAAGTCAGCTGGTACAAAGGGGCACAGTCAGCTGGTGCAAGGGGCAGAGCCAGCTGGAACAAAATAGCACTCTCAGCTGGTAAAAGGGGCACAGTCAGCTGGTACAAAGGGGCACTCTCACCTGGTAAAAGGGGCACAGTCAGCTGGTACAAGGGTTAAAGTCAGCTTGTACAAAGGGGCACTCAGCTGGTACAAAGGGGCACTCAGCTGCTACAAGGGGCACAGTCAGCTGGTACAAAGTGGCACTCAGCTGGTAAAAGGGGCACAGTCAGCTGCTACAAAGAAAGGGGCACAGTCAGCTGCTACAAGGGGCACAATCAGCTGCTACAAGGGGCACAATCAGCTGCTACAAGAGTCAAGTCAGCTTCTAAAAGGGGCACAGTCAACTGATTCAAAGGGACACTCAGCTGGTACAAGGGACACACTCTTCTGGTAGAAGGGGCACACTGAGCTGGTACAAGGGGCATATTCTGATGATACAAGATGAATTCTCTGTTGGAACAAGGGGAATGCTCGGCAAGACAAGTAACACTCTGCTGGTGCAAGGAGCATGCTCTGCTGGTATTTGGGAAGGGCTGTGCTGATATATTGGGAATGCTCCATTTGTACAAGGACCATCCATGCTCTTTAGGTTCAGTGACATGGTACAGAAAAGAAGGTAATACAGTTGTGTGAAAAAATGTTTGCCCCCTTTCTCATGTCCTATTCTTTTGCATGTTTGTCAAACTTAAATGTTTCAGATCACCAAACAAATTTAACCCCTTTCTGACCTCGGACGGGATAGTACATCCGAGGTCGGATACCGCGCTTTGATGCAGGGCTCCGGCGGTGAGCCCACATCAAAGCCGGGACATGTCAGCTGTTTTGAACAGCTGACATGTGCCCGCAATAGCGGCGGGTGAAATCGCGATTCACCCGCTGCTATTAACTAGTTAAATGCCGCTGTCAAATGCTGACGGCGGCATTTAACTGGCGCTTCCGGCCGGGCAGCCGGAAATGAGCGCATCGCCGACCCCGTCACATGATCGGGGGTCAGCGATGCTTCTGCATTGTAGCCATAGAGGTCCTTGAGACCTCTATGGTTACTGATGCCGGCCTGCTGTGAGCACCCCCCTGTGGTCGGGGCTCATAGCACACCTGCATTTTTGCTGCATTGAAGCATGGCAAAAGTAAAAAAAAAAAAAGGTAAAAAAAATGTGAAAAAATAAAAAAAATATAAAAGTTTAAATCACCCCCTTTCGCCGCATTCAAAATAAATCAATAACAAAAAAAAAAATCAAACCTGCACATATTTGGTATCGCCGTGTTCAGAATCGCCTGATCTATCAATAAAAAAAAAAGGATTAACCTGATCGCTAAACGGCGCAACGAGAAAAAAATTTGAAACACCAGAATTACGTTTTTTTTTGTCGCTGCGACATTGCATTAAAATGCAATAACGGGCGATCAAAAGAACGTATCTGCACCAAAATGCTATCATTAAAAACGCCAGCTCAGCACGCAAAAAATAAGCCCTCACCCGACCCCAGATCATGAAAAATGGAGACGGTACGGGTATCGGAAAATGGCGCAATTTTTTTTTTTTTTTAAAGTTTGGAATTTTTTTTCACCACTTAGAATCATAATGGCAGGTCAGTTTTAGCATTTAGTGAACCTAGTAAAAAAGCCAATCAAAAAACAAGTGTGGGATTGCACTTTTTTTGCAATTTCACCGCACTTTGAATTTTTTTTTCCCGTTTTCTAGTACACAACATGCTAAAACCAATGGTGTCGTTCAAAAGTACAACTTGTTTTGCAAAAAATAAGCCCTCACATGGCCATATTGACGGAAAAATAAAAAAGTTATGGCTCTGGGAAGGAGGGGAGCAAAAAACGAACACTGAAAACGGAAAATCCCAAGGTCATGAAGGGGTTAAATATGAGACAAAGATAACACAAGTAATCACAAAATGCAGTTTACAAATTAAGGTCTTTATTAATAAGGGAAAAATAAATCCAAACCTACAGGGTCCTGTGTGAAAAAGTGAATGGCCCCTAAACCTTATAACTGGTTGGGCACCCTTAGCAGCAACAACTGCAATCACGCATTTGTAATAACTGGCAATTTGTCTTTTACAATGCTGTGGAGGAATTTTGGCCCACTCATCTCTGCAGAATTGTTGTAATTCAGCCACATTGAAGGGTTTCCAAGCATGAACCGCCTTTCTAAAGGTCATGCCCAGCATCTCAATCGAATTAATGTTAGGACTTTGACTAGGCCACTCCAACGTCATAATTTTGTTTTTCTTAAGCCATTCAGAGGTGGACTTGCTGGTATGTTTTGGATCATTTTACTGCTGCATAACTCAGGTGCGCCTCAATTTGAGGTCATGAACGGATGGCCAGACATTCTCCTTCAGGTAGACAGCAGAATTCATGGTTCTGTTTACCACAGCAAGTCTTCCAGGTCCTGATGCAGCAAAACAACCCCAGACGATCACACTACCACCACCATATTGTACTGTTGGTATGATGTTCCTTTTCTGAAATGCTGTGTTACTTCAACTCCAGATGTAATGGGACTTACATCTTCCAAAAAGTTCAACTTTTGTGTTGTCAGCCCACAGAGTATTCTCCCAAAAGTCTTGGGGGATCATCAAGATGTTTTATGGCAAAACCAAGAAGAGCCTTTATGTTCTTATTGTTCAGCAGTCAGGGCCGGCGTCAGCACCCAGCGTACCCGGGCAAGTGCCGGGGCCCTGGCGAGACAGGGGGGCCCATTTAGGGCCGGCGTTAGGGGCAGGCTGCCTGCATGTGGCCCCTGAGGCAGGCATCTGCGGTCCGAGGTGCAAGCTAGAAGAGAGGAGGCAGAGGCAGCACGGAGCTCTGGAACTTTTGCAGCTGCTGGAGAGCCGCCCACAATCCGTCGCCATGGATACGCAGCAGAGCAGAGTGACTTCCGACTGTCCAGGGCCTGGAGAATGAGCCGAGCGTCGCCAAACAGGAAGTGTGCAGCACCTGCCACCTGGAACAAAGGATTGCGGGGGCCGGGGGATGCAGAGCCTGGCTGGGAGGACAAGGTATGGGCTCTTATATACTGATTGGGTTGTGTTATATACTACGTGGGCTGGACTGCTATATGCTACGTTGGCTGCTATATACTACATGGGCTGCGCTGCTATATACTACGTGGGCTGCGCTGCTATATACTACGTGGGCTGCTATATACTTCTACGTGGGCTGTGCTATATACTACGTTGGCTGCTATATACTACATGGGCTGCGCTGCTATATACTACGTGGGCTGGGCTGCTATATACTACGTTGGCTGCTATATACTACATGGGCTGCGCTGCTATATGCTACGTGGGCAGCTATATGCTACCTGGGCTGCTATATACTACGTGGGCTGCTATATACTACGTGGGCTGTGCTGTATACTACTATGTGGCTGTGCTATGTACTACTATGTGGGCAGTGCTGTATACTACTGTGTGGGCTGTGCTATATACTACTGTGTGGGCTGTGCTATATACTACTGTGTGGGCTGTGCTATATACTACTGTGTGGGCTGTGCTATATACTACTGTGTGGGTTGTACTGTATACTACTGTGTGGGCAGTGCTGTATACTACTATGTGGGCTGTGCTGTATACTACATGGCTGTTCTATAAACTACGTGGGCTTTGTTATATACTATGTGGCTGTGCTATATACTAAATGGGCTGTTATATGATACGTTGGCTGTGCTATATACTACGTGGCTGTGTTATATGCTACGTGGGCTGTTATATACTACATGGCTGTGTTATATGCTACGTGGCTGTGCTATATACTACGTGGGCTGTGTTATATACTACATGGCTGTGTTTATATGCGATCATGAATCGTGGTATGTGTTAAAGGGGGGGCCCACTGAGACTCTTTCGCCCGGGGCCCTCAAAAACCTGGAGCCGGCCCTGTCAGCAGTGGTTATAATCTTGGATCTCTGCCATGCAGGACATTTTTGCCCAGTTTCTTTCTTAGGCCATGTTCTCACCGTCCGTATTAGGTCAGTATTTTACATCAGTATTTGTAAGCCAAAAAGTTATAAACTAGAAGCCTGCTCTTCATATCTGTTTGTTAGACATGATACTAATGCAACAAGCTGACACACAGCCACGAGTCACACATCATAGGTCCACTAGTCACAGGTTGGGGAGTCCTTTTCTAGACCTTGTACTGTTCAAGGTCTAATTTTTTCTTTCTCTCCTCTGTCTAGGGGCACTGTCCCAATGGTTTAGATTTCCAGTGGATCCGACTATACAGTCGTAGCTGAAAGTGTTGGCACCCTTGAAATTGTTCCAGAAACTTAATTATTTCTCCCAGAAAATTAGTGCAGTTACACATGTTTTGTTATACAGTACATATGTTTATTTCATTTGTATGTATTGGAACAACACAAAAAGACAGGTAAAAAAAAGGCAACTTAGACATCATTTCACACAAAATGGTCCAAAAAAATTGTTGACACCTTTCCAAAATTGTGGGTAAACAACTTTGTGATGGTCATTTAAGCTTACCTATGGCAAGTAACAGGTGTGGACAATATGAAAATCACACCTGAAACCAAATAAAAAGGGGAGAAGTTGATTCAATCTCTGCATTGTGTGTGTGTGTGTGTGTGTGTGTGTGTGTGTGTGTGTGTGTGTGTGTGTGTGTGTCACACTAAGTATAGAGAACAGAAAGATGAGAAGAGAACTGTGTGAGGACTTGAGAACCTAACTTGTCAATATCAATAATCTCAAGGTTACAAGTCCATCTTCAGAGATCTTTGTGTTCTCTTGTCCACAGTGTGCAACATAATCAAGAGGTTTACAACCCATGGCACTGTAGCTAATCTCTTCGGACCTGGACAGCAGAAAAAACTGATGAAAGTTTGAAACGCAAGATAGTGGATTAGCAGCCTCAATTAAGTCCCCCCCAAAAAAAAATAAATAAAAAAAATCTGTCCTGCAGGCTAAGGGAGCATCAGTGTCAGTGCAAACTATCTGTCAACATTTGAACTACCGTATATACTCGAGTATAAGCTGACCCAAGTATAAGCCGAGACCCCTAATTTTGCCACAAAAAACTGGGAAAACTTATTGACTCAAGTATAAGCCTAGGGTGGGAAATGCAGCAGCTACCGGTAAATTTCAAAAATAAAAATAGATACCAATAAAAGTAAAATTAATTGAGACATCAGTAGGTTAAGTGTTTTTGAATATCCATATTGAATCAGGTGCCCCATATAATGCTCATTGCTCAATACAGTTCATGATGGGCCCCATAAGATACTCCATACAAAGTTTGCCCCATATAATGTTCCATAAAGTTCATGATGGGCCCCATAAGATGCTCCATATTAACCCCTTCATGACCCAGCCTATTTTGGCCTTAATGACCTTGCCGTTTTTTGCAATTCTGACCAGTGTCCCTTTATGAGGTAATAACTCAGGAACGCTTCAACGGATCCTAGCGATTCTGAGATTGTTTTTTCGTGACATATTGGGCTTCATGTTAGTGGTAAATTTAGGTCGATAATTTTTGAGTTTATTTGTGAAAAAAACGGAAATGTGGCAAAAAATTTGAAAATTTCGCAATTTTCACATTTTGAATTTTTATTCTGTTAAACCAGAGAGTTATGTGACACAAAATAGTTAATAAATAACGTTTCCCACATGTCTACTTTACATCAGCACAATTTTGGAAACAATTTTTTTTTTTGCTAGGAAGTTATAAGGGTTAAAATTTGACCAGTGATTTCTCATTTTTACAACAAAATTTACAAAACCATTTTTTTTAGGGACCACCTCACATTTGAAGTCATTTTGAGGGTTCTATATGGCTGAAAATACCCAAAAGTGACACCATTCTAAAAACTGCACCCCTCAAGGTGCTCAAAACCACATTCAAGAAGTTTATTAACCCTTCAGGTGTTTCACAGCAGCAGAAGCAACATGGAAGTAAAAAATGAACATTTAACTTTTTAGTCACAAAAATGATCTTTTAGCAACAATTTTTTTATTTTCCCAAGGGTAAAAGGAGAAACTGGACCACGGACGTTGTTGTCCAATTTGTCCTGAGTACGCTGATACCTCATATGTGGGGGTAAACCACTGTTTGGGCGCACGGCAGGGCTCGGAAGGGAAGGAGCGCCACTTGACTTTTTGAATGAAAATTTGGCTTCAATCTTTAGCGGACACCATGTCGCGTTTGGAGAGCCCCCGTGTGCCTAAACATTGGAGCTCCCCCACAAGTGACCCCATTTTGGAAACTAGACCCCCCAAGGAACTTATCTAGAAGCATAGTGAGCACTTTAAACCCCCAGGTGCTTCACAAATTGATCCGTAAAAATGAAAAAGTACTTTTTTTTCACACAAAAAAATATTTTAGCCTCAATTTTTTCATTTTCACATGGGCAACAGGATAAAATGGATCCTAAATTTTGTTGGGCAATTTCTCCTGAGTACACCAATACCTCACATGTGGGGGTAAACCACTGTTTGGGCACATGGTAAGGCTCGGAAGGGAAGGAGCGCCATTTGACTTTTTGAATGAAAAATTATCTCCATCGTTAGCGGACACCATGTCGCGTTTGGAAAGCCCCTGTGTGCCTAAACATTGGAGCTCCTCCACAAGTGACCCCATTTTGGAAACTAGACCCCCCAAGGAACTCATTTAGAGGCATAGTGAGCACTTTAAGCCCCCAGGTGCTTCACAAATTGATCCGCAAAAATGAAAAAGTACTTTTTTTTCACACAAAATTTCTTTTAGCCTCAATTCTTTCATTTTCACATGGGCAACAGGATAAAATGGATCCTAAAATTTGTTGGGCAATTTCTCCTGAGTACGCCGATACCTCATATGTGGGGGTAAACCACTGTTTGGGTGCACGGCAAGGCTCGGAAGGGGAGGCGTGCCATTTGACTTTTTGAATGGAAAATTAGCTCCAATCGTTAGCGGACACCATGTCGCGTTTGGAGAGCCCCTGTGTGCCTAAACATTGGAGCTCCCCTACAAGTGACCCCATTTTGGAAACTAGACCCCCCAAGAAACTTATCTAGATGCATAGTGAGCACTTATAACCCCCAGGTGCTTCACAGAAGTTTATAACGCAGAGCTGTGAAAATAAAAAAATAATTTTTCTTTCCTCAAAAATGATTTTTAGCCCAGAATTTTTTATTTTCCCAAGGGTAATAGGAGAAATTGGACCCCAAATGTTTTTGTCCAGTTTGTTCTGAGTACGATGATACCCCATATGTGGGGGTAAACCACTGTTTGGGCGCACGGCAGGGCTCGGAAGGGAAGGCACATTTGGCTTTTTGAATGGAAAATTAGCTCCAATCATTAGCGGACACCATGTCGCGTTTGGAGAGCCCCTGTGTGCCTAAACATTGGAGCTCCCGCACAAGTGACCCCATTTTGGAAACTAGACCTCCCAAGGAACTAATCTAGATGTGTGGTGAGCACTTTGAACCCCCAAGTGCTTCACAGAAGTTTATAACGCAGAGCCATGAAAATAAAAAATAATTTTTCTTTTCTCAAAAATGATTTTTTAGCCCACAATTTTTTATTTTCCCAAGGGTAACAGGAGAAATTGGACCCCAAAAGTTGTTGTCCAGTTTCTCCTGAGTACGCTGATACCCCATATGTGGGGGTAAACCACTGTTTTGGCACACGTCAGGGTTCGGAAGGGAAGTAGTGACGTTTTGAAATGCAGACTTTGATGGAATGCTCTGCGGGCGTCAGGTTGCGTTTGCAGAGCCCCTGATATGCCTAAACAGTAGAAACCCCCCACAAGTGACCCCATTTTGGAAACTAGACCCCCCAAGGAACTTATCTAGATGTGTGGTGAGCACGTTCAACCCCCAAGTGCTTCACAGAAGTTTACAACGCAGAGCCGTGAAAATAAAAAATCATTTTTCTTTCCTCAAAAAAGATGTTTTAGCAAGCAATTTTTTATTTTCACAAGGGTAACAGGAGAATTTGGACCCCAATATTTGTTGCCCAGTTTGTTGTGAGTACGCTGATACCCCATATGTGGGGGTAAACCACTGTTTTGGCACACGTCGGGGTTCGGAAGGGAAGTAGTGACGTTTTGAAATGCAGACTTTGATGGAATGCTCTGCGGGCGTCAGGTTGCGTTTGCAGAGCCCCTGATGTACCTAAACAGTAGAAACACCCCACAAGTGACCCCATTTTGGAAACTAGACCCCCGAAGGAACTTATCTAGATGTGTGGTGAGCACTTTCAACCCCCAAGTGCTTCACAGAAGTTTATAACGCAGAGCCGTGAAAATAAAAAATAATTGTTCTTTCCTCAAAAATTATGTTTTAGCAAGTAATTTTTTATTTTTGCAAGGGTAACAGGAGAAATTAGACCCCAGCAGTTGTTGCCCAGTTTGTCCTGAGTACGCTGGTACCCCAAATGTGGGGGTAAACCACTGTTTGGGCGCACGTCGGGGCTTGGAAGGGCGGGAGCACCATTTGACTTTTTGAACGCAAGATTGGCTGGAATCAATGGTGGCGCCATGTTGCGTTTGGAGACCCCTGATGTGCCTAAACAGTGGAAACCCCTCAATTCTAACTTCAACACTAACCCCAACACACCCCTAATCCTAATCCCAACTGTAGCCATAACCCTAATCACAACCTTAACCCCAACACACCCCTAACCACAACCCTAACCGCAACACACCCGTAACCCTAATTCCAACCCTAATCCTAACCCTAATCCCAACCGTAACCCTAATCCCAACCCTAACCACAACTGTAACCCCAACACACCCCTAACCCTATCCGTAACCCTAACCACAAGCCTAATCTTAACCCTATTTCAAACCCTAGCCCTAATTCCAACCCTAACTCTAATTCCAACCCTAACCCTAAGGCTATGTGCCCACGTTGCGGATTCGTGTGAGATTTTTCCTCATGATTTTTGAAAAATCTGCAGGTAAAAGGCACTGCGTTTTACCTGCGGATTTACAGCAGATTTCCAGTGTTTTTTTGTGCAGATTTCACCTGCGGATTCCTATTGAGGAACAGGTGTAAAACGCTGCGGAATCCGCACAAAGAATTGACATGCTGCGGAAAATACAACGCAGCGTTTCTGCACGGAATTTTCCGCACCATGGGCACAGCGGATTTGGTTTTCCTTAGGTGTACATGGTACTGTAAACCTGATGGAAAACTGCTTCGAATTCGCAGCGGCCAATCCGCTGCGGATCCGCGGCCAATCCGCTGCCAATCCGCTGCGGATCCGCGGCCAATCCGCTGCGGATCCGCTGCGGATCCGCGGCCGATCCGCTGCGGATCCGCTGCGGATCCGCTGCCAATCCGCTGCGGATCCGCTGCCAATCCGCTGCGGATCCGCTGCGGATCCGCTGCCGATCCGCTGCGGATCCGCTGCCGATCCGCTGCCGATCCGCTGCCGATCCGCTGCGGATCCGCGGCCGATCCGCGGCCGATCCGCTGCGGATCCGCGGCCGATCCGCGGCGGATCCGCTGCGGATCCGCTGCCGATCCGCTGCCGATCCGCTGCGGATCCGCGGCCGATCCGCTGCGGATCCGCGGCCGATCCGCTCTGTGTGCACATGCCATAACCCTACCCCTAACCCTAACCCTACCCGTAACCCTAACCCTACCCCTAACCCTACCCCTAGTTCTAACCCTAGTTCTAACCCTAACCCTAGTGGAAAAAGAAAAAAAAATATTTTCTTTATTTTATTATTGTCCCTACCTATGGGGGTGATAAAGGGGGGGGTTTATTTATTATTTTTTTATTTTGATCGCTGTGATAGAACCTACCACAGCGATCAAAATGTACCTCTAATGAATCTGCCGGCCATTTTGGAAGATGGCGGCGCCCATGATGGAGGCGGACGGGGACCGGGAGCCTCGGTAAGTATAAGGGGGGGGAGATCGGGGCACGGGGGGGGCGTCGGAGCACGGGGGGGTGACATAGGAGCAGGGGGGAGCGGGCAGGAGGACGGGGGAGCGGACAGCAGGACGGGGGAGCCGGCAGGCGGACGGAGGGGACCGGACCCTATAACGGAGCACTGGGGGGGCGATCGGTGGGGTGGGGGGGGTCACATTAGTGTTTCCAGCCATGGCCGATGATATTGCAGCATCGGCCATGGCTGGATTGTAATATTTCACCAGTTTTTTAGGTGAAATATTACAAATCGCTCTGATTGGCAGTTTCACTTTCAACAGCCAATCAGAGCGATCGTAGCCACGGGGGGGTGAAGCCACCCCCCCTGGGCTGAAGTACCACTCCCCCTCTCCCTGCAGATCGGGTAAAATAGGAGTTAACCCCTTCACCCGATCTGCAGGGACGCGATCATTCCATGACGCCACATAGGCGTCATGGGTCGGATTGGCACGGGTTTTCATGACGCCTATGTGGCGTCATGGGTCGGGAAGGGGTTAAAATATGCCCCATTTAATGCTGCATAAAAAATTAATGATGCCCCATAAGATGCTCCATAGAATATTATGCCCCATATAATGCTGCACAAAGGGTAATGGCCCCATAAGCTGCTCAATAGAATAATATGCCCCATATGCTGCTCCATAAAGGTTGATGGCCCCATAAGATGCTCCATAGAAGAATATGCCCCATATGCTGCTGCTGCGATAAAAAAATAAATAAATAAAAAAAAGACATACTCACCTCTCGTCGCTGGGGGTCTGGTGCCAGTGTCCTGAACAGGCGGGAACACCGGCATGCTATGGGGAACAGTTGCCGGAGCTGCTGCTGGCTCAGGACACCGGCACTTGCGATATTCACCTATCCACGTTCCACCGTCGCGCGCCACTGTGTCTTCCGGGTCTCTGCAGTGACTGTTCAGGCAGAGGGCATGCACTAACCATGTCATCGTGTAAGAGGGTGAACTGTAGTCCCACTGAGAGGGCACTAGGACCCTGTGGTTTTTGCCTGTTGCAGCAGAGAACAGATCCTGCAAGACTCCGAGAGACAATGTGTGCTGGGGGGGTGGGGTCTGGTATCTCGTGTGTAAAGTGAAACAAGGAAGTGAGAGGAGAGTGAGAAAGGCGGGAAGAGAGAGCAGAAGCTGCTGCTGTGATATAACCAAGAGACTGTTTGTGGAGTTTACTGTGAGTTTGTTGGAGAAAAAGAAGCTATTGAGAGACTTTGCATTGCTAACGTTTTCCTGGAGAAAAGCTAACCTTTTGTTCAACTCTGTGAGAGACTTTTGTTGCTAACGTTTTTCTGGAGAGGAGCTAACCTTTTATTTTGAAAGACTGAAACTTGACTGCAAACCCACTACGTATTTGAGAGTCTGTGGAATACCTGTGCATTGATTGGAGAAACAAGTCTGACAGATTGCTGATACAGAGACAGACGGGTTGTCGTGGAAGCATTCCTAGGAGCTACAGAAGAAGAGACAATATCGTGAGGCCACTAACTAAGTCCCCGGCGTTTGGGCTCGGCATCCGCCGATCAGACAAGAGGAGCTTGCTGTAACTTATTGGCGCTGAAGATATAGACTGGGCTGCAGCCTGTGCGGATTCCTACCTGAGAGGAGATCCATCTCAGGATACGGTACCATAAGTTATAGATACCCGGGTATCTCTGCTCAGAGTGTTTAATTGTTACTTAGAGGTGTATCTTATAATAGAGTTGTGTAAGTTATACTCAGTGTGCCGTTCCAGGGGCTCCCTTTATAACACTACAATCAATTTACACTTGTTCCTGATTAGTTGCCCTGTTAGGTAAATTTCTTACTAGTCTTTTGTAGCATACAGTTCTCAGGAGACCTTGGAGTGGCACAGTGATTTCAGCTGCTGCTGAGCTGGTGTATCTTTGGGGTGCATCTACTTAAATATTCTCCATATTACCTTTATTATTTTGCCTTTGAGTAAATACCGTTGGAGATTTCTGCCTTAGTCTTGGTTTGTGACTCACTGGATCTTATTCGGACCTCTGGTCATTACATTTTTAGCGTAGTCGGCAGGATCCAGTGTTTGTCATGGACGAGGGCGAGGGTAGAAATGACCCCGCTGTATCCGCATCCTCCTCGGGGGTTGGGGTTCCCCTGGCAGCCGCGGCGATTTCGGGAGGGTATGTGCCTGTAGGAGCTTTACTTCAGCACATGCCGAAATACAACGGGCGCAATATGGCGTTGCAAGATTGGGCTGAGAGAATCCGGAGTATTCTGCGCATGTGTAATTTGACCCCCACGTTACGCGCTGAGCTGGCATTAAATGCACTGGAGGGCGATATTAGACGTATGGTGATGGTGCGCCAAGAATCAGAGAGGGATACATTAGAAAAGATTTTGGAACTGTTAGAGGGGAGTTTGGGGGGCCGAGCGCGTGTGGCCCAGCTTCGGTCTCTATTCTTTAATCGTCCCCAGAGAGAATGTGAGTCCCTGATGCAGTACTCTAATATCTTGCAAGAGACGCTGAATGAGATGCAGCGACTAGACCAGGGGGCCATGGGAGCGTTCCGGGAGGTAGACCGCTTGCTCCGGGATCAATTCATCACCGGTTTAGCTAATAGACTTCTCCGGGACAAACTGTTGGAAATGGCCCGGGCTGCACCAGAATTATCCTTCTGGCAGATTTACCGAGCTGCAGTGGAAAGGGAAGAGAAATCTACCCATGTGCCCGAGGGGTCAGTGAACAGTGCCCAGCTGGAAGAAGGTGGGTCATCAGGGTCAGGGGGAGAGGGGCTGGTGAGCGTGGTACAAGCTTTGCGTGCTGAGGTGAAGGAGTTGAAGCTGAAATTGTCTCAACTGACAGTTGATCCAGCCTCTACCCCCCCATGGGGGCCTCCTGCCCCACCCCCTGGAACGGTGACCCCACAGACGGCCAGGTCGTCCTATCAGAATGAGTCAAGCCCTCGTTCACGAGGAGCAATCACCTGCTGAAAAGTGTGGGCGCCAGGGACACATCTCTCGTTACTGCCGGACGCTTGCAGCCCCAGAAACCCCGTCGCCGGCTTTAAACTTCCGGCCGCTGCCATGAGAGGGCAAGCAGCAGCGGCCCCACCCACACAAAGCCCTCGACGGAATGAGCAAGATTTGTTTGCATGTAGTCCAGTGATAGAAGCAGAATTTGAAGGGCGGAAGATGAGGTGCTTGGTTGACACGGGATCCGAATGTACTATAATGCCACTAGAGGTATGAGAGATACTTCAGTCGACTAGTGATTCCAGAGGATGGCCGAGTGATACGACTGACCGCCGCAAATAATGGTCAACTGTCAGTCAAGGGAATCGTGTGGATGCAACTAAAAATGTTTGGTCAAGAGCTGGGGCAGAAAGGGGTAGTACTGGTGGATCACCCCCCTAGAAGAGGGATGGAAGTGACGCTCGGAATGAACGTGCTGCGAGACTTGAATCACCAGATGTATGCCAGTGAAGGACCCCGATACTGGGCCCGTGCGACAAGACACCGACCCACACAGAAAATTCTACACCGTCTAGTGCTGAGTTGCAACTTGCTGAAAAGTGCGGTCCGAGGCGGCCGGGTGGGCTGGGTCCGAGTGCCATCGAGGGCCCCGATCCTGCTGGGACCAAGACAAGAGGAGCTCTTAATGCTGCCTGTGGGAGCTGCACAGAGATTGAATAGGCTTGAAGTGCTACTTGAGCCCGCCCGAGAGGGTTCCTCATTTGCCAAGGTACATGTGGCCCGGTCTCTGGCGATTGTGAAGAATGGACGAGTGCCGGTCCGATGCATCAATGTTTTAGATGAAGCTGTTGCAATTCCTGCTGGAACCATACTGGCTGAACTGTTCGTGCCGGCAGAAAAGGTGCCGGAAAATGCAGGATTCGAACTGCGACCAGACCAACAGTCATCCTGGACCTTTGCGGTCGAGGTAAGCCGGACTGAGCCTCCTACGGAGGAATGGAATGGTCATGTGATCATGGAGCAGATGGGAGTGGATCGGGAGAAGCTGACCCCCGTGCAGTTGGAGCAGTTGGAGAGAGTTTTGTGGGAACATCAAGAGACCTTTTCCCGACATGGAGAGGACTTCGGGTGTACCCAGATGATTGAGCATGAGATTCCAACGGGGGATACTCCACCCATTAGAGAAAGATATCGGCAAATTCCTCCAGCGCTTTATCAAGAGGTGAAGAGCATGGTGGCCAGTATGCTGGACAACCAAGTGATCCGAGAGAGCCGGAGTCCCTGGGCGGCTCCTGTAGTCTTGGTCCGCAAGAAGGATGGGACACTCCGATTTTGTGTGGACTATCGAAAATTGAACGCCCACACCGTACGGGACGCATATCCTTTACCCCGTATTGAAGAATCCCTGTCGGCCCTGGGTCGGGCCAAATATTTCTCAACGTTGGATTTGGCAAGCGGGTACTGGCAGGTCCCAATGGCTGAAAAAGATCGGGCCAAGACGGCGTTTGTCTTGCCAATGGGGCTCTTTGAGTTCAACCGGATGCCCTTTGGCCTCGCTACCGCCCCGGGAACCTTCCAACGCCTGATGGAACATTGCTTGGGCGATCTAAATTTTGAATCAGTCCTGATATATCTAGACGACATTGTGGTGTTCGGAACCTCATTTGAAGATCATCTGGAGAAGCTGCGTCAAGTTCTCTGGCGGCTCAAGAGCTACGGCCTGAAAATAAAGCCAAAAAAATGTCAACTGTTATGAAACCAGATTGAATATTTGGGGCATCTGGTGACCCCGGACGGGGTACTACCTTTAGACAGTAAGATCAAGGCGGTACAAGAGTGGCCACCTCCTTGTGACCTGCGAGAAGTGCGGGCCTTCCTGGGTCTAGCAGGATACTATCGGCGGTTTGTGCCTAAATTCTCACAAGTGGTGAGTCCCTTGAATGAACTTTTGAGAGGGACAGCGCTGGGTCCTCGAAATCGCCCCATTCCATGGGGGCCCCTACAGAAAAAGGCATTTGATGAAGTGAAAACCGCCCTAACGAGTGCCCCATTGCTGGCCTACGCCCGGTTTGACACCCCTTTTTTGTTGTATACCGATGGTAGTCTCCATGGGTTGGGGGCAGTACTAGCACAGGTGCAGGACGGCCGAGAGCGAGTGATTTCTTATGGCAGCAGATCTTTAAGAGACTCCGAGCGAAATCCGGCTAACTACAGCTCATTCCGGCTGGAATTGCTGGCCCTGGTGTGGGCAATGACAGAACGCTTCGCCGAGTATCTAACAGGAGCTGAGGTGCTAGTCATGACAGATAACAACCCGCTAGCTCACCTAGAGAATGCAAAACTGGGAGCGTTAGAGCAGCGGTGGGTCGCCAGACTAGCCAAGTTCAATTACCACATTAAATTTCGCTCTGGTCGAGAAAACGGCAATGCAGATGCATTGTCAAGAGCGCCCCTTGGGTCATCAGGGGAAGATGTTGACGAACAACTTGAGGACACTGAAACTCCAGCTTTGGGGCAGATACCTATCTTCCAAAGTGTGGTACACTCAAGTGGGGTGGCCACCGGGATGCCCTGTGTTCTGGGTAAAACATCCTCAGATTGGACAAGAGTCCAGGATGAGTGTCCGGACGTTGCACTTGTGCGCCGTTGGGTACAAAGCAAGGCCTGGCCCAGTGCAGAGGACAAGGCTCAGTTGTCCATGGAAGGAATGAAACTCCTTCGACAATGGGATAAATTGTGTGTGGAACAAGGTCTTTTGTATCGTAAGGTGTACCTGCTATCGGAGCTGCAGCATCGGTACCAACTGATAATTCCTGTGGGGATGGGTCCAGTGGTCGCTCGTGAGGCGCATGAGAAGGGGGCCCATTTTGGAAGTGAGAAGACACTTCAGTGGTTGCAGCGAGTCCTCTACTGCCCTGAGTTGGGAGGGATGGTGGCCGACGCGTGTCGGCAGTGCCGAATTTGTGGGCTCAACAAAAGCCCTGAGCAGCGGGCTCCCACACAGTCTATTAAGACTTCAGCTCCGCTGGAGCTACTCATGATTGACTACGTGTTGATAGGGTACTCTACATCAGGGTACTCCTATTGCCTGGTGATGACAGATCACTTTACCAAGTATGCTGTAGCGGTGCCGACAAGAGATCAGACGGCCAAGTCAGCGGCTGAGGCAGTGTGCCGACACTTCTTCCAAGTGTTCGGGTGTCCGCAGAGAATACATTCTGATCAAGGGGCCTGCTTTCAGGGGACGCTGATGAAAGAGTTGCACCAGCTCTATGGTATCGAGCAGTCGAGAACAACGCCTTACCACCCTCAGGGTAACGGGGCATGTGAGCGTTTTAATCGGACCTTGTTGCAAATGTTGAGGTCCTTAGAGAGTCAGCAACAGACATGCTGGCCTGAGTATCTCCCCGAATTGATGTGGGCTTACAATAACAGGGTGCACAGTACTACTGGTTACTCACCACACATGTTAATGTTTGGTAGACCTGGCCGAGACATTGAGGATTTGAACGTGCCAGATCCCTCCTCCGCCCCCCCTCGGACTGCATCCGAGAGCATCGGCGGCGGTTGAGGGTGGTGCATCAGGTGGTGGGCGATCGCCTTCGCCAGGTGGTCCATAGAGACACGCGACCTGTACAAACAGAGCTGTTCTCTCCGGGAGACAGAGTGTTGGTGAGGACAAAACGACGGTCAGGAAAGCTGAGTGACCGATGGGAGGCAATACCGTATCTGATAAAAAAACAGGTGAACCCTGAGATTCCAGTGTACGAGGTCGAACCGGTGGGGACAGGGGGGCCAACCCGTAATTTGCATCGTAACATGTTACAACGGTGCTGGTTTGAAGATTCGGCGCCTACTCCCCTAGAGCCAGAGGCCATGTTCCAAGGGGCGGGAACTCTGAATGATCTTGAGTTTGATGGTGTACTTACTCCTGCGCCTGCTTATTTGCCCCCTGTGACCAATCTTGAGTTTGATGGTGTGCTTACCCCTGCGCCTGCTTATTTGTCCCCTGTGACCGATATGGCCTCGGGTGAAGAGAATGTTGGGGATATGGAGGATGTTGTTGAGGAGAGTGCATCAGGACAACTGCTTGGTCCTGACGCTGTATCACAGGACATCGAGCCGCAGGAGGAGACAACTCTGCTTGCGCCCACTAACACGACCACGGAAGAGACTTTAGCTCCCTCTAAGGTTGCACCTGTTGATGTAGGACTCAGGAGAACTACACGATCTACGGCAGGAATACCGCCTCAGCGATATGCTCAAGATGAATTTGAGTGGGAAGGTATGTCGAGGACGCCAACCTCTAGTGGGGTGGCATGTAAGAGGATGAACTGTAGTCCCACTGAGAGGGCACTAGGACCCTGTGGTTTTTGCCTGTTGCAGCAGAGAACAGATCCTGCAAGACTCCGAGAGACAATGTGTGCCAGGGGGTGGGGTCTGGTATCTCGTGTGTAAAGTGAAACAAGGAAGTGAGAGGAGAGTGAGAAAGGCGGGAAGAGAGAGCAGAAGCTGCTGCTGTGATATAACCAAGAGACTGTTTGTGGATTTTACTGTGAGTTTGTTGGAGAAAAAGAAGCTATTGAGAGACTTTGCATTGCTAACGTTTTCCTGGAGAAAAGCTAACCTTTTGTTCAACTCTGTGAGATACTTTTGTTGCTAACGTTTTTCTGGAGAGGAGCTAACCTTTTATTTTGAAAGACTGAAACTTGACTGCAAACCCACTACGTATTTGAGAGTCTGTGGAATACCTGTGCATTGATTGGAGAAACAAGTCTGACAGATTGCTGATACAGAGACAGACGGGTTGTCGTGGAAGCATTCCTAGGAGCTACAGAAGAAGAGACAATATCGTGAGGCCACTAACTAAGTCCCCGGCGTTTGGGCTCGGCATCCGCCGATCAGACAAGAGGAGCTTGCTGTAACTTATTGGCGCTGAAGATATAGACAGGGCTGCAGCCTGTGCGGATTCCTACCTGAGAGGAGATCCATCTCAGGATACGGTACCATAAGTTATAGATACCCGGGTATCTCTGCTCAGAGTGTTTAATTGTTACTTAGAGGTGTATCTTATAATAGAGTTGTGTAAGTTATACTCAGTGTGCCGTTCCAGGGGCTCCCTTTATAACACTACAATCAATTTACACTTGTTCCTGATTAGTTGCCCTGTTAGGTAAATTTCTTACTAGTCTTTTGTAGCATACAGTTCTCAGGAGACCTTGGAGTGATTTCAGCTGCTGCTGAGCTGGTGTATCTTTGGGGTGCATCTACTTAAATATTCTCCATATTACCTTTATTATTTTGCCTTTGAGTAAATACCGTTGGAGATTTCTGCCTTAGTCTTGGTTTGTGACTCACTGGATCTTATTCGAACCTCTGGTCATTACAATCGCACCCTCTGACCTAAACGTCACAGCCAGAGGACCCAGAAGACAGAGCCTGGCGGTGGAACGGGGACAGGTGAATATTGCATGGCTCATCCTCCCCCGTCATACTCACCCCATCCTGGCGCCGTCTCAGCTTCTCAGATTGTCTTTGTCGCCGGAAGCTTGGTCCTGTGTTCAGCGGTTACATGGTACCGCTCATTAAAGTAATGAGTATGCGCTCACGCCTATGGGAGTGGAGTCGCGTCCATATTCATTACTTTAATGAGTGGTACCACGTGACCGCTGAACACAGGAAGAGCTGCAGGTGCCAGAGACCATCTGAGAAGCAGGGAAGTGCAGAGACGACACCATGAGCAGGTGAGTATGATGTGACAGCCGCCACTCCTGCCGCTGCCCCTCCTCCGCCGACCCCCTGGGACAATTAACCGAGTATAAGCCGAGAGGGGCACTTTTAGCCTAAAAAAAATGGGCTGAAAATCTCAGCTTATACTCAAGTATATATGGTAAATTAACCCCTTTCTGCCATTGGACGTACTATTCCGTCCATGTGGAGTGGGCCCTAATTCCCAAGGACGGAATAGTACGTCCAGCGCGATCGGCCGCGCTCACGGGGAGAGCGCGGCCGATCGTGGCCGGGTGTCAGCTGCCTATTGCAGCTGACATCTGGCACTATGTGCCAGGAGCGGTCACGGACCGCCCCCGGCACATTAACCCCCGGCACACCGCGATCAAACATGATCGCGGTGTGTCGGCGGTACAGGGAAGCATCGCGCAGGGAGGGGGCTCCCTGCGGGCTTCCCTGAGACCCCCTGAGCAACGCGATGTGAACGCGTTGCTGCGAGGGTCTCTTACCTCTCCTCCCTGCAGCAGGCCCGGATCCAAAATGGCCGCGGCATCCGGGTCCTGCAGGGAGGGAGGTGGCTTACCAAGTGCCTGCTCAGAGCAGGAGCTTGGTAAGCCTGCAGCGCTGGAACTCAGATCGGTGATCTGACAGAGTGCTGTGCAAACTGTCAGATCAGCGATCTGTGATGTCCCCCCCTGGAACAAAGTAAAAAAGGTAAAAAAAAATTTCCACATGTGTAAAAAAAAAAAAAAAAAAAATTCCTAAATAAAGAAAAAAAATATATATATTATTCCCATAAATACATTTATCTAAATAAAAAAAAAAATCAAACAATAAAAGTACACATATTTAGTATCGCCGCGTCCGTAACGACCCCCTATATCACTAATTAACCCCTTCAGTGAACACCGTAAGAAAAAAAAAAAACGAGGCAAAAAACAACGCTTTATTCTCATACCGCCAAACAAAAAGTGGAATAACACGCGATCAAAAAGACGGATATAAATAACCATGGTACCGCTGAAAACGTCATCTTGTCCCGCACAAAACGAGCTGCCATACAGCATCATCAGCGAAAAAATACAAAAGTTATAGTCCTCAGAATAAAGCGATGCCAAAATAATTATTTTTTCTATAAAATAGTTTTTATCGTATAAAAGCGCCAAAACATAAAAAAATGATATAAATGAGGTATTGCTGTAATCGTACTGACCAGAAGAATAAAACTGCTTTGTCAACTTTACCAAACGCGGAACGGTATAAACGCCTCCCCCAAAAGAAATTCATGAATAGCTGGTTTTTGGTCATTCTGCCTCACAAAAATCGGAATAAAAAGCGATCAAAAAATCTCCCGTGCCCGAACATGTTATCAATAAAAACTCGTCCCACAAAAAACAAGACCTCACATGACTCTGTGGACTCAAATATGGAAAAATTATAGCTCTTAAAATGTGTTAACGCAAAAAATATTTTTTGCAATAAAAAGCGTCTTTCAGTGTGTGACGGCTGCCAATCATAAAAATCTGCTAAAAAACCCACTATAAAAGTAAATCAAACCCCCCTTCATCACCCGCTTAGTTAGGGAAAAAATAAAAAAAGTAAAAAATGTATTTATTTCCATTTTCCCGTTAGGGCTAGGGTTAGGGTTAGGGCTAGGGTTAGGGTTAGGGCTAGGGTTAGGGCTAGGGTTAGGGTTGGGGCTAGGGTTAAGGCTACAGTTAGGGTTGGGGCTAAAGTTTGGGTTAGGGTTGGGGCTAAAGTTAGGGTTTGGATTAAATTTACGGTTGGGAATAGGGTTTGGATTAGGGTTTGGGGTGTGTCTGGGTTAGAGGTGTGGTTAGGGTTACCGTTGGGATTAGGGATAGGGGTGTGCTTGGATTAGGGTTTCAGTTATAATTGGGGGGTTTCCACTGTTTAGGCACATCAGGGGCTCTCCAAACGCGACATGGCGTCCGATCTCAATTCCAGCCAATTCTGCGCTGAAAAAGTAAAACAGTGCTCCTTCCCTTCCGAGCTCTCCCGTGTGCCCAAACAGGGGTTTACCCCAACATATGGGGTATCAGCGTACTCGGGACAAATTGGACAACAACTTTTGGGGTCCAAGTTCTCTTGTTATCCTTGGAAAAATACAAAACTGGGGGCTAAAAAATAATTTTTGTGGAAAAAAAAATATTTTTTATTTGCACGGCTCTGCGTTATAAACTGTAGTGAAACACTTGGGGGTTCAAAGCTCTCACAACACATCTAGATGAGTTCTTTAGGGGGTCTACTTTCCAAAATGGTGTCACTTGTGGGGGGTTTCTACTGTTTAGGTACATTAGGGGCTCTGCAAACGCAATGTGACACCTGCAGACCATTCCATCTGTCTGCATTCCAAATGGCGCTCCATCCCTTCCGAGCCCTCCCATGTGCCCAAACGGTGGTTCCCCCCCACATATGGGGTATCAGCGTACTCAGGACAAATTGGACAACAACTTTTGGGGTCCAATTTCTTCTCTTACCCTTGGGAAAATAAAAAATTGGGGGCGAAAAGATAATTTTTGTGAAAAAATATGATTTTTTATTTTTACGGTTCTGCATTATAAACTTCTGTGACGCACTTGGTGGGTCAAAGCGCTCACCACACCTCTAGATAAGTTCCTTAGGGGGTCCACTTTCCAAAATGGTGTCACTTGTGGGGGGTTTCAATGTTTAAGCACATCAGGGGCTCTCCAAACGCAACATGGCGTCCCATCTCAATTCCAGTCAATTTTGCATTGAAAAGTCAAATGGCGCTCCTTCACTTCCAAGCTCTGTCATGCGCTCAAACAGTGGTTTACCCCCACATATGGGGTATCGGCGTACTCAGGACAAATTGTACAACATATTTTGGGGTCCATTTTCTCCTGTTACAATTGGTAAAATAAAACAAATTGGAGTTGAAGTAAATTTTTTGTGAAAAAAAGTTAAATGTTCATTTTTATTTAAACATTCCAAAAATTCCTGTGAAACACCTGAAGGGTTAATAAACTTCTTGAATGTGGTTTTGAGCACCTTGAGGGGTGCAGTTTTTAGAATGGTGTCACATTCATATAGACCCCTCAAAATGACTTCAAATGAGATGTGGTCCCTAAAAAAAGATGGTGTTGTAAAAATGAGAAATTGCTGGTCAACTTTTAACCCTTATAACTCCCTAACAAAAAAAAATTTTGGTTCCAAAATTGTGCTGATGTAAAGTAGATATGTGGGAAATGTTACTTATTAAGTATTTTGTGTGACATATCACTGTGATTTAATTGTATAAAAATTCAAAGTTGTAAAATTGCGAAATTTTCAAAATTTTCGCTAAATTTCCATTTTTTTCACAAACAAACGCAGGAAATATCAAATAAATTTTACCACTATCATGAAGTACAATATGTCACGAGAAAATAATGTCAGAATCACCAGGATCCGTTGAAGCGTTCTAGAGTTATAACCTCATAAAGGGACAGTGGTCAGAATTGTAAAAATTGGCCTGGTCATTAACGTGCAAACCACCCTTGCGGGTGAAGGGGTTAAATGCTATGGCAGGAGACACAGGAGGAATACACCGCTGACACAGAGGCATAAAAAAGCTAAAATGCAGTTTTCCAAAATGTATGCGAGCAAGCCAAAATCATTCTGGGAAAATGTCTTGTGGACAGATGACACAAAAATAGAGCCTTTTAATAAAGGACATTATTCTGTTTACTGAAAAATGGAATGAGGCCTACGAGGGAAAGAACACAGTACCTACAGTCAAATATGGTGACGGTTCAAAAAAGTCTTGGGGTTGTTTTGTTGCCTCTGCCACTGGGTGCCCTGACTGAGGGCAAGGCTTCTTGAAATCTAAAGATTACTAATGGATTTTGGGTCACCATGTACTGCCCAGTGTCAGAAAGCTGGATTTGTGTCCTAGGTCATGGGTCTTCCAGCAGGACAATGACCCCAAAGATACTTCAAGAAGCACCAAGAAATGGATGGAAACAAAGTGCTGGAGAGTTCTGAAGTGGCAGCAATGTGTCCGGATCTAAATCCCATTGAACACCTGTAGAGCAATCTTGAAAATGCTGTTGAGAGAAGGCACTCTTCAAATATGAGAGACCTGGAGCAGTTTGCAAAAGAAGAGTGGTCCAAAATTCCAATTGAGTGGTGTAAGAAGCTTGTTGATTGCAGTTATTTATTCCAAAGGGTGTGCAACCAAATACTAAGTTGAGGGTGATAGTCATTTTATCCAGACCTTTTTTTGAGTTTTGTATGAAATTATGTCCAATTTGTTTTTTTTCTTGATTTTTGTGTTGTTCCAATACACAGAAAGGAAATAGAGGTGTATGCCATAACATGTGTAAAGGATACATTAATTCACTTATATTTTCTACTAGCTGAAGAGCCCGGCGTTGCCTGGGCATAGTAAATATCTGTGGTTAGTTGTAGCACCTCACTTCTCTTATTTTCCCATCACGCCTCTCATTTTCCCCCTCACATCTCTCATTTTCTCCCTTACACCTCTCATTTTCCCCCTCACTCCTCTCATTTTCCCCCTCACTCCTCTTATTTTCCCCCTCACTCCTTTCATTCCCCCCTCACTCCTCTCATTCCCCCCTAACACTTGTCATTTCGACCTCACATCTGTCATTTTCCGATCACTCCACTATTTTCCCTCACTCCTCTCATTTTGCACTCACACCTTTTAATTTTCACCTCACACCCCTCATTTTCACCTCACACCTCTCATTTTCCCCTCAGTATATACATATTTGTCATCTCCCTTATATATAGTATACACCTGTATGTCATCTCCTGTATATAGTATATACCTGTACAGTCATGGCCAAAAGTATTCACAACCCTGCAATTCTGTCAGATAATACTCAGTTTCCTCCTGAAAATGATTGCAAACACAAATTCTTTGGTATTATTATCTTCATTTAATTTGTCTTAAATGAAAAAAGAATTGTTCTAAAGCCAAATTGGATATAATTCCACACAAAACATAAAAAAGGGGGTGGACAAAAGTATTGGCACTGTTCGAAAAATCATGTGATGCTTCTCTAATTTGTGTAATTAACAGCACCTGTAACTTACCTCTGGCACCTAACAGGTGTTGGCAATAACTAAATCACACTTGCAGCCAGTTGACATGGATTAACCCCTTACTGACATTGGACGGGATAGTACGTCCGATGTCAGCTCCCTGTTATGACCCCAATGGCGAGGGTCTCAGAGATATCAGCAAGTCTGCGAAGTACAAAAATCCAGCTCATAGGGCAGTGGTAACTGGGTTGACCATATATCTACTCCTAACGCCAACACTAGAAGTAGCCGGGGAACATGCCTACGTTGGTCGCTAGATGTCTCGCGCCAGCCGGAGAGCTAACTACCCCTAGAAGAGGAAAACAAAGACCTCTCTTGCCTCCAGAGAAAAGACCCCAAAAGTAGGATAGAAGCCCCCCACAAATAATAACGGTGAGGTAAGAGGAAATGACAAACACAGAGATGAACTAGGTTTAGCAAAGAGAGGCCCACTTACTAATAGCAGAATGTAGAAAGATAACTTATATGGTCAACAAAAACCCTATCAAAAAATCCACACTGGAGATTCAAGAACCCCCGAACCGTCTAACGGCCCGGGGGGAGAACACCAGCCACCCTAGAGCTTCCAGCAAGGTCAGGATACAGATTATATACAAGCTGGACAAAAATGCAAACAAAAACAAATAGCAAAAAGCAAGAAAGCAGACTTAGCTTAATCAAACAGGAACCAGGATCAGAAGACAAGAGCACTACAGATTAGCTCTGATATCAACGTTGCCAGGCATTGAACTGAAGGTCCAGGGAGCTTATATAGCAACACCCCTGACCTAACGACCCAGGTGAGCATACAAGGGATGAATGACATACCCAGAGTCAAATCACTAGTAGCCACTAGAGGGAGCCAAAAGGTAAATTCACAACAGTACCCCCCCTGTTATGGTTCTCAATGGCAAGAGAACATAGCCCAGCAAACATAAGAACTAGCTCTTGGAAGGATGGAAACTAAACTGACCATGAACTAAACCTGCCGCACAACTAACAGTAGCCGGGTAGCGTAGCCTGCGTTTTATCCCTAGACGCCCAGCGCCGGCCGGAGGACTAACTAATCCTGGCAGAGGAAAATATAGTCCTGGCTCACCTCTAGAGAAATTTCCCCGAAAGGCAGACAGAGGCCCCCACAAATATTGGCAGTGATTTTAGATGAAATGACAAACGTAGTATGAAAATAGGTTTAGCAAAATTGAGGTCCGCTTACTAGATAGCAGGAAGACAGAAAGGGCACTTTCATGGTCAGCTGAAAACCCTATCAAAACACCATCCTGAAATTACTTTAAGACTCTAGTATTAACTCATAACATCAGAGTGGCAATTTCAGATCACAAGAGCTTTCCAGACACAGAAACGAAACTACAGCTGTGAACTGGAACAAAATGCAAAAACAAACAAGGACAAAAGTCCAACTTAGCTGGGAGTTGTCTAGCAGCAGGAACATGCACAGAAAGGCTTCTGATTACAATGTTGACCGGCATGGAAGTGACAGAGGAGCAAGGCTAAATAGCGACTCCCACATCCTGATGGAAACAGGTGAACAGAGAGGATGATGCACACCAGTTCAATTCCACCAGTGGCCACCGGGGGAGCCCAAAATCCAATTTCACAACAGTACCCCCCCCTCAAGGAGGGGGCACCGAACCCTCACCAGAACCACCAGGGCGATCAGGATGAGCCCTATGAAAGGCACGGACCAAATCGGAGGCATGAACATCAGAGGCAGTCACCCAAGAATTATCCTCCTGACCGTATCCCTTCCATTTGACCAGATACTGGAGTTTCCGTCTGGAAACACGGGAGTCCAAGATTTTTTCCACAACGTACTCCAACTCGCCCTCAACCAACACCGGAGCAGGAGGCTCAACGGAAGGCACAACCGGTACCTCATACCTGCGCAATAATGACCGATGAAAAACATTATGAATAGAAAAAGATGCAGGGAGGTCCAAACGGAAGGACACAGGGTTAAGAATCTCCAATATCTTGTACGGGCCGATGAACCGAGGCTTAAACTTGGGAGAAGAAACCCTCATAGGGACAAAACGAGAAGACAACCACACCAAGTCCCCAACACAAAGCCGAGGACCAACCCGACGCCGGCGGTTGGCAAAAAGCTGAGTCTTCTCCTGGGACAACTTCAAATTGTCCACTACCTGCCCCCAAATCTGATGCAACCTCTCCACCACAGCATCCACTCCAGGACAATCCGAAGATTCCACCTGACCAGAAGAAAATCGAGGATGAAACCCCGAATTACAGAAAAAGGGAGACACCAAGGTGGCAGAGCTGGCCCGATTATTGAGGGCAAACTCCGCTAAAGGCAAAAAAGCAACCCAATCATCCTGATCTGCAGACACAAAACACCTCAAATATGTCTCCAAGGTCTGATTCGTCCGCTCGGTCTGGCCATTAGTCTGAGGATGGAAAGCAGACGAGAAAGACAAATCTATGCCCATCCTAGCACAGAATGCTCGCCAAAATCTAGACACGAATTGGGTACCTCTGTCAGAAACGATATTCTCCGGAATACCATGCAAACGGACCACATTTTGAAAAAACAGAGGAACCAACTCGGAAGAAGAAGGCAACTTAGGCAGGGGAACCAAATGGACCATCTTAGAGAAACGATCACACACCACCCAGATGACAGACATCTTCTGAGAAACAGGAAGATCCGAAATAAAATCCATCGAGATGTGCGTCCAGGGCCTCTTCGGAATAGGCAAGGGCAACAACAATCCACTAGCCCGAGAACAACAAGGCTTGGCCCGAGCACAAACGTCACAAGACTGCACAAAGCCTCGCACATCTCGAGACAAGGAAGGCCACCAGAAGGACCTTGCCACCAAATCCCTGATACCAAAGATTCCAGGATGACCTGCCAACGCAGAAGAATGAACCTCAGAAATGACTTTACTGGTCCAATCATCAGGAACAAACAGTCTACCAGGTGGGCAACGATCAGGTCTATCCGCCTGAAACTCCTGCAAGGCCCGCCGCAGGTCTGGAGAAACGGCAGACAATATCACTCCATCCTTAAGGATACCTGTAGGTTCAGAATTACCAGGGGAGTCAGGCTCAAAACTCCTAGAAAGGGCATCCGCCTTAACATTCTTAGAACCCGGCAGGTAGGACACCACAAAATTAAACCGAGAGAAAAACAACGACGAGCGCGCCTGTCTAGGATTCAGGCGTCTGGCGGACTCAAGATAAATTAGATTTTTGTGGTCAGTCAATACCACCACCTGATGTCTAGCCCCCTCAAGCCAATGACGCCACTCCTCAAAAGCCCACTTCATGGCCAAAAGCTCCCGATTCCCAACATCATAATTCCGCTCGGCGGGCGAAAATTTACGCGAGAAAAAAGCACAAGGTCTCATCACGGAGCAATCGGAACTTCTCTGCGACAAAACCGCCCCAGCTCCGATTTCAGAAGCGTCGACCTCAACCTGAAAAGGAAGGGCAACATCAGGCTGACGCAACACAGGGGCGGAAGAAAAGCGGCGCTTAAGCTCCCGAAAGGCCTCCACAGCAGCAGGGGACCAATCAGCAACATCAGCACCCTTCTTAGTCAAATCAGTCAATGGTTTAACAACATCAGAAAAACCAGCAATAAATCGACGATAAAAGTTAGCAAAGCCCAAAAATTTCTGAAGACTCTTAAGAGAAGAGGGTTGCGTCCAATCACAAATAGCCTGAACCTTGACAGGATCCATCTCGATGGAAGAGGGGGAAAAAATATATCCCAAAAAGGAAATCTTTTGAACCCCAAAAACGCACTTAGAACCCTTCACACACAAGGAATTAGACCGCAAAACCTGAAAAACCCTCCTGACCTGCTGGACATGAGAGTCCCAGTCATCCGAAAAAATCAAAATATCATCCAGATACATAATCATAAATTTATCCAAATAATCACGGAAAATGTCATGCATAAAGGACTGAAAGACTGAAGGGGCATTTGAAAGACCAAAAGGCATCACCAAATACTCAAAGTGGCCCTCGGGCGTATTAAATGCGGTTTTCCACTCATCCCCCTGCTTAATTCGCACCAAATTATACGCCCCACGGAGATCAATCTTAGAGAACCACTTGGCCCCCTTTATGCGAGCAAACAAATCAGTCAGCAGTGGCAACGGATATTGATATTTAACCGTGATTTTATTCAAAAGCCGATAATCAATGCACGGCCTCAAAGAGCCATCTTTCTTAGCCACAAAGAAAAAACCGGCTCCTAAGGGAGATGACGAAGGACGAATATGTCCCTTTTCCAAGGACTCCTTTATATATTCTCGCATAGCAGCATGTTCAGGCACAGACAGATTAAATAAACGACCCTTAGGGTATTTACTACCCGGAATCAAATCTATGGCACAATCGCACTCCCGGTGCGGAGGTAATGAACCAAGCTTAGGTTCTTCAAAAACGTCACGATATTCAGTCAAGAATTCAGGAATCTCAGAGGGAATAGATGATGAAATGGAAACCACAGGTACGTCCCCATGCGTCCCCTTACATCCCCAGCTTAACACAGACATAGCTTTCCAGTCAAGGACTGGGTTATGAGATTGCAGCCATGGCAATCCAAGCACCAACACATCATGTAGGTTATACAGCACAAGAAAGCGAATAATCTCCTGGTGATCCGGATTAATCCGCATAGTTACTTGTGTCCAGTATTGTGGTTTATTGCTAGCCAATGGGGTGGAGTCAATCCCCTTCAGGGGTATAGGAGTTTCAAGAGGCTCTAAATCATACCCACAGCGTTTGGCAAAGGACCAATCCATAAGACTCAAAGCGGCGCCAGAGTCGACATAGGCATCCGCGGTAATAGATGATAAGGAACAAATCAGGGTCACAGATAGAATAAACTTAGACTGTAAAGTGCCAATTGAAACAGACTTATCAAGCTTCTTAGTACGCTTAGAGCATGCTGATATAACATGAGTTGAATCACCGCAATAGAAGCACAACCCATTTTTTCGTCTAAAATTCTGCCGTTCACTTCTGGACAGAATTCTATCACATTGCATATTCTCTGGCGTCTTCTCAGTAGACACCGCCAAATGGTGCACAGGTTTGCGCTCCCGCAGACGCCTATCGATCTGGATAGCCATTGTCATGGACTCATTCAGACCCGCAGGCACAGGGAACCCCACCATAACATCCTTAATGGCATCAGAGAGACCCTCTCTGAAATTCGCCGCCAGGGCGCACTCATTCCACTGAGTAAGCACAGCCCATTTACGGAATTTCTGGCAATATATTTCAGCTTCGTCTTGCCCCTGAGATAGGGACATCAAGGCCTTTTCCGCCTGAAGTTCTAACTGAGGTTCCTCATAAAGCAACCCCAAGGCCAGAATAAACGCATCCACATTGAGCAACGCAGGATCCCCTGGAGCCAATGCAAAAGCCCAATCCTGAGGGTCGCCCCGGAGCAAGGAAATCACAATCCTGACCTGCTGAGCAGGATCTCCAGCAGAGCGAGATTTCAGGGACAAAAACAACTTGCAATTATTTTTGAAATTTTGAAAGCAAGATCTATTCCCCGAGAAAAATTCAGGCAAAGGAATTCTAGGTTCAGATATAGGAACATGAACAACAAAATCTTGTAAATTTTGAACTTTCGTGGTGAGATTATTCAAACCTGCAGCTAAACTCTGAATATCCATTTTAAACAGGTGAACACAGAGCCATTCCAGGATTAGAAGGAGAGAGAGAGAGAAAGGCTGCAATATAGGCAGACTTGCAAGAGATTCAATTACAAGCACACTAGAACTGAAAAAAAAAAAAAATCTTCAGCAGACTTCTCTTTTCTCTCCTTTCTCTGTCAATTAATTTAACCCTTTTTGGCCGGTCAAACTGTTATGGTTCTCAATGGCAAGAGAACATAGCCCAGCAAACATAAGAACTAGCTCTTGGAAGGATGGAAACTAAACTGACCATGAACTAAACCTGCCGCACAACTAACAGTAGCCGGGTAGCGTAGCCTGCGTTTTATCCCTAGACGCCCAGCGCCGGTCGGAGGACTAACTAATCCTGGCAGAGGAAAATATAGTCCTGGCTCACCTCTAGAGAAATTTCCCCGAAAGGCAGACAGAGGCCCCCACAAATATTGGCGGTGATTTTAGATGAAATGACAAACGTAGTATGAAAATAGGTTTAGCAAAATTGAGGTCCGCTTACTAGATAGCAGGAAGACAGAAAGGGCACTTTCATGGTCAGCTGAAAACCCTATCAAAACACCATCCTGAAATTACTTTAAGACTCTAGTATTAACTCATAACATCAGAGTGGCAATTTCAGATCACAAGAGCTTTCCAGACACAGAAACGAAACTACAGCTGTGAACTGGAACAAAATGCAAAAACAAACAAGGACAAAAGTCCAACTTAGCTGGGAGTTGTCTAGCAGCAGGAACATGCACAGAAAGGCTTCTGATTACAATGTTGACCGGCATGGAAGTGACAGAGGAGCAAGGCTAAATAGCGACTCCCACATCCTGATGGAAACAGGTGAACAGAGAGGATGATGCACACCAGTTCAATTCCACCAGTGGCCACCGGGGGAGCCCAAAATCCAATTTCACAACACCCCCCCTTAGTGAGGGGTCACCGAACCCTCACCAAGACCACCAGGGCGATCAGGATGAGCGGCGTGAAAGGCACGAACTAAATCGGCCGCATGCACATCAGAGGCGACCACCCAGGAATTATCCTCCTGACCATAGCCCTTCCACTTGAGCAGGTACTGAAGCCTCCGCCTGGAGAGACGAGAATCTAAGATCTTCTCCACCACGTACTCCAACTCGCCCTCAACCAACACCGGAGCAGGAGGCTCAGCAGAAGGAACCACAGGCACAACGTACCGCCGCAACAAGGACCTATGAAATACGTTGTGAATGGCATACGACACCGGAAGATCCAGGCGAAAGGATACAGGATTAATGATTTCCAATATCTTGTAAGGACCAATGAAGCGAGGCTTAAATTTGGGAGAGGAGACCTTCATAGGAACAAATCGATAAGACAGCCATACCAAATCCCCAACGCGAAGTCGGGGACCCACACCGCGGCGGCGGTTGGCAAAACGCTGAGCCTTCTCCTGTGACAACTTCAAGTTGTCCACCACATGACTCCAGATCCGCTGCAACCTATCCACCACAGAATCCACCCCAGGACAGTCAGAAGGCTCCACATGCCCCGAGGAAAAACGAGGATGGAAACCAGAGTTGCAGAAAAATGGCGAAACCAAGGTGGCAGAACTAGCCCGATTATTAAGGGCAAATTCAGCCAACGGCAAGAAGGTCACCCAATCATCCTGATCAGAAGAGACAAAACACCTCAAATTCGCCTCCAGAGTCTGATTAGTTCGTTCCGTCTGTCCGTTAGTCTGTGGATGAAAAGCGGACGAAAACGACAAATCAATGCCCATCCTACCACAAAAGGATCGCCAGAACCTGGAAACAAACTGGGATCCTCTGTCCGACACAATATTCTCAGGAATGCCGTGCAAACGAACCACGTTCTGGAAGAACACAGGAACCAGATCAGAAGAGGAAGGCAGCTTAGGCAAAGGAACCAGATGGACCATCTTGGAGAAACGATCACATATCACCCAGATGACAGACATGCCCTGAGACACCGGAAGATCCGAAATGAAATCCATAGAGATGTGTGTCCAAGGTCTCTTCGGGACAGGCAAGGGCAAGAGCAACCCGCTGGCACGAGAACAGCAAGGCTTAGCTCGAGCACAAGTACCACAGGACTGCACAAATGACCGCACATCCCTTGACAAGGAAGGCCACCAAAAGGACCTGGCCACCAGATCCCTGGTGCCAAAAATTCCCGGGTGCCCTGCCAACACCGAGGAATGAACCTCGGAAATGACTCTGCTGGTCCATTTAGCAGGCACAAACAATCTGTCAGGTGGACAAGAGTCAGGCCTACCAGCCTGAAATCTCTGCAACACACGTCGCAGATCTGGAGAAATAGCTGACAAGATAACTCCTTCCTTAAGAATACCCACAGGTTCAGCGACTCCAGGAGCATCAGGCACAAAGCTCCTAGACAGAGCATCTGCCTTCACATTCTTAGAACCTGGTAAATACGAGACCACAAAGTCAAAACGGGAGAAAAACAATGACCAGCGGGCCTGTCTAGGATTCAGGCGTTTAGCAGACTCGAGGTACATCAGATTTTTGTGATCAGTCAAGACCACCACACGATGCTTAGCACCCTCGAGCCAATGACGCCACTCCTCAAATGCCCACTTCATGGCCAACAACTCCCGATTGCCCACATCATAATTTCGCTCTGCCGGCGAAAACTTCCTAGAGAAAAAGGCACAAGGTCTCATAGTAGAGCAACCAGGGCCTCTCTGCGACAAAACGGCCCCTGCCCCAATCTCCGAAGCATCCACCTCAACTTGAAAGGGAAGTGAGATGTCAGGCTGGCACAAAACAGGCGCCGAAGTAAACCGGCGTTTCAACTCCTGGAAAGCCTCCACGGCAGCAGGAGCCCAGTTAGCCACATCAGAGCCTTTCTTGGTCATATCCGTCAACGGTTTAACAACGCTAGAAAAATTAGCGATAAAACGACGGTAGAAGTTAGCAAAACCCAAGAACTTCTGAAGACTCTTAACTGACGAGGGTTGAGTCCAATCATGAATAGCTCGGACCTTGACTGGGTCCATCTCCACAGCAGAAGGGGAAAAAATGAACCCTAAAAAGGGAACCTTCTGTACACCAAAGAGACACTTTGAGCCTTTAACAAACAAAGAATTTTCACGCAAAATCTTGAAAACCATCCTGACCTGCTCCACATGCGAGTCCCAATCATCAGAAAAAAACAGAATATCATCCAGATAAACGATCAAAAATTTATCCAGATACTTCCGGAAAATGTCATGCATAAAGGACTGAAAAACTGAAGGTGCATTGGAGAGCCCAAATGGCATCACCAAGTACTCAAAATGACCTTCGGGCGTATTGAATGCGGTTTTCCATTCATCTCCTTGCTTAATGCGCACAAGGTTGTACGCACCACGAAGGTCTATCTTGGTGAACCACTTGGCACCTTTAATCCGGGCAAACAAGTCTGACAACAGCGGCAAAGGATACTGAAATTTGACAGTGATCTTATTTAAAAGCCGATAGTCAATACAAGGCCTCAAAGATCCGTCCTTTTTGGCCACAAAAAAGAATCCCGCACCAAGAGGGGAAGAAGAAGGACGGATATGCCCCTTCTCCAGAGACTCCTTGATATATGAACGCATTGCGGTATGTTCAGGTACCGACAGATTAAACAGTCTTCCCTTAGGAAACTTACTGCCTGGAATCAAATCTATTGCACAGTCACATTCCCGATGAGGAGGCAATGCACTTGACCTAGACTCGCTGAAGACATCCTGATATAACCAAATACGCCGGAACTTCCGAAGGCGTAGAAGTAGCAATAGACACGGGCAGGGAATCTCCATGAATTCCATGACAGCCCCAACTTGACACTGACATTGCCTTCCAGTCCAAGACTGGATTATGGGTCTGTAACCATGGCAAACCCAAAACAACCAAATCATGCATCTTATGCAGAACAAGAAAACGTATCACCTCCCGATGTTCAGGAGTCATGCACATGGTAACCTGTGTCCAAAACTGCGGTTTATTTTCTGCCAATGGCGTAGCATCAATACCCCTAAGAGGGATAGGATTTTCTAATGGCTCAAGAACAAAACCGCAGCGCTTGGCAAATGACAGATCCATAAGACTCAGGGCAGCACCTGAATCTACAAACGCCATGACAGGATACGATGACAGTGAGCAAATCAAAGTTACAGATAGAATAAACTTAGGTTGCAAATTACCAATGGCGACAGGACTAACAACCTTAGTAAGACGCTTAGAGCATGCTGAGATAACATGTGTAGAATCACCACAGTAGTAACACAAGCCATTCTGGCGTCTATGAATTTTCCGCTCATTTCTAGTCAGGATTCTATCACATTGCATTAAATCAGGTGCCTGTTCAGATAACACCATGAGGGAATTTGCGGTTTTGCGCTCCCGCAACCGCCGGTCAATTTGAATTGCCAGGGCCATGGAATCATTCAGACCTGTGGGAATGGGAAAACCCACCATCACATTCTTAATGGCTTCAGAAAGGCCATTTCTAAAATTTGCAGCCAATGCACACTCGTTCCACTGGGTCAGCACGGACCATTTCC
Source organism: Ranitomeya variabilis (assembly GCF_051348905.1). Classification (NCBI taxonomy): domain Eukaryota; kingdom Metazoa; phylum Chordata; class Amphibia; order Anura; family Dendrobatidae; genus Ranitomeya; species Ranitomeya variabilis. Next base: position 111,277,663 of record NC_135234.1, read on the forward strand.
GAAATTTTTGGCAATACACTTCAGCCTCGTCCTGACCCTGAGACATAGCCAGCAAGGCTTTTTCTGCCTGAATCTCAAGATTGGGTTCCTCATAAAGCAAACCGAGCGCCAGAAAAAACGCATCAATATCAGCCAATGCCGGATCTCCTGGCGCCAGCGAGAAAGCCCAATCCTGGGGGTCGCCCCGTAAAAAAGAAATAACAATTTTCACTTGCTGAGCGGAGTCTCCAGAGGAACAGGGTCTCAGGGACAAAAACAATTTACAATTATTCCTGAAATTTCTAAACTTAAATCGATCTCCGGAAAACAGTTCAGGAATCGGTATCTTAGGTTCTGACATAGGATTTCTGGTAACATAATCTTGTATGCCCTGCACACGAGCAGCAAGCTGGTCCACACTTGTAATCAAGGTCTGGACATTCATGTCTGCAGCAATCACAAGCCACTCAGAGGTAAAGGGGAAAAGAAAAAAAAAATGAGAGAGAGAAAAAAAAACCAAAAAAAAACCTCAGAACTTTCTTTCTTATAATCCCGCTTCTGCAATGCATTTAACATTTAATATCGGCCTGGCAAACTGTTATGACCCCAATGGCAAGGGTCTCAGAGATATCAGCAAGTCTGCGAAGTACAAAAATCCAGCTCATAGGGCAGTGGTAACTGGGTTGACCATATATCTACTCCTAACGCCAACACTAGAAGTAGCCGGGGAACATGCCTACGTTGGTCGCTAGATGTCTCGCGCCAGCCGGAGAGCTAACTACCCCTAGAAGAGGAAAACAAAGACCTCTCTTGCCTCCAGAGAAAAGACCCCAAAAGTAGGATAGAAGCCCCCCACAAATAATAACGGTGAGGTAAGAGGAAATGACAAACACAGAGATGAACTAGGTTTAGCAAAGAGAGGCCCACTTACTAATAGCAGAATGTAGAAAGATAACTTATATGGTCAACAAAAACCCTATCAAAAAATCCACACTGGAGATTCAAGAACCCCCGAACCGTCTAACGGCCCGGGGGGAGAACACCAGCCACCCTAGAGCTTCCAGCAAGGTCAGGATACAGATTATATACAAGCTGGACAAAAATGCAAACAAAAACAAATAGCAAAAAGCAAGAAAGCAGACTTAGCTTAATCAAACAGGAACCAGGATCAGAAGACAAGAGCACTACAGATTAGCTCTGATATCAACGTTGCCAGGCATTGAACTGAAGGTCCAGGGAGCTTATATAGCAACACCCCTGACCTAACGACCCAGGTGAGCATACAAGGGATGAATGACATACCCAGAGTCAAATCACTAGTAGCCACTAGAGGGAGCCAAAAGGTAAATTCACAACAGCTCCCCTGCTTTGATGCAGGGCTCCGCGGTGAGCCCGCATCAAAGCCGGGACATGTCAGCTGTTTTTAACGATTCACCCGCCGCTATTAACTAGTTAAATGCCGCTGTCAAACGCAGACAGCAGCATTTAACTACCGCATCCGGCCGGGCGGCCGGAAATGACATCATCGCCGACCCCCGTCACATGATCGGAGGTCGGCGATGCTTCTCCATTGTAACCATAGAGGTCCTTGAGACCTCTATGGTTACTGATCGCTGGTAGCTGTGAGCGCCACCCTGTGGTCGGCGCTCACAGCACACCTGCATTTCTGCTACATAGCAGCGAACATCAGATCGCTGCTATGTAGCAGAGGCGATCGTGCTGTGCCTGCTTCTAGCCTCCCATGGAGGCTATTGAAGCATGGCAAAAGTTTAAAAAAAAAGTTAAAAAAATGTGAAAAAAATAAAAAAAAATATAAAAGTTTAAATCACCCCCCTTTCGCCCCAATCAAAATAAATCAATAAAAAAAATCAAACCTACACATATTTGGTATCGCCGCATTCAGAATCGCCCGATCTATCAATAAAAAAAAGCATTAACCTGATCGCTAAACAGCGTAACGAGAAAAAAAATCAAAACGCCAGAATTACGTTTTTTTGGTCGCCGTGACATTGCATTAAAATGCAATAACGGGTGATCAAAAGAACGTATCTGCACCGAATTGGAATCATTAAAAACGCCAGCTCGGCACGCAAAAAATAAGCCCTCAACCGACCCCAGATCATGAAAAATGGAGACGTTACGGGTATCGGAAAATGGCGCAATTTTTTTTTTTTTTAGCAAAGTTTGGAATTTTTTTTCACCACTTAGGTAAAAAATAACCTAGTCATGTTAGGTGTCTATGAACTCATAATGACCTGGAGAATCATAATGGCAGGTCAGTTTTAGCATTTAGTGAACCTAGCAAAAAAGGCAAGCAAAAAACAAGTGTGGGATTGCACTTTTTTTGCAATTTCACCACACTTGGAATTTTTTTCCCGTTTTCTAGTACACGACATGGTAAAACCAATGATGTCGTTCAAAAGTACAACTCGGCCCGCAAAAAATAAGCCCTCACATGGCCAAATTGACGGAAAAATAAAAAAGTTATGGCTCTGGGAAGGAGGGGAGTGAAAAACGAACACGGAATAACGAAAAATCCCACGGTCATGAAGGGGTTAAAGTTTACTCAACCTCTGTCCTGTGTCCTTGTGTGTACCACATTGAGCATGGAGAAAAGAAAGAAGACCAAAGAACTGTCTGAGGACTTGAGAAACCAAATTGTGAGGAAGCATGAGCAATCTCAAGGCTACAAGTCCATCTCCAAAGACCTGAATGTTCCTGTGTCATCAAGAAGTTTAAAGCCCATCATGGCACTGTGGCTAACCTCCCAAGATGTGGACGGAAAAGAAAAATTGACAAGAGATTTCAACACAAGATTGTGCGGATATTGGATAAAGAACCTCGACTAACATCCAAACAAGTTCAAGCTGCCCTGCAGTCCGAGGGTACAACAGTGTCAACCCGTACTATCCGTCGGCGTCTGAATGAAAAGGGACTGCATGGTAGGAGACCCAGGAAGACCCCACTTCTTACCCCGAGATATAAAAAAGCCAGGGTGGAGTTTGCCAAAATTTACCTGAAAAAGCCTAAAACGTTTTGGAAGAAGGTTCTCTGGTCAGATGAGACAAAAGTAGAGCTTTTTGGGCAAAGGCATCAACATAGAGTTTACAGGAGAAAAAAAGAGGCATTCAAAGAAAAGAACACGGTCCCTACAGTTAAACATGGCGGAGGTTCCCTGATGTTTTGGGGTGGCTTTGCTGCCTCTGGCACTGGACTGCTTGACTGTGTGCATGGCATTATGAAGTCTGAAGACTACCAACAAATTTTGCAGCATAATGTAGGGCCCAGTGTGAGAAAGCTGGGTCTCGCTCAGAGGTCATGGGTCTTCCAGCAGGACAATGACCCAAAACACACTTCAAAAAGCACTAGAAAATGGTTTGAGAGAAAGCACTGGAGACTTCTAAGGTGGCCAGCAATGAGTCCAGACCTGAATCCCATAGAACACCTGTGGAGATCTAAAAATGGCAGTTTGGAGAAGGCACCCTTCAAATATCAGGGACCTGGAGCAGTTTGCCAAAGAAGAATGGTCTAAAATTCCAGCAGAGCATTGCAAGAAACTCATTGATGGTTACCGGAAGCGGTTGATCGCAGTTATTTTGGCTAAAGGTTGTGCAACCAAGTATTAGGCTGAGGGTGCCAATACTTTTGTCTGGCCCATTTTTGGAGTTTTGTGTGAAATGATCAATGTTTTGCTTTTTGCTTCATTCTCTTTTGTGTTTTTTCATTTAAGACAAATTAAATGATGATAATAATAACAAAGAATTTGTGTTTGCAATCATTTTCAGGAAGAAACTGAGTATTATCTGACAGAATTGCAGGGGTGTGAATACTTTTGGCCATGACTGTATGCCATCTCCCCTGTAAATAGTATATAAATGCTGTATGTCATCTCCTCCTGTATATTGTATATACCTATGTGTCATCTCCTCCTGTATATAGTATATACCTGTATGTCATCTCTTCTGTATATACTATATACCTGTATGTCATCTCCTCCTATATATAGCATATACCTGTATGTCATCTCCTGTATATAGTATAAACCTGTATGTCATCTCCCCTGTATATAGTATATACCTGCTGTATGTCATCTCCTCTATATACCTATGTCATCTCTTTTATATAGTATATACCTGTATGTCATCTCCTCCTGTATATAGTATATACGTGTGTCATCTCCTCCTGTATATAGTATATACCTGTGTGTCATCTGCTCCTGTATATAGTATATACCTGTGTCATCTCCTCCTGTATATAGTATATACGTGTGTCATCTCCCCTGTATATAGTATATACCTGTGTGTCATCTCCTCCTGTATATAGTTTATACCTGTGTCATCTCTCCTGTATATAGTATGTACCTGTATGTCATCTCCTCCTTTATATAGTATGTACCTGTATGTCATCTCCCCTGTATATAGTATATACCAGTGTGTCATCTCCTCCTGTATATAGTATATACCTGTGTGTCATCTCCCCTGTATATTATACGTGTGTGTCATCTCCTCCTGTATATAGTATATACCTGTATGTCATCTCCTCCTGTATATAGTATATACCTGTATGTCATCTCCTCCTGTATATAGTTTATACCTGTGTGTCATCTTCCCTGTATATAGTATATACCAGTGTGTCATCTCCTCCTGTATATGCAGTGCCCAAGAGTCCTAGTCATTGCAGTACTGTCGCTCCACCACTAAGGGGAGTGATGGTACATCTGATGGCACTAAAGGAGTTCACCTGACCAGGTATCACAGTCACACATTACACTTCACACTCCGGCCACCAGGGGGAGCAAAGGGTTCTATGTATTAGGCCACTCCTCACACTTTGGTAAAACTGGGGGTTGGATAGGAAGTTAGGGAGAAGCTGACTGGGTTTTGCCCAGGTAACATCTAGTGAGAGAAGAGCGTTGCTTGGGAAGATCCAGGGGGGTCCCTGTCAGGGGTGGGATCCTGACAGAGGCCTAGCGAAAGGACAGATCGTTACGGAGCCGCGCCTGCACTTCATTGCGGCGGTATCTTAAGAAAGGACACGAAGCGAAGTATATTGTGGAGAAGTGAGAAACGAGATCACAGCACAAAGGCGATAGAACCAGTAGGAGTCGTGCCCCGAGATCGGCAACATCCTACTGAGGCGCGTAGCCGGTGGCCGGAACGCCGAGGAAGTATTGGGCTCTACGCATTACTTCAAACCAACAGCAGGGCAGTGAATTTTAGGTTGGCTGCCTCACCTTAATCACCTAATGAAGACAATGGAGGCAATTGTGGGAGAGGGGCATCTCTAGGGTCCCTATAAAATAACTCCAGGCCTACCCCGTCATACGGGTGTGTCCTATCCATATCATCTGGGGGACGGAGAGAAAGAACAGAAACATACACGACAGTTGTGAGGACTATCCCGTGGTGCTCAGCAGGGAAGTACTACAACACCCAGGCGCTAGTAGGTAGGCGACAGATTTCCACCTGCAAAGAGAATTCTGGATGTGCCTTCAGACCGGCCGGTCTCACCAAGCCCTGTTAGCAGTGCTCTGGATTGCGGATGCCGAAGCCTTCAGTAAAGAGACTGCAACCCTGTGTCCTCGTTATTTACTGCGACCTACACCACCACCTACACCTTGTATTGGGCGCCCCTTAGCAGGACCACGGACCGGGTCGGGCCACCGTGACATCCTCAGAACCGAGAGACCCAGATCCGAGTACCCTGCTGTCCTGCGTTTGGGGGCCGCTCCAACTTGGCATCTCGAACAGGATCTACTTAAGCCTGAAGAAATAGGTCATGTGTGCCTTGGAACTGTGATTGAATTGTGCTTGAACCGTGATTTATTGCAAAGACTGTGTATTGCTATTTGCTGCCAAAAATTCCCACCAAAAGCGCCGCCATTACAGCGCCACGAGGAGCGCAGAAGAAGAGGGGCGTGCCATGGGAGGAGACCATCAAAGCGGCGCCAAAGGTGATGACCGCCCCCTCCGATTATTGCTGCAAGATGACGACCTGCCCCGAAGCAGAGGAGAACCGTCCCCTGATTTGCAACGGCGGGAACTAAGACAAGAAGGAGCCCCACCCTCGGAAGATGGCGGAACCATGTGTGTGTGCAGCTGTCGACTGCGAAACAGCGAGGGTGACCAGCGAGTACCTGAACGACGACGAAGTGATCCCGGACTATCCCCACCGACCGGAGGCGGATCTGAACCCGCCGCAGCTGGAGGATCCGGACCTCTTGGAGCCGCCGGCGGGGGAGCTGAGTCAACCTATCCCGAATACGGAGCCAGCAGATGTGAAGCAATGGAAGTCGGAGCTGTGCCGGAGGGACGCCTTGGAAGAACCGCGGTCCGAGCCCCTGCTGACTCCAGTGTCCTCGTCAGTGGAACAGATCGGCATCAGTGGAACCACATCAGACGCAGGTATGGAAAGCGCCCCTGCTCTCCTGACCGATCCCGCTCCAGCGACCACTCCCCGTCCCGACAGTGACCGATTCCTCTCCGCTGAGCTGGTAGTGGTAACCCCCGACACTATGGAGAAGCTGGTGCCTCCGTTACCGACAACTATGGGAGAACCGCTAGATGTGAGCTCGGAGGGGGTGATCTTCCAATGGGATACCCCGAGGATTGGGCCAGACGGGGCCAGGCAGGAGGGCCTCAGCATTGCTGTGCTCACTTGGGAACAATATAAACAATGCCTAATTCTACACTGGAAAAACCGAAAAGAGACAGAACAAAGTGACCCACCGAAAGCACAAAACTCAAAGACTGAACGTGGTAAGAAGAACTTGGTAAAACAGGGGACTGTACTAGCCTTTCACCCGAAACGGGGTTGGGGCTCTATACAAGAACCGGGACTGCCGACTGAAATCTTCACCAGCTACAATGTGAAGACCCCGTTCCGCAACAGATGTGACAATCCACTACTATGTAAAGGGGACCAGGTGACCTACACTCGCCATCGGAGTGCGCAAGGATGGTGCGCTCAGAACGTCCAATGATGCGAGCCTGCAGTGGCGCCATCTGCTGTCCCGACTACGACTAACTCTGACCTGACAAATTCTACCACTATCACCACTGTGTGCGTAATTGCTGCTACCGAACTTGCAACCAAAGCTGACATTCAAATCAAGGCACTGGGTGACCTGACCGCACCTGATAGACGAACCACTGATACTGACACCGCATCAGCCAAGAACAGGGAATCGGAGCTTCCCCGGTCAGGAAGTGTTCACTACCGGCTGGTGTCTTGCAACTTACTGTAAAGATAAACCTTGGAACAACGAAACTGTAAATAGTTAATTGTGTGTTTTCCTTGCTGCCTTAAACCCGACCGGGGTTGGTCCTTAAAGGGATCCCTTTGTTTACCCGGGATCCCTATTGCTTTATGTTTGTTTTTGCATCAGTGTTCTAAAAGACTGCCGAATCATGGACGGTGAATGATTCACAAACTGTTGCTGTAAATAGTTTGCACCTTCTTAAAAGGTGCCCCCTACTGGTTTTACAAAGAAAAGAGCTTTTTGAAGAGACTGTTCCTGGATACAGGGCAGAAGTTCTTGTTTACCACAGATTTGCAACTTGAGAGTTGCACTACCTCAAAGAGACTTGAGATGTCCCTCTTAAAGGGAATGTTCATTGTTGCAATTAGCCGAGATATAATGTTGCTTTAAGAAAGTTGGATAGTAATAATGTTTTACATAGTAGTATGTAGATAGAAAAATAGTGATAAGGAATTGAAATGTTGATAATGATATGTGAATAAAATTGAAGCTAAAGTGATTATCGGAACTAATAATAGAAAGCCAAGAAAAGATGCAGTAGGCCCGTGGGGGTAGACAAGAGAGTCCTGCATACGAGAAAGAGAGCTCAGGAAAATGTTGATTTGCACTTTTAGTCTTGTAGTATGCCTTTAGTGGGTACCTGCCTTACGCCCTTAAAGGAAAAGTTAAATTATTGTTCGAGAAAAGTTTGCACTTAATAGATAGTAGATAGTATGCCCGGCTGGCTAATGATAGTTATTTATAGTCAGTTATTTAATAAGTGTTATTTAAAATCTTAAGCACAATGTAAATATGTTTTTGTTTGTAACGTTCAAGTGTCCTTACCTCCCATAAAGGGAAGCACTGTTAAATTTACTTGTTTATTGCACTGCAAAATTTTGTATGTCTTTTGCTGACATGTATTGTTGTTCTTCTTTCCCAGTCCGGGAGTACTGGATTTAACCGGGGGGGGGGGGGGTGCAGCACCCCAGAGTCCTGGTTGTTGCAGTACTGTCGCTCCGCCACTAAGGGGAGTGATGGTACATCTGATGGCACTAAAGGAGTTCACCTGACCAGGTATCACAGTCACACATTACACTTCACACTCCGGCCACCAGGGGGAGCAAAGGGTTCTATGTATTAGGCCACTCCTCACACTTTGGTAAAACTGGGGGTTGGATAGGAAGTTAGGGAGAAGCTGACTGGGTTTTGCCCAGGTAACATCTAGTGAGAGAAGAGCGTTGCTTGGGAAGATCCAGGGGGGTCCCTGTCAGGGGTGGGATCCTGACAGAGGCCTAGCGAAAGGACAGATCGTTACGGAGCCGCGCCTGCACTTCATTGCGGTGGCATCTTAAGAAAGGACACGAAGTGAAGTATATTGTGTAGAAGTGAGAAACGAGATCACAGCATAAAGGCGATAGAACCAGTAGGAGTCGTGCACCGAGATCGGCAACATCCTACTGAGGCGCGTAGCCGGTGGCCGGAACGCTGAGGAAGTATTGGGCTCTACGCATTACTTCAAACCAATGGCAGGGCAGTTAATTTTAGGTTGGCTGCCTCACCTTAATCACCTAATGAAGACAACGGAGGCAATTGTGGGAGAGGGGCGTCTCTAGGGTCCCTATAAAATAACTCCAGGCCTACCCCGTCATACGGGTGCGTCCTATCCATATCATCTGGGGGACGGAGAGAAAGAACAGAAACATACACGACAGTTGTGAGGACTATCCCATGGTGCTCAGCAGGGAAGTACTACAACACCCAGGCGCTAGTAGGTAGGCGACAGATTTTCACCTGCAAAGGGAACTCTGGATGTGCCTTCGGACCGTCCGGTCTCAGCCAGCCCTGTTAGCAGTGCTCTGGATTGCGGATGCCGAAGCCTTCAGTAAAGAGGTAAAGAGACTGCAACCCTGTGTCCTCGTTATTTACTGCGACCTACACCACCACCTACACCTTTTATTGGGCGCCCCTTAGCAGGACCACGGACCGGGTCGGGCCACCGTGACATCCTCAGAACCGAGAGACCCGGATCCGAGTACCCCGCTGTCCTGCGTTTGGGGGCCACTCCATATATAGTATATACCAGTGTGTCATCTCCTCCTGTATATAGTATATACCTGTGTGTCATCTCCCCTGTATATAGTATACACTCACCGGCCACTTTATTAGGTACACCATGCTAGTAACGGGTTGGACCCCCTTTTGCCTTCAGAACTGCCTCAATTCTTCGTGGCATAGATTCAACAAGGTGCTGGAAGCATTCCTCAGAGATTTTGGTCCATATTGACATGATGGCATCACACAGTTGCCGCAGATTTGTCGGCTGCACATCCCAAAGATGCTCCATACAAGGCAGGATGGATCCATGCTTTCATGTTGTTTACGCCAAATTCTGACCCTACCATCCGAATGTCGCAGCAGAAATCGAGACTCATCAGACCAAGCAACGTTTTTCCAATCTTCTACTGTCCAATTTCGATGAGCTTGTACAAATTGTAGCCTCAGTTTCCTGTTCTTAGCTGAAAGGAGTGGTACCCGGTGTGGTCTTCTGCTGCTGTAGCCCATCTGCCTCAAAGTTCGACGCACTGTGCGTTCAGAGATGCTCTTAGGCCTACCTTGGTTGTAACGGGTGGCGATTTGAGTCACTGTTGCCTTTCTATCAGCTCGAACCAGTCTGCCCATTCTCCTCTGACCTCTGGCATCAACAAGGCATTTCCGCCCACAGAACTGCCGCTCACTGGATTTTTTTTCTTTTTCGGACCATTCTCTGTAAACCCTAGAGATGGTTGTGCGTGAAAATCCCAGTAGATCAGCAGTTTCTGAAATACTCAGACCAGCCCTTCTGGCACCAACAACCATGCCACGTTCAAAGGCACTCAAATCACCTTTCTTCCCCATACTGATGCTCGGTTTGAACTGCAGGAGATTGTCTTGACCATGTCTACATGCCTAAATGCACTGAGTTGCCGCCATGTGATTGGCTGATTAGAAATTAAGTGTTAACAAGAAGTTGGACAGGTGTACCTAATAAAGTGGCCGGTGAGTGTATATGTGTGTCATCGCCTCCTGTATATAGTATACACCTGTATGTCATCTCCTCCTGTATATAGTTTATACCTGTGTGTCATCTCCCCTGTATATAGTATATATGTGTGTGTCATCTCCTCCTGTATATAGTATATATCTATTTGTCATCTCCTCCTGTGTTATACCTCGTTCACACGTTATTTGCTCAGTATGTCCATGTCTTTTTGTGAACTGAGTGGTCCACAAAAAATCATGGCGACAAGTCTTTTTTTTATTTGAGTCACGGATCAAAATTACCCATACAATTCTATGGGCCTGTGAAAATCACAGACAGCACATGGATGGCATCACTGTGCAGTCCATGGTTAACAATGTAATGGATAGGAGAAGATTTATCATTTATGTATTTTTTCATACCTGAAAAATTACCAATGAAAAAAACAGATGGTAAAAACTGACACATTGATGAAACACTGATGAGAATCAGAAAAATATGATGTGTGAGTTCAGAGGAAGGTATCAGTGACTAGACAACTATTCTCTGGGTCAGTGCGATTACAATTATATTAGATTTTTTTTTTTACTGCTGTCACACACATTAAAGATGCTTTTTTTTTCTTTTCACACACGAAAAAAAGTTTTTCATCACTATATTTTGAGAGCTATAATTTTCCTATTTTTCTGCCAACAGAGTCATGTCAGTGCTTGAATTCCGCAGGTGCAGATTATGTTTTTTGGTACCAGTTTCGGGAACATAACATTTTTTGATCGCATTCTATTACGATTTTTGGAAAGACAGAATGAACTAAAACCAGCAGCTCTTTTTTTCCCCTTCTTTTTGTATCTGTTGTTCACCGTGTGGTAAAATTGATAAGGCAGCTTTATTCTTCATGTCAGTAAAGTTAGAAATACCACATTTATATAATGTTTTTATGTTTTGTTGCTTCTAGACAAATCAGACCCATTTTACTGAAAAAAATACTGTTTTTGCCTCTCTATATTCTGAGCTATATTTTTTTTTTTTACTTTCCCACTGATGGAGCTGTATGGCAGCTTGAGTTTCGAGAGACAAGATGACGTTTTCAGCAGAACCATTTTTCATTTCCATTTTTTTTTTTAGTGCGTTTTATTCCACTTTTTCCCAGCGGTATATCGAAAAGCCATAGATTTTTGTGGCATTCACTGTAGGGGTTAGCTAGTCAGGGTGGATAAAAATCAATGTTTTTTTTAAAAAATCAAAAAAATCGGATTTTTTTGATTTAAATCGGATTTTTTTGATTTAAATCGGATTTTTTTCAATAAACTGCTTTTTGAGGAAAATATTTTACCATCCAAAGGTTCTTCCATCATGAGATAAAGCTGAGTTGTTTAACTCAGTAGAATAAAGGCTGTATATGTGTAACATTCACAATGCCATGCTCTTCCAGAGGTTTCTGTAGGATGCTGACTATCCAACAAGTTTGGGCATGTCAACTGAATGGAAAAAGAAACTAAACCAAAAGTGAAACCAAGCTAGAAGTGTGGAATTAAAGGGGCAGTATGAACAAAATGTGGAGGCTATTAATAGTTTATACAATTAAGACATGCTGCTTTTAAACACCTACCTATTGCCATATAGTAAAACAAAAAAGATTTTTACTTACTTTGGGGTCCCCCCCTCACCCTGGCGTTAGATCGTTGCCCCTAGTTTCGTCCGTGTAACTATGGGCGCACATGCGCACTGCTCTCACTTCTCATTTTAATCGTGATTTATATTAAAAAAAACCTTTTGATTTAAATCAGTGATTTAAATCATGATTAAAATCATGATTTAAATCGATCCGATTTAAATAGAAAAAAATCTTTTGATTTAAATCGTGATTTAAATCATGATTTAAATCGGCGTGATTTAAATCAATCCACCCTGTAGCTAGTGTGACAATTTTATAGATTGGGTCGTTCTGTTTTTTCACAAAAATATGTTTATTTATTGGCGTAATACATTTTGTTCTTCATTTTGTGGTTTGTTTTTTTATAGTTTTTTTTCAATCTTAACTTTTTTTTTTTTATTACCAAGTCCCGCTATGGGACATTAACTTTTATTACTCTGATCACTTGTCTCATGCATTGCAATGCACCAGCACTGCAACGAGCGAGACCTGTGATATTACAAAGGCAGATCACCTGTTACATCCAGCCTATGGCTGAGTGTAACAGGCCACCGTTCCTGGCACATCAGGAAGTCATAGTTTGACCTTCGGGTGCCATGACAACCATCAACTCCCCATGATTTCATCATGGGGTTGGGAGAGGGTGCCCCCTCCCTCTCACAACCTTCCGAATGCCGTGATCGACATCGATCATGGCATGTGGAGGGTTAATCGGCCAGAGGTGGTGCGGCACTTGTCCTGGCAGTTACCGCAGGAGCTCAGCTGTCAGCTGAGCAGAGCTCCGACAGTGATCATGTAAAGACGTTCTGATATTTCAGCACCTCGCACACGATCATGCTGCGATCGGTCAGTCAGTCGCTGTAATGGTCCCCTGCATCTCTGCCAGTCAGTGACTGCTGTCAGCACGGAGCGTCTCCTTGATTTCACACAGTGACAGCTTAAAGTCATGACATGATGCGGGAACAGACATTGCTCACGATATGCTGTGTCAGCCATTCGTCATTAAAGGGTTAATATAGAGGAAAATTAATTTCAGCCTATTGGTTCGGCCCTCCACAACAGTCACGGTCTCTCTTGGGGCCCTTCGGGAAAATTAATTGCCCTCCCATGCCCTACATGTATCTCATGGTTAGAGGTTAAATGAATCAGCATGGAGCCTGAAAATGTCCATCAGATTAGGAGCTTTTGTATTTGGCAAATAATAGTTACATAGTTAATATGCATGATTGGCACAAAGTTAGAAAAGTCAAAAAACATGAGTAAGGTGCTACAGGTTAAAAAAAACAAACAAACAAAACAAAACATAAAATCCTCCATTCACATACCAATCTGCAGGCTGAGCAAATACCCATGTAGGATATGTATTTAAACAAAAAACAGATCAGAAGATAATATGACTGCCTCCAAGAGGTAATTCCAGCAGGGCACACTTAAAGGGGTTGTTTGGTGAAAAAAGTTCTCAACTGTCCACAGAATAGGTGACTTATTGATAAGTGGGTGCCTGACTGACCCCTGGAACCCGCACCAGTGGCAGGACAGGGCACATTTATCCCAGTTAGACCCGGGTCATATGAGCATATAGCACCCAATGCAAGAGCATCGTATACAATATACTAATGACACTCGGCTCAAACTCTGCTGTGAGCGGGAGCAGAGTGTCAGTGCGCTGTGCTTCGATCAGCTCTCATGTGAGAATCGGATCACAGATGTGGAGAAGCAGGAAAGACGAATATCTCCATCTTCTCCATTGCCTCTTTCAGTGTATATCGGACTACACTGTGATGACATCTGAGTGCAGTCTGATGTTTTGCATGCACCCATTGACAAGATACGCTGCCAATCGCAGCATGCAACTCTTTTCTCACGCAGAATCGGCTTTAAAAAATAAAATGACAGATCTTCTCTCCCTCAATGAATAACACTGGCCAGCGTGCAATGCGAGATTTTCTTAGAATGGAGTTGCTAATATGCATGGCCAACTGTTCCCTGTGGTGCACAGTGCTTGGCTTTTTCTGGCAGCCCAATGGAGAATGAATGGGACAGAAGCCATAGGCTACTTTCACACTAGCGTCGTGCACTGCACGTCGCTATCCGTCGAGAACGTATTTTCCGACCGCGCATGCGCGGCCGGAACTCCGCCCCCGCCACCCCGCACCTCACAATGGGGCAGCGGATGCGTTGTAAAACAACATCTGCTGCACCCGTTGTGCGGCACATACAACGCTAGCGTCGGTACGTCAGCGACGGGCCAAGTACGACGCTAGTGTGAAAGTAGCCTAACGGGGATAAAAGTGCCCTGTCTGCAATAATTATTCCATGTTTTGCCAATATGTGAAGGTCCCAGAAGTTAGATACCCACAAATCAGCAAGTTATCAGCTATTCTGTGGATAGGGAAAAACTTGTTTTCACCGGAGAATCCCTTTACATACAGATGACATAGAAAAAATGTACACTTGTTTTGTAATGTGCCACCCACTGGGTGATTAGTCTCAATCAATGCAATTCTGTTGTAATATAAATCATTAATTGTGTCTTCCCATGTTACAGAGTTGTACATTGATAGGATATGCTATTACTTTATCACCGATCTCTAGGACTCCCACCAAACCAGAGAATGTAGGGGCCACAGTACCGATGCAGCACTGTGCCATGTTACAAGAATGCCCCTGCCAAATGCTGTGTAAGGAGCATTGTAGCCCCATTCAAATAAATGAGGACGCACCGCAGTTCCCAGCAGAACCAAGTAACTCAGTGCACAGTGTGCAAGAAAAACCAGTGCTGTGGACACTTCTCTACCAGCATCATCAGGGGTCTCAGAAATTATCATATTTGCACCACATTTACTTAGACATTTTTTTGCTACTCATCTGATAAGGGGGGCATGGATTAGTCAGAAGACGGTGTAGTCATGGTCAAAGAGGCGTGGCTTAAAGTGTGACACAGTGCAGTAAACACTTACAGCAGCAGCACACAATACAGGATGTTACATTTTCCCAAAAGTTTGTTCCCTTAAATCACTCAATACTTAATGCTGGTGAATCCGCCTGGCTGCAGTCTGTACAGACGTTCTCCCAATGCTCTGCCATTTTGGTTTCCAGATTCACTTGAAGTGTTCTCGAACTACAGATCAGAGTAATAATAGTGAATATGGAGGAAGAACCAGGGTTGTGAGGTTTTTACAGGCTGCAGCCAGAACCATCACTGAAGAAGTCAATGCATGAAAGAGGAGATCATTCTTAAAAGGGATTAGAAAAGTTATTTTTTCCCATAAACAGCAGTACACTGATCCGACAGCTAGTACAATTGCGGCTTATGTCATTCACTAGGATGAGGTGCGACACCGGGAACAGTCCCCAGCCAGTCGTGTTATTCTACCAAGTTATGTATTTAAGGGTTTTATTAATGTTAGGAGGGCAGGGGCCTTATGGTTTGGTTTCCGCCACATGTTGGTCACATAAAGGGATATACTTCCTTTGATAAAAAATATATATAACATATCAAAAGTAATTAAAAAATAAAAAAATACAGAAAAATCAAAGACATATTGATATGAACTTACTGAGAATTACTTCTGAATATTTGCCGTTGTTCAGTAGAACACACATCACCTTGAGTAATCGCAGAGGTCTCTAAGGCCTCGTTCACACTATTAGTATTTGGTCAGTATTTTACCTCAGTATTTGTAAGCCAAAACTAGGAGAGGAACAATCTGGAAAAGTAGAATAGAAACCTATCACCACTTCTGTATTTTTCACCCACTCCTGGTTTTGGCTTACAAATACTGAGGTAAAATTCTGACCAAATACTGAATGTATGCATGAGGCCTTACTGTTTGCATATCTGCGTACATCAATTTGACAGGTTTTTATATCACACTTCATGCATGTTTGCTTCAGTGTAAAGTATAGGAGTACAATCGTGAGGTCATGTGTGCAATCTCTATGGATCTTAAAGGGTTATTTCCAATTTGCCAAGTTATCACTTAACTACAGAATGTGCTGAACCCTGTAACCACTGGGCCCCTAGCGATCCCGAGAACAGGACGCTGCCCAATTGGAGTGGTGGCTGTACATGCATGCCAACACTACAATTATGGTCTATGGGCCTAGACAGCCAAATACAGCACCCCTGTTGCAGAGATTAGGCATTTCAGAACTCCGTTCTCAGGATCAGTGGGGTCCCACTGATCAGACCCCCAGCATCACCTATGTTTCAATCATAAGCAGATTCAGACTTCGATTGGTCTTAAAGACACAGTGGTTGGCTGAGCACCATCTCCACCAACCATTGGCTTGGGATGTGTTTACTTCAACTGGATAGAGGGGGGGAAAAAAAAAAAAAAGCTGCAGCCAGACTGATTTCTCAGAAAAACCACAGATTAGGCATGTTCATTATCTATATGCCAAATCATGGTTTCACCTCCTACATCTGCCGTTAGGGCCCAGTTGATCTTCTGGTATCCACCAATGATCTAATATGTGTATGGGCAGATTTATACCAATTTAGCTTCTATGGGGAAACTCAGGTGAGAGCTGTTTTGTCCCTGCTGTGGTGATGTGGATAAACAGATGCCCCCCAATAGCCCACCCAGGACATCGGTCTCTGTCATATAAATACATCAGAACCACATGAACATTATTTCAGCAATTCCGGCAAATACAGCAGAAATAATTTACAATAAGGTGTCAGACAATCACTGACTGCAAGTTATTTGGCAGCTTTAAGGCAAATCCAGATATTAGACAAACATTTACCATAAATTAGTAACAGGATAAAATGACGTTTTCTGATCATTTACAATAAGCACAATCCATACAAGAGGTAAAATGTCGATAGAAAACATGTCCCTCCAGAAGGCTGAGCGCGGCTCTCCCAGTCACACACCGTGATGTTAGGAGGTCTTCCACACTCTGTTCAGAACTTTAACTACTTCTTCATAGATGACAAAGACGATGGCAACATCCAGGCACACTCTGCCCAAACGTGGCACGGTACCCTTGTAGAATCTACAGACGAGAAATATTGGGATTTAGTCCATATTAAAGCAAAAAATACAAATTGTGATAACCACCAAAGACTAGGGATTCATTTAGGCTGGGTTCACACAGCGTTCTGAGGCTCAGTCAGGGCTTATGTCAGAACCTCTGCAAAATGGGATTTGTGCATATGCCCCATCGGGGCCATTGACTAGAATGCCGCAAAAGGCGTCAGCGTGTGTGCACGGCCATCCATCATTTTCAGCTATATACACCTAGTGGGGGGCAGGCAGCAAGACACAGTCTACTACATCTGCAAACTGCATATGAAAGGCCTGAAAATAAATGAAGGAATGAAGATTGCAGAATGGAACTTGGGGCTATTTTATTAACTAAACGGTAAACAATCACATGGGGGAATAAAAATATTTTTTCATGTCAAAGGTGTCCATAAAAGCAAGCGATTATGTCAAATGCGTGCCTTAGATTCGACCTTCAGTGTCTCATCTTTCTGTGGTGTTGTTCTACACATGTAATAAATACCTACAATTACTTTGCAAATTATAACATTGTCTGAGTGCGGTTGTTTTTCTTTAAGTTATATTCCAAGGAACACAAACGCTATGTACTATAATGTGCTGAAAGTAAGTTGTAGGATTTCAATCTCTAGGGGGCAGTATACTACAAAAAAAAAAAAAAAAAGTAGTCGTATGCTTACATGTAATAGGAGGAGATAGTCAAACTTTTTAGACATTAAATGGAGTGTTCCTTTAACAAGTTGACTGACTAAAAAGGAGCCCCCACTTGCCATAATGGTAGGAGAGGCAACACATGGATCCAAAAATATGGTGGAAATTGTTAAGTTGGAAGCTAGGACTGGATAATAGACAAAGATGGAGAACACAGTTGTTTTAATGCAAGTTTTTGGTCATTTCTCATCTTCTAATAAAATAATTCTAGCAATTGTGCTTTGTTATACATCTGGTATAACACTTGTAACAATCATTGTTTAAATGTATTGCACCAGTAAAATTATGTTGGGGTACTGGGTAACTGGGACTAGTTATATTGCTTGTTCTGACTTACTACCACATTATGTTATACACTGGGAAGAAATTCTTATTATTGGTTACTTACGCCAAGGGACCCTCATTGCGAAGTATCTGGCTTGCACAGTCTAACGTGTTCTTATATTTGTGAGCCTCCAGTCCCTGGGAATCAGGACAAAGTGACCACATGACACATTATATAGGAACAGAATAGTCACAAAATAGATTATCAACATCATCAACAAATGGAATACGGCTTCGCTGAGATTAGTGAGTTTAGGTTTCCATAGGGGGTTCCTATTGTATTAAAAATACCTGACCACCGGAAAAAAAAAAAAAAAAAAAAAGAGAAAAGTTGGATTTTTTAGGATCCATTTGAAAAGTTGCCATGGCTAGATGATATAAGCATTCCCAATCGTAACAAACAAAGAGCATTTTAATTTCAAGTGTGCTCATCGTATACCGAAAAGTTCTGCAACCTTCTAATGCTTTGTGCAATAATTCTTCATGCCTTTTTTTGTCCGTTGTCACTGAATGGCAATTGCCATTGTATGATTGCAGCGGATGAGTGATTGGAGTCAAATTTAAGAAGGAGTATACGTTGAAGAATTAGCAACAGAAAACAAAAGACAAAACAGACTTCTGCCCAAATGTAGCAGCAGATCTGCACATGGAATAGTCCGCTCATCACAGGGAGAACAAGGGGCTTTTCTGAGCAGAATTCGTGCATATAAGGAGCTTCCTGTAGAATTCAATTTGTGCTGATTTTTCCTTTGCATATATGAAATACTCCATTCATTTGCACTTGGTACAGAATGTCAGCTGATTTGATGAAGAATGAGGCCGGGTGCCCACAATCCGGAAGTAGCAGCGTTTTGGACGAAGCGAATGTTCCCTGCATCCAAAGTGCTGCTGTCTACTGAACGCAGGTGATTCCGCTTATGTTCACTGAACCGTACGGAATCACCGCACCCAATACATTGTACGGGTGACATTTCTCTTGCGGAGACTTGTGTTTTGGGGGAATGAAAAAGCCAAAGATCGAAATGTTGTCCAACTGTCATTACCGCCTATCCCTTCAAGGATCCTGACGATTTATAAGATCAACACATGCCAGGAGAAGGGACCATGTTAAATAACCAAAGTGCTTGCAAACGGATTAATTGAAGTAGGATTAAATCTGCACTGATAATAAAGTAATTACCTGCATCCTGGTCTTGATAACATCTAGAGGTGTATTACCAAAGACACTGGCAGCCCCAGCAATGGCACCAAAGGTTCCTGTGATAATAGGATTAATTGGCCTTTGGGGATCATCACCTAAAACCAGAAGCAAAGTTATATGTAATAAATAGTCAAAGGATGGACAATCTTATAGAAAGAAAGCAAATACAGGTGCTTATCACTAAATTAGAAAATCAAAGAGGTAATTTATTTCAGTTCATATATTACTGTATATGGTGTCATTACAAACGGAGTGATCCATTTCAAGTGTTTATTTCTGTTAATGTTGACGATTATGGCTTAGGGAGAGTAAAGACTAGTCCGGCTCAGACCCTGGCTAGCTCTTCCCAGCGCTGCTAGAGGTGATTGACAGGTCTCCCAATCGGTATATGCAAAGGACCTGTCATTCATCTGCAGAAACGCTGACAAGAGCCTGCCAGGGGTGGAGACTTAGGGTATGTTTCCACGTGCAGGAAACGCTGCGTGTTTGACGCTGCGCAGAGCCACAGCGTCCAGATGTTACAGCATAGTGGAGGGGATTTTATGAAATCCCGTCTCCACTATGCGTGGTAACACGCACCCGGCGGCCCTGCGATTCCGGACATGCTGTGCATCTTTTAAGATCACAGCATGTCCGTGTACCTTGCGGCGACGCTGCGAGGTATATCACAGGGCCCTATGTGTGGGGTGTGATGATGCCGGATGTGTGAAATGAACACATCTGGCATCATCGTGTCACAGAAGGGGGTGGGGCTTAGAGCGGAGCGGGTTTGCCGCTCTGTCCAAACCGCCGGCCATCCTGAAGGTGGAAACATACCCTAAGAAGTCTGCTCTCCAGCTATGGTCCCCCACTTGATCGTCAAAGTATATTTGTTCCTAAAATGCTAAAGAGTCATGCTGCCTGCGCATTGGGCAGAATGACAGACAGATTCCCTCTAAAATACTAAAAGGAAATCAAACTCATCCTCCTCATTCCCTGCCGGTCCCATTATGGCTCATACCTGACTTCCTAAGGCTTTCTGGTCCCACCCTTGACACGCAGGAATTGGCTGAAAATACATTCTTAGCCAACCACTGGATGATGCTTTTTTTTTTTTTTATAAATAAAGAGTCTGAGGCATTTAAAGAAAAAAAAAATCCCTTTGTAGGTTGTCATACATATTCTATAGCTAGCTCACAGGAAGAAAAGCCTTACCAATACCAGGCAGATTACCACTGCACTAACAGGATGCAGCAGACCCCCATTATAAAGCAGGGGTCAGCACAAATGCAAACAGCCACTCACAAACTTACCAATTCATGGAGGGGGTGGCTGTGTAGTATTAAAGATGCACATAAATGAGGCTTACATAGGACGCCAGTCACACAGATACATGTGATGCACAGCGTCTGGCTTACAGCCCATTAGTGACGCCCATACTATTAGATCAGGCTGACGAGAGACAACTTCTCCCATCACTTATCGGTGACAGCAGACATAGCATGATGGGAGGAGTAGTCTCATCAGCCGACGCCTGCTGGCCTGCAGTAAGCTTTTCACCATGGGTCATGCTGACATCTGACAGCATGACCCCCGCAGCGCTCTGACAGTCGGTCTTGCAAGCGGTACCGTTACTACCAATCAGAATCGCCGCACCAGTATTTCTCGCGCTGTCACACAGATGACAGAGTGGGAAACAACATAGGAAGCTAGTAAAAACAGAAGCAAAAACTCAGCAAATCTGCAGCAAATTCGCAAACATTTTTATACCTGCATTTTTGCTGCGGATTTGGCTGACTCAATTGAAGTCAACGGGTGAAAAACACTGAAAATTTGCACAAAGAATTGACAACAGGATGCAAAGAAAACAAAAAAAAAAAATCCACACACTGAATACACTCAAGTTAAATTACTGATCATGTGCACAGCACTTCAGGATTCTCATTGAGATAGCTGGCATAAGGATTCCCTAGCAATTTTGGCCTATTTCAACACGGGTAACAAAAACACATTGTGTTGCAAAATGTAAGATTTTACATCCATTTTTAGCATGACGATCTGCCATCTGTTCCTCGGCCTTCAACCCTATAAGTCTTTATGCTGCAGAGAAAAGGCAACGCTGCCATCAGATCCATTTTCAGCACTCTCCCGCATCACTAATTGTCACCCAATATTTCCCGTTGGGTTTTCTGTTTTAGGCTGCTTTCACACTAGTGTCGTACGACACACGTCGCAATGTGTCGTTTTGGAAAAAACCCGCATTCTGCAAAATTGCTTGCAGGATGCGTTTTTTCTCCATAGACTTGCATTAGCGACGCATTGCGATGGATTGCCATACGTCGCAACCGTCGTGCGACGGATGCGTCGTGTTACGTCGGACCATCGGCACAAAAAAAGTTACATGTAACGTTTTTTGTGTGCGTCGTGTCCGCCATTTCCGACCGCGCATGCGCGGCCGGAACTCCGCCCCCTCCTCCCCGGACATCACAATGGGGCAGCGGATGCGTTGTAAAACTGCATCCGCTGCCCCCGTTGTGTTTTTTACTCACAGTTTGCGTCGGTACTTCGTCACGTACGACGCTAGTGTGAAAGTAGCCTTAGTCTAAGGGTATGTGCACAAGCAGCGGATAGGCAGCAGTTTTGACGCTGCGGATCTGCTGCTGTTTTCCATGAGTTTACAGTACCATGTAAACCTATGGAAAAACAAAATCCACAGTGCACATGCTGCAGAAAAAAAAACCGCGCGGAAACGCTGCTTTTTTTTTATTCTGCAGCATGTCAATTCTTTGTATGGATTCCACTGCGGTTTACACCTGCTCCATAATACGAATCCGCAGGTGTAAAACCACAGGTGGAATCCGCACAAAAACTGCGGTAAATCCACAGGTAATCCACAGTGCAGTTTACCTGCGGATTTACAAAAACAGGTGCGGAAAAATCCGCAGACATCCCACATATGTGTGCACATACCCTAAATCCTATAAACTATTTTATTTATGGCTGATATCAAGTTATGTGCTTTAATCTGTTTATGCATTTTATCAATACATTGTATATATTCGTGATGTCATCTATATTACACATTTAACTAATATACCACTCACCTAGGTACCAGTTACGTAGGGAGGTCATGACATAGAACCGGATTGCTTGGTTGGAGCCCTGCTTTAAAATAGTGGGGGTTAGTCCTTGATATGTCCCACGCAATCCTGTAAGGCAATAGAGATGGACATTATCTTTTATGATCAACACTCATTATCATAGAAATTCTCAGTGTACTTGTATTACAGATAAATATATGTTGTACAGTTACATTGTCCCTTTTATATTAAGGTATAAGGAATATTTGCACACTCTGTTTTCAGACATTTCCTCTTCTCTTTACGATATTCTAGCGCTTTCTAGTAACTTGCACCCACCTTGCTCTCTAATAATTTCACGAACTCCATGGACGAAGCCCCGAAACCGCGGTGCAGAGGAGGCCTGGTCATGGATGAACTTTACCTGTCATAGAAAGAAATGGTTGAATACTCGTGCTGGCAGTGAGATCATGCAATATTCATCCTAGCGCTCCAAGAAAACAAATATGAAAATCAGCTGAATATTTTTATAAACCGCCAATAAACTGCACAATTTTACCAATCACCCAGGAAGCATATTGTCAATGGCCTCCTCCCACAAAAAAAAAAAAAACACAAAAACCCTTCCCATAAAATTTAGGGTGATTATAGTAACTATGGTTGAATTCCCATCTGGAAGTATAGTAGGAAGAGCACAAACTAATAAAGACGACTCACAGATAAATGGGAAGAGTTACTATAGACCTGGCAAAACCACATACCTTAATAGTTTCCATCGGACATACGATCAGAACCGCCTCTGACACACCAGCCCCTAAACCACACAGAAAGCTGGCCTTTCCATCCAATTTCCCAGTCGAACTCCTTGCGAAGTTACTGAGGAACTCAAATGTGCCGAATCTGAGGGGAAAAAAAACAAAAACGCATCACGGAGAAATAACCAAATTATATCCTGGAGTCTTTTTTGCCAAGTCCCTATTATGGTGTTCAAAGTCTATTGAAACTTTTGAAAAAGGCCCAAGGTGTATGTGTACATTATTCCAGACTTTCACAGATTGAACACCTATCCATTATAGCCTACGGGGCTATTCGCAAGTCCATGGCTTTTTGTAGACTACGTGACCGCAAACAAAAAAAAAAAAAATTATGATGGCAAATCCATTTTTTGATTCGAGTTATGGATCTGTGTTTAAGAGAGTGGTGGCTGTAACCGTGCCCCCTGCAATGACAGCAGCCCGAATGCTGTTCCTGCCATCAGTCACTGCCAGGGGGCTCTATACTCTGGAGGGGTGACTGAATTTGCGCCAGCACCACCCCCATGACCAAAAACTCAAAAGTTGATGGGAAAAATTACCGTATATTCTCAAGTATAAGCCGACCAGAGTATAAGCCGACCCCCCTAATTTACCAACAAAAAAACTGGGAAAACTTATTGACTCGATTATAAGCCTAGGGTGGAAAATGCAGCAGCTACTGGTAAATGTCAAAAATAAAAATAGATACCAATAAAAGTAAAATTAATTGAGACATCAGTAGGTTAAGTGTTTTTGAATATCTATATTGAATCAGGAGCCCCATATAATGCTCCATGCAGTTCATTATGGCCCCATAAGATGCTCCATATAATGCTCCATACAGTTCTTTATAGCCCCATAGATGCCCCATATAATGCTCCATACAGTTCTTTATAGCCCCATAGATGCCCCATATAATGCTCCATGCCGTTCATTATGGCCCCATAGATGCCCCATATAACGCTCTATGCAATTCATTATGGTCCCATAGATGCCCCATATAATGCTCCATGCAGTTCATTATGGCCCCATAAGATGCTCCATATAATGCTCCATACAGTTCTTTATAGCCTCATAGATGCCCCATATAATGCTCCATACAGTTCTTTATAGCCCCATAGATGTCCCATATAATGCTCCATGCAGTTCATTATGGCCCCATAAGATGCTCCATATAATGCTCCATACAGTTCTTTATAGCCCCATAGATGCCCCATATAATGCTCCATACAGTTCTTTATGGCCCCATAGATGCCCCATATAATGCTCTATGCAATTCATTATGGTCCCATAGATGCCCCATATAATGCTCCATGCAGTTCATTATGGCCCCATAAGATGCTCCATATAATGCTCCATACAGTTCTTTATAGCCCCATAGATGCCCCATATAATGCTCCATGCAGTTCATTATGGCCCCATAGATGCTCCATATAATGCTCCATACAGTTCTTTATAGCCCCATAGATGCCCCATATAATGCTCCATACAGTTCTTTATAGCCCCATAGATGCCCCATATAATGCTCCATGCAGTTGTGGCCCCATAGATGCTCCATATAATGCTCCATACAGTTCTTTATAGCCCCATAGATGCCCCATATAATACTCCATACAGTTCTTTATGGCCCCATAGATGCCCCATATAATGCTCTATGCAATTCATTATGGTCCCATAGATGCCCCATATAATGCTCCATGCAGTTCTTTATGGCCCCATATATGCTCCATATAACATTGTGCCACATGTAATGCTGCTGCTGCTGCAATTAAAAAAAACAAAAAAAAAAAAAACGACAGCGTCCTGTCTCTCTGCACTGACTGTTCAAGCAGAGGGCGGCGCGCACACTACTACGTCATCGTGCCCTCTGACCTGAACAGTCACTGTACAGAACGTGGAAGACTGAGCGGCGCCGACGTTGGAACGAGGAAAGCGGCACCGGGGGCAGTTTCAGGACGTTATTAACCTGTAGAATAACCCCATATAATAAGAACAAGATAATTAGAGAATATAAAGAAAAGGCTGAGATTAAACTGGCACTTTTCATCCGTGTTCACCAATGAAATGTTACAGGGATCATTCAACAAGGCAAAAATCTAAATTCACAACCTGATATAACTAGTTTAACACAAAAAGTACCACCATATATACCTCGAGTATAAGCCGAGATATTCAGCACATTTTATTCCACTAACATGTTGGGTTTCTATGAGGAGGTGAGTGCAAATCTAGATATTGGTAATGTAGCTGATTTATCTGGACTTTGCAAAGGCAAATGATACCGTACCACATAACATCCTTATACTGAAGCTACAGAAGAAAGGACTGGGGGAAACCATATGCAGATGGGTAAGGAATTGGCTAAATGACAGGAAACAAGTTGTCATAAATGGTACTTTTTTAAATGGGATATAATCAGCAGTGGGGACCTCAGGGATCTGTGCTAGGACCGATGTTTTTAACTTCTTTATTAATAACCTTGTGGATGGGATTGAGAGTAAAGTGTCAGTCTTTGCTGACGACATCAAACTATGTAGGATATTAAAATGTGACCTTGACATTACAATATTGCAAAACGATCTGGATAAGATGACTGACAGGGCAATCACTTGGCAAATGAGGTTTAATGTGGATAAATGTAGAGTAATGCACCTAGGACGGAGTAATCCTATTGCTGCATATACATTAAATGGGAGTATACTCAGGACTACAGAACAGGAGAAGGACTTGGGTATTCTGATTACAAGCAAGCTAAGCAGCAGTACTCAATGTCAAGCAGCAGCTGCAAAAGCAAACAAGATTTTAGGATGTATAAAAAGATAAAATTCCATGATCCCAAAGTATTATTACCACTTTATAAATCACTGATGAGGCCACATCTAGAATATGGGATCCAGTTTTGGGTTCTACATTTTAAAAAGGATATTCAGAAGTTAGAATCAGTTCAAAGAAGGGCAACTAGATATTATAAGGGATGGAAGGCCTCATGTGATGAGAGGTTGGAAAAGTTCGGCTTGTTTAGTTTAGAAAAAAAAAGATGCTTAGAGGAGATCTCATTTACATGTATAAATAGATGTGTGGCAAGTACAAAACACTGGCACATGACATTCCTTCCAAAGACTGGACTAGGGGGGGGGGGGGCACTCCTCTACTCCTTCCCCTAAGGGTGGAAGAAAGGAGATTCTGATAGCTGAACAGGAAAGGGTTCTTTACAGTTAGAGCAGTCGGACTGTGGAATGTCAACCACAAGAGGTAGTAATGGCAGACACTATAGCAGCTTAAAAAAATAAATAAATAAAAAAAGGGCTGGACAATTTCCTTTGTAGAACATAACATTACTGGTTATAGTTAAATTAGAACCTATAGACAGTAGTTTTATGCAGCTCATTCCCTCCTCTTACCTCACTGCAGACTTCGGAATGGATCCATAAAGCAATGAGCTGAGGCCACGATATAACCCTCTGACTCCATGGTCCTGTACAGTGAGCGTGACGCAGTGACCTGTGGAGAGGGGGAACAGGTGACAGACGCGGTATATGGATTTCAGATCAGGCACTTGATATGGTTTTCTTGCATTTAAAAAGGAGATATTCATCAACCAGAAAATGACTGCTAGCGTCCCTTCGTGCCTCCTCCTCTCCTCAGCAAGGATTCAGACATGCTCACCTCCCCATCTGCACTCCTGTTTTGGGCATCCAACGCAGATCCCAGGTCCCTGTGCATGCCTCGCAGGTCTCTGGGCAATGCGCCTAGTGTGTGTGCAAGCTTCCTGTCTCAAAGAAAAAGCACGCGCACCCTTGAAAAGTCCCCAGCCAGTAGCTGGGAGGAGTCTGATATATAAGGCTCCCTTCCCTATAGGTAGGTAACTGTTCAACATCTAGGACTTTAGTTTAGCTTGTCTTGAAGCTTATAAGTCCGTTGTGAGGTCTTGTCAATTCTTGAAACCCTCAGTGGGCCTGTCTGGCCTAGGCCTGAACTCTAAACCTGTGCCTTGTATCTGATCTAGTTCTCTCTGAATCAGTCCCCATCTCTAAAGATCCAGTGTCAGAATCATTACCTACCGCTAAACCTGTTGTGTTTGAGCAAGTACCATTAACCAGTGTCCTTTGAGTTCCCTCTGTCCCAGAACCTTTCCCTGTTTTAGTCTAGACTGTACCTGTGTAATCTGAACCCTTGAAGCCGCTCCGGCGGTACCCGAGCCCAAAGCCGCACCTGCGGACCTGTATCACTGACTCAGCTCCCGTCCGACTCGCCATTTTGGCTCCGAGCCAGTGTGCCTCCCTTGCGATACCGGACACTGCCCTGGAAATGGCACTTGGTGACCAGCACTGGATCAAGTCTAACTCCACCATCAGAAGCTCTAGTGAAAAACTAGGTGGTCACTTACCCTGGAGGGATGTGGCTAAGTCCAGTCCAAGGCGCGAGCGTAACAGTAGTCCTTCTATAATATATTATATTTAGACCCAATGTGGCCAGCCACTTTATTATCTCCTACTCTGCACAGCTGCTAATTTGCCAAATCCATTTTGTTCATACTTTGCTCTGTTCCTGCAATTTTTACAATGACAAAAGCTTCTCCTAGACATGACAGGATGTCACCAATCATACAGCCGTGAGCCTCCCACACACAAAGATGCCCTTTTGGCCAAAATATCATGTAACTCCATGATCGCAACATTGAAACTCCAAACACCTCTGGATTGGGGACGACTAATTCCAGCTGCCTGATCCCAGTTTCTGTCAGGTTTACCTGTCGTCATTAGAACTCTCCCAAAAAGAAAGATGATCCCGCTGTTACGGAACCCCCCAGCACCCATAATATGCTGTGCAGTTATATGCATGTATAATAGGTTCCATGTGAGATGTATGTCCCTAATGCATTAGCCCACAGGCTGCGCCCCTGGGCAGAGGGGACAAGATATCTTCCTTCTGACCTCCCCCACCTTTGTAATTCCCACAGTAAATATCGGCAGGCTCCGGCTATTGTAATGTATGTCTGGCCTGCCGCTTTTCAATTGGCCTGCCCTCTGTATCTGTTGTGATATATATTCTGTGTCCTGTGAGTAAAGTGTTGTCACACTGGAAATACGTGGAGAAGCAGTGATCTTTTATATGCGCCCATGTAACCAAGCAATTCCAGCCAGCGTCCTTCATTCAGACTCCAGCCAAAGCAGAGTGGACCTCCTGAAACACGGGGTGATACTGAAAGAGGTACTCCAGCACTGTAGACCCCGTTACACCCTCTATTGGAGATAGATACCCTATAAGTCAGTACCCGACCTTTAATAGGTGTTGTAACAGGACATTAGCCAAACCGGAGACCCATCTACAGGCAGATGTTTGGGAGGGGGTAGGGGGGGTGGATTGCCCCTAATCAGTGTGTGGGGGAGGATCCATCACCACCATGTGCCCCAAATACTGAATTGATATCTAAAATGCATAGAAATTTATCCCGGTCTTAAGGATTTTATTTGAAGTGTTTTCTTCATCGGATTTCCTTTCTTAGCAGAACACCTGCCGCACTCCATCAAGAAGACAGGACGGTCACACAATCAGTTCTGCCAGTCAGAGACACACTGACAGCAAAGCTAGAGAGTTTTACTTGTTTGTGCAATGATGCATGGCCTGGCTGCCCTGGCAGATCCATCAGCGAAGCCGCCATACCAGGAGACAGCATCTCGAGTACACAAACCCATCAGCATATGGACTAGGTGACGCACTACTGTTCTACAGAGTTATATAACTAAAGCTTAAATAAAAGACCCCATGTAATGTCCTAATATTGTAATGCAAAATCTTTGTTAAAATTTGGCTCTCAAATATATTAAAGACCTATATGTATGTGTGAATACCCATATTAGCCATTATGTATGAGACCAGTGATATCCGAATTCTAACTTATAAGAAAAATAACATTTATATCACTCACACACACACACACACACACACACACACACACTAAATATGTACAGTCATAGCCAAAAGTGTTGGCACCCTTGAAATTGTTAAAGAAAATGAAATATTTATCCAATACAAATTATAGCAATTGGATATCATAGTCTTTATTGCACCATAAAAAGTTAAACAAATTCAGTCCATGGGAACGGCAGGTTTTCCGAGGGGTGCGGGGAGAAGAAAGTGGACGACGGCCGTTTCGCGCACTAAGCGCTTCAACAGGTTCAGATGCCTGGACCTTTATGGTGCAATAAAGACTACGATATCTATGCAAAAGGGTGAGTGCCGCATTTCTTCAACTTCCATTTAATTCATTCATTGTTTTATGCTGAGCACCTACTACCTGTTATTTTGCAAATCTGCACAAAGGTCTAACTTACTGATCCACCATATAAATAGCGCATATGACCCTGGTGCCGCTCTTTCATCTCTCTATGTTGGATATATGTTTGTGTATTGGAACACCACAACCCCCTCCCCAAAAGGGAAAAAAAAACAAAAAAAAAACAAAACACAGGTCTGGATAAAATTGTTGGCACCCTGAAATTAATATTTGGACATTTGGTTGCACACCCTCTGGAACAAATAACTGCAATCAATCGCTTCCTATAACAAACAACAAGTTTCTTACACCTCTCAACTGGAATCTTGGACCACTCTTCGGTAAAATGCGCTAGATCTCACTCATTTGAAGAGTGCCTTCTCCCAACATCAATTTTAAGATCTCTCCACAGGTGTTCAATGGGATTTAGATCCAGACTCATTGCTGCCACTTAAAAATTCTCCAGTGCTTTGTTTCCATCCATTTCTGGGTGCTTCTTGAAGTATGTTTGGGGTCATAGTCCTGCTGGAAGACCCATGATGCAAACCCAGCCTTTTGTACTGGGCACTATATTGCGATCACAGTCCTTTGGTACTCTTCAGGTTTTATGATGCCTTGCACACAGTCAAGGCACCCAGTGCCAGAGTCAGCAAAACAACCTCAAAACATCTTAGTACCTACAGTCAAATACGGTGGAGGTTCAGTGTTTTTTTTCTTTGTAGGTCTTAGACTTCGGTAAACAGTAGAATGATGTGCTTTACCAAAAAGCTCTACCTTGGTATCATCTGTATATGCTTTCCCAGAAGAATTTTGGCTTACTTGTGTACATTTTGGCAAACTGCAGTCTAGCTTTATATGTCTCTGTCAGCAGTGGGGTCCTCCTGGGTCCCCTGTCATAGCGCTCCATTTAATTAAAATGTTAACGGATAGTTCGCGCTGACACCGATTAATGGGGAGCCTGAAGAACCACTTGAATTTGTCTGCAACTTGATTGGGGCTGTTTATCCACCATCCGGACGATTCTATGTTGAAATTTTCCATCAATTTTTCTCTGCTGTCCATGTCAAGGGAGATAAGCTACAGTGCCATAGATTGTCAACTTCTTGATAACGTTGCGCACCATGGACAAAGGAACATCAAGATCTCTAGGGATGGACTTGTAACCTTGAGATTGTTGATATTTTTCAACAATTGTGGTTCTCAAGTCCTAAGATAGTTCTCTTTTCCTTTCTGTTCTGGATGCATAGTGTGGCACACACACAGACACACAATGCAAAGACTGAGTCAAGGTCTCACATGTTTAGCTGGTTTCAGATGTGATATTCATACTGCCCTCATCTGTTACTTGAAACATGCGAGTTTGCACGAGCATCACAAGCTTGAAACAAAGTGGTTTTTATCCCAAGTCATATTGCAAGGCTCGTTAAAAGGGTCAATAGTGACTTGCAGGACTGCTGCTTAACAGGTGGCGCTATGGAGTTCTAGTCCTCTTCCTCTCTGAAGAGGCAGTTTGCATTATTTTATACACACAAAAAATAAAAAAGTTACACATACAATAATATCAAATAATGAACAATTTGTAAAAAAAAAAAGTCATAAGGTATAGAACTATTGGTCATGCACATAAAGATATGCAAATCATATGGAGAAATAGTGCACAGAAATTCTCTCTATTATCTGTGAGGTGAAAATACATTACCTATTTTTAGGCTCCAAGTGATTTGCTTAAAAACACAACATTCTGTGCATGTACCTACCGTATTTTCCGGCGTATAAGACGACTTTTTAACCCCTGAAAATCTTCTCACAAGTCGGGGGTCGTCTTATACGCCGGGTACGGTCGGTGCAGAGCTCTGAAGTCGCAGTATATGGTGCAGGGAGCGGTCCCCGATGGTTCCCAGGGATCCATATTTGTGTATAAAAAGGACCTTTGTGACGTCGGAGAGCCGGGAGAACTCCGGGGGCTGTCGGAAGGTAAGTATATCCACATTTTTTATTTTTATTCTTTTTTTACAAGAATATGGATCCCAGGGCCTGAAGGAGAGTCTCCTCTCCTCCAGACCCCGAGAATCATCCGGGACCGCTCCCTGCACACGCCGTATAAGACAACACCCGGTGTATAAGATGACCCCCGATAAGTTGGGGGTTGTGTTATACGGCCAGTCGTCTTATATGCCGAAAAATATGGTACTTGCCAATATATAGTCTGTGCCCCACTTACTGGTTTTTGTCTACGTTCTTTAACTTTTAATACGGATTGTTTAAATATTATTGTATAGACTATGTATACATACACACTATTCAGTGTGTATACGCAATTTTAATTTTTCTTTCCCGTGTGTATATAATGCAAATTGCCTGTTCAGAGAGGAAGAGCACTAGAACTCCATAGTGCCACTCGTGTGTTAAACCCAACATGAAAGTGGAGCAGATCGTGAGATACGGGTGGAGTTGTGATAATGACCGTCTATTAGTGAGCTGTATATAACTCAACATTAAGACACATGTAAATCATTTAACCACATGGCATTAATTATCCAACATATCTACAAGTGCACAGAAAGCCCAGTGATTACATTGTAATCGTCTTATTAAATTCTTACCTACACCTCGGAACCGAGGAGGATTGGCCCGCTCATCCAGTTGAAGCTGGGTCTTGACATATTCTGTAGGGAATGTGATGCATATTTCAATTCCTCCCGCGATTCCACCTGACAGATACAAAAATCAGTGACATCCTCAATGACAATGTCATAACTAGATTGTGAAGACAACAAATATATACAATATATACAAATGACATAGCTGGCTGCACGCCGCCATCTCTTCCAACTCCCCCATACACGTGAACACTCGGCTCAGAGGCAGTAAAGCGTTTTTGTTTTTAATGGGGAGAGGAGAAAGCTGCTGCCAAACACGTCTGACAGCGGCTTATGCAGCGCCCCAGAGTCCTGGTCGTTGCAGTACTGTTGCTCTGCCGCTATGGGGGGCTATGGTACGTCTGATGGCACTGAAGGAGTTCATCTGACCAGGTATCACAGACACCAATACATTTCACAGCCTGGCCTCCAGGGGGAGCTAAGGGCACTATGCATTAGGCCACTCCTCAGTCTGGTAAAACTGGGGGTTGGATAGGAAGTTAGTTGAGAAAGCTGACTGGGTTGGAACCAGGCAACACCTTGTGGCAGAGGGTGTTGTAGGGGAAGATTCAGAGGGGTCCCTGTCAGGGGTGGGATCCTGACAGAGGCCTAGCGAAGAGAGAACGTTACGGGACCGCGCCTGCACGATATAGCGGCGGTACCCTAAGAAAGGACAAGAAGCGAGGTATATTGTGCTGAGTGAGAAACGAGATCAACGCAACAAGGAGAATACCAGTAGGAGTCGTGCTGTAAGACGAGGCAACATCCTACTGAGGCGCGTAGCCGGTGGCCGGAACGCCGAGGAAGTATCAGGCTCCAAGCAATACTTCAAACCTACGGCAGGACAGTCAGCTATAGGCGGGCTGTCTCACACCAATCACCTATGAAGACATGGGGGGCACACTAGGAGAAGGGCGACACTAGGGTCCAGGAAGAGCTCCGAGCCTACCCGTCATACGGGTGCGTCCTAGCCATATCATCTGGGGGACGAAGAAGAACATCAGAATCCAGTTGTGAGGGAACACGAGAAACAGACAACAGTTGTGGGGACTATCCCGTGAGCACAGCAGGGGAGGACCGCAACACACAAGCGCTAGAAGGTAGGCACAGATTTCCACCTGAAAAGGGAACTCTGGAGGTGCCATCGGACCGGCCGGACTTGCGCAGCCTGGTTAACCGTAATCCGGACTGAGGATCCTGAAGCCTTCAGTAAAGAGGTAAAGAGACTGCAACCTGGTGTCCTCGTTATTTACTGTGACCAGCACTGCACCGCACTACCACCACCATCCACACCTTTCATTGGGCGCCCCTCAGCAGGGTCACGGACCGGGTCTAGCCACCGTGACAACCCCAGAGCAGAGACCCAAAGGCCCGGTACCGGGTACCCCTCGGCCCTGCGGCAGTGGGGGCGCTGCACTTATATTCCCTGAAAATAAAGTACTGGACTTTGGGCAGTAGACATGTCAAAGTCCTCCTCCCCAATTCCATGACTTATGTCAGGAGAGAGAAGGATTGGCAAGTAGATATATCAATCCGCTCTTCCCTGACATCAGTCATGGAATTGGGGAGGCACCAATATCCGATGGTAAGTAGGTCCTGACCGTATAAAAGGGGTCAACATAGGAATATGGTATTATAATCATGACAAACCTTATAGTTCCTTAAAGCTTTATTAAAGTAATGAGCAGCTTTATCATATTTTATGCAATATCCACCTAATAAGCCATAAATGTTTAATCAGTGGTGTTTTAATTTCTAGGACTCCAACAGATGCTAAAAAAAATTGAGGACTAGCTTGAACCTGCTCTATCAAGTATTTATTTTGTGCTAGATACAAATTTTTAAAAACCGCATGAACAGGCAATGGGAGAGTGAGAGTGAGAGGGAGGGGGAGGGGGAGGGATTTTTTATTATATCTAAAAAGGCAACATGTTCTCTTAAATTTACAAAATTGTTTTATAGCCAGCATTGACTTACGCCAACATTTCCTTTCAGCCTTCATTACTGCAGTTGGTGTTTGTGGTAGAATTTCCTGGAGTAGCTGAATGATAACATCCCATAGAATATATGAATATCATTGCTGATTTGCAAACTCCTTCATGACAACGTAAATGGTATTGGAAAGTGCCCTTGAAAAGTGCTCACTTTAAAGAATAACCGTTATTTAAAGATATTGTATACATCAATAAAATGTGTGAAAATAAGAATCATAACTCAGAGGGTGAAGTATTGAACACATCACCAATTTTCTAAGTAAATATATTTGTAAAGGTGCTACTGGCATGTAATTCTCACCAGATGTCGATACCCCATCCAATCCACACAGACAAAGAAATCCAACTATAGAAGTCCATAAATTAAAGTTATGTGTAAAGAGAAATGATAGAAAAAAAAAAAGGTTATTTAACACGCTTACAGAAATGTATGTAATACTTCGTACAAAAGCCTTTACTGGTGATAACAGCTTCAAGATGCCTCTTGTATAGAGACACTGGTCACATGCATTGCATGCACTTTGGTCCATTCTTCCTCACACTTCAGATCCTGAAGGTTCCGTGGGCTGCTATGAACTGAGCTTTTAGTTACTTCCATAAAATTTTCTATTGTATTTAGGTCAAGTGAGTGGCTGGGCCATTCTAGCAGCTTTATTTTCCTTACTCCGGTGCCAATGGAGAGCTTCCTTAGCTGTGTGTTTGGGATGTCCTCCTTAATTTCATTTTCATCATCCTGATAGGTGACAGCAAATTATCAAGAATGTCTTGGCATATTTGTCCTCCCTTCAATTACATGATGTTTCCAAACTTCACTCTTGGTATGGTGGTTTGGGGTGATATGCAGTGCCTTTTGACCTCCAAATATTGTGTGTATTCTGACATCAAAGAGTTAAACTTTGGTCTCATCTGATCAGACTATATTATCATAAGGAGAAACGTTACCCCTTAGACCCCAGTCCAGAGCCTCTCACCTAGCCAAATTAGTTCTCATGCTTCACACTAATGAGGGCCAACAGGCCAAAACACCGTGTCTGCGAATTGAGATACTGATTTGGCTTTTATCCTAAGTCATACTGCACGACTCGTTAAAGGGTTGATTGTGACTTGTAAGATCGCTACTTCTAACAGGTGGCGCTATAGAGTTAAGTCCGCTTTTCCTCAGAAGAGGCAATTTGCATATATTATCCCAGTAATTCACAGGCTTGTCTAAATGTAGTTAAGCGTGCCATAAAACATGCTAGAACATGCTTTTTGTTCAGCAATAGGGTCTTGGTGGCGAGCGTGCACACAGTCCATGGAGGTAAGCCGGATTACTTACCGGTAATGCTCTTTTAATGAGTCCACGACAGCACCCCACATGAGAGAGAGGGATCCGCCCATAGGAACAGGAAACCTACAGAATAAAAGGAGGCGGTCTCCTCTCCTCCTCAGTTTAGTTTTCAGAGTATAAAGGGAACCACAAAGTTTTAGTATTAACTCATAATCAGCAATTACAAATGTCTTAAACTCTATACAACCATTATTTGTGAGCTTAAAAGAAGGAAATTGTGCAAAATTTGAAAGGGTAGTAAATGGGTGCTGTCGTGGACTCATTAAAAGAGCATTACTGGTAAGTAATCCAGCTTTTTACCCTTCGCCACGACAGCACCCCACATGAGAGATTTTCAGAGAGTCATTATCTGGGTGGGATTACTGTACTAAGAACAGCTCTACCAAAGGTCAGGTCAGAAGATGTAGATAGATCAAGTCTATAATGGTTGTAAAAAGTAGAAGGTGTTGACCAGGTTGCGGCCTTACATATTAAATGGATCGGTACATCGGCTTGTTCCGCCCAGGAGGAAGCCATGGCTCGTGTTGAATGTGCTTTTATACCCACTGGAGGAATCTCGCCTTTTGATGCATAGGCCAAGCAGATATCTTCTCTGATCCACCGAGATATGGCAGCTTTTGTGACCCCATGTCCTTTCTTGTGGCCCTGAAAGGAGACAAACAGAGCCCTACTCTGCCTCCATGTCTGAGACCTTTCTATATAGGTCAGGATGGCTCTTCTGACATCTAAGGTGTGGAACTTATGTTCTGGAGTTACAGGGGAATCAAAAAAGGAAGGGAGAAAAATTTCCTGTGATCTGTGGTAGGTGGATGCCACCTTAGGCAGGTATGAGGGGTCTGGTTTTAGGACTACCCGATCTTGAAATATTAGTAAGAAAGGTGGGTCTACTGATAGGGCCTGGATGTCGCTAACCCTTCTGGCTGAGGTTAGAGCTACCAATAGGGCTACTTTATATGTCAGGACATTTAGAGGTATGGAATCTAGTGGTTCAAATGGGGAGCCGGTTAAGGCCTCCAGTACTAGATTTAAATCCCACAGAGGTAGACGGGGAATATGGACCGGGTTACTACGTTCACAAGACTTAATAAATCTGGAGATCCACCTCTGCTATATTGTATCCATATAGGGCTCCTAATGCGGAGATCTGAACTCTTAGGGTGTTTACCGATAACTTTAATTCTTTCACTTGCGGGTGGAAAAAGGAGCCCTGGAACAGCAGCTCCTTGTTTGATGGAAGAATCCATGGGTCACAGACACATGATCTGGAGACAAGAGAACCATGGTCTCCTTGGCCAAACGGGTGCAATGAGGATTACTCTTGCTCGTTCCCTCCTGATTTTTCTGATCACTAGTGGAATCAGAGACATCGGAGGAAAGGCATATGCCAATTTGAACTTCCAAGGGTGGTGAAGAGAGTCCAACATGTCTGGATGATCCATGAAGTTCAGGGAAGCGAACCTTTTTACTTGTCTGTTGTCTCTTGTGGCAAACAGATCTATTTGTGGTATACCCCATGTTCTTGTTATCATTCTGAATATGGATCTGTTTAAGGTCCATTCCCCTTGGCGTAACATGTTTCGGCTGAGGTAGTCTGCTTTGATGTTTTCTACACCTCTGATGTGTAGGGCTGTTAGGGATGCGATATGAGTCTCTGCTAGCTGGAAGAGGTCTGCTGCTATGGTCATCAGACTTCCTGACCGTGTACCACCTTGACAGTTCACATATGCCACTGTGGTGGAATTGTCCAAGAAAACCCTTACATGTGCTCCTTGAATCTGTGGAAGAAAATGATTTAAGGCATATTCTACCACTCTTAATTCTTTCCAATTGGAAGAACATGTTAATTCTGCCTGATGCCAGATATCTTGGGCCAGATCATTCTCCATATGTGCACCCCACCCCATAGGGCTGGCATCGGTGGTAATCTTAGAAGGGTCTATTATCCATGGTACACCCTTTGAAAGGTGCTCCATATCTAGCCACCAGGATAGAGATTCTATGACATCCCTGGAAAGAGTTAGTTTACTTTCCAGATGTCCTTTTACCTGAACCGATAATACTTCATACTGTAATTGACGGGTATGAAATTGAGCCCACGGTACAGCTGGAATACATGAGGATAATGATCCCAGTAAGGACATAGCTTTCCTTAGTGTCATGTGGGGGTTTTCCATTGCCTCTGACACTTTTGATCGTATAGTCAATCTTTTTGACTGTGGAAGGAAGCATTTCTGACTTACGGAGTCTAGCTGGATTCCTAGAAATATTTGAAGCGTTTCTGGATTCAGCCTCAACTTTTTGAAGTTGATGATCCAACCCATCTCCTGTAGGAACGAGATCGTGTTAGATAATCGAATATTGCATTGAGGTATAGAATTTCCTACTACTAGAAAATCATCTAGGTAGGGTATTATTGAAGTGTCCCGTTGGCGTAGATGAGCCATCACTTCTAATATCACTTTTGTGAAGATGCGGGGAGCCATCGAAAGCCCAAAGGGCATTGCTATGTATTGAAACTGACGAACCTGTCCCGCTAGGATGACTGCTACCCTTAGGCACTGCTGGTGTTCAGCATGTATAGGGAGATGATAGTAGGCATCTTTTAGGTCTATCCCCGCCATGACACATCTAGGGAACAAAAGTTTGATGGTAGAACTAATGGATTCCATTTTAAAAGTATGATTACGCAAAAAAAGAATTTAAATTTTTTGAGATTTATGATGGTTCTGAATGAACCATCTGGTTTATTGATCAAAAATAAAGGGGAATAGAACCCCCTCCCTTCTTGATCCTGGGGAACCTATATCAAGACTCTTTTAGATAGAAGAGATAGGATCTCTGATTCCAGAGCCCTTTGTTGTTCCTGTCCTTTTGGTGATGTTACTACAAAAGAATCCCAAGGGATTCGATCAAACTCCAATTTTAAACCGTATTGAATAATGTCCAGAATCCATTGGCTAGATGTGGTTTCCATTTAGGAAAGAAAAATTATAATCTGCCGCCCACTTCATGGTCAGCGGTACTTGTTATGCTTCGTATTATAGGATCCGCTAAACAGAGCACCTTTTGGTTTTGGATCCTTTGTCTCCCAGCGCTCCCTTTGAGTCTCAAACGGTTTGTTTCTGGTAAAGGGGCGTCTTCTGAAGGCTCTCCTGTAAGATGGAAGAGATTGATTAGGGAAGTCTTTCTTTCTTTCTCTCTTCCGCTTTATTTAGGAGCTCATCCAATGTTTTCCCAAAAAGGAACTCACTCTGGCAAGGGATCGCACAAAGTTTTGCCTTTGCCAGTGCGTCCCCTTTCCAGTTTAACCAGAGTGCTCGCCGGACTGTGTTTACTAGGCCGGCTGATCTGGCTGCTGGGCGTAGCGAATCCACAGAGGCATCTGCCAGGAATGCTATCGCTTCTTTTATTAGAGGGATTTTCGGCAAGATTGACTCTCTCGAAGTTCTACCTCTAATTTGCTCCTCCAGCTGTTCCATCCACACTAGTAGTGACCTTGCGGTGCAGGTACTAGAAATAGCTGGCCTGAATGCCCCCGTGTTAGCTTCCCACGATCTTTTTAGTAAGGCTTCTGCCTTACGGTTTAACGGGTCTGTTAGGACCCCCGAATCTTCAACTGGTAAGACCGATTGTTTAGAAGTTGAAGCAACTGCGGCATCAACCTTTGACCAGGAATTTAGTTCCTCATCGCTGAAGGGATAGCGTCTCTTAGAGGATGATGGTAGGAAACCCCTTGTATTCTGCTTATCCCATTCTTTTTTAATTAGTTCTTTAATAGTGGGTATGACGGGGAAGGATCTACATTTTTTCTGTCCTAACCCCGCAAACATGATGTCTTGAGCTGATTTTTTTCCTTTCTCATCTGGGCACCCCATCGTGCTTCTGACAGATTTTACTAAGTTGTCTATACTGCTGTTAGGTAGACAAAGCCCCCCTTCATTCTCGGATGAACTCGGCTGGGATCCAGATTCGTCTGAGGATCTATGTACATCCTCTGATTCTGAACTTGCTGGAGATCGGGACCTGCTTGGTTGGCGGGTACTGGTGCTACTTGTCTGCGCCAAACCCTGCATTTCTTCCCGGATTATGGCTCTAACATCAGATGGAGTAATTATATTCTCCTGCCGTAAGGTTAGCATAATATATTCTGAGCACAACCTTTTAGCATACGAATCCGGAAGGGGCTGCGTACATAAGGCACATTCCTTGTGCTTGGACTTGTGTGTCCTTTTCTTAGTCTAGAGGAAGCGGATACAGGAGGAACATATATCAGCATATAGGAAGAGGCTTTTTTAAAAACTCACCCAGTGAAGCTGACCGGTACCGGTTCTGGAGGCGGATTTTTCAGCAAGTGATCCTTTAGTTTGGTGGTAGATCTCTTTTCTGGAGGTCGACCACCACTTTCAGTGCTGCTCCTAGCACTTCTCTCTTTGCTGGGAGAACGCTGCTCTGCTGCAGGCAAGTGCGCTTCGTCGGCCGGTGAAGCCATACTCACACACACCGGTCCGATGTCAGAGCCGCTTTTGAATCCGGTGCCGAATCTCCTGCCTCCCCGAACCTAACCCGGAAGTGCTCCGGCGACTTCCAGGTTAGACGCGCCACTCTCTCTCACCATGCTGCGGCTGTGGATATTAAGCCGGCCGCTGCAGGGCGCGCATCCTCATGGAGCCGGGCGGACCAGCGGAGACCGGACCCGGACCATGGATGGCTGGCCAGACGAGGGGGGAGGCTGCAAGCAGGGGCTCCCCCGCCGCTGCTTCTGGAACCGCAGCCCCTGCCGTTCCCTCAGAACCGACGCAGGCGGGTGCATGGCCCAGGAATCCTCTTGGACTGTAGGTACTTCGGATTCCTATAGGAACAGGAAACCTAAACTGAGGAGGAGAGGGGACCGCCTCCTTTTATTCTGTAGGTTTCCTGTTCCTATGGGCGGATCCCTCTCTCTCTCTCTCTCTCATGTGGGGTGCTGTCATGGCAAAGGGTAAAAGAGTGCATTACTTAGAATCAATTGTACCTGCTGATTCCAGGTCTTTTTGTATCTCTCCACAGGTGGTCCTGACTTGGACAACTCTTCTGATAATTCTTTTTACACCTCTAGCTGAAATATAGATACCACCTGACCGTGACCGGGTTATGGTGAAATGGTGTTCTTTTCACTTCCTTATTATGGCCCCAGCATTCCCCACTTGAACCTTCGGTAGTTTAGAAATTCTTCTGTAATCCATGCCATCAGTATGTTTTGCAACAATAAGGTTGTGAAGGTCTTGAGACACCTTACTGGTTTTACACGAGATGTTTCTTTTGTAGAACCTTGGAAATGAGACACCTTTTTATAGGCCATCAGTTGAACCAGCTGATATTTTTATTTTTTATTTATTTATTTTTTTAAGTGCCAGGATTGCTTTCTAACTACCAATAGATTTCAGCTGATGCAATGACTTCATGTTTTCAATACTTTTTCTACGTGCCATTTCTCAATTTCTCAGTATTACAAAACTTAATTTACAGTTTTGATTTCTTTGTGTGGATTGGACGGGTTATTACTGACATCTGGTGGGAATTTCATGTCAATAGCACCTTTAGAAATATATTTAGTTAGAAAATTGGTGACGTGTTCAATATTGATTTCACCCACTGTATAAGAGAAATCTACTTCTTTCTCCTCCGGGACTAATTATTAATTTTTAATTCCTGGGTAAAATCTGTATTCAGTGAAAAGATTGTCACATTACTGAGATAGGGTGCTATGGGTAGAAGCTGCCATCTCCTATGAAGAGGGGGAAAAGGAGGAGCTAAAGGAAGAGCTCCTCCCTTTTACATTAAATCTTACAAACACCAACTACTATCTCCTATCTCAATAAACCGAAAGATAGGGCAATTACTGTATGAGCTCAGCCATACGAAAACCACAGAAAACCCAAAAGAAGAATGGACACCAGAGCTAATAAAATATAAAAAAATATAAATTTTATTGAGATATTCTAAAATAATTAATAGTTACAAGACAATAATAATAACTAGATATTAATGACGCAAAAAGAAAGAGGGACGACGACCTAGTACCACATGTAGGAAACAAGAAGGTTACAGGATTGCAACTTGCTAAATACACCTTATAGATCTCATGTATAGATAGTCACAAAACAGTAAAATGGTATTCATTTCACCCATTGCACTATTGGCACTTTATATACTTTTGTTATATTTATTTGCATCAGTGGATATTGAAGGATCCGGTTGGCTATATTTTATCATCTAAGTATATGCATTTTCTACCATGTACTTATACACCCTTGATTAGTACTGTTTGTTACATTACTGAGATAGGAGATAGAAAACCCAAAAGAAGAATGGACAATCTGTCTTCACTGAATACAGATTTTTACCCAGGAATTGAAAATAAATGATCAGTCCAGGTATAGAAAAAAAAAAAGCAGATTTCTCTGATCTATTACAAAGTTGCTTATTTTCATGTGTACTATTGATTTATAAAATGAAAAGAACAGTTACATTCTAAGCAATATAAAGCTTATACAGGATCAATGTAATCCGTCATTAAAAAGGAAAACATTTAAAAATTATACATATATGCATGGCGCGGTCACCGGAGTGTCGCGAGGAGCGGGAAAGGCCTGTTTTGGATGCAGGGGCTGACGGCCGGTGAGTATATAACGATTTTTTTTTTTTATTATTATTATTATTTTTAACATTAGATCTTTTTACTATTGATGCCGCATAGGCAGCATCAATAGTAAAAAGTTGGTCACACAGGGTTAATAGCAGCGGTAACGGAGTGCATTACACCGCGGCATAACGCGGTCCGTTACCGCTGCCATTAACCCTGTGTGAGCGCTGACTGGAGGGGATTATGGAGCGGGCACTGACTGCGGGGAGGAAAGAACGGCCATTTTGCCTCCGGACTGTGCCCGTCGCTGATAAGTTGTGGCCGTTTTGCCGCGACCAATCAGCGACTTGGATTTCCGTGACAGACAGAGGCCACGACATATATATACACATATATACATATATATTATATATATACACACACACACACACACACACTTTAAAAAAAAAAAAAAATTTAAGTCCTTGGCCACATATACATGAGTGCTTCTGCTTGGCACTGGAGCGTCTGAAAGCCTTTCTGGCAATAAGGAAAGGAGCTTTCTATGAATAGAGGATAATACGTTCAATGACCCGTATCCAATCTCATAATGGCATATATAATGAACTAAATTTAATTTAATTCTTTATTGCATAAAAGGAGCAACTTAAAAGCGCAGTAATCAATTGTTTGTGACCCAGAAGCAAAGCCCAACTGCATGCCAGTCAATATTATCTAAGTGTCCTACCACTAATGAACAAAATCTTGTCCCGGACTAGAAAAATGAAAAGAGCAATCACTTGTCAGATCACAGACGGCAGAGAGAATCTGTAGATACGGCATCCGTTATTTATTTACAGCAAGAAGTAAAATAACCCTTGTCATGGCTGGATGCCAGGGATGGCGAATGAATTATGGATGAATCACGTAGAGTACTTGTTATCCGTGAAATATAACGACAACCGTCTGATGAAAAGCAGAAAAAAAAATCCATTTTAATTCACTTGACGTCAATAAAACTGTTCAGCTGGAAACGTGGAAGAAGTATGACTGATTGGCGTGTAACTTCCATCCTTCATTACCTGGCGTGTTATTAAACTTCAGCTATTGAGATACTTCTGACCAACTTCCCTTTATCCTTTTATTTAAAAGGAATGTCTACAGTTTTGATATCGCTGGACAGGAGATAGTTTGTAAGAGTCCAGTGGGCGTGTCCTCCATGTGAAGTGTCCAGGGCTCTCAGAGCTGCACCCAACTCTCGCCTCTACTGACATTTTGCAGTCCCCTGGTGGATACTAGAGCAGTCTCTCAGGAGCAGAGGGGATTAGTTCTGTGCCTAGTGTAGAGAGCTCAGGACATTAAGGATCTGCCCATCAGACACTTGCAACACACGATGGATTAAAGGGAACCTGTCACCTGAATTTGGCGGGACAGGTTTGCAGTCATATGGGCGGGGTTTTCAGGTGTTTGATTCACCCTTTCCTTGCCCGCTGGCTGCATGCTGGCCGCAATATTGGATTGAAGTTCATGCTGTGTCCTCCGTAGTACACGCCTGCGCAAGGCAATCTTGCCTTGCGCACGCGCATTATGCTTTGCCCAACTGCGGGCAAAGCCGAAAAGCATTAGTGTGCATGCGCTGCAGCACTATGTCCCGGAATACAGCGAAATACTTCCGGGACATAGTGCGCTGGCACATGCGCACTAATGCTTTTCGGCTTTGCCCGCAGTTGGGGAGGACACAGCATGAACTTCAATCCAATATTGTTACCGTAACTATTTCATGTTTAGATATACATTTTGGCCTCTGCTTGTGTCTCCTATAGGCATTTTCTGCTCCTGATTTCAGATATCACATCTTTACTGTTCTGATCTTAAGTAACATTATGACCTGCTACCCATGTATTTTTGCATCTTCACTTTGGACACCAATGTTTTAATAGTAAACTTCATTTGATATATTTTGGAAATACATGGTATGTAATAAAATTTGATTTATATTTTTACTTCTATATATTTGGTGTATTTAGTATATAATAATAGAACTTGGACCCTCAAATATTTATACAATCATATGGAGAAAGTCCAATGGAGGTATATAGTCTGTCCAACTACCATCTTTATTGGGATAATTAAAATATATATATTGTGAAGAAACCAGATTGTATCTTAATTACCCAGACAGCTACGTTTTTGCAGACCAATAAGTACTGGCTCTTCATCTGTATATTGGCTTGTGCATTTGAGTGTTTGTGTCTGGTGGGTCAGGATGCCCACTGATATACTATCTAACATACTGTGTCTGTAATGGTGACTGTACATTGAGTGTGTTGGGCTTTGTTTATTGATGTGTGCTTATATGCTAAGGGTATGTGCACACGTCAGGATTTCTTGCAGAAATTTCCTGAAGAAAACTGGAAATTTTCTGCAAGAAATCCGCTTTTTTTTTGCGTTTTTTTCCCGTTTTTTTGGCTTTTTTTAGCATTTTGCAAGCGTAATTAGCTTGCAGAATGCTAAAGTTTTCCAAGCGATCTGTAGCATCGCTTGAAAAACTGATTGACAGGTTGGTCACACTTGTCAACCATAGTGTTTGACAAGTGTGACCAACTTTTTACTATAGATGCAGCATCAATAGTAAAAGATAGAATGTTTAAAAAAAATAAAAAAATAAAAAAAATGGTTATACTCACCTGCAGACAGCTGATCTCCTCAGCGGCTTCCGTTCCTATAGATGGTGTGTGCAGGACCTTCGATGACGTCGCGGTCACGTGACCGCGACGTCATCTCAGGTCCTTCACACACACACACACCATCTATAGGAACGGAAGCGGCAGCGTGCACCGATGAGAGGCGGGAAGACTCCGGGGGCCATCAAAGTTGAGTATGACTATTTTTAATTTTAATTCTTTTTTTTTTTTTTTTTTTTACCAATTATATGGTGCCCAGTCCGTGGAGGAGAGTCTCCTCTCCTCCACCCTGGGTACCAACCGCACATGATCTGCGTACTTCCTGCATGGTG
This sequence comes from Ranitomeya variabilis, assembly GCF_051348905.1. Lineage (NCBI taxonomy): Eukaryota > Metazoa > Chordata > Amphibia > Anura > Dendrobatidae > Ranitomeya > Ranitomeya variabilis. Next base: position 111,322,519 of record NC_135234.1, read on the forward strand.
GGCATAGCCACATACGGAAAGTAAGCAGATCAATGCATTCCTAGGTGTGCGGAATCCCCGCAATTCCGCAAATTTAATGAAGATGTTGCTTTTTTTTCCGCGATGCGATTTTTTCGCGGAAAAAAATGCAACATTTGCACAAGAAATGCGGAATACACTGAAAATAATGGGAGGCATATGTAAGCTTTTTTCACGTTTTTATAGCGAAAAAAATGCGAAAAATACTGAACGTGTGCACATGGCCTAATAGTGCTACTTAATCCCATCATCATTGTTTGCCTTAAGGCCCCGTCTCACATAGCGAGATCGCTAGCGACATCGCTGCTGAGTCACAAGTTTTGTGACGCAACAGCGACCTCAGTAGCGATCTCGCTATGTGTGACACGTACCAGCGATCAGGCCCCTGCTGTGAGATCGCTGGTCGTGTCGGAATGGCCTGGACCTTTTTTTGGTCGTTGAGGTCCCGCTGACATCGCTGAATCGGTGTGTGTGACACCGATCCAGCGATGTCTTCACTGGTAACCAGGGTAAACATCGGGTTACTAAGCGCAGGGCCGCGCTTAGTAACCCGATGTTTACCCTGGTTACCAGCGTAAATGTAAAAAAAAAAAAAAAACGTACATACTCACATTCCGGTGTCCGTCAGGTCCCTTGCCGTCTGCTTCCTGCTCTGACTGTGAGCGCCGGCCGTAAAGTGAGAGCAGAGCGCAGCAGTGACGTTACCGCTGCGCTCTGCTCTCACTGTACGGCGGCACTGTCAGAGCAGGAAGCAGACGGCAAGGGACCTGACGGACATCAGATGGTGAGTATGTACGGTTTGTTTTTTTTTACATTTACGCTGGTAACCAGGGTAAACATCGGGTTACTAAGGCCCTGCGCTTAGTAACCCGATGTTTACCCTCAGGGGTGGATTAAGGGTAGCCAGGGCCCCGGGCTGTTCAGACACTGTGGCCCCCCCCCGGTCATGTGACGGGGGTCATGTGATACCCGAACCAGATTATTCCGGAAAAATGGCCCTACTCTACTGTAACCTATTAAATATTTGTTGAAATCTGCAATACAATTTAGGTATATTTTGACCAATAATATCACATACAAGGAACAAATACCACCGCACCAGGTCAAGACCACATATTACCACCACTTGGTGACCAAATAGCACATTCAAGGGACAAATACCACACCATTTCCAGACCACATATTACCACCACATAGTGACTGAATACTACAATACTGATTAGTAATTAAAAAAAAACCAAAAACACAATACTATCACAAGTGCCAGTATTCACAGGAGATCTGTACTTAGTATGCAGTGTCTGTGTACAGGTAATACAGTGATCACTGGTGACATTGTACACAGGACCTCTGTATATAGTATACAGTGTATAGTGTCAGTGTATAGGTAACACTGACTCACCAGTGACGTCTCTGGGTGAAGTCCTCCATCTTTCATCCAGCACAGACCGCCATCATTTCTTCCAGCCAGGACTAATTTCTGCAGGAAATAACATAGTTATCTAGAGCTCTGCTCGCAGAACACATTACTTAATTTTTCACAACTTCTACATTACACCACATGGAGAAAAAAAGGCGATATAGTGTCACTCTGCACAGTAACAGGACCGCCCCCCCTCCCATTTAAAACAGTATACTCAATAAATAAAATAAATACATCACTGCAGTAATAATATCCCTTAATTAGCCCCTATGGTAATAATTTTCCCCACCCTGGCCCCGTGTGTCTCATTCCTGGCTCCAGCCATATGTTCTCCCATCCTGCCCTCATGAGTATCCATTCTACACCATATGATCTCCCCATCCTGCCCCATCTGTCTCCATCGTATCCATCCTGCCCCATGATCCAATCCTGCCCCGTGTCTCCAATCATGCCGTGTGTCTACATTCTGCCCATGCCTCCAGCAATCTGCCCCCAGTGTCTCCAGCAATCTGCCCCCAGTGTCTCCAGCAATCTGCCCCCAGTGTCTCCAGCAATCTGCCCCCAGTGTCTCCAGCAATCTGCCCCCAGTGTCTCCAGCAATCTGCCCCCAGTGTCTCCAGCAATCTGCCCCCAGTGTCTCCAGCAATCTGCCCCCAGTGTCTCCAGCAATCTGCCCCCAGTGTCCAGCAATCTGCCCCAGTGTCTCCAGCATTACCCCCAGTGTCTCCAGCATTACCCCCAGTGTCTCCAGCATTGCCCCCAGTGTCTCCAGCATTGCCCCCAGTGTCTCCAGCATTGCCCCCAGTGTCCAGCAATCTGCCCCAGTGCCTCCAGCATTGCCCCCAGTGTCTTCAGCATTGCCGTTCGCAAAAAAAAAAAAAAAAAGAGTTCTCCTCACCTTACCAGCGCTCCAGCGGCGAGCAGCTCCCTCCAGCAGCGCACACTCGCCGGCGACTGACAATGACGTCAGACGCCGGCGACGTGTGCGCTGCGGCCGACTTCAGCTGCCAGCCTCCAATTGGCTGGCTGGCGGCTGTTGTTAACTACTGAGGTGCGGGCGAGCGCCCGCACCTCAATAGGAAAGCGCCGCAACGCCGGAAGGGGCCCGGTGAGCAGATGAGAAGAGGCCCGATGCCGGCCCCCCTCTCTCTGCCCACCGGGTCTGGGGGCACATAAATGCCGGCGGCGGCGGGCATTCGCAGTACTCGGGCGGTCAATCTGTGCGGTAGCCCAGGGCCCCCCCCACACCACTGGGCCCTGGGCTACCGCCCATATTGACCCTCTTATAATCCGCCCCTGTTTACCCTGGTTACCCGGGTGCTGCAGGGGGACTTTGGCATCGTTGAAGACAGTTTCAACGATGCCGAAGTCGTTCCCCTGATCGATGGTCGCTGGAGAGAGCTGTCTGTGTGACAGCTCCCCAGCGACCACACAGCGACTTACCAACGATCACGGCCAGGTGGTATCGCTGGTCGTGATCGTTGGTAAATCGCTATGTGAGACGGGGCCTTTATCTTGATGTTGGACTGGGAGACCCTGGGTGATTCTGGGAGTGGCTTACATGCCTTGGGCTTAGAAAGACTCAGATCACATCCTGGAGTCTGAAGTAAAGGTACCTTCACACGAAGCGACGCTGCAGCGATAGCGACAACGATGCCGATCGCTGCAGCGTCGCTGTTTGATCGCTGGGGAGCTGTCACACAGACCGCTTTCCAGCGACCAACGATGCCGAGGTCCCCGGGTAACCAGGGTAAACATCGGGTTGCTAAGCGCAGGGCCGCGCTTAGTAACCCGATGTTTACCCTGGTTACCAGCGTAAAAGTAAAAAAAACAAACAGTACATGCTCACCTGCGCGTCCCCCAGCGTCTGCTTCCTGACACTGACTGAGCTGAGCATGGATATGTTTGGAGAAAGCCAGGGTTGGGACCCGCGCTGGTCGCCTGGTTCCATGGAGATGGTCAGATAAGCCAGGTGGTGACTCTCGTGTCAACTGGCCTTGGACCTTGTATGGACTCTATGGACAGTTCTTGGTCATCTCCCTATGCTTGTCGTTACCCCTTCTCTGTGCGTTCATCCACAGATGGAGTAGCGACCCTGGGAGCTCTGACATCATGTCATACTGGAAATACATGGAGACGCAGTGATCTTTTATATGCGCCCATGTAACCAAACAATTCCAGTCATGGTGGGATTGTTCTGTTTGCCATTGTGTGTTGTGGTTCAATAAAGTATTGCCACACTGTTTTACCTTAACCCTGTGTTGTCTGTGTAGTGTATTGCCCACGGGGAGATAGAGCGGGCGTTCAGTGGTATGAGCCGTGGTCCATGCAGTCTTGCTAAAGACAGCCGGGTCAGCGGACGAGAGCACCCACTGACCCTGTTTCTCCGTAACATATATGTAACACCCCAGGTAACCAGTTGTTACAGTGGCATTGCTTTCCTTTCGGGGAGAGTAATGTCATGCTTGGAAGCGAGGAAGGATCCCTTTAACAGGTAATCCGTACATACAACACTGTTCTGACTCCAGGCCAGAAGGGGGAGCTCTGAAACCGGTTTCAGGGGAGCTTCCCTAGATATATAGACATACATATTCTGGTCTGGGGGAGGAGTTAGTTAGTCTGTCAGTGGAGTGAGAGGAAGCAGACACAGAGTCTGAGAAGAAAGCTGGGGCCGTGCAGCTACGTGAGGTGCTGCAGCTCCTGGGAATGGAAAGAGGAAAGCAGAGCAGTCTGTAGGAGACAAACGGAAGAGAAGCAAAAGGCGAAGTGAAGAGCTAGAGAAGCTGCGACTGCGCTTCCTCCACGCTGAAGCGCATGAAACCGGTGGCTGGAAGACCGAGGTTGTGGGGGTAACTTCATACTCCATGGCTGAAACCAGCGGAGAGCTGAATTTCAAGTCACCTGTCCACCAGTAACACCCGAAGGCACAATAACACATATAGCCTGGGTCATAATTAGAGATCCTGTAAAACGGCTCGCGTTACCTTCCATGCAGGTAGTGTCCTACCTACAGGGGGACAGAGAGAATGTGTGGACCTTGTGTAAGGCCTAAGGCAGCAAGGGACTACAAGACAGCACTAGAAGGAAGGCTTCTGATCCCACCTGGCTAACGGGATTCCTGAGTCCAGGCCGGCCGGGCCACACCAGCATCCGTGATCTGGACCCTGGACTGTGGCTGCCTTGAATCAGTAAAGAGACTGCAACCTTGTGTCCTCTTTCTTTCTACACCATCTACCATCTGTCCCTACTACACCGGGAGCCCTGGGGACCCAGCTTCACCTGTGGGAAGCCGTACCATCCCTTGCTGCCATAACATCACCCCAGTGACGCCTTTAAGCAGCGTCAGTCATCCCTGACCGAATACCGCAGGTGGCGTCACGAACAAACTTTATTCAAATACCCCTTTAAAGTCCTTTCCCTTTTACTTAGATGCCCAGGGCCACGGTCCGGGTCGCTGCCACCGTGACTTCCCCTTTAATGACCACCAGACCCAGTAACCCCTAGGTCCTGGTGGGCGCTCCATATAGATGTGGGTCCGACGCCAGAGAAACCCAGTGGTCATCTCTTACAGCTCCGGTCTGGGTACAGAATAGGAGCTGATCAGCAGTCCTCTGCACATAGTACACAGCTGTGCTGTCCAGCTCCATTCAATGTCTACATCTGGCTGCCAGCAAAGCCAAGACCAGCTGATCGGTGGAGGAGATCAGGTGCCTCAGATCCCCATATTGATATCGATGACCACTTAGTCAAAGGATAGATCATCAACATTAGATGCCCAGACAAAAAGGGCCTTCTCACCCGATTCATGCTGTCCAAGCAGGAAACCGACCCTTGGTGCACAATTGAATTTTTCTGTGAAAAGCGCCGGCATGTCAGAGAAAATACGCTTAAAATATCCGCCCCGGACAGCTCTCCGCAGCCCTACTGCTGATGATTGATAGATCTCTCCCTATGTACACAAGAGGCAGACACCCATCCATCACTGCTGGGAAGATTGTTCATGGATATTTTCTATGAAAAGCCAAACAGTGTTTCAGAGGAAATTAGACGTGAAATCAATCATGCCGTGGTTTGGGCAGCGTGAGGCAGGTGACAGGTTCCCTTTAATTGGTTCACAACAGCTTTCTGCTATATTGACAAAATTATTACTTTCTACCCTTCAGTTGCACCTTTTTTTTTTTCAATTAGCCTCTAAAAAAGTCTGTCCTTGATACTTGGATAAGTGGATCAGGAATAAACAAAACAAAACAAAAAAAAAAAAACAGGCCGGCCACCTGACCTAAGGCATTTGTCACTGCAAGACCTTCCACAAGCTCCAGAAACAAACAGACTTCATAAACCGGGCAGAGAAGTCAGGTGTCAAGTTCCTACTAATCCCCTCCATTTTGGATAAGGACCAACTAGAGAAAGGGTATGTCAGCGGAGAGCAGTGGGCAAGGTCCAAGTCCGAGACACTGGTCTGATCTGTAGGTGGAAAAAAAGGCAAAATGGCTTCTAGGACACTGACAAGATCCCCTTCCTCCAACTCAATATTGGTTGTGGTACTAGAAGCGACAAATATATTGTTTTTACATTTAGCATTTCTTTAAAAGCCCCATACACACTAAAGGGAAGTTGGCTAGACCCACCAATAGCAGTGGGATCCAATGACGTCTAATGTGTACAGGGGCCTACTGCATCCCCCCACCCAAATAATGATGGGGAAAGAAGGCTCCCACCTGCCGAGTTTCATTTGAAGACCCTTTAGTTCAGCTCTCCCATAGGCCTCGTTCACACATCAGCATTTGCATCACTGTTTGTAGAAGAAAATGAGGAGAGGAGCTTACAGGGAGAAGCTAGAGATTGTTCTGTGTTTGGAGGCACTCCTGGTCTTGGCAAACAAATACTGATGTGTGAATGAGGCCATAGAGAACACTGGATAATGAACATCCCTCTGTCTCGTTCCTACTAAAGTAGGAAATGTAAGAGGAAAAAAAAATCGTTTCTTATAAATTAAATCCCACACCAATACAGCACAGCCAATTCTTACTGGTCAAGTAGTCATGACCAACTCCCCGTATATCGGTCACCTGACTGATGACAGCCAATCACTGACCTCACTGGTCACGTACGTGTAAACATCACTGCAGTGGCCAGCGATTGGCTAGAGCAGTCAGGTGACTTTGGGACAGAACGTTATCACTGCAGTACAGATACAGTATATATATATATATATATATATATATATATACACTTTTTTTTTTATTGGGACAAAACTTCATTTAAAAGTTGTAGCGAACCGTTTTGCCTAGAGATGGGCATCCAGGGGCCATACATCCTAGTCCGAATTGCCCATGGCGACTAGCCTCAGAAATAAATGCTGTGGCAGCTCTTGGCAGGGCTGTGCTGCCAGGTGAATGTGTGACAGATCGGGCAGCAGGTAGATGTCGCATTACCACTAGTGAATATAACTACACACACCCAACGCCTTGGCGTTTACCTATGCATCATATTACAACAGCTGCAGAAAAAAAATAGTAATCTTCAGAAACATAGCATCAGTGCCAATTCTACAAGACACCATGTCACCCATCTACTGGCAGACTACTGAAACCCATCACTTTAGCCATTAAAAAAATATACACTAAATTCTAAGGATTTATAGCCCGGGTCACGTGAAAAGGCCATTTTTCTTCTCAAATCTGAGAAGGTTTGTGACATTTAATTTGAGAGCAGCATGATGTAGGGGCAGAGAGCCTAATTCCAAGGATGGGTCATTTGCTGGGCAGCTTACCGTAGTTTCAATACAGTCAAGTGTTTTATCAGCAGGAGATTATCACTGCCCGACTAAAGGTACCGTCACACTAAGCGACGCTGCAGCGATACAGACAACGATGCCGATCGCTGCAGCGTCGCTGTTTGGTCGCTGGAAAGCTGTCACACAGACCGCTCTCCAGCGACCAACGATGCCGAGGTCCCCGGGTAACCAGGGTAAACATCGGGTTGCTAAGCGCAGGGCCGCGCTTAGTAACCCGATGTTTACCCTGGTTACCAGTGCAAAATGTAAAATAACAAACAGTACATACTCACCTTCGCGTCCCTCGCCGTCCGCTTCCTGCACTGACTGAGCGCCGGCCCTAACAGCAGAGCGGTGACGTCACCGCTGTGCTCTGCTTTCACTTACGGCCGACGCTCAGTCAGTGCAGGAAGCGGACGGCGGGGGACGTGTGACAGACATCAGAGGGTGAGTATGTACTGTTTGTTTTTTTACATTTTACACTGGTAACCAGGGTAAACATCGGGTTACTAAGCGCGGCCCTGCGCTTAGTAACCCGATATTTACCCTGGTTACCATTGTAAAACATCGCTGGTATCGTTGCTTTTGCTGTCAAACACAACGATACACGGCGATCTGACGACCAAATAAAGTTCTGAACTTTAATCAACGACCAGCGATATCACAGCAGGATCCTGATCGCTGCTGCGTGTCAAACTAAACGATATCGCTATCCAGGACGCTGCAACGTCACGGATCGCTAGCGATATCATTTAGTGTGATGGTACCTTAAGTTGTGTGTGCAACAATGACCAGCTAATCTGTGAAGGCCTCGTTCACACATCCTGGAGATTCCTGTACTGGAAAAACCAGTACTGGCGAAATTCATGGTCCGTGTGACTGCAGCCGCTGACTACAACTGGGGGCGCATATGTCCGTATTTACGGTCTTTAAAAAAACAGACCGCATATGGAAACTAAAAAAAATGGACATGTGAAGGAGGCTAAAGGGTGTGTAGGATAGGTCATCGAGGTCTGATCGGTGGGGTTACGACACTGCTGACAGCCAGCGCCCCCCACCCATCAACTGCTCTTACTGTTGGCCGGAACTGCTCAGTTACAGAGCTGCACAGCCCCACCAACAGTATAGTGCCCACAGCCAGATACTGCACTGTCGCCGTCCTATCGACAAGTGGGTGGATGTGCAGCACCCGGCCGCAGCCACTATTCCATCGACAGAACTGTGTTGTGCAGCCCCATAACAGTATTTATGGCCGCCATCGCCACCGGGAACAGCCGAAATGCGGAGTGTCGCACCCCCACCGATCAGACATTTATGACCCACCCTAAGTATAGGCCATCAGTGTTAAAGTCCAGACAACCCCTTTAAGTATCCATTTACACTGGCTGACATTCATGAATGTCCATTACACACCTTCGTTGCCCGATTGGCCCCTCTACTCAGCAATAATCCAATGATCACATGTAAGGTGAAATTAAATTTTAAGCTTGCTTAAAAAATTATTGTTCTTGGCAGCACATCACTCCTTGTAACCAGAAGTGCTGCCGAGAACAATGATATTGTATGGGTACAGAGGGATCGGTTACTGACCGGCGATCGGTGGTCACTTCATGTAATGTAGCCCTAGACCCTGAGGGTTTACCGGGAGACATTGTCAGTGCTCGGCCACCGCCATCACTCCCATAGACAATGACTGGAGCAGTGCTCGTGTGTCCAGGTCGCTTTCCGGACCACCGCTAGCAGGACCACCAGTGACCAGACATTTATACGATGGAAACCGCACATAAATGTAGTAACTGGCATTATCAGTAACAATATACCACGGAGGAGGTAGAGCATCATTCACAGACGGGGCAGCGGAGCCCCCGGCCCATGATAGTGATATAAAGGGGGGATCCGTGTGATGAGCCGGGCTCCGAGCCTCCGCACAGGGCACAGATGGCGTCCGCTGCTCCCCCAATACAAAACACTGGAGCCCCAAATATCAATGGACCATTGCACTAATGACCAGTCTTTGTGGCACTGGCACCGGGCACACAGGAACGCAGACTGATTGGCATTAGGGGCACAAGTGAAAGGCCCCATACTTTCCCCTTACATGCTGGTTAGGATGGGATCTGCCAGTAAGCCCCAGTGCCTGGTACATGTGCACACACACAAATTGACCAATAGGTCACACTAACCAAAAAACGTGAAAAAGTGAAAAAAGAAAAAAGTGAACGAAAAATTCTAAAAACACTGCAGACATTGCTGCATAATTACACTAAATAGCATGTACCCCACAGTTACCTCAAAAAAGTTTTTGGAAAAAAAGAAAAAAATTTTTTTGGATAGTGCAGAGTTATGGGGTACAGCGGGGCACAGTTGGAGTGTGCTTAGTTAAATATTCAGAGGTCATGAGTAGTGAAGCCTCTAATAGATGTAACAGTAGGTCACTGTCTTAGTTAGTGGTTGATGACCTGAAAATCATAGACAGACCAATAAGACTAATGTACAGAGTGGATCCCTAGGCAAGATAGCACCCCTCCGAAAAGGTTAGCAGATATATGAGTACACTCAATGGATGTAAGTATTTTGTTGGGTGATATAGATATTACACCCTAAATTGTCCAAAAAATAAAACCCACTCCTGTAGCCATTGTTGCTAGACCTCTGAAGCCATTGTTGCTATATCCGAATTTATCCCCTGATGAGCCCCTAAACTGGGAAGGGGTGAAACGCGTAGGGATGGCGAGATGGGACTGAATATGTCACCTACTCAGATAAGTTTTTTTCTTTATGTTTCTTTGTCAAGACAGACCAAGTACAGTACTTGCTTATAGGATAGCAATGAGGGATTGGCCTCAGACATTTTGGGCTTGTAGATGCACTAATCTAATGTTATTGAGAGACAATTTATGTGACACCAATTTGTTTTGTGTTTTTTCCTTTTTTCTGATTTTGTTGAATATTTTGTTAATTTTTTCTTTGCTATAAGATGCGGAACTCGTATGGCATCTAGAGTGCAGACTAATGTGTCACTGACAGCAATAAAAGTGTATCAGATTATCCATTATAGAGAGGGTAATGAGAGATGGTTCTCAGTTGTTTCTGTACTCTGATGTGCATTAGCCCCTAAACCAAATGAGAAATACTATATGCGATATCCTAAGGGATTGGTCTCAGACATTTTGGGCTTGTAGATGCACTAATCTAACGTTATTGAGAGACACTTTATGTGATACCTATTTGTTTTGTGTTTCTTTCTTTTTTCTGACTTTGTTTAATATTTTGCTAAGTTTTTCTATGGTATAAGATGCGGAACTCGTATGGCATCTAGAGTGCAGACTAATGTGTCACTGACAGCAATAAAAGTGTATCAGACTATCTATTATAGAGAGAGTAATGAGAGATGGTTCTCAGCTGTTTCTGTATTCTGATGTGCATTAGCCCCTAAACCAAATGAGAAATACTATATGCGATATCCTATAAGGGATTGGCCTCAGATATTTTGGGTTTATAGATGCACTAATCCAACGCAACTGAGAGACACTTTGTGTGATACCAATTTGTTTTGTGTTTCTATGGTATAAGATGCGGAACTCGTATGGCATCTAGAGTGCAGACTAATGTGTTACTGACAGCAATAAAAGTGTATCAGACTATCTATTATAGAGAGGGTAATGAGAGATGGTTCTAAGCTGTTTCTGTACTCTGATGTGCATTAGCCCTTAAACTAAATGAGAAATACTATATGCGATATCCTATAAGGGATTGGCCTCAGATATTTTGGGCTTATAGATGCACTAATCTAACGCAATTGAGAGACACTATATGTGATACCAATTTGTGTTGTGTTTCTTTCTTTCTTTTGATTTTGTTTAATGTTTTGCTGATTTTTTCTATGTTATAAGATGCGGAACTCGTATGGCATCTAGAGTGCAGACAAATATGCTACTTATAGCAATATGAGCTTATCAGATCATCTAATATAGAGCGAGTAATGAGGGATGGTTCTCAGTCATCTCTGTATTCTGGTGTGCATTAGCCCTTAAACTAAATGAGAAATACTATATGTGATACCCTATAAGGCAGATAATTTTTTCATTTGGGTCTATTTTTTTTTTTTTTTGTTGAATATTTTGTTTTATTTTTTGGACAATTTAGGGTGTAATATCTATATCACCCAACAAAATACTTACATCCATTGAGTGTACTCATATATCTGCTAACCTTTTCGGAGGGGTGCTATCTTGCCTAGGGATCCACTCTGTACATTAGTCTTATTGGTCTGTCTATGATTTTCAGGTCATCAACCACTAACTAAGACAGTGACCTACTGTTACATCTATTAGAGGCTTCACTACTCATGACCTCTGAATATTTAACTAAGCACACTCCAACTGTGCCCCGCTGTACCCCATAACTCTGCACTATCCAAAAAAATTTTTTTCTTTTTTTCTCAAAAAACTTTTTTGAGGTAACTGTGGGGTACATGCTATTTAGTGTAATTATGCAGCAATGTCTGCAGTGTTTTTAGAATTTTTCGTTCACTTTTTTCTTTTTTCACTTTTTCACGTTTTTTGGTTAGTGTGACCTATTGGTCAATTTGTGTGTGTATGTCTGTGGGTACCTGGGTGTGGGTAGCAAGTAGGACCCTACTAGGGTGAGAAGGGACAGTCGACGGTGAGCGGGGGCGCCATATCGAATTCTAGGGTGCCAACCTCCGCTGGTAGGTAGGTTTAAGACACTTTAGGGCCACCTACAGGGACTGTGTCAGGCATATTTGCTAATTTCTCCCTATTTTTCTAGCTTACCCAACCCAGTTGGCTGATGTTGATTGCATACAATTGAGTTTTATTTATTGGAATTTTAGATAAGTTAATAGTAATAAAATATCGTTTTAAAGGATAGTACGTTTTTTCTGGTTATTCAATTTAATATATCCTTTCAATATTCTAGCTGGTTTTCTATACATGTGCACACCATGACATCACGGGGCTTCACTTTCTGCCAATCCAATTCAGCTTCTTGTCTGGATTCTGAGAAAGCTGCGGACACAGATGCCATCACATGATCCTACATGGGGGATGTGGGCAGAGCGCCTGTCAGGAGCCTGGGAAAGCTGGGGAGGGCAATGGAAGCCGTACAAGCAGATGAAGACGGCTGTGCGTGCACCTGGGCATCCTCACCACAGGGGGTACTCACCAGCCAGGATGGCTTTGCCAGGGTGTGTGATTTTCCCTCGCCCTCCTCCTGGAGCAGCGGCAGCCAGAGACCCGGGGACCACCCGCCTGCTGCCACTCACTGCCGTCCGCGATAGCTCGCAGGGCCCCTCGGTGACGGTGAACGGCTGCAGGATGGAAGACATGGCAGCTGGGAGGCAGCGGCGACGGAATAAAGGTAGCGCGAGCCCACAGGAGAGTAAAGACCCTGCGCGCGGCCACACCCCCTCATTAATATGCCAGACGGGTCTCCGCCTCAGAACTGTGATTCTTCCCAGTGCAGTCACGCCCACTAACAGGCGCTTATTAATATTAAGTAGGACACGCCTATTAGTCGCCACGCCCCCTTAGCTGCTCTCATACACGAGGCTCATTAATAAAACATGAGGTGGAACACGCCGATTGGTTCCTGGGTGAACTCTGTGTGTCGTATACGTAATAGATTGCAGTCTGCGAGTAAAGGGGCGTCCTCTGCTACCTGATTGGCTGGACGAGTACTATGGCGATTTTCTGATTGGCTGCTGTGAGATAAGGCGAGACGAGAAGTTGAAAGGGGCAGTGTGATTGCTCGCGGACCCTCCCGTGCCTGCTCACCTCCTAACCTGGGGATTGTGACTGGTGGTCGTCACCAGAGCTGATTGCTCACAGCGGGGGCCACTTGTGTGCTGTGCAGAGGAATCTGTGACCACCAGGCTATGGCACAGGCTCCGCTGGTCCTCAGCTTCCTTCATGCTTCTCACTTCACCTGATTCAAGCCCTTCGGATGTCCTCCGCTGTCAGATTCTTACAAGTTTTGATCAGCTGCTTCTTAAAGGGACAGCAGGGAATTAAAGGGATCTTTAGCATGCCCCTAAGTGCTGGTGCACACGACCATTTAACTCGGACGCGTGCTATCTGTGGTTTTCATGGATCACACTCCTACCCATGTTATTCTGTGGGGCAGTGTGGAAAAAAAATCGGTCTGCCATTGTCTATGGGTCAGTGGAAATCATCGCACGGCGCTCTGAGGTCACCTGTGCGTGCTCCGGTTTTCATGGACTGACTGAATGGAGAAGGTGGAGAAACTTGTTCTTTTTCTCTCCACATCCGAGACAAACTCATCCCACTCTGATCAGAATAATCGGCCCGTTTCATTTGTCTCAGTCGTGTGACCCCAGCCTTAGGGAATATGGACATTATAGATCCACGCGGGGTCCCCCATTAGGGCAGAGTGTACCAGCCCCTCCAATCTACTGGTCTGGATTCGTCCTTGTACCCATCTGTATGGCCAACATGTCACCCCCATCTCTCCTGTGGCAGTCACAGTGGGCCGGACTTGCCACGGCTTCCACATAGCATCTGTATTTCTATAATTAAAGGGCTTTTCCACTTGTAAAAGAAGTGGACACCAAATGTTACATCAAAAGCTCGAATAACCGCTGCGGCTGGTCACTGCCTGTACCCCCTACATCTGTAGACCCCTGGAGCTCAGTGATTGGCTCCAGCCAGGGGAGCAACAATAGGTGCAGGGGTTGCAATCGCACCGGGCCCTGGAGCCTAGGGGCCCAAAAGGTTCCTTTGTCCCATTCCTGTTGGATCTTTTGCATTGGGGCCCACAAGCTTCAAGTCCCACCAGTGTCTGCAGCGGTGCTGTAACCTGCCGATGTCACACAGAGCCCATCTGCGGGAGCTGGGGAGGGTGAGAACTACCTGTGTGGGTTTATGTTGCAGCTATTGTTTGGGGTTCACTATGGCACTCATATTAGTGGGTATAAGTAACTATGACAACAGAGGAACATCTAGACTCGCTGATTGCAATTAGCTGCATGAATTGTCTCCTCCTAGGCTGAGGCAGCTGTGTCTCTCCCATGTGCTTTAGGCCGGGGTCACACTTGCGAGTGCAATGCGAGAAACTCACATCAATACCCGGGACCGGAGCGTTCAGCTGCATAGAAATACATGTAGCCGCACACTCCGGTCCGAGTGCCGGCGGCCACTACAAATAGAGCGCATGAGGAGCTCAGTAAGGTGGGATCTTCAACCATTTATCATTATCAGACTGACAACAGAAAAGAACATTCATCTTTTTCACATATTTTCTATCATAGCAATCATTGACGTGATCCTCAGTTTTCGGCCGGGGTCACCCTGGTGTATGTTCTCTCCTGTGAAGGAATTAGATCAGTTATATACTCTGTCAGAGTGAGATCCGAGTGTCATCTTGCTGTGATCCGAATCTCTCGCATGTGTCAATCGCTGCACAGGTGTGAAGAAAACTGAAAACTTAATTTCTCCATTGTCTTGAGTCCACAGATGTCAGACTGCACTCGGACGTCATCTGAGTGCAGTCTGACATCTGTGGACTCAAGACAATGGGGAAATTAAGTTTCACACACACCTATAGACTTGTATGGGTGCGTGTCAGCCACATTCCAGAGCCACACGCAGCATGGTGCGATTTTTTTTCTAGTGCCGAATGTGCATGATAAAATAATCACAGATGTGCACTGTCCCATAGTATAACATTGTGCCGAGTGCTATCCAATAAAACATCAGCTAGCATTTGCCCGATGTATGAGTGAACCCCCAGGGTCACAGTGAACATTAACCCCTTCCCGACCTTCGACGCCTTGTAGGCATCATGAAAGTCGGTGCCAATCCGACCCATGACGCCTATGTGGCGTCATGGAATGATCGCGTCCCTGCAGATCGGGTGAAAGGGTTAACTCCAATTTCACCCGATCTGCAGGGACAGGGGGAGTGGTACTTTAGCCCAGGGGGGGTGGCTTTGCCCCCACGTGGCTACGATCGCTCTGATTGGCTGTTGAAAGTGCAACAGCCAATCAGAGCATTTTGCAATATTTCACCTATGAAAATGGTGAAATATTGCAATCCAGCCATGGCCGATGCTGCAATATCATCGGCCATGGCTAGAAATCCAGATCTGCCCCCCCCCCACCGCCACCGATCTCCTCCCCAGTCCTCCGTTCTGTCCCGTACTCCCCTCCGTCCGCCTGTCCACTCCCCCCGTGCTCCGATCCCCCCCCTGTGCTCCGATCCACCCCCCTGTGCTCAGATCCACCCCCCCTCCACCCCCTCATACTTACCGATCCTCGCGGAGTCCGTCCGTCTTCTCCCTGGGTGCCGCCATCTTCCAAAATGGCGGGCGCATGCGTAGTGCGCCCGCTGAATCTGCCGGCCGGCAGATTCGTTCCATGTATATTTTGATCACTGTGATAAAACCTATCACAGTGATCAAAATAAAAAAAATAGTAAATGAACCCCCCCTTTATCACCCCCATAGGTAGGGACAATAATAAAATAAAGAAAATATTTTTTTTTTCCACTAGGGTTAGAACTAGGGTTAGGGTTAGGGGTAGGGGTAGGGTTAGGGGTAGGGTTAGGGTTAGGGTTAGGAGTAGGGTTAGAACTAGGGTTAGCGTTAGAATTAGGCTATGTGCACACGGTGCGGATTTGGCTGCGGATCCGCAGCGGATTGGCCGCTGCGGATTCGTAGCAGTGTTCCATCAGGTTTACAGTAGCATGTAAACCTATGGAAAACCAAATCCGCTGTGCCCATGGTGCGGAAAATACCGCGCGGAAATGCTGCGTTGTATTTTCCGCAGCATGTCAATTCTTTGTGCGGATTTCGCAGCGTTTTACACCTGTTCCTCAATAGGAATCCGCAGGTGAAATCTGCATAAAAAACACTGGAAATCCGCAGTAAATCCGCAGGTAAAACGCAGTGCCTTTTACCTGCGGATTTTTCAAAAATGGTGTGGAAAAATCTCACACGAATCCGCAACGTGGGCACATAGCCTTAGGGTCGGAATTAGAGTTAGGATTGGAATTAAGGCTAGGGTTAGAAATAGGGTTAAGAATAGGCTTGTGGTTAGGGTTATGGTTAGGGGTGTGTTGGGGTTAAAGTTGTGGTTAGGGTTGGGGTTAGGGTTAGGGTTGGGATTAGGGTTAGGGTTGGGGTTAGGGTTGTGGTTAGGGGTGTGTTGGGGTTAGGGTTGTGATTAGGGTTATGGCTAGAGTTGGGATTAGGGTTAGGGGTGTGTTGGGGTTAGTGTTGGAGTTAGAATTGAGGGGTTTCCACTGTTTAGGCACATCAGGGGTCTCCAAACGCAACATGGCGCCACCATTGATTCCAGCCAATCTTGCGTTCAAAAAGTCAAATGGTGCTCCCTCCCTTCCGAGCCCCGACGTGCGCCCAAACAGTGGTTTACCCCCACATATGGGGTACCAGCATACTCAGGACAAACTGGACAACAACTATTAGGGTCCAATTTCTCCTGTTACTCTTGCGAAAATAAAAAATTGCTTGCTAAAACATAATTTTTGAGGAATGAAAAATTATTTTTTTATTTTCACAGCTCTGCGTTGTAAACTTCTATGAAGCACTTGTGGGTTCTAAGTGCTCACTCCACATCTAGATAAGTTCCTTGGGGGGTCTAGTTTCAAAAATGGGGTCAGTTGTGGGGTGTTTCCACTGTTTAGGCACATCAGGGGCTCTGCAAATGGAATGTGACGCCCGCAGACCACTCCATCAAAGCCTGCATTTCAAAACGTCACTACCTCCCTTCCGAGCCCCGACTTGTGCCCAAACAGTGGTTTACCCCCACATATGGGGTATCAGTGTACTCAGGACAAACTGGGCAACAACTATTGGGGTCCAATTTCTCCTGTTACCCTTGTGAAAATAAAAAATTGCTTGCTAAAACATAATTTTTGAGGAAAGAAAAATGATTTTTTATTTTCATGGCTCTGCGTTGTAAACTTCTGTGAAGCACTTGGGGGTTCAAAGTGCTCACCACATATCTAGATAAGTTCCTTGGGGGGTCCAGTTTCCAAAATGGGGTCACTTGTGGGGGGTTTCTACTGTTTATGTACATCAGGGGCTCTGCAAATGCAACGTGACACCCGCAGACCATTCCATCAAAATCTGCATTTCAAAACGTCACTGCTTCCCTTCCGAGCCCCAATGTGTGCCCAAACAGTGATTTAACCCCACATATGGGGTACCAGCGTACTCAGGACAAACTGGACAACAACTATTGAGGTCCAATTTCTCCTGTTACTCTTGCGAAAATAAAAAATTGCTTGCTAAAACATAATTTTTGAGGAATGAAAAATTATTTTTTATTTTCACAGCTCTGCGTTGTAAACTTCTATGAAGCACTTGGGGGTTCTAAGTGCTCACTACACATCTAGATAAGTTCCTTGGGGGGTCTAGTTTCTAAAATGGGGTCACTTGTGGGGGGTTTCTACTGTTTAGGCACATCAGGGGCTCTGCAAACGTAACATGATGCCCGCAGACCATTCCATCAAAGTCTGTATTCCAAAACGTCACTACTTCCCTTCCGAGCCCCGGCATGTGCCCAAACAGTGGTTTTCCCCCACATATGGGGTATCAGCATACTCAGGAGAAACTGGACAACAACTTTTGTGGTCCAATTTCTCCTGTTACCCTTGGGAAAATAAAAAATTGTGGGCTAAAAAATCATTTTTGAGAAAAGAAAAATTATTTTTTATTTTCATGGCTCTGCGGTATAAACTTCTGTGAAGCACTTGGGGGTTCAAAGTGCTCACCACACATCTAGATTAGTTCCATGGGAGGTCTAGTTTCCAAAATGGGGTCACTTGTGGGGGAGCTCCAATGTTTAGGCACACAGGGGCTCTCCAAACGCGACATGGTGTCCGCTAACGATTGGAGCTAATTTTCCATTCAAAAAGTCAAATGGCGCGCCTTCCCTTCTGAGCCTTGCCGTGCACCCAAACAGTGGTTTACCCCCACATATGAGGTATCTGCGTACTCAGGAGAAATTGCCCAACAAATTTTAGGATCCATTTTATCCTGTTGCCCATGTGAAAATGAAAAAATTGAGGCTAAAAGAAATTTTGTGTGGAAAAAAAGTACTTTTTCATTTTTACAGATCAATTTGTGAAGCACCTGAGGGTTTAAAGTGCTCACTATGCTTCTAGATAAGTTCCTTTGGGGGTCTAGTTTCCAAAATGGGCTCACTTGTGGGGGAGCTCCAATGTTTAGGCACACAGGGGCTTTCCAAACGTGACATGGTGTCCGCTAACGATGGAGATAATTTTTCATTCAAAAAGTCAAATGGCGCTCCTTCCCTTCCGAGCCTTACCATGTGCCCAAACAGTGGTTTACCCCAACATGTGAGGTATCGGTGTACTCAGGACAAATTGCCCAACAAATTTTAGTATCCATTTTATCCTGTTGCCCATGTGAAAATGAAAACATTGAGGCTAAAATAATTTTTTTGTGAAAAAAAAGTACTTTTTCATTTTTACGGATCAATTTGTGAAGCACCTGGGGGTTTAAAGTGCTCACTATGCTTCTAGATAAGTTCCTTGGGGGGGTCTAGTTTCCAAAATGGGGTCAGTTGTGGGGGAGCTCCAATGTTTAGGCACACGGGGGCTCTCCAAACGCGACATGGTGTCCGCTAAAGATTGGAGCCAAATTTTCATTTAAAAAGTCAAATGGCGCTCCTTCGCTTCCAAGCCCTGCCGTGCGCCCAAACAGTGGTTTACCCCCACATATGAGGTATCAGCATACTCAGGACAAATTGGACAACAACGTTCATGGTCCAGTTTCTCCTTTTACCCTTGGGAAAATAAAAAAAATGTTGCTAAAAGTTCATTTTTGTGACTAAAAAGTTAATTGTTCATTTTTTCCTTCCATGTTGCTTCTGCTGCTGTGAAACACCTGAAGGGTTAATAAACTTCTTGAATGTGGTTTTGATCACCTTGAGGGGTGCAGTTTTTAGAATGGTGTCACTTTTGGGTATTTTCAGCCATATAGAACCCTCAAACTGACTTCAAATGTGAGGTGGTCCCTAAAAAAAATGGTTTTGTAAATTTTGTTGTAAAAATGAGAAATCACTGGTCAAATTTTAACCCTTATAACTTCCTAGCAAAAAAAATTTTGTTTCCAAAATTGTGCTGATGTAAAGTAGACATGTGGGAAATATTATTTATTAACTATTTTGTGTCACGTAACTCTCTGGTTTAACAGAATAAAAATTAAAAATGTGAAAATTGCGAAATTTTCAAAATTTTCACCAAATTTCTGTTTTTTCACAAATAAACTCAGAAATTATCGACCTAAATTTACCACTATCATGAAGCCCAATATGTCACGAAAAAACAATCTCAGAACCGCTAGGATCCGTTGAAGCGTTCCTGAGTTATTACCTCATAAAGGGACACTGGTCAGAATTGCAAAAAACGGCCAGGTCGTTAAGGTCAAAACAGGCTGGGTCATGAAGGGGTTAAAGGGGTTGTCTCGTACTGTGCATTTCCACAGGCCAGTGACATCGTTCAAGCAGAACCCTTTAACGTGTATGAACCCATCCTAAAACGTGTAGATAGTGGCACAGCTCGGCTTGGTCCTTTTGGACTGGTTGTCCCTGAATCCGTAAGAGAAAACCTCTTCGTCCCTTGTATAAAATCGGAGGCACATGGAGGTAGAGGACAGGCTCGTAGGTTTCTCCAGCCATCGTACACCCATGTGCATGCTGCCTAAATGAGCGCCTTTCCTTTTCTGGCAGCTATGGGGGCACTATATACAGGTCCTTCTCAAAAAATTAGCATATAGTGTTAAATTTCATTATTTACCATAATGTAATGATTACAATTAAACTTTCATATATTATAGATTCATTATCCACCAACTGAAATTTGTCAGGTCTTTTATTGTTTTAATACTGATGATTTTGGCCTACAACTCCTGATAACTCAAAAAACCTGTCTCAATAAATTAGCATATCAAGAAAAGGTTCTCTAAATGACCTATTACCCTAATCTTCTGAATCAACTAATTAACTCTAAACACATGCAAAAGATACCTGAGGCTTTTAAAAACTCCCTGCCTGGTTCATTACTCAAAACCCCCATCATGGGTAAGACTAGCGACCTGACAGATGTCAAGAAGGCCATCATTGACACCCTCAAGCAAGAGGGTAAGGGTACCGTCACACATTGAAATTTCCATCGCTACGACGTTACGATTCGTGACGTTCTAGCGATATCGTTACGATATCGCTGTGTCTGACACGCTACTGCGATCAGACACCCTGCTGAGAATCGTACGTCGTAGCAGATCGTTTGGAACTTTCTTTCGTCGCTTGATCACCCGCTGACATCGCTGGATCGTTGTGTGTGACAGCGATCCAGCGATGTCTTCGCTTGTAACCAGGGTAAACATCGGGTAACTAAGTGCAGGGCCGCGCTTAGTAACCCGATGTTTACCCTGGTTACAAGCGTAAACGTAAAAAAACAAACCGTACATACTCACCCGTCGGTGTCCTTCAGGTCCCTTGCCGTCTGCTTCCTGCTCTGAGTGCCGGCCGGAAAGTGAGAGCAGAGCGCAGCGGTGCTGCGCTCTGCTCTCACTGTACGGCTGCACTCAGAGCAGGAAGCAGACTGCAAGGGACCTGAAGGACACCGACGGGTGAGTATGTACTGTTTGTTTTTTTACGTTTACGCTGGTAACCAGGGTAAACATCGGGTTACTAAGCGCGGCCCTGCGTTTAGTTACCCGATGTTTAACCTGGTTACCCGGTGACTTCGGCATCGCTCCAGCGCCGTGATTGCAACGTGTGACCGCAGTCTACGACGCTGGAGCGATGATTATACGACGCTGCGACGTCACGAATCGTGCCGTCGCAGCGATGAAAATTTCAATGTGTGACGGTACCCTAAGACCCAGAAAGAAATTTCTCAACAAATAGGCTGTTCCCAGAGTGCTGTATCAAGGCACCTCAATGGTAAGTCTGTTGGAAGGAAACAATGTGGCAGAAAACGCTGTACAACGAGAAGAGGTGACCGGACCCTGAGGAAGATTGTGGAGAAGGACCGATTCCAGACCTTGGGGAACCTGAGGAAGCAGTGGACTGAGTCTGGTGTGGAAACATCCAGAGCCACCGTGCACAGGCGTGTGCAGGAAATGGGCTACAGGTGCCGCATTCCCCAGGTAAAGCCACTTTTGAACCATAAACAGCGGCAGAAGCGCCTGACCTGGGCTACAGAGAAGCAGCACTGGACTGTTGCTAAGTGGTCCCAAGTACTTTTTTCTGATCAAAGCAAATTTTGCATGTCATTCGGAAATCAAGGTGCCAGAGTCTGGAGGAAGACTGGGGAGAAGGAAATGCCAAAATGCCTGAAGTCCAGTGTCAAGTACCCACAGTCAGTGGTGTGGGGTGCCATGTCAGCTGCTGGTGTTGGTCCACTGTGTTTCATCAAGGGCAGGGTCAATGCAGCTAGCTATCAGGAGATTTTGGAGCACTTCATGCTTCCTGGCACCTGCTCACAGTGCCAAAACCACTGGTAAATGGTTTACTGACCATGGTATTACTGTGCTCAATTGGCCTGCCAACTCTCCTGACCTGAACCCCATAGAGAATCTGTGGGATATTGTGAAGAGAAAGTTGAGAGACGCAAGACCCAACACTCTGGATGAGCTTAAGGCCGCTATTGAAGCATCCTGGGCCTCCATAACATCTCAGCAGTGTCACAGGCTGATTGCCTCCATGCCACACCGCATTGAAGCAGTCATTTCTGCCAAAGGATTCCCGACCAAGTATTGAGTGCATAACTGAACATTATTATTTGATGGTTTTTTTGTTTGTTATTAAAAAACACTTTTATTTGATTGGACGGGTGAAATATGCTAATTTATTGAGACAGGTTTTTTGGGTTATCAGGAGTTGTATGCCAAAATCATCAGTATTAAAACAATAAAAGACCTGACAAATTTCAGTTGGTGGATAATGAATCTATAATATATGAAAGTTTAATTGTAATCATTACATTATGGTAAATAATGAAATTTAACACTATATGCTAATTTTTTGAGAAGGACCTGTATTTGCCAACTCTCCCAAAAAGTCTGTAAGGCTTTTTAATAAAAAAAAAAAATGGTGGGGGGACACATCCCAGAAAAGAAGAGCCCTGGTGTCCAAACTTATAAAAAGGGGCCAAGAAATGGGGCTCAGAGGGGGCTGTAAAGGGGGCGTGGTTAGGTAAATTGTTGCCACTGCACCCTGGGACCCCCCAGAAGTTATACAGGTTGGACAGTGTGCATTTTTAGAGAGAGACCTTGGATATTCCCCAGTACGATGCACAATTTTTATTTTGTCACCCTATGTTCCTCTATCCGTAGGTGATGGGCATGCAGTGAACCCTTGGGGTCTCCTACAGTGCGGCCATGCCCCCTGGTGTATCTCCCACGGTGTGGTCATCCCCCGGGGGTCTCCCACAGTGCAGCCATACTGTGCTCTGCTCCCGGCTTTACATGACTATCTTCAGATCCTGCCATAACCACAGACAATGTCAGGCTCCGCTCATATAACACGCAAGGCAGACGGGCTCCATTCACTGACAGCAATCAGTGTGCACAGTGCATGATCACTACAGATGGGGAGGCCGCGCCCGTGTCGTCATGGAGACGCGTCCTTCCTGCTTCCATGGTAACCGCCTTGTGTTGCCGGCAGGAGATGAGCTGCTGAGATCGGCGCAGAGAATCCTCACTCCAGATCTCCGCACCAGGTATACTGCCAGCTGTTTTGGGTAGAAAAGGTTTTGCTGCTGCAGAACCTCTTGAGTAAAAGTATCTAGCTAGAAGTATGTAAAAAGAACTAGGAACACTGTGTTTCTCAGGCCTATGCGGGTATATAGGGGCCCAGGGTGAGGTAGGATTGCTGGGAGCGTCGGTTACAATTGGGTCCCTGCTCCTGATGGGCGATACAACACAGGGGCCACATAGCAGGACAATGGAGGCACTAGATACATGACATGGATGAAGGGGGGGGCAGTATGGTGCCAGCAGGGAGAAGATGAAGGGTTAAACCAGCAGAAGGGCAGTTCTGATTGGAGGAGATCTAGTGACTTATGGTGATCTGTTTGGGACAGCGGATGTGGTGAGCGTCCTCCCAACCAAACATTGTCACTTGTTTCTACCGTTATTGTAGATAGCAAGAGGTGACCCCAAATCTGTGCAAGGACTCCTGCAATGGGGGTACAGAGAGGCCTCGGGGTCCGGCTCAGCACAGTGTACCCCTGTACTTCTGTAACCGCTGCTGAACCTGAACGTGTTCTCAATACAGAGAGGGGAGAAGAGCGGCTGCCAGTCATCCAGTGGGGGTATCTGCGGGCAAATCCAACTGCGTAATCCTTCTCTCCCCTGACACTGTGGGAACAGTCGACAGACCCCCATACGCACTAGGCAGTTGCCCGTTGTTGCCAAAATCTGACCTTAATCTGATCCTTCCACAATTTTTAAAAACAATTTAAAGTGTTTTTCCATTTCAATAACATTAATGACCTATCGTTAGAAAAGGCAGTGAATATATCAGTGGGTGTCTGACGCCCTGCTCCCCCACCTATGACGCCGCATCTCCACCTATTACTCCCTGCTCCCCCACCTACGATGCCGCACCTCCACCTATTACTCCCTGCTCCCCCACCTACGACGCCGCACCTCCACCTATTACTCCCTGCTCCCCCACCTACGACGCCGCACCTCCACCTATTACTCCCTGCTCCCCCACCTACGACGCCGCACCTCCACCTATTACTCCCTGCTCCCCCACCTACGACGCCGCACCTCCACCTATTACTCCCTGCTCCCCCACCTACGACGCCGTACCTCCACCTATTACTCCCTGCTCCCCCACCTACGACGCCGTACCTCCACCTATTACTCCCTGCTCCCCCACCTACGACGCCGTACCTCCACCTATTACTCCCTGCTCCTCACCTACGACGCAGCACCTCCACCTATTACTCCATGCTCCCTCACCTATGACGCCCCCCACCTATGATGCCCTGCTCGTCCACCTATGACACCCTGCACCTCCACCTATTACTCCCTGCTCCCCCACCTATGACACCCCCACCTATGACACCTCCAGGGCCGGACTGGCCATCTGGCAATTCTGGCAAATGCCAGAAGGGCCTGTCTGGTTGTGGGCTGCCTTCACTGCTACATTGTTAACAGAATCAGTGTTCTCAAGACACCCACACTGTTAAGATTTGTGACGGAGCACAAAGTCGCTGACTCCGTCACTTACCCCAGCAGGCCACGGGTATCATTAGAAATATTGGTCTTGTAGTAAATCTTCCTTTCCTCCATCCAGGGTAATAATAGTGATATATCCCATCTGGTTCTTGTGGATGGGGACAACATGGGCCTGTCTGATCTCAAATGCCAGGGCTGAATTTCATCCCCAGTCCGTACCTGGAAACCCCGCACTCCCACCTATGACACCCTGCACCTTCACCTATGACACCCTGCTCCCCCACCTATTACTCCCTGCTCCCCCACCTCTGATGCCCTGCACCTCCACCTATTACTCCCTGCTCCCCCACCTATGACTCCCCGCACCCCCACCTATGACTCCCCTCACCCCCACCTATGACACCCTGCACCTTCTCCTATGACACCCTGCACCTCCACCTATGACGCCCTGCTCCCCCACCTATGACGCCCTTCTCGTCCACCTATGATGCCCTGCTCGTCCATCTATGACGCCCTGCTCCCCCACCTATGATGAATTGAATTCCACCCTCTCGATCCTTATGACCCCCCATCGGACACAGTTGAGTGGCTCCCATTTAGATTAGATAGTCGGCCAATCCAGCTGAAATGGGCAAGTTCTAACTTTTCTCTGATGTGTGTGGAGGTCTCATGGATAGGCCATGAATACCAGTCATATAGTAACAATCCCTTTAAGCTGGAGAATGTTGTGCAGATTAGGGTCTATTCACACCATATTTGTGATGTACCGTATACTGAAATACGCTATATATCTTTAAGGCTCCATTAGCAAAATGGAGAATAAGAGGGTGATTTTGGCTTTATGGGGGGCACCTGGGGCCGCAGTTTCTTCTATCTGGTCTTCATACCTGCCCTTGATCATCTTATCTCACTAAACAGAAATAGACAAGCAGCAGTGAATATGGTTTATCTTAGTTTGTTCTGATTTTCTATTTGTGGGCAGAACCTACTTATGTTTTGTGATATTCTCTTCATGTTCTCTATGTCTGTCCTACATTACCTTTATGCTGTTGCTACTATGTACTAAATATTACATTTGTTCCTGGTAATGTATTGGAAATCAAACCTTGTTAATTTGCTGTATCTCTAATATATCTGATCCTTTATATCTCCACAATAAACTTTATTTGGTTTAATAAAAGTTCTCTACCCTGATCTAGGGTCCTAATAGTCAGCCCCTCATTTTAAACCCAAATGAAATAGTATGGAAAGATTAATTTCAAAGTTCATCTATTCCTCCATCAACCAACCTGTTGGCAATGGACACTTTTTTCATCCGTGCCACATGCTTGTGTGATAACGTGCCCACCCTACGCAGTATGTATGTCCATCTCGTCCTTGTCTGCTAGCATTATATGTCATCGGTAGGAGGTGATATCTGCACGCCGTTGTACATGTATTTCAACCAAGCCAAGAGGGATTTGACTATGATTGACAGCCACTCTCCAACACTAATGGGTGGAATCAGAGAAACCTATGATCACGGCCATATAACCCAGCACCACGATCTGGACTGATCACAAACGGGGGCTAAAGCTGAAAGAAAAAAGGGGACAAAAAGAAAAGGAAAATACATTAGAGGCGGTCTTCATCAGCCTTGTTGGCTCCCATTTAGACTAGATAGTCGGCCAATCCAGCAACCACCACCACCAATCCAGTAATCATCAAAGAAGCACTAGAGCGGCGCCTTTGACAACTAAAGCTGGCCATACACATTAGATAGCTGTCGGTGGAACGTTCCTGTGTTCTATATGTTAGAAGAATCGTCTCCCTGGATCCACCCAGCAGATCCTTACATTCCCAGAAGTAAGCTGACAAGGGGCTGTCAGGTGTCCCCATACACATTAGGTGGTCGGCCGATGCCGGCAGCTTCAGACAACTTTTATCTAATGTGTATGGGGCCTGTAGATCATTGTGTAAACGAAAACAACAAAAGAAGAATGTATTTTCCCCATTAATTTTTGTGTATTCTTCCTTATGTAAAGCTCCCAAAATCCTGAGATAGTGCTAGACTAGACATGAAGCTCCAAAGTGTGGAAGATCTGTTCCTCTCCTTACCGCACAGGTAGGATGATAAATGCACTAGGTACTAGATTAGTAAAGTTACCCTCCCGCCGGTGTATACTGTGTGATACCATTGTCTCACCCTCTATTGTGAATGGTCTTTAATCATTAATAAGTCTGTGTGTTGTTAATAGATGAGGACAAGCCTAGCACCGCCATCGCCCCATCACCCACACTCTTTTCTTTACAGTCCCCTATACTTCAGCTGACGATGGCCCGGCTTGTCCAACTTCCACCAAAGTTTCTCCCTAAGGAATGGAACCTTGCCAACCAAACCCAGTATGCTAGTGCGGAGGTTCAGAGGTCGAGATCTGAAAGGCTGGTGGCCGAAAGTCAGAGACTGGTTGATGAGGTTGAAAAAACAACACAGAAAACGCAAAATGATGTCAACAAGAAACTAGGTAGGATTTGTGCAGCAGCTTCTCCTATGGTAAAATCCATCTCCACTGCGCAGTCTGCATTTACATGAAAATGTTGAGTAACTTCGTAAATACATTTTATTACTTAAAAGTGTTGTCCTTGGGATAGAAATGACTTTTCAAAGGGCTCAAACTGATACAAAAATTGAAGACATGGTGACCACAATCACCGATTCTATTCCAATACTTAGTTTTTGGGTTTTACCCTTAGGCCACATTCACACTAGCAGTATTTGGTCAGTATTTTACCTCAGTATATGTAAGCCAAAACCAGGAGTGGGTGAAAAATACAGAAGTAGTGACGGGTTTCTATTATACTTTTGCTCTGATTCTTCCACTCCTGGTTTTGGCCTACAAATACTGAGGTAAAATACTGACCAAATACTGACCATGTGAATGTGGTCTTAGAATTGCATTAGATGCGGAATGTCTGCAGGTAAATAAATGCACATGCGCTGCAGAAACGCACCAAAACAGATGGACATCGCATATGACTGTATAAATAAAGTTTTGTAAAAGCCAAATACCAGGAAGTATCAATAACCGAGCATGACAGCAAAAAGAGAAAGGAAAAAAGCAACATCAAAAACACAATAAATGCTTAAAAAATGTTATGGAAAAAAGCACATGTAACCTACAAAAATGCTACAAATAGTCTGCGACACTAAAAATTCACCAAATACTCTGTGTGAACGTAGCCTTATCACCAGTCTTTACATCCTGGTATCTTCTTTACACAAGGGCATTTGAACTGTTTTTCGGGGTGTCAGAGCTCATTTTGTCACAACGGTGAATAAATGTACGTGCGTGCTTGTGTATACATGTCACGGTTGTGTGAGTGTGTCACAGTGCCTAAATGTGTGTAAAAGGATATAGAGAGAGTCTTTGAGCTGGAGAGAGAGTGCATGTGCAGCGCCCCCACTGCCGCAGGGCTGAGGGGTACCCGGTACCGGGCCTCTGAGTCTCTGTTCTGGGGTTGTCACGGTGGCTAGGCCCGGTCCGTGACCCTGCTGAGGGGCGCCCAAATAATAGGGTGTGGATGATGGTGGTAGTGCGGTGTAGTGCCGGTCACAGTAAATAACGAGGACACCAGGTTGCAGTCTCTTTACCTCTTTACTGAAGGCTTCAGGGTCCTCAGTCCGGAATACGGTTAACCGGGCTGCGCAAGTCCGGCCGGTCCGATGGCACATCCAGAGCTCCCTTTGCAGGTGGAAATCTGTGCCTACCTTCTAGCGCTTGTGTGTTGTGGTCCTCCCCTGCTGTGCTTACGGGATAGTCCCCACAAATGTTGTGTCTGTTTCTCGTGTTCCCTCACAACTAGATTCTGATGTTCTTCTTTGTCCCCCAGATGATATGGCTAGGACGCACCCGTATGACGGGTAGGCTCGGAGCTCTTCCTGGACCCTAGTGTCGCCCTTCTCCTAGTGTGCCCCCCATGTCTTCATAGGTGATTGGTGTGAGACAGCCCGCCTATAGCTGACTGTCCTGCCGTAGGTTTGAAGTATTGCTTGGAGCCTGATACTTCCTCGGCGTTCCGGCCACCGGCTACGCGCCTCAGTAGGATGTTGCCTCGTCTTACAGCACGACTCCCACTGGTATTTTTCCTTGTTGCGTTGATCTCGTTTCTCACTCAGCACAATATACCTCGCTTCTTGTCCTTTCTTAGGGTACCGCCGCGGTCAGGTGCAGGCGCGGTCCCGTAACGTTCCCTCTGTTCGCTAGGCCTCTGTCAGGATCCCACCCCTGACAGGGACCCCTCTGAATCTTCCCCTACAACACCCTCTGCCACAAGGTGTTGCCTGGTTCCAACCCAGTCAGCTTTCTGAACTAACTTCCTGCCTAAGGCTACTTTCACACTAGCGTTAACTGCAAACCGTCTCAAAACGTCTTTTTTGCCGAAAAAACGGATGCGTCAAAAAAGTGAAAAACGGTGACAAACGTATGCCACGCATACAGCATTTCGACGGATCCGTTGCAAATCCGCTAAACGTTTCCGTCGAAAATACTGGATACGTTGCATACGTTGCATACGTTTTTACCATCCGTTGCATCCGTTTTTCCGACGGATCCGTTTTTAAAATGGGAGGCTCCCAAATTTGATTGGCTACTGGAAAATATGGAAAACTATATAGTTACTGTTTTTACAGCCCATCTTTGAGGGTTTTAGTTTTGTGGCAGTGATGGAAGGTGTTCTTGTGAGGATTGCGAGTTTGGTTACCGACGTTATCTTTGAGACGAATCGCCTGGATATCATAGTGCAGGAGAAGGAGGCGGCAGCGGAAAAACGGAGGATGCTTCTGCAGCAACGGAGACGGAGGCGACTCTGGATACATCCGATTAATGAACTACGGATGATGATAAAGGGATCCAAACCTTAACCCTACCCCTAACCTCACCCCTAACCGTTTAATGAACATTTTCTGACAGTCATAGTGCCACGTATTTCAGTGCCACGTATTTAAGTGCCACGTACTATAAATACTATAACTACGTGGTTATACGTGGCACTGAAATATCGTGGCACGTAAATACGTGGCACTTAAATGCGTGGCACTGAAATACATGGCACTGAAATATTGTGGCATTTAGGTGAAATACGTGGCACTTAAAATACGTGGCACTTAAAATACGTGACACTTATATACGTGGCACTTATATACGTGGCACTTATATACGTACATACGTATATAAACGTATTTCAGTGCCACGTATTTCAGGTTAGGGTTAGAGTTAGGGGTGGGGTTAGGGGTAGGGTTAGGGCACATGAAGACATACTTACAAAAGCACACAGCCGTACAAAAATACACACACACACACACACACACACACACACACACACACACACACACACACACACACACACACACACACACAAGCACATAAGCTTGGCTGGGGTCTTATATAGCCAGGTTTATATAGATTTGGGGGTGTCTGGCCAATTGGCAACAAAATCCAGCTTCTGAGCATGCTCAGTGTAAAAAAACGTATTGCAGCGCTGCATTGCGTCGTACGACGTGTCCCGACGCATCCGTCGCTCATAGGCTTCCATTGTAGCCAACGACGAATGCCGCAGGATGCGTCGCGACACGTTTTTTATGCGGAGACAAAAAACGTTACAATCAACGTTTTTTGCCGACGACGTGTCGCCAAATTTCGACGCATACGTCGAAAAACGGACACGACGTATGCCAATCCGTCGCAATACGTCGCCAATACAAGTCTATGGTGAAAAAATACGTTTTGAGACGTAATGCAGTTAACGCTAGTGTGAAAGTAGCCTAACCCCCAGTTTTACCAGATTGTGAGGAGTGGCCTAATACATAGAACCCTTAGCTCCCCCTGGAGGCCAGACTGTGAAGTGTATTGGTGTCTGTGATACCTGGTCAGAAGAACTCCTTCAGTGCCATCAGACGTACCATAGCCCCCCTTAGTGGCGGAGCATCAGTACTGCAACGACCAGGACTCTGGGGCGCTGCACATGTCTCTGTAACCGCGGAAAGCATACTACGACCTTCCCCTTGCAGGATGACAAGGAGTACAATTAGCTGAGGAGAATATGGCATGTCTGGGTGTCACCATGGCACTCCAAGCACAATCGGTGCACATCTGGTGCTACCAAAGGGACAAGCCTCTCTGGATCCCAGATGTTCGACCTGTTACATTTGGTGCAAAAATGGCTGCAGCCCGACACTGTTCTCCATCCAGCACCGGTGGTGGAACGATTTATCCACTCACTACCAAATTCTGTGCAAAGCTGGGTTACCTTAGGAGATTTCCAGAATGCAGATGAGCTTGTGAGCTACGTGGGGAGATACTTGGCCATGGAGAACTCCCTCTGCAATCAAAGGGAGCCTAAGGTCACATTTCTGAGAGATCCAAAAGAATCATAGAATGTTAGAGTTGGAAAGGATCTCAAGGGTCATCATGTCCAACCCCCTGATCAATGCAGGATTCACTAAATCATCTCAGACAGATGCCTGTGCAGCCTCTGTTTGAAGACTTCCATTATAGGAGAACTCACCAACTCTCGTAGCAACCTGTTCCACTTGTTGATCAACCTCACTGTGAAAAAGTTTTTTCTAATATCTAATCTGTATCTTCTTCCTTTCAGTTTAATTCCATTGCTTCTTGTGTTTCCATGTGCAAATGAGAAAGAGGATGATCCCTCTACACTGTGACATCCCTTCAGATATTTGTAGACAGCTATTAAGTCTCCTCTTAGTATTCTTTTTTGAATTTCTAAACATTCACAGATCCTTTAACCATTCATTGTAGGACATAATTTGCAGTCCACTTAGTATCCTTGTAGCTGTTCTCTAAACTTGCTCCAGTTCTTCAATGTCTTTTTATTTAAATGTGGTGCCCAGAACTGGACACAGTATTCCAAATGAGGTCTGACCAAGGAGGAGTAGAGGGGGATAATTACTTCACGTGATCTAGACTCTATGCTTCTCTTAATACATTTTAGAATTGTGTTTGCCATTTTTGCTGCTACATCACACTGTTGACTAATATGCAGTCTGTGATCTATTAGTATACCCAAATCTTTTTCACACGTGCTGTTGCTTAGTTCTATTCCTGTAGAATCTTCCATTTCTCCCTATTAAATACCATTCTGTTAGTTGCTGCCCATTGTTCAAGCTTATCTAGATCCTCCTGAATCCTTTCTCTGTCTTTTTTGGTGTTAAGGTACCTTCACACTAAACAACTTTCCAACAAGAACGACAAAGATCCGTGACGTTGCAGCGTCCTGGATAGCGATCTCGTTGTGTTTGACACGCAGCAGCGATCTGGATCCCGCTGTTATATCGCTGGTCGGAGCTAGAAGTCTGGAACTTTATTTGGTCGCTAGATCGGCGTGTATCGTCATGTTTGACAGCAAAAGCAACGATGTCAGCAATGTTTTTACATGGAGCGTGAACGATAAGTGCGTCGCCGTTACGTCACTGGATCGCTCCTGCATCGTTCTGGAGCTGCTGTGTTTGACGTCTCTACAGCGACCTAACAGCGACGCTCCAGCGATCTAGTTTAGGTCGGATCGTTGTCTATATCGCTGGAGCATCGCTTAGTGTAACGGTACCTTTAGCTGTCCCTCCTAGCTTTGCATAGTCTGCAAATTTGATTAGTTTAGCTTCAGTTCCCTTATCTAGATCATTTATCAAAATGTTAAGCAACACTGGGGCCAGGACAGAGCCTTGTGGTACCCCACTTGAAACATCTTCCAATTGCACGTGCAACCATTTATCACCACTCTTTGAGTACGATCACTGAGCCAGTTATGAATCCACCTAACTATCTAACCATAGCCTTGTCAATCCCATACTTGGTGATTTTTTCAATAAGGATAGTATTGAGATCAGCTATATAGTACACCGACCAGGGAAAGGAAGTCTTTCCCATATATTTTGGCAACCTGCTAAAATCCTTGAAGGATAGGGAGCCGCTAAAAACCCTTTGGTTGTTAGCCCACTTAGAAGCCATCTTTCCAAATATCAAAGTAGCTGGACATTTTTCACCTTTCTAAAGACAACATGAATGGAAATTGCTACCCAAAAATAGAGGCAGGTTCTTGGAGTTACTAGGTCACACTGGTGTCATCAAGCATGAACATCTCACTTGGGTCAATTTAAAGCTCTGTTGAATTCCTGAGGCCCACCTGGTGGCAGTCTCAGTGGAGACAACACAGAACTGGCCGTGCCCCCTCTCAAAGTCAGTTTTGATAAAGTGACCCTCTGCAGGTATGGTGGGTTGGTAGGTGGTTCCCAGCCTTTTGATTTGGGCAGAGGGGCAGGGTATTTAGCACAGCTAGGTAGGCTAGGGTTAAGTCCTAGTTTTGCAGGGTTTGATTAGTGAACCTGACTGGCCCTATATATAAACGGCTAGGTGTTCATCTGAGTCAGTCAGCAAAGGGAAGCTGACCAGATTGGATGTGTCTTAAAGTTGAAAAGAGAGACAGGCCAGAATCCCTCTTTGAGAAGAGTCTGCACAGGGTGTGTAAAGAGAACCACAAATATCAGTGGCTGCTATAGACAATAGCAGTTTTGTTTGACTGAACTGGGGCTAGCTCAGCCATGTATGAGTGCCCAGGGTCTGTTCTGTTTAGTTAACGCCTGGACAAACAAGGCTATGATTTTATGTTTATGAGTTTGCTTTGGTGCTGTGCAATCTATGGAAAGCAATAAAAACTGCGTGTGTTTGGACAAAAACTGTAATGCCTGTATGAACGCTGCCTTATGTCTACCATAGAGAGTGAATCCCTACAATAATATGTGTGTGTGCCATAGCGTGTAAATATGTATATGTGCGTGTACGTATTATAATTTATTTTGTGTGCATATGTCCAGTTAGACATGGCCTAAGCCCCATCTCTGTTTTAGCATGCTACGTCAGGTTTGGTGTGTGTGTTTCTCCACAGAGCAGAGGCTGGATGAGATCGAGTTTTGGAAGAAGGAGTTGGACAACAAGCTTGAAGACACAGTGAACGATATAGAACAGTTGCTGGCATATAAGACCCGTCTGGAAAAAGCCCTGGAGAGCTGCATGGAACCCCTGTCCATAGCACAGCAATGTTTATTAGAAAGGTAATTGTAGGGAACCTATCATTAGAATCATGCTGCCCAAACCATGAACAGCATGAATCAGAGTCTGGCTGTAGGATTACAGTAGGGTGTATTTTACTCTGAAGCGCTGGGGTATTTCAGAGAACACATACAGTAGTTTGAGCAGGAGAGACTTGACTAGTCCATTGACTTCCCCAGGCGGCGTATTTCCCACCCTGCTCCAGTTGATTGACAGGTCTCGGCCTATGTGCACATAAGGAAAGGCCTGTCAATCAATAAAGTGTGACGGGTAGATGCTGGCTGGGGGCAGCACTGGACTAGTCAGGTCTCTCCTTATCCGATTTTGTCCTACAAAAGAGGACGTAATTTAAAAGATAAATTAGTAAAATCGGACGTTGGCCCTACGGTGGTTAGTCTACAGAGGACTTTGGGCCCCCTGAAATCTGGGAATTTTCCTTGTTTAGGATGTGCGTGTTGTGGGAATATGATCAAGGGAGATTTTTTTCATCATCCCCGCACAGGCCAGAGATTTTCAATCAGGGGGAGATACACATGTACCTCACGTTTTGTCGTTTATCTTATTGTTTGTCCTTGTGGACTAACATATGTGGGGGAGACCACCATGGAAATAAAGGCACGCATCAGCAAGCATAAAAGTACCATTAGAACTAAAAAGGTGGATTTACCGATACCTAAACATTTCATTGAGAGTGGACACTCGGTCAGCCAATTGCGGTTTAGGGTGATAGATAGCGTGCCTCCTCTTCGTAGGGGTGGAGACAGAGTTAAATTATTAAAAAAGAAGGAACTGAGATGGATTTCAAGGTTGGGCTCTCGTCAGCCCGGAGGGTTAAATGTTGATTACAATCTTCTGATATGTGTATCTTGATCTATCTTTAGATGGTTCGTGCGGCGCACATTCGTAGGGACATGTTTTTAATTGGTGATTGGGTATGTTTACTGTTGTCCCCTGTTATGACTTATGGGTAGTGAGAATTGGTATATAATAAATTGGTTCATATTGGCTGATATGCCCTCTCTTTCCCCTTTCCTATTAGTTAAAGAGTATTCCCACTAGTGTTTTATAGCCATGGGTATGGCAGTATAACAATTGGAACTGGTTTTATCTATGGGAGACGATCCTAATATGTGGGATTGAGGGATCATTATTCATACATTTATTTGATCTTTTTATATGTAATATCTTGTATATACCATGCCATAAGCCCTTGTCATAGGATATGCGTATTTTGCGCATGAGAGTTATGTTGGTTTTATATATGGGCTCTGGTTTGCCTGGATTTAGGGGAGGATCTACTGGCCGGTGGGCGTGCCCTTCGGCTGTCCGTGGTGGCGCTATGTGATGCGCTGCTGGGGAGCTGGTGAGCATGCGCACTAGGTTTGTGATTCTCTCTCTGATGTCACAGAGGGCCGATCATGTGATCAATATGAGGGGCGTTTTAAAAGATGTAGATATGGAGCCTGGATTGGCTCTTTTACATGGGGTTAGTATCCATGTAGGTGGGCGTGTCCTTCGGCTGTCTGCAGCGGCGCTGCATGTTTTTTCATGTAGTGCGTAGCTGTGGAGCCGACGGACATGCGCAATAGGCTTGAGACCTCGCCTCTGATGCAATGGATGATTAGCCTGGGAGGCGGTTCGTTAGAAGCAGGTATGGAGCCTGGATTGGCTTCATTACAAGTTGTTGGCCATGCATCGATGTCCCTGATTGGATCACTGTTACAGGTACTGATTGGTGGATTTTGTGAGATGTGATACAAGCCCAGGTATAGGTAGCTCGTAGGTATAATGACCCCCCAGAATGTTCTGATAGGCCGAGATGTGACAGATAGCGTTGTTTGTTTACGTTTTAACTCTTTACATGTGCTTGCTACTATGATCGTGTGCAGCATTGTCTACAACGGGGGTTTCTAGGGACATTATGAAGAAGTTTTAAATGTATATGTTTCACTGTTTATATATTATTTATTGTTATTATGATCACCAGATATCTTGTATGTAAATTACATGGGCGGACCCAATAGATGGTGGTTACCCACTTCCTATTTAAGGCCGTCATGTTGATTGTCATGTATGCTTGATAAAGACCCTCTGAGGTTGAAACGTCGCACTTATGGCACAATAAAGTGTTTTCTGTCTTCACCTGGATTGGATGCTGTCCTTCACTTCGAATCTTAGGTCTCTCCTTATAGTCCCGTTCAGCTTTTCAAACTATGTTTTCTCTGAAACACAGCAGCGCTTCAGAGTAAAACATACTTGGCTGGAGCCAAGCTCTGATTCATGCTGCACATGGTTCGGGAAGCAGTCATTTTCTTTAAAGACATGTAATAAGTTATCTGCTGACCTACTGAGGTATAAGCTGCAACCACCAATTCTAAGAAAGAATGAGTTTAATGCTTAAAAGTTTTGGCCGCTACACTTTTTATTGATGGTCTATCCTCAGGATAGACCATCAGTATGTGATCGTCTGGAAGTTCTCAGAACACTGCAGCTCCATCAAAACGTGGATTTGCTGAATCTAGAGGGGGTGGGTATGTAGTACCCACATTGTGACAAGCCAGTTGAAAAAGAACCAATTTCGTCTTGCTTGTCACAGTCGCAGTACCCTCGAGGTCACAGTGCGGCTGCATTAATTTGTGTTACGATCAGGGCTGTGGAGTCGGTAAGCCAAACATCCGACTCCAAAGTTTCCATGACACCAACTCCGACTCCACCTTCGACTCCATGACTCTGACTTCACAGCCCTGAAAGGGCTGTGGAGTCGGTAAGCCAAACCTCTGACTCCGACTCCTCAATTTCCTTGACTCCACACCAAAATGGACTCCAACTCTGACTCCACAGCCCTGGTTACGATGCGTTATAGCAGTGGCACCGAGCATTGGTCATGCGACAGGTTTCGCGTCCATTAGTTGACGAGTAGTCCTAGCCTCAATGTGTGGTGGAGGTCTTCTTTTCTGGAATTTGGTCAGCACTCCAGTTTATGGACCAAGGACAGTGTCATTTTTTAATGTATCAGCTTGTCAGATCAGATGATCACTTTAAAGTGTAAATTTACAAGGCAACATAATCTAACAATCCATTTATTCTGCCCTACAATCATTCTGCTTTGATCGTCCTGCCAATGCATGTGTCTAACATACTGTTCACCATTTTAGAGAGAAAAGAGTTGGCATAGATCTGGTTCATGATGAAGTGGAACGAGAGCTTATCAAGGAAGTCGAAGTGATCCAGGGAGTGGTGGCTCTACTGCAGAGGACATTGGAGCAGATCACTGAGCAGATCAGGTAATTTAGGTCACCTTACACAGAGGTGATTACTTTTTAACTAGCCAAACACTAGAGACTTCGGGCCACTTTGTCAATTACTTATTATTCACTTTTGATCTGTGAAGGTTGTTGTTGTTTTTAATGCAGCCACAAAAGATAAATGGGTTGTTTTGTCACAGACATTTATTTATGATGGATGTGGGTGTTCCCCTGACGCCCCTTTTCTGGCTGGTGCTGCTACTTTGGCAGAAAGGGCAGTCACATATGGGCAACTTTCTACTCACATCCATAGAAATGAATGAAGAAAGCTGCAGATGCCAATCTCTCCAGTCACAGCAGGCTCTGCACCAGACTTAAGGGTGGTCTGCAAAGTCGTGGACCAGAGACAGACGTCCAGTGAAGGGGATGGAAAAAAACACCATTAAAATAGAAAATCACCACTTGACATCTG
This sequence comes from Ranitomeya variabilis, assembly GCF_051348905.1. Classification (NCBI taxonomy): domain Eukaryota; kingdom Metazoa; phylum Chordata; class Amphibia; order Anura; family Dendrobatidae; genus Ranitomeya; species Ranitomeya variabilis. Next base: position 111,359,783 of record NC_135234.1, read on the forward strand.
CTTTGGTCTGTGAGTTGAGCTAGGCAGCTACCTGTGCCCTATGTTTGGTTTCCACTTATCTGTCATTTTTCACCAAAGCCTTTCCAAAGCCCTCCTTACACATTAGATATTGGCCAAACGTGCCGATTCAGTGGCTTTGGCCAACAGTCTAATGTGTATGAGGACCCTGGACTAATGATTGTGAGAAGTTAAGGATTCAGTTTATCGGATATCGGACTGCCCATCCTTTTGTCCTCCTGGAGATAAGCCGCTGTTAGACATCTCTGGTGGTGGCTCGCTCATAGAGAACACAGGAGAGCTCGTCTGAGCTTAGGCCCCAGCTATTTAAAAGGATCATCACTGGACACATTCATTTCAAGACTGAAAAAACATCTGTTTAGTTTTATTCGTTTAATGCACTGACCTCGTGCATAGGACATTATACCAAACTGATTAATTTACTCTCCCAACTGCTCTTCAAGTCCCTTGTGAGAAGCAAAATATAAATGTTTGATGTTTGCTTTCATGTATATGGGAGAGTCGGCCAAGATGGCTCACCTATCAAGCGATTCCAGCCATCTAATGTGTAGGAACGTCTTAAAGGGCTCCATGATAGAGAGTTGTTGGCCAAGCGATGGTTTGGCCAATTGGACCAACAGTTATCTCTCCTTAATACACAGAACACTCACTCTGCCGCCAGACCATGGCGGCAGTTTATCTCGCCGAGAATTAAACTTGGGATTTTATTTTTTAATTTCTCATCTCCGTTGCATAGACATTAGCTTGTAAAGCTTAGATTATAATTTTCACTTAAGACCAAGGAGGTATTAACAGAAATTTGTCTCTGGGGGCAGTTACTTTTTTACCTGCATGACTTTGTCCAATCATAAACAGGAGGTGCCATGCAGAGAAAAATAAAACACCTCTCCCCCAGAGAGTGTCAGACCTGAATTTCAATGTGTGAGACATGTAACTACACACAACCCTGTTTTCCTCACTGAATTTACTGCCTGCACCTACTGTGATTACAAGCCGGAGAGGAGAGTAGAACAGCTGTGTGTCATTATGAATACACTCCGCAGCTCTCCTCTCACAGCACTGTCAGTGTGCTAGGAGGAGGAATAGAGCAGAGCTGACAGTGATGTGAGAGGAGAGCTGCAGAGGTGTTTGTAATGACACAGCTCTGCTCTACTCTACACCAGAGGTGTCAAACTGCATTCCTCGAGGGCCGCCAACAGGTCATGTTTTCAGAATTTCCTTGTATTGCACAGGTGATAATTTAATCACCTGCACAGAATGATTCCAGCACCTTGTGGAATGCTAAGGAAATCCTGAAAACATGACCTGTTGGCGGCCCTCGAGGAATGCAGTTTGACACCTCTGCTCTACACTGTAGATGCCAGCAGTGAGATCAGTGAGGAGATCAGGGTTGTGTGTCATTACATCTCATACAGAGAAACCCAAGTCCAATATTCCTAATATTTTCCCCCCTGCATGATGCTTCCAGCTTATGATCGGTTATAGTCATAGGGGAAAAAAGCACATACCTCTAGAGATGACTCTCTGCTAAGGGCCAATTGGTCTTAGCAAAAAGTTAAAATCTAAGCTTTACCAGCTAGTATCTCGGCAAACAGTGCGTTTTACTCAGCTCTGCAGCCACTATTCCATCAGATGGCTGGTTTCATATGCTCAGACTGGTTAAAGGTCCTCTTTCCGTCCTTCAAGCTGATATCATAAAATGGGTTGCATCAATAAAGGTAACCTTCACACTAAACAACTTTCCAACGAGAACGACAACGATCCGTGACGTTGCAGCGTCCTGGATAAGCGATCTCGTTGTGTTTGACACGCAGCAGCGATCTGGATCCCGCTGTGATATCGCTGGTCGGAGCTAGAAGTCCAGAACTTTATTTGGTCGTCAGATCGGCGTGTATCGTCGTGTTTGACAGCAAAAGCAACGATGCCAGCAATGTTAAACATGGAGCTAACGACCTGTGAGAATGATAAGTGAGTCACCGCTACGTCACAGGATCGCTCCTGCATCGTTCTGGAGCTGCTGTGTTTGACATCTCTACAGCGACCTAAACAGCGACGCTGCAGCGATCGGCTCGTTGTCTATATCGCTGCAGCGTCGCTGAGTGTGACGGTACCTGAACACTTTTTTCCCTTTGCGTATGGCCAGCAGGTGATCTCTGGCTCTGGGGCAGGTTCTTTATAACAATAGTTTATCTTCATGGGACAACCTTTGTTAGGTTGTGAGGAGCTATGATCAAAGCAGAGTATAGATATGGCAAACATAACACAGTGGGCTTAACATGATAACCCATGTAGATAAAATTCAGGACAATTACCCATTGTGACCAGGTAAATCTCTTTTCTGAGATTTGATTGTTTTCTATGCAAAAAGCAGACATAACAATTGTTTTCTGTATGCATGTCTGTAGCTATTACCATTATACAATTTTCTTAACCTTCACTTCTTTATGAATAATAGAACATTGACGACCCATTGAATTTCCAATGTTTCTAGGTTGAGTCGTTCAGCTAAATATTCGCTGGAGAAAGATCTAAAAGACAAGTTTGAAGCCTTGAAATTGGACAATCACTGCAGCACATTAACAAACAACACTCCGGACATCAGATATGTTCCCAGTGCAGTAACAGTTCAGGGAAAGTAAGCTATGTGATTGTACGTTTGGTAACATATAGCCACTTATAGCAGGACAGGACATCTAATGACCTGTTGCTACCTATATGGAAAAATTATTTGGATAAATTTGCTAACGTAAAGCTGCCTGTATGAGCGGTGAATAGTAACGTCTCAAGAGCTCCACCACTAATAAGAGAGGAGACGTTCCATGTGGGGATCTTATATCTGACGTCTGCATGTCCTAATGGGACTTGGCTGATCACCTCTATGCTGCAGCCAATCACAGGCTGCCACAGTCCGTGACTGATGTAACGGTGACTGCACTGCTTCCTGTCTCTGCACAGATCACGGAACGGCCTGCGCTGGATCCTGGTGGGCGCCAGTAGGGGAGTATTACTACATTTGTTGTTTTTTTTTTTTACATATTCAGTCCCCTGGGCAATTTTTTTTTACACTTCAGGCGATTGGGAACAAAGGATCAAACATGTTGAAATTCTAAATGCCGACTTTTTTCCCTATCATAGGCCAAAAATAAGATATAATAGATGGTGGGCCAGTCTATCAGCAGATTTGGCCTGCCATAGTCTATTCCCTAGCCAATTTTTCTTTCGCCGTTTTTTTTTCTTTCCCTTTTTCCAAAAGACATAATTTTTAAAATTTTCTAAGAGAACAGCCATATGAGGGATTATTTATTGCGAGACAAAAATTAATTAAAAAAAATCAAATGCATGGTTTTCTAGGATTTACTTTTGCAGCGTTCATTATGAAGTAAAAAACAACCTGGCAGTATGATCCTCCAGGTCAGTTATGATGATGGCAAATTTACAGTGATAAAAAAAATAAAAATGACAAATTTGCTAAGTGGTGAATTTAAAAAAAATTCTATAAAAAAAAATATTAGCCAGTGTCTGAGATCTGTAACTTTTATTTTCTGTGTCAATGGAGCTGTGATATGGCTTGCTTTTTGATATTTTTTATTCATACCATTTTGGGTCATTTATTTTCTTAAAGGGTTATGGTGACAGAAAAACCTCAATTCTGGTGTTTTGATTTTTTTAAATTTTATCTTCACAGTGTCTACTGGTACAGTTGGATTAATTTTATATTTTGAAAGACCAAATAAACTTTTGGTCTTTCAAAATATAAAATTAAGCATGGTGATGACAAATAGGCTTATTTTTGTGCTTTATTTTTAAACTGAAATAGGAGTGGGATCATTCCGTTTTGTATTTTCTTTTTTCTTTGGGGGGGGATACTTGAACCTGCGATCATTTGATCACTTGTTCTATATACTGCAACTCAAAATGAATGACCGTCTTCCCATAGGCTGGGCGACATCCCATTAACTCCCCACAAGTGTGCCATATAAAAGTCGCTGTCAGTGATTGACAGCATTTAAATTGCTAAACAGCAGCAGTCAAAGCTAGCTCCGGTCGCTGCTGTTAGGCAGATGCTTGTTGTGCAACACAGTTGACAGCTTGGGTACGGTGTAAGCTCAGCACCTGAGCCTGCTGTTCCTGTTAGACTATCAAACATGATTAAAATGCTGGAGGCCACGTTCTGAGTAACTCTTCCCACAGCCAGTCCTCTGCACCGTGTTCCTCCGCTTATTGTAGAGTAGGCAATGAAAATAGTTTTCTGCTAGAATTGGTATTTCTATTGACATGCTGCATTTTGCCGAGCATCACTGAGCAGAGCATCACTGAGCAGAGCATCACTGAGCAGAGCATCACTGAGCAGAGCATCACTGAGCAGAGCATCACTGAGCAGAGCATCACTGAGCAGAGCATCACTGTGCAGAGCATGTGTTATCAGTAGCTCTCAGCTGATTATATGGACCTGAAAAAAGTGACGCCACACTATGTAAGTAGATGTCATAACTCTTGGATCATTGTTTAACATCATGTAAATGTCGAATCTTATTTATTATTATAATGTATACACTGGATGTAATATATATTGGTGTGTCAATCCCTTCAGCCCCTTAACAATGAGCAACGTACATGTACGGCCTCGTCAGGAGCAGACAAATCAAGCGGGCTCAGGAGCTGAGCCTGCACCATACCTGGCAGTTCATGGCCGTCTTAAGCTGTTAAATGCCACTTTCTATCACTGTTCTAATCACCCATCAACCAATCAAACGTGATAACGGGGTGCCGATGTATTGCCATGACCGTCGGGAACCTGCTGAAGATCCCCTTGCTGTCAGGATGGTGCTCCTATGAACATCAGCTTGTAGATAGTGTTCATAGGAGACCATGATATGTGCTATATAGCAATACTTAAATAGAGAATTGCAGGTTCAAATTCCACAAGGGAACTAAAAAAAATACAGTAAAAAATGTTTACACAAATATTGAAATAAAAATTCTAATAATTCCGCTTTTCCCTCCATTAAAAATAAAGATCTTAATAAAAAACATATTTCACATCGCTGCATCCATAAGTCTGTTCTATCAAATTACTAAATTAATTAAACCAACTGCTAAAAACTAAATAAACAAGTACGCATGCGACTATGTGGATGGAAATATACAAGAAAAATTCATGCCAATTGGAAGTAGGGGACCAAAAAAAAGAAAACGCTAAAACATAAAATCGCCATGCCCCAGGGACTCCTATGAGACACCCCCCATAGCAAAGATTATAAAAATTACTTTTAAATAAAAACACATACGATTTAAAAAAAAAAAAATATCCAGAATACTTACAGAGGAAGCTAAAATTTAAAAAAAAAAGTAAAAAACTTAACTTTTTTGACCTGGTAACAGGACATATTTAAATGGGCCTTTCAGCATCAGCTTCTGCAAGGTTAAAATAAGCTCAGATCCAGTTAATTTGTAAGAAAAATCCATCTAGACTACATTCATGACAATATTGTCTTGCTCTTATTGTTAGCTCAGTTACACCTACAGAATGGGAGGATTTCAGCAATGCTAACATTGAAAATGCTGAAAAGCAGAGGAACAATGCTGTAGCACTGCGGGCTCTGATTGACAGCATCTTATCCGAAACAGCCTGCGATATGCGCAAGCAGTGTGATACCGTCAATTTTGCCTTGAGGAGACGTGTAGCGGAGACAAAGGATGCAAAAAACAAACTGGAAGTTCACCTGACTAAGGTAAGAATACAGGACAAAAGTAGTAGTACTGCTTATCATACAGCACATACTGTATGTGCCACCACTTGTATCATGATGGATCTGATGTCAGAGTTACATCCCTTACGAGTTCACCTGGGGAGGTTGATAGCAGCACAGACCAGAAGTGATGATGCAGCAGATAAGGACAATTCATGGATCAGTGAGGACCAGGACAGAAGGGTATGCAAGACTAAGGTGGACAATAGTGATGAGCGAGTGTACTTGTTGCTCGGGTTTTCCCGAGCACGCTCAGTGACCTGAGGCTCCGAGTATTTATGACTGCTTGGAGATTTAGTTTTCATCGCAGCAGCTGAATGATTTACAGCTACTAACCAGGCTGAGTACATGTGGGGGTTGCCTGGTTGCTAGGGAATCCCCACATTTAATCAAGCAGGCTAGTAGCTGTAAATCATTCAGCTGCCTTGATGAAGGAGGGGGAGCTCAGGACCCGGATTCAGGGGAGCTTCCCTGAGCTATACGTATCCTGACCTGGAGGAGTTAGGACGGTCTGATAGAGACACTGAAGGAGAAGAAAGTCTGGATCTGAGAGCAGACAGAGAGGCTGAGCAGCCACGAGGGAGCTGCAGCCTCTGGAAGGAGAGAACCAGAAGGGTTGTATGTGGTGGAGCTACAGAGGGAAGGAGCAAAGGAGAGAAAAAGGGCTCAGAGGGGAACTGCGTTCGGACACACTCAGAGCCAGAGCGCAGCAGCCAGGTACTGGGAGCCCAAGGCTTTTGTGGGACTCTAAGGGCACTGTCACACAGTGCAATTTTGATCGCTACGACGGCACGATTCGTGACGTTCTAGTGATATCGTTACGATCTCGCAGTGTCTGACACGCTACTGCGATCAGGGACCCTGCTGAGAATCGTACGTCGTAGCAGATCGTTTGAAACTTTCTTTCGTCGCTGGATCTCCCGCTGTCATCGCTGGATCGTTGTGTGTGACAGCGATCCAGCGATGCGTTCGCTGGTAACCAGGGTAAACATCGGGTAACTAAGCGCAGGGCCGCGCTTAGTAACCCGATGTTTACCGTGGTTACCAGCGTAAAAGTAAAAAAAAACAAACCGTACATGCTCACCATCTGATGTCCGTCAGGTCCCTTGCCGTCCGCTTCCCGCTCTGACTGTCTGCCGGCCGGAAAGTGAGAGCAGATCACAGCGGTGACGTAACCGCTGCGCTCTGCTCTCACTGTACGGCCGGATCTCAGTCAGAGCAGGAAGCAGACGGCAAGGGACCGGACGGACATCAGATGGTGAGCATGTACGGTTTTTTTTTTTTTACTTTTACGCTGGTAACCACGGTAAACATCGGGTTACTAAGCGCGGCCCTGCGCTTAGTAACCCGATGTTTACCCTGGTTACCCGGGGACTTCGGCATCGCTCCAGCGCCGTGATTGCACCGTGTGACCGCAGTCTACGACGCTGGAGCGATAATCATACGACGCTGCGACGTCACGAATCGTGCCGTCGTAGCGATCAAAATTGCACTGTGTGACAGTACCCTAAGACACAGAGCAAAACCGGAGGGCAAAGAACTGTATGTAATTGGCCCACACCACACCTGAGACGCAGCAGCACCTGAAGAGCCTGGGGCATGATAGAGTCCCTGTAAAACGGCTCAAGCTGCCAGTCATGCAGGTGCCTGTCCCAGGACAGGGGGAAAGAACAAGGATCTTGTTAGAAAGCTTCAGGCAGCAGGGGCCTCATATAACAGCGCAAGGAGGAAAGGCTCACGGACCTCAACTGGGAAGGAGATTCTCCCATTGCCTCCAAGCCGGCCGGACCACAGGACACCTGTACCTGGTACCCTGGATTGTGGACTATTACCACCAGTAAACCAGGTAAAGACTTTACAACTCTGTGTCCTCCACTTATTTGTCAGCATACACCATCCTTGCCACATACCTTGGAAGCCCTGGGGACCCCGCTTCACCTGTGAGAAGCGTTACCATCTTGCTGCAACAACAACACCCCAGAGGATCCCTTTAAGCAGCATCGGTCCCTATTGACTGAGAACCACAGGTGGCGTCACGAACAATAGACTTTATTCACAATTCCCCTTAAAAGACCTTTCCCCTTTAATTGGGTGCCCAGGGCCACAGACCGGGACGCAGCCACCGTGACATCCCCTTTAAGACCGGACCCGGCACCTAGTACCCCACGGCCCAGGCGGGCGACTCAAGTACACTCGCTCATCACTAGTGGACAAGTGTAGTTAGAAGCACTAGATGCTGCTGGAAGGAGATCGCACTCCGGAACAGTAAAGAAGTACATGCAGTCCTGTTCTTGCAATAGAGATATATAGTAGTTAATAGCAGAGATGTATATACAAACTGGAATTTGTATCAGGGATAGGGTAAATCGCAGGGTAGCAGAAGTGTTTATGCAATCGGGACCATAAAGCAGGGCTAGGGTTAACCACAGGATAGCAGTCATGTATTAGCAAACTAGTGACTTGTTTGCCGAAATTCAGTAGACACATAAATATCAGAAATGCATTGGTGAACTGGTAGCTTACTTGCAGAAATGTGGTACACACTTCAAAAACAGAACAGTATGTCAGCTGGTCTTGGTAGCAGAGACTAATGCCCCCCATACAATATAGGTGCCCACCAGCTGCCTCACCTGACTCTCCCATACATGGGTGTGCTCGCTTTGCCAAGCACTCCTAAGTCGTCTATGAGAGCGCTGCTGGAGACATTTCTGGTGCAGCTTATCTCTAGAGAAAAAATGAACGACAATGCAAAATGGGAGATGTCGTCTCCTTATATCCCCCCCCAATAATCATCCAGTGCCCCTGTACACATTAGACTGCCAACCGAACCAGTCGATATTGGTAGGTTTGGCCGACTTTAGTCTAATGCATATGGGGGCCTTAAAGTGTGAACAAGAATGAGAGCAGGCATGAGAAAGTTGGTAATCTAGACCCCCGATTGCAGAATGGTAGGTGTGAACAGCGCCTGCATACGTGGAATGGAGCATGGAAATGAATACCAGTAGTAGAATGGAGGTCAGGAGTGCAGAGGAAATAATTAGATACAAGTGGAAGAAGCTAAACTCCTGACAAGCACGTGGTACCGGAGAACTACGGTATGTTTTCTAAACACTCAGGCCGTGGACAGCCGCCTGAGCCGGCGTTAAAATACCCAAGGATGACATTAATGGTGCTATTCTGGATACCACAGTAACAAAGATTGCTTCCATGTTCTGCAGTGACGGGTGCATTATATCCATTCTTAATCCTTAAAATTCTTAATTCTCTTTAAAAAGGTAATGGATGAGATCAGTTCCCAGGAAAAGAATATAGAAAATCTTAAGAAAGCCATTGCAGATAAAGAAGGACCTATCAAAGTGGCTCAGACACGTCTAGAAACCAGAACGCTGAGACCTAGTGTGGAGCATTGCCGTGACCCTGTACAATACCGACTTATCGGTGAAGTCCGGGAGATTGCTACAAACGTTGAGAGGTGAGTGAAACGTGAGGTTCATCACATCTGTAAGTTTATCCTAAATATCGCATACGTTTATTATGTAATTTATATTAGTTCCATTAGATTTAAAGGGGTTGTACATTTCTAGAAATAGGAGGACAGATTTTTCCCAAACAGCGCCACATCCGTCCACAGGTTGTGTGTAGTATTGCAGTTAAACCCTAGTGGGGTTTGGCTGAAATATCAGACACAGCCTTTGGACAGATGTGGTGCTGCTTTCTGAAGACGGTAGCCATGATGTTTTGATACTTTACATCCCCACTGAGTAGAATGACTATGAATAATGTGTTTGGTACTTAAACATTTTTTTGTTTTTTTACCTATCAAACCTCCATTGGAGGCGCCCGCTTCCTTCCTGTATAGACAATGCTCTTTATGGCTGCTGAAAAGAATGAGTCTATTGAAAGTGTCTTAGATGATTTGATGAACATATAATTAAAAGGGCAGAGTGCAGAAATATTTAATAAAATGGAGATGTGAGGGCTTACGAGGGAGGGCATGTGGTAGTCCGCTCAGCTTGGAGGGATGTGCCTGGCCTGAGGAAGACATCGGTGTGATGTTGAAACGCGTGGGCCCTATTCTTTTGCTTACCGTAATTCTCATGAAAGTATTACCTGCCTATGTCACACTCGGCAGCACTTTTATCACTCCCTATTTTATATTTTATGTAATTTTTATACTATATATTAGAGGATCTCTTTGAAAAAGAGCTTGTAAGTGCTGTTCTCCTAGCCCACAAAACACCACAGCTGCTAGATTGCAGGGGTGACTGGTAACCTTGATAGTAAGCAGCAGTAAACAAAAACATTAAAAAGCCCTCCATTCTTAAAGGGAATCGGTCACCAGCTTTCTGACACCCCATCAGACAGCAGCATGATGTAGAGACCCTGAATCCAGCAATGTGTCACTTACTGGGTTTCTTTCTGTATTTTAATAAAATATAGTTTTTTCTGCTGCAGATCTACCAGTTCTCTAAATGCTGAAGTATGAATAACCCACCCACGCCATTGATTGGCATCTTTGCGTGTACACTGTGCATAGGCAGAAATCTGACAATCAGTGGTAGTGACGGGATTATACAGAGTTCGTGAATATAGTTTTCTTGGCACAGTATGGAAGTAGATTACTATGCCGAAGAAAGGCCTGGCAATGTGACATCCATGAAGGAGCCATACTACTGCGTGGAATCAGTGTTGGATATTGTCAATACAAACAACCTAGTGATAAGGTGGTATCCGACCATGATTGTGTCCTAATCAAGTATTTTTGGCATGCTTGAAAAAAAATGCTCGAGTCGCTGCAGCTACACGTCTCACTAAACTTCATCAGCACGCACAAGAGACAAATGTAGCATGACAAAAACGCAGCAAAAAAACACCAAAAAAGCAAGAAAAAAACCAAGCAAAACCTGTTTTTTTTTTTTTTTTGGGGGGGGGGGGGGGAGTTTTTTTTTTTACTGCCAAATGAGCAGGTTTTGCTGCAGAAAAAAACACAATAAAAATGCCACGTTTGAACATAGCCTTACTCATTCTGGATCTTTTGTTTTGCAGACTTCGAGAGGCTCTGAATCAGGCGGAAGCCGAGCTGAAAGGCCTGATCCGCAAGCAGCTGTCTCTAGAGGAGGAGATCCAAGTGAAGGAAAACACTCTGTACATCGATGAAGTGATCTGTATGCAGATGCGAGAAGCCATCTCTATTAACAACTTCTAGATTCCTGCGGGAAACCGTACACTGAGATGTCACTTCTCTGCCATTCTACTTAGACACGCTGAGTTCTCTATGGAAAATGGCAAAAGTGAAAAAAATAAAAATATAAAAGTGATAAATCCATGTCTGTGTTCCCCACATTACTGCATTCAGACCTGCATTCCTCCATTTCGTTCTGTAGTCGCCCGATCACACAGAAACAACAATGAAGATGGTGTAAACCTTTTACAGGGGTTCTGTTTTTTTTTGTTTTTATTTATAAAAATAGGACCTAAAAATGCATGAATAACATAACCATTCTAACCTCCATCGCTTGGCCACTGCTGCTCCTCAGTCCAACAGCGATGACATCACTTCATTCATAAGACCGCTGCAGTCAATCATTGCCCCCAGCAATGACAAACATGCAAAATGATGGCTCTCCATATTCAGGGGTGAAAAAATTAAGGAAAAAAGTTATATAATTAAAAGGATTTCTGTTAATTTTTTACTTTTTATTGCCCATACAATTCCAAGGGTGAAAACTACCAAACAGGTCACTCACCGGCTCTTGCACCAGTGTCGCTGCTCCGCCGCTGCACCTGGTGATTTACTACCAGCTGCAGTGACGTTAGAGCTACAGCGTAAGTTACCACTGCAGCCAATCAGTGGGCTCAATACCTTGTGCAGTCTACATTTATCACAGTCCATAAATGATAATATCTGTACAGCACTGCAGACTATGAGGGCGCTTTATGAGTAAAACGAAATAAGAGGAAGGGACCAGCTCAGATATTAAAATGAACCAATCAGCCAGCCCCCTTCAAGAAATACGCTCCTGTGTTGTGTACAGCCGAGAAGTGGAGCCGATATTGTCACGAGGCACGTTTACTAGGCAATGTGTGGAAAATTATTTTTTTTATATAATACTGATATAATCAATTACCTTTAATACAAAATGGCATGTACTATTTGAACCTTATTTTTTTCTGCAGCCGATTGGGGTTGCCATTTTTATTTGCTGATGTGCAGGTGTCTGAGCATGACACGTGCACACCACAGATACAGCAGCCTCTGGGCATGGACGCCTGAGGTCGGTGTCCATCGGCATCTCCTAGCTGGGAGAAGGGCACACCTCCAATTCTCAGCTGAGGGAGGAGTTGGGCGCCATTTTATTGTAGTCATAGAATCCTAGATGAGTTGGAAGGGACCTCCAGGGTCATTGTGTCCAACCCCTACTCAATGCAGGATTCACTAAATCATCCCAGACAGATGTCTGTCCAGCCTCTGCTTGAAGACTTCCATTGCAGGAGAACTCGCCACCTCTCGTGACTGCATGTTCCACTCATTGTCACTGTCTTTTTTCTAATATTTAATCTGCATCTTCTCCCTTTCAGTTTCATCCCATTGCTTCTACAGGTCCTTCTCAAAAAATTAGCATATAGTGTTAAATTTCATTATTTACCATAATGTAATGATTACAATTAAACTTTCATATATTATAGATTCATTATCCACCAACTGAAATTTGTCAGGTCTTTTATTGTTTTAATACTGATGATTTTGGCATACAACTCCTGATAACCCCAAAAACCTGTCTCAATAAATTAGCATATTTCACCCGTCCAATCAAATAAAAGTGTTTTTTAATAACAAACAAAAAAACCATCAAATAATAATGTTCAGTTATGCACTCAATACTTGGTCGGGAATCCTTTGGCAGAAATGACTGCTTCAATGCGGCGTGGCATGGAGGCAATCAGCCTGTGACACTGCTGAGATGTTATGGAGGCCCAGGATGCTTCAATAGCGGCCTTAAGCTCATCCAGAGTGTTGGGTCTTGCGTCTCTCAACTTTCTCTTCACAATATCCCACAGATTCTCTATGGGGTTCTGGTCAGGAGAGTTGGCAGGCCAATTGAGCACAGTAATACCATGGTCAGTAAACCATTTACCAGTGGTTTTGGCACTGTGAGCAGGTGCCAGGTCGTGCTGAAAAATGAAATCTTCATCTCCATAAAGCATTTCAGCCGATGGAAGCATGAAGTGCTCCAAAATCTCCTGATAGCTAGCTGCATTGACCCTGCCCTTGATGAAACACACTGACTGTGGGTACTTGACACTGGACTTCAGGCATTTTGGCATTTCCTTCTCCCCAGTCTTCCTCCAGACTCTGGCACCTTGATTTCCGAATGACATGCAAAATTTGCTTTCATCAGAAAAAAGTACTTGGGACCACTTAGCAACAGTCCAGTGCTGCTTCTCTGTAGCCCAGGTCAGGCGCTTCTGCCGCTGTTTATGGTTCAAAAGTGGCTTTACCTGGGGAATGCGGCACCTGTAGCCCATTTCCTGCACACGCCTGTGCACGGTGGCTCTGGATGTTTCCACACCAGACTCAGTCCACTGCTTCCTCAGGTTCCCCAAGGTCTGGAATCGGTCCTTCTCCACAATCTTCCTCAGGGTCCGGTCACCTCTTCTCGTTGTACAGCGTTTTCTGCCACATTGTTTCCTTCCAACAGACTTACCATTGAGGTGCCTTGATACAGCACTCTGGGAACAGCCTATTTGTTGAGAAATTTCTTTCTGGGTCTTACCCTCTTGCTTGAGGGTGTCAATGATGGCCTTCTTGACATCTGTCAGGTCACTAGTCTTACCCATGATGGGGGTTTTGAGTAATGAACCAGGCAGGGAGTTTTTAAAAGCCTCAGGTATCTTTTGCATGTGTTTAGAGTTAATTAGTTGATTCAGAAGATTAGGGTAATAGGTCGTTTAGAGAACCTTTTCTTGATATGCTAATTTATTGAGACAGGTTTTTTGGGTTATCAGGAGTTGTAGGCCAAAATCATCAGTATTAAAACAATAAAAGACCTGACAAATTTCAGTTGGTGGATAATGAATCTATAATATATGAAAGTTTAATTGTAATCATTACATTATGGTAAATAATGAAATTTAACACTATATGCTAATTTTTTGAGAAGGACCTGTAGTCTTTCTTTGTGCAAATGAGATTACGGATGATCCCTCCACACTGTGACAGCCCTTCAGATACTTGTAGACAGCTATTAAGTCTCCTGTTAGCCTTCTTTTTGCAAGATAAACATTCCCAGATCCTTTAACTGTTCCTCATAGGACATAATAATAATAATATTTATTTTTATATAGCGCTAACATATTCTGCAGCGCTTTACAGTTTGCAGACATTATCATCGCTGTCCCCATTGGGGCTCACAATCTAAATTCCCTATCAGTATGTCTTTGGAGTGTGGGAGGAAACCGGAGAACCCGGAGGAAACCCACGCAAACATGGGGAGAATATACAAACTCCTTGCAGATATTGTCCTTGTCGTTGTATCCTGAAAGATGAGAAAAAGAGGATATATTATACCATACCTCCCAACTTTCGAGGAAGGGAAAGAGGGACAAAGTCAGCGGAAAATTTTAGGCCACACCTCTGACCACACCCATTGCACAACTAGTCACGCCCCAACCACACCCATTTAGCACTTCTGATCACAATGTTTCGTAAACAATTATAAACAAAAAAAAAATGGCCACACAGTGCCCCATACTGTATAATGGCCACACATAATGCGCCATACTGTATAATGACCATATTATGCTCCACACTGTATAATGGCCACACATGATGCTCCATACTGTATAATGGCCCCAAATGATGCTGCGTACAGTGTACTGGCCCCACGTGATGCTTTGTACAGTATAATGGCCCCACACGATGCTGGGTACAGTATAATGGCCACACATAATGCTGGGTACAGTATAATGGCCCCTCACGATGCTCCATACAGTATAATGGCCCCACACAATTCTGGGTGCAGTATAATGGCCACACATGGTTACCCCACCCCCATCATTGCCTTCTCCATCACTACACACACACCTTTCACCTCGCAGCAGCCAGCAGCTTCCACTCCCACGGCGCTGAATGGTGTCATCCAGCTGCGCCGCTGACTGCTCACGTCGCTGCAGCTGTGATACGCCACTGATAAAGACCTCCTGTGTCTCCAGTGCCAGTCAGTGTCAGAGCGAGGAGCAATATCTGCTCCAATCCGACACAGCCATCGTCCGCTCCGTACACATGCGACTCCACGCCATACAACTCGTACACACACGGCTCTGCTCCGTACACCTCGTACACACACGGCTCCACTCCATACACACACGGCTCCGCTCCATACACCTTATACACACACGGCTCCGCTCCGTACACCTCGTACACACATGGCTCTGCTCCATACACCTCATACACACACGGCTCTGCTCCATACACCTCATACACACACGGCTCTGCTCCATACACCTCATACACACACGGCTCTGCTCCATACACCTCGCACACGCTGCTCCACTCCCGATACCTTGTACACACATGGCTCTGCTCCGCACACCTCATACAAACGTGGCTCTGCTCTGTACACCTCGTACACACGTGGCTCCGTTCCGTACACGTCTTACACACACGACTCTGCTCCATACACCTTTCAAACGCTGCTCCGCTCCGTACATCTCGTACACACACAGCTCCGCTCCGTATACCTTGCACACACGGCTCCGCTCCATACATCTCGTACACACACGGCACCACTCCGTACACCTCGTACACTCACGGCTCCGCTCCATAAACATGCTGCTCCGCTCAGTATACCTTGCACACACACGGCACCACTCTGTACACACACGGCTCCGCTCCATACACACACGGCTCCGCTCCATACACACACGGCTCCGCTCCATACACACACGGCTCCACTCCATACACACACGGCTCCACTCCATACACACACAGCTCTGCTCCATACACATTGCAGATGCTGCTCCGCTCCGTATACCTTGCACACACACGGCTCCGCTCCGTACACCTCATACACACAAGGCTCCACTCCATACACATTGCACACGCTGCTCCACTCCGTATACCTTGTACACACATGGCTCTGCTCCGCACACCTCGTACACACATGGCTCTGCTCCGCACACCCCGTACACACGTGGCTCCGCTCCGTACACGTCTTACACACACGACTCTGCTCCATACACGTTTCACACGCTGCTCCGCTCCATACACCTCGTACACACACGGCTATGCTACATCCACACTGTAAACACCTCCTGACACCACATACGCTTACCCTCCTTCAGCACCATGACAAGCAGAGTCCTGTACACAGAGGTCCTCCCGATCATGTGACCCCCCTGACTCCTCCCATCCTGTGACTTCATCACAGGTCCTGTGCGCACAGAGCAGCCAATATGCTGCTCTGCGGGTGCAGGGGCTCAGGGAGCTGACCGGGTGATATACACACCTCCCAACCAGTGCAGGACAACTAATGTCCCGCCCGGGATCGCGGGGCTAACGTTCAAAATCAAGACAGTCCCGCTGGATCCGGGATGGGAGGTATGATTATACTCACCCAGGGGCGGTCTGATCCGATGGGCGTCGCGGTCCGGCGCCTCCCATCGTCTTACAATGACGTCCTCTTCTTGTCTTCACGCTGCGGCTCTGGCGCAGGCGTACTTTGTCTGCCCTGTTGAGGGCAGAGCAAAGTACTGCAGTGCGCAGGTGCCAGGCCTCTCTGACCTTTCCCGGCGCCTGCGCACTGCAGTATTTTTCTCCGCCCTCACCAGGGCAGACAAAGTACGCCTGCGCCAGAGCCGCAGCGTGAAGCCCAGAAGAGGACGGGATCGCATGAAGATAGGAGGCCCCGGACCGGACCACAACACCCATCGGACCGCCCCAGGTGAGTATAGTCTAACCTCTTTTTCTCATCTTTTAGGATACATCGGGGGCTTATCTATAGCATTACAGAATGCTGTAGTTAAGCCTCTGATGCTGGTGGGCTTAGCTCATCTTCCATTTTGGGGGATGACAGGTTCCGTTTAAGCACGCTGACCTGAGCCTGCTTCTCCCGCCCACCGGCACCTGTGCCTGCTCAGACAGCACTGACGATACTACTCTGTAGGAAGTGGAACGCTATTTAAAAGTAGCACTTCAAGGCCACGTGATCCCAAACTTGTTCGCCATTGGCAGAGTCCACATTTTCTACGTCAGCCTCTTCTGCCGCCAAATACCATTAGAGGCGGAGTCGGAACTTTTTGTTATCCAATAGACAGCTGCAGGAAATGACGTATCTGTTTATAAGCTCCTCCCACAGGAAAATAAACTGTAACTGTCCTGCATTTCAAAGCAGCGGTGGGTGGGGGGAGTGTGTGTTGCTTGGCTACACGGGATGTGACGGACGGGCTCCTGCATGCGCGTGGTGCACGCTGGGTATTTAAGGCCTGGCGGGGCGCACGGCCGATCATGTGTCCGTCCGGAGGGCGGGTAGGAGGGGTCAGGGACCGGCTGAGGCGGGTGATTCGGGACGGTTTGAATCGCGAGTTGCAGCCGGTGGCCTTGCTCCTGCCCGCTGCCCTGCTCCTCCTGCTGTTCGTGTACTGCTGGCCCGGGCTCAGCGCCCTGCTGCTGCTGTGTGTGCTCGCCGGCTGGGCTTATAGCTGCGCGGGCGGCCGCTGGTGGAGACTTCCTGAGCCGGGACCACGTGCGGCCGCGGGGAGGCAGCGGCTTGTGCAGCACAGGAGAGCGGCGCTGCGGTGGACTCCTGCCTCGTTACTGCTGCTGATGGGCAGCTACCTGGGGAAGCCGGAGCCGCCAGTCCGGGCTGTGGGGCGCGGGGCCCGGGACCTGAGAGAGCGGCTCGCAAGACCCAACCCCGCGGTGCCGACCCCTGCCCGGCGCCTGTCGTTCAGGTGGGTGCTGGTGTCTGTGCTCCAGGGACGTCTCTACCGTGGGCCACTCGTGTGTGTGGCGGCTGCCTGCTGTGCAGCTACTAGAAGCCCCCACTGTGTGTGCCCTCTCCCTCTGGGGGTGGTCAGTAATGGGGGTCCGGAGCTCTGGGGTCATTCCGCTGTGGGGTTGGGGGTCCGGAGCTCTGGGGTCATTCCGCTGTGGGGTTGGGGGGCTTCGGAGCTCTGGGGTCATTCCGCTGTGGGGTTGGGGGTCCGGAGCTCTGGGGTCATTCCGCTGTGGGGTTGGGGGTCCGGAGCTCTGGGGTCATTCCGCTGTGGGGTTGGGGGTCCGGAGCTCTGGGGTCATTCCGCTGTGGGGTTGGGGGTCCGGAGCTCTGGGGTCATTCCGCTGTGGGGTTGGGGGTCCGGAGCTCTGGGGTCATTCCGCTGTGGGGTTGGGGGTCCGGAGCTCTGGGGTCATTCCGCTGTGGGGTTGGGGGTCCGGAGCTCTGGGGTCATTCCGCTGTGGGGTTGGGGGTCCGGAGCTCTGGGGTCATTCCGCTGTGGGGTTGGGGGTCCGGAGCTCTGGGGTCATTCCGCTGTGGGGTTGGGGGTCCGGAGCTCTGGGGTCATTCCGCTGTGGGGTTGGGGGTCCGGAGCTCTGGGGTCATTCCGCTGTGGGGTTGGGGGTCCGGAGCTCTGGGGTCATTCCGCTGTGGGGTTGGGGGTCCGGAGCTCTGGGGTCATTCCGCTGTGGGGTTGGGGGTCCGGAGCTCTGGGGTCATTCCGCTGTGGGGTTGGGGGTCCGGAGCTCTGGGGTCATTCCGCTGTGGGGTTGGGGGTCCGGAGCTCTGGGGTCATTCCGCTGTGGGGTTGGGGGTCCGGAGCTCTGGGGTCATTCCGCTGTGGGGTTGGGGGTCCGGAGCTCTGGGGTCATTCCGCTGTGGGGTTGGGGGTCCGGAGCTCTGGGGTCATTCCGCTGTGGGGTTGGGGGTCCGGAGCTCTGGGGTCATTCTGCTGTGGGGTTGGGGGTCCGGAGCTCTGGGGTCATTCCGCTGTGGGGTTGGGGGTCCGGAGCTCTGGGGTCATTCCGCTGTGGGGTTGGGGGTCCGGAGCTCTGGGGTCATTCCGCTGTGGGGTTGGGGGGCTTCGGAGCTCTGGGGTCATTCCTTCTATGATCAGACTCTATACTGATAGTGGGGTCTCAGGGATTAGATGTGTATCCCTTCTCTTATGGGTAAAGTGTCATCTTCAGGAGGATTTGCCCTACAATCTAGGTAAACACGGCCTTATCTCTGCGTTAGGGAAGGGGTCCGATGTAGGAAGTGACCTAATCTGTGAGCAGCCCCCCGCCTCACTACACATGTGCTGCCTCTGGAGATGCCAGGATGAATGTATCCAGAGGAGTGGGGTCCTTGTCTGCGCTACTTGAAGATCCTTTATCTGTATTTTTTTCCCTAGACCCCTCTTATTACCTTAAAACCGGTATATTTGGCTCCAATCTCCATGTTCAAGACCAGCGCTCCTGTCACCAGGCTGGTGTTGCCACAATCATTACTTTTGTATATGAGCCATCCATGGTAGAATGGAGACGTAGCTGCCTTAAGGTACCTTCACACGAAACGACATCGCTAGCGATCCGTGACGTTGCAGCGTCCTGGCTAGCGATATCGTTTCGTTTGACACGCAGCAGCGATCAGGATCCTGCTGTGATGTCGCTGAATAAAGTCCAGAACTTTATTTGGTCGTCCGATCGCTGGGTATCGTTGTGTTTGAAAGCAAAAGCAACGATACCAGCGATGTTTTACACTGGTAACCAGGGTAAACATCGGGTTACCAAGCGCAGGGCCGCGCTTAGTAACCCGATGTTTACCCTGGTTACCAGCGTAAAAGTAAAAAAAACAAACAGTACATGCTCACCTGCGCGTCCCCCAGCGTCTGCTTCCTGACACTGACTGAGCGCCGGCCCTAAAGTGAAAGCACAGCGGTGACGTCACCGCTGTGCTGTTAGGGCCGGAGCTCAGTCAGTGTCAGGAAGCAGACGCTGGGGGACGCGCAGGTGAGCATGTACTGTTTGTTTTTTTTACTTTTACGCTGGTAACCAGGGTAAACATCGGGTTACTAAGCGCGGCCCTGCGCTTAGCAACCCGATGTTTACCCTGGTTACCCGGGGACCTCGGCATCGTTGGTCGCTGGAGAGCGGTCTGTGTGACAGCTCTCCAGCGATCAAACAGCGACGCTGCAGCGATCGGCATCGATGTCGCTATCGCTGCAGCGTCGCTTCGTGTGAAGGTACCTTTACTTGTAGCGCCACTTGCGGTGCTCTTAGAGCTGCCGACCTGCCGTGTTGGATGCATTCTGATAATGGATTCATGCTGAGCAACACGCTGTTTGTCTCCATGTCAGGCAGGTGTGTTACTTGTAAAGCGCTGACTTTTTAGAGAAAAACCTGTATTAAAAGGGGGCTGTTTAATCGCTTCTGGGCCCCATAGAAAGCAATGTACTGTACACGGCTGATGTGACTTCGGCTTCAGAGTCCGTGGCTGCCGACTTTGTGCAGTTTGTAGTATTTTGTCAGCGCATTTCCGTTCTGATGGAATATTGATTAGATGCAACTGTGGTCACAGGACACAATCCCTGACCCAGCAGTAAGGTAGTTGGGACCGTGCTGCTGCAGGAGGTGACTATTCATTCTTTTTCTATGTAGCCATGACTTGGTTAAGCCGGGGTGGCCAAGTCCGTCTGAGTACCGATGTTCACCCCACAGCCATACAACGTGTCCTCTCCTCTGTAGAGAACGATTAATCTGACATCCACATGTACGCAAATGACAAGAGGTCTCCCACATCGATGAATGATCTGACAGGTTTATATTCTACTGCTGTCCGATCAATTCCTTATGTGTGTGTATATAATATGGATGTATATTAAAGCTTTTTTTTTTTTTTTTTCTTTCTCCATTTCTAGGGAGACTCCTATTGTAATTAACCGGACGTTCATGAGCCCACGCAGGCGTTACCCTACCCACCAGCCCCAGTTTAGTATGCCAGGATCTCTTCCTTCTGTGTATATAGATGGCTTTCCACGAAAACCTCTGCTGTCACCTAAACATTCTCAGATGCGCAGTCCTGGGACAGTGAAAATTGCCCGTCCTGATGCGAATATTGCTCGATCGCCAGTGTAAGTGATCTGCTGTTTTAGGAGTTTTTCAAAGGTTGGGGGTCGCTGAAGGTGTTATATGGAGTAAGGTGGGTTTAGGCCATTGCTACAGCAAGTTTGGACGACTTAGTTGCAGTGAAGCTGCTCTGCCTAAGCCTAGTGACTGACTCTTTTAATCATCTTTTCGTGATCTTGGCCTGAGTGAAGGCTTATTTTTATTTTTTTGCGCACTGAGCTGATGTTTTTTATAACATTTTGGTGTTGATACAAAGATGATCACCTATTTTTGCATTTTATTGCAATGTAAGGGTGGCTGGAAAAAAAACAACGTAATTCTGACGTTTTGAATTTTTTTTTCTTGCTACTGTTTAGTGATCGGGTTAATTCTTTTATATTGATCGGGTGATTCTGACTGCGGAGATTGCAAATATGTTTACTTTTTTTTTATTTTGAAGGGGGGGGTAATTTGAACATTTATACTTAATATTTCTAAACATTTTTTTTAACTTTTTGCATGCTGCAATAGTCTCCATGGGAGACTAGAAGCTGCAGTACTTCGATCGCCTCTGCTACACGGAGGTAATGATCTGATCGCCTGTGTGTAGCTCACTTGCTATGAGCGCCGACCACAGGGCAGCGCTCATAGCAATTCGCCAATAACAACCATAGAGGTCGTCTTCAGATCTCTCGTCATTCCGACCCATCGGCGATCTGTGATCATGATTACGATTATGCAGATACTAAACAATTATAGTTTTGTTAGAAGTGGTTAAAAGCGGAAATTTATAAAATAAAAAAATTGCTTGTCACCATCTTCAGAGACCCATAAGGGTATGTTTCCACGGTCAGGAAACCTTCAGGATTTGCTGCGGATAGGACGCTGCGTACATCTGCAGCGTCCAGTTCGCAGCGTCCAGATGTTACAGCATAGTGGAGGGGATTTTATAAAATCCTGTAATGCGTCTCTGCAAGATAAATAAGCCTATGAATACGATGCGGTGATTCTGCATGTGTTCAATTAACACATCCGTAATCACCACGTGTACAACAGGGGCAGCGCTTTGGGGGAGCTGGGTATCCGCTGCGTCCAAAGCGCAGGGATTCTGGACAGTGGAAACATACCCGAACGCTTTCAGTTTTCGGGACAGTGGGCTGCTTTAATGGCTTATTTCTTTTTGTGCCCTGAGTTGACGTTTTTATGGATACCATTTTGGGGTAGATACAATGTTTTCATCGCCTCTTAATGCATTTTTATTTCAATGTTACAACAGCTAAAAAAACCTTTTTTTTTTGCGCTATTTACTGATTGGATTCATTTTATACTTTGATAGACTGGATTCTTACAAACGCAGTGATAGTAAATGTTTTGTTCAATTTCAATGGGGCAAGAGGGGGTGATTTCAACTTGCTTTTGTTTCTAATCTTTTACTGTATATTCAACACCTGGCAAAAATTATGGAATCACCGGCCTTGGAGGATGTTCATTCAGTTGTTTAATTTTGTAGAAAAAAAGCAGATCACAGACATGGCACAAAACTAAAGTAATTTCAAATGGCAACTTTCTGGCTTTAAGAAACACTAAAAGAATCGAGAACAAAAAATGTAGTTAGTAATGGTTACTTTTTTAACCAAGCATAGGGAAAAATTATGGAATCACTCAATTTTGAGGAAAGTTATGGAAAACAAACACAAAAAAACCCCCACTCCAACACATCACTAGTATTTTGTTGCACCACCTCTGGCTTTTATAACAACTTGCAGTCTCTGAGGCATGGACTTAAAGGGCCACTGTCACCCCCCTCCAGCCGATATAAACTAAAAGAGCCACCTTGTGCAGCAGTAATGCTGCATTCTAACAAGGTGCCTCTTTTAGTTTTAGGTTCAAGCATACCCCAAATAAAACGTTTTTATACTTAGCCACAATTCCTGTCTCTAGCCAGGTAGGCGGGTCCTCACTCCCCAGCTTGGCCAGCTCCTCTGCCGTCACTCACATCTTCCTGCGCTTTCGGCGCTGCCCCCTCAGCGCTGTTATCGTTTCAAATCCGGCGCCTTTGCGGTGTACTGGTGTCCTGCGCAGACGCAGTAAGCTCTGGCTGTCTGATGTAATGGCTGATACCAGAGAACAAAATTCATCCACAGAACAACTGGATGGATCTGCTGCACAGCAAATAGCTGTAGGACCTGCGATGACGTCACTTCCATGTGATTAGGGCAAGAGCTTACTGCGTCTGCGCAGGACACCAGTACACAGCGCAGGCGCCGGATTTGAAACGATAACAGCGCTGAGGGGGCGGCGCCGAAAGCGCAGGAAGATGTGAGTGACGGCAGAGGAGCTGGCCAAACTGGGGAGTGAGGACCCGCCTACCTGGCTAGAGACAGGAATTGTGGCTAAGTATAAAAACGCTTTATTTGGGGTATGCTTGAACCTAAAACTAAAAGAGCCACCTTGTTAGAATGCAGCATTACTGCTGCACAAGGTGGCTCTTTTAGTTTATAACGGCTGGAGGGGGGTGACAGTGGCCCTTTAATGAGTGTCAAACAGTACTCTTCATCAATGTGGCTCAAACTTTCTCTGATTGCTGTTGCCAGATCAGCTTTGCAGGTTGGAGCCTTGTCATGGACCATTTTCTTCAACTTCCACCAAAGATTTTCAATTGGATTGAGATCAGGACTATTTGCAGGCCATGACATTGACCTTATGTGTCTTTTTTCAAGGAATGTTTTCAGTTTTTCCTCTATGGCGGGATGCATTATCATCTTGAAAAATGATTTCATCATCCCCAAACATCCTTTCAATTGATGGGATAAGAAAAGTGTCCAAAATATCAACATAAACTTGTGCATTTATTGAAGGTGTAATGACGGCCATCCCCCCCCCAGTGCCTTTTTACTTGTGCATTTATTGAAGATGTAATGACAGCCATCTCCCCAGTGCCTTTACCTGACATGCAGCCCCATATCATCAATGACTGGAAATTTGCATGTTCTCTTCAGGCAGTCCTCTATATAAATCTCATTGGAATGGCACCAAACAAAAGTTCCAGCATCATCACCTTGCCCAATGCAGATTCGCAATTCATCACTGAATATGACTCTCATCTAGTCATCCACGATTGCTTTTCCTCAGCCCATTGTAACCTTGTTTTTTTTCTGTTTAGGTGTTAATGATGGTTTTTGTTTACCTTTTCTGTATGTAAATCCCATTTCCTTTAGGCGATTTCTTACAGTTCGGTCACAGACGTTGACTCCAGTTTCCACCCATTCATTCCTCATTTGTTTCGTTGTGCATTTCCTGTTTTGGAGACATATTGCTTTATGTTTCGGGTCTTGACGCTTTGATGTCTTCCTTGGTCTACCAGTATGTTTGCCTTTTAACAACCTTCCCATGTTTGTATTTGGTCCAGATTTTAAGGCCCCGTCTCACATAGCGAGATCGCTGCTGAGTCACAAGTTTTGTGACTCAACAGCGACCTCCATAGCGATCTCGCTATGTGTGACACGTACCAGCGATCAGGCCCCTGCTGCGAGATCGCTGGTCGTGTCGGAATGGCCTGGACCTTTTTTTGGTCGTTGAGGTCCCGCTGACATCGCTGAATCGGTGTGTGTGACACCGAACCAGCGATGTCTTCACTGGTAACCAGGGTAAACATCGGGTTACTAAGCGCAGGGCCGCGCTTAGTAACCCGATGTTTACCCTGGTTACCAGCGTAAATGTAAAAAAAACCAAACAGTACATACTCGCCTTCTGATGTCCGTCAGGTCCCTTGCCGTCTGCTTCCTGCTCTCACTGACTGCCGCCGTACAGTGAGAAGTGAGAGCACAGCAGTGACGTCACCGCTGCGCTCTGCTCTCACTGTACGGCGGCTCAGTCAGAGCAGAAAGCAGACGGCAAGGGACCTGGACACCGAAAGGCGAGTATGTACTGTTTGTTTTTTTTGGTAACCAGGGTAAACATCGGGTTACTAAGCGCGGCCCTGCGCTTAGTAACCCGAAGTTTACCCTGGTTACCCGGGTGCTGCAGGGGGACTTCGGCATCGTTGAAGACAGTTTCAACGATGCCGAAGTCGTTCCCCTGATCGTTGGTCGCTGGAGAGAGCTGTCTGTGTGACAGCTCCCCAGCGACCACACAGCGACTTACCAACGATCACGGCCAGGTCGTATCGCTGGTCGTGATCGTTGGTAAATCGCTTAGTGAGACGGGGCCTTTAGACACAGCTGACTGAACAACCAACATCTTTTGCAGCATTGCGTGATGATTTACCCTCTTTTAACCCCTTAGTGACAGAGCCAATTTGGTACTTAATGACCGAGCCAATTTTTACAATTCTGACCAGTGTCACTTTATGAGGTTATAACTCTGGAACGCTTTATCGGATCCCGCTGATTCTGAGATTGTTTTTTCGTGACATGTTGTACTTCAAGTTAGTGGTAACATTTCTTCGATATTACTTGCGATTATTTATGAAAAAAATGGAAATATGGCGAAAATTTTTAAAATTTTGCAATTTTCAAACTTTGTATTTTTATGCCCTTAAATCAGAGAGATATGTCACAAAAAATAGTTAATAAATAACATTTCTCACATGTCTACTTTACATCAGCACAATTTTGGAAACAATTTTTTTTTTTTGTTAGGGAGTTATAAGGGTTAAAAGTTGACCAGCAATTTCTCATTTTTACAACACCATGTTTTTTTTAGGGACCACATCACCTTTGAAGTGATTTTGAGGGGTCTATATGATAGAAAATAACCAAGTGTGACACCATTCTAAAAACTGCACCCCTCAAGCTGCTCAAAACCACATTCAAGAAGTTTATTAACCCTTTACGTACTTCACAGGAACTAAAACAATGTGGAAGAAAAAAATTAACATTTTACTTTTTTTTGCAAACATTTTACTTCAGAACCATTTTTTTTAATTTTCACAAGTGTAAAAACAGAAATTTAACCACAAATTTTGTTGTGCAATTTTTCCTGAGTACGCCGATACCCCATATGTGGAGGTAAACCACTGTTTGGGCGCACCGCAGAGCTTGGAAGTGAAGGAGCACCGTTTGACTGTTTCAATGCAGAATTGGCTGGAATTGAGATCGGACGCCATGTCGCGTTTGGAGAGCCCCTAATGTGCCTAAACAGTGGAAACCCCCCACAAGTGACACCATTTTGGAAACTAGACCCCCCAAGGAACTTATCTAGATGTGTGGTGAGCACTTTGAACCCCCAAGTGCTTCACAGAAGTTTATAACGTAGAGCCGTGAAAATAAAAAATCGCATTTGTTTTCACAAAAATGATTTTTTCGCCCACAAATTCTTATTTTCACAAGGGTAACAGGAGAAATTAGACCACAAAAGTTGTTGTGCAATTTCTCCTGAGTACGTCGATACCCCATATGTGGAGGTAAACCACTGTTTGGGCGCACCGCAGAGCTTGGAAGTGAAGGAGCACCGTTTGACTTTTTCAATGCAGAATTGGCTGGAATTGAGATCGGATGCCATGTCGCGTTTGGAGAGTCCCTGATGTGCCTAAACAGTGGAAACCCCCCACAAGTGATACCATTTTGGAAACTAGACCCCCCAAGGAACTTATCTAGATGTGTGGTGAGCACTTTGAACCCCCAAGTGCTTCACAGAAGTTTATAACGTAGAGCCGTGAAAATAAAAAATCTCATTTTTTCTACAAAAATGATCTTTTTGCCCCCAAATTTTTATTTTCACAAGGGTAACAGGAGAAATTAGACCACAAAAGTTGTTGTGCAATTTCTCCTGAGTACGTCGATACCCCATATATGGGGGTAAACCACTGTTTGGGCGCACCGCAGAGCTTGGAAGAGAAGGAGTGTCGTTTTACTTTTTCAATGTAGAATTGGCTGGAATTGAGATCGGACGCCATGTCACGTTTGGAGAGCCGCTGATGTGCCTAAACAGTAGAGACCCCCCACATATGACACCATTTTGGAAACTAGACCCCTTAAGGAACTTATCTAGATGTGTGGTGAGCACTTTAAACCCCCAGGTGCTTCACAGAAGTTTATAACGTAGAGCCGTGAAAATAGAAAAATCGCATTTTTTCTACAAAAATGATCTTTTTGCCTCCAAATTTTTATTTTACCAAGGGTAACAGGAGAAAATGGACCCCAGAAGCTGTTGTACAATTTGTCTTGAGTACGCCGACACCCCATATGTGGGGGTAAACCACTGTTTGGGCGCATGGCTGAGCTCGGAAGCAAAGGAGCGCCATTTGACTTTTCAATGCAAAATTGACTGGAATTGAGATCGGACGCCATGTCGCGTTTGGAGAGCCCCTGATGTGCCTAAACAGCAGAAACCCCCCAAAAGTGACCCCATTTTGGAAACTAGACCCCCCATGGAACTTATCTAGATGTGTAGTGAGAACTTTGAATGCCCAAGTGCATCACAGAAGTTTATAATGCAGAGTCGTGAAAATAAAAATATATATTTTTTAACAATAAAGATTTTTTAGCCCCCAAGTTTTAATTTTCACAAGGGTAACAAGAGAAATTGGACCCCAAAAGTTGTTGTCCAATTTGTCCTGAGTATGCTGGTACCCCATATGTGGGGGTAAACCACTGTTTGGGCGCATGGCAGAGCTCGGAAGGGAAGGAGTGCCATTTTGGAATGCAGACTTTGATAGAATTGTCTGCGGGCGTTATGTTGCATTTGCAGACCCCTAATGTACCTAAACAGTAGAAACCCCCAACAAGTGACCCCATTTTGGAAAATAGACCCCCCAAGGAACTTATCTAGATATGTGGTGAGAACTTTGAATGCCCAAGTGCTTCACAGAAGTTTATAATGCAGAGTAGTGAAAATAAAAAATATTTTTTTTCCCACAAAAAAGATTTTTAGCCCCCAAGTTTTTATTTTCACAAGGGTAACAGGAGAAATTGGACCCCAAAAGTTGTTGTCCAATTTATCCCGAGTACGCTGATGCCCCATATGTGGGGGTAAACCACTGTTTGGGCGCACGGCAGAGCTCAGAAGGGAGGGAGTACCATTTGACTTTTTTAGCGCAAAATTGGCTGTCGTGTTTGGAGACCCCCTGATGTACCTAAACAGTGGAAACCCCCCAATTCTAACTCCAACCCTAACCCCAACACAGCCCTAACCCTAATCTCAACCCGATCCATAATCCTAATCACAACCCTAACGATAATCACAACCCTAACCCCAAAACAGCCCTAATCTCAACCCTAACCATAACCCTAATCAAAACCCTAAATCCAACACACCCCTAACCCTAATCCTAACCCTAATCCCAACCCTAATCCCAAACGTAACACTAATCCCAACCCTAATCCAAACCCTAACCCTAATCCCAACTCTAACCCTAACTTTAGCCCCAACCCTAACTTTAGCCCCAACCCTAACCATAACTTTAGCCCCCGTCGTCACAAAAAAAGTTCAATGTAACCTTTTTTTTGTACGTCGCGTCCGCCATTTCCGCGGATGCGTGGCCGTAACTCTGCCCCCTCCTCCCCAGGACATAGACTGGGCAGCGGATGCGTTGAAAAACTGCATCCGCTGCCCACGTTGTGCACAATTTTCACAATGTGCGTCGGTACATCGGGCCGACGCATTGCGACCGCCCCGTACCGACGCAAGTGTGAAAGAAGCCTTAGGCTACTTTCAGACATAGCGCATTTTTGAGCGCTATTTTGCGGGCGCTTTTCAAAAATGCGCAATGTCATTTTCGTCTGCCGGCAAAGTGAATGAGAAATTCACTTTGCCGTTCAGACACACCGCAAAAAAACGCGGCGCTTTTGTCTGCAAACACGCCGGCGTAAAAAGAATTGACATGT
Source organism: Ranitomeya variabilis (assembly GCF_051348905.1). Classification (NCBI taxonomy): domain Eukaryota; kingdom Metazoa; phylum Chordata; class Amphibia; order Anura; family Dendrobatidae; genus Ranitomeya; species Ranitomeya variabilis. The sequence continues at coordinate 111,388,462 of NC_135234.1, forward strand.
CAATTCTTTACGCAGCGGCGTGTCTGCGTATCCCCCTAGGGCCCCATATTACCTTCCACACACAGCGCCTTTGTCCTGGGTGTCGGTGTCTTTGTACGGAGGGGTTGACACCCAGGACCGGACGTGACGTCGGACAGGAAGAGGGAAGCCCCCTGCCCCCCAGTGAAGCAGCATGGAGTCCTTCTGTGTGTGTGCGTGCGTGTGCGTGTGTGTGCGTGTGTGTGCGTGTGTGTGCGTGTGTGTGCGTGTGTGTGCGTGTGTGTGCGTGTGTGTGTGTGCGTGTGTGTGTCCCCATGCGACGCTAGTGCCACCATTGTGCTAAGTCGCCGTATGGGACTACTACTCCCATCCGGTATTAGGATGGGAGAGTTGTCCCTGTGTCCGGCGACTTAGCACAATTGTAAAGTTACACAAAACACCTACACACAATACACATACATGACACACAGTACATACAACATATAACACAGAGTATATACTCACCAACAGCACACTTGTAGGCGAAGCCCTCGATCCTCCAGGAAAAAATCCAAAAATAATAAACCAAATTCATACTCCCTGTCCGCAGAATCCATAAAACGAGTGTCCCACGCCGATCGGCTGCTCTCCGGCGATACACTGCCAGGAGCGAAGCTCCTAGCAGTGTATCGCGTACTGTTCCGGAGTTCAATGACTCCGGCGTCTCGGTTAACAGCAGTACAGCTGCGTTGAACTTTCCCACGCAGCACTGCCGTTAAGCGAGAGTGCCGGGGTCAATGACCGCCGGTAAACTCGCTCGCGCATGCGCAGTGACACACCGACAGGAACTATGGCTCCTGTCAGTGTGTTGCTGCAGCCGTGGAGAGCAGACATATCTCTGGATGTGTCTGTTCTCCATGGAAAATCTTGATACGTGGCACTTAAATATGTGGCAATTAAATACGTGACACGTGGCACTTATACGTGATACGTGTCACTTAAATACGTGGCACTTTGATACGTGGCACGTGGCACTTTGATACATGGCACGTGGCACTTTGATACGTGGCACGTGGCACTTTGATACGTGGCACGTGGCACTTTGATACGTGGCACGTGGCACTTTGATACGTGGCACGTGGCACTTTGATACGTGGCACGTGGCACTTTGATACGTGGCACGTGGCACTTAGATACGTGGCACGTGGCACTTTGATACGTGGCACTTTGATACGTGGCACTGAAATATGTGGCACGTGGCACTTTGATACGTGGCACGTGTCACTTAAATACGTGGCACGTGGCACTGAAAGATGTGGCACGTGGCACTTTGATACGTGGCACGTGACACTTTGATACGTGGCACGTGGCACTGAAATATGTGGCACGTGGCACTTTGATACGTGGCACGTGGCACTTTGATACGTGGCACGTGGCACTTTGATACGTGGCACGTGGCACTTTGATACGTGGCACGTGGCACTTTGATACGTGGCACTGAAATATGTGGCACGTGGCACTTTGATACGTGGCACGTGTCACTTAAATACGTGGCACGTGGCACTGAAATATGTGGGACACGTCGCACAAAAAAGTTACATGTAGTTTTTTTTGTGTCGACGGTCCGCCGAAGCACGACGCATCCGTCGCACGACGGATGCGACATGTGGCAATCCGTCGCAATGCGTCGCTAATGCAAGCCAATGGAGAAAAAACGCATCCTGCAAGCACTTTTGCAGGATGCGTTTTTTCTCCAACGACGCATTGCGACGGAAGCCAAAAAACGCTAGTGTGAAAGTAGCCTAACCCTAGCCCTAACCCTAAATTTAGCCCCAACCCTAACCCTAACCCTAATTTTAGCCCCAACTTGTCTTCTCCTGCCGGCCGGCAGATGGCGGGCGCACTGCGCATGCGCCCGCCATGATGAAAAAGCCGGCTGGCAGGAGAAGACAGAAGAGGACCCAGGGACCCCGGGTGAGTATGTTAGGGTCCCCGAATCCCCCTATTTCTCTGTCCTCTGATGTGCGATCACATCAGAGGACAGAGAAATAACTGATCGCTTTTTTTTTTTTTTTTTTTTTTTTTGCGGTCGCTGGTAAACTGTTAATTACCGGCGATCGCAAAGCAGGGGTCGGTGCAAATCGACCCCGATCATGTTCTTTGGGGTCTCGGCTACCCCCGGCAGCCGAGACCCCAAAGAACATCCGGGCGGCGGGCGCACTGCGCGTGCGCCCGCCATTTTTTCCCGGAAAAAAGATGGCGGCGCCCATGGGGAGACACGAGGAGCACCGGGGGAGGTAGGTAAGTATTGGGGGGCTATTGGGGGCCATCGGGGACCACATTTCTCTGTCCTCCGATGTGCGATCACATCGGAGGACAGAGAAATTAAACGGCAAATCGCGTTTTTTTTTTTTTTTTGTTGCGACCGCCGGTAAACGGTTAATTACCGGCGATCGCAACTCGGGGGTCGGTAAAAACCCCCCGAATCATGTTCTCTGGGGTCTCGGCTACCCTCGGCAACCGAGACCCCAGAGAAAATCCGACTCTGGGGGGCGCTATTCACTTTTTCCACAGCGCCGTTAATTAACGGCGCTGTGGTTTAAGTACCCTTAGCGGCCGCCGTTAAAAGGCGTATCGGCGGTCGTTAAGGGGTTTGGCGGTCGTTAAGGGGGGAGTTTGATAATCCTCTCCTTTGTCCTTTGTTGTCCTTTTTTAGATGCAGATCTAATTTGACACAGGTGGTGTTTGTGTATGAAAATCTACAGGGTGATTCCATAATTTTCCCCCTATGCTTGGTTAAAGTAACCATTACTGACTACCACATTTTTTGTTCTTGATTTCTTTTAGTGTTTCTTAAAGCCAGAAAGTTGCCATTTGAAATTACTTTAATTTTGCGCCATGTCTGTGATCTGCTTTTTTTTTTTTTTCCCCCTACAATATTAAACAACTGAATGAACATCCTCCAAGGCCGGTGATTCCATGATTTTTGCCAGGGGCTGTAATAGTCCACTTAGTGGGTTTGAAGCTGTGATTGTGTGATCATTTGTGCTATACTTGATGATGAATCAACTCTGCTATGTATAGATAAAATCATAGTCTCCTATGAACGCCAGCTACGAGCTGTCTTTCACAGGGGCGTAGTCATGCCAAGCACAGATCTTCAGCAGAGTTCTGGTTGTCATGGCGACCCTTCAGTGTCCCTTGATCACGTCATGGACATGCTGATAAGTGCGTGGAATGATGCCCCTTCCTTCTGGTGCGTGTTAAATACAGCAGGATTTGACAGGTTAAAAGCTATGGACAAAGCTCTGCTTCACCCACGGCAGTTAGGCACCAGATGGCTGATTAAATCAACAATCATCTGGTGGGAAAGATGCAGGCTCAGTGTCAGTCTGCATCAAAGGCAGGGACACGTACATATACCGTACTTTGTCATGAAGGGTTTAAACTGTGAGTATTTTCTCAGTCTTTAGTTGCGTTGTGTTGCTTTGAATGTATGCCATCAGGAAACACAAGATCTCTGTACTGCATTCTTAGTGGAGGAATAAATACAAGATATAGGCTTCTATTCGATTCTATTCAGAACTAGTCTCTGCTGTCTGTTGTAACACTTCTTGGGTAGTAAAGATTTTTTTTTTTTTTTTTTCTTCCCTTCAAAGGTTGAACAGTCTGTTATCTACTAGCTTGACCTCCCCATCGGTTACATGTCCACCTCCGGACCCTTGTGCAAAGGAGACTGTGCTCAATGCCATCCGAGAGCGCAGAAAGAGAATAAACAAAGATGAAGAATACAATGGAAGTGGAGAGATGGAGAACAAAAGACGGTAAGAATTCAGAATGCTGACTATGGCAGGAGGCTTAGCCACTTCAACTTTGCATTGACCTTGTAAGCTAGGCAATGTGGGAGACTCCAGTAGAGATGTGCTAATAAAGGACTACAGCGTATTGGTTCTAGTGGTGAAAACTCTTCACTTTCTAAGTGGAGCTGTACTTATTAGCCCGGATCTTAGTTACTGTAGCTCTGCTGCACGTAATCTGTATCTGACAGTAACTTTTCTTCCCCCATTTTCCGCCAGGAGGCAGGTTAGCAGTGAAAATGGGGAGTCTTCAGCTGATTCTCCGGTGGTAAATGGTTCCTTGGCTTGTGTTTCCAAGTAAGTAATGTCCGTTTCATTAGCCCATGTTAGTGTTTATTTTCCCATTGACTGAGTAGCTGTTCAGTCTTACCTGGTTTTACATGGACCATTTTAAAAACTTAAACTGTACAACTCTGAACAAATTTGCCTTGTTGTGGGAGTTATTTCCTGAAGTACATATTGGGGAGGTCCTTGTTCTTTGAAGCATTTACTGCTCCAACTGCTTTATTGGTATTTATTTTTTGGCCCTGAATATACATGGTCATTTTTTTTCTAACTTTTGCCTGTACACACACTTGTTTCTTCAGGTCAGACACCCTTAAAAGGGCACTAAATACACTTGATGAGACAAGCAACAAACGCTCCCGTACCTCCTCAAATAGCTCACTGAGTAGCTGCGCAATGAATGGATTTACAATACCCTCTCATAATGCAATCACCAGCTCTTACAGTTCCAGCAGAGTACTCCTACAGGTATTGTATGGATGATAGAAATATTATATGGCTTTTTTTTTTTTTTTTTTTTTTTTATAGAAGGCCCATACCAGTGACGAATAATGTATTGATATGCAATTGTTTTACATCCTTAAGAAAAGAAAACGAAATTGCCAGAATACATCTGAAATTTCAAGCCCATCCTCATCTCGGAGCCAAACGCCAGACGTGTCATCTAAAAAGGCCAGGTAAGGGCTGTAATCTATGCTGAGGGCTTTAGTTGGAATGTGTTGTCAAAGGGGTGGGTGGGAGAGTATTTAAAATGTATATTAATGGTAAAAAATCATCCCCCTCTGGTCTCCAGGCGCCGCCGCCTCCTTCTCGTGACGGCGCTTCCGCTCTGCAATCAGTTCTCGGGCATGCGCCGTGTGCGCTAACTGGGAACTTGCATCAGGTGATGTAAGGATATCGCACCTGCATGTAGCGGAGGCCTCAGATCCTGACCCGCAGTGTTATGATGTATTCACACTGCGAGGCTGGGAATCTGGCGCTTGCGCAGTGGAGCGCGTCACCGTGCTCCATTGAGGATAGTGCCGGTGTCTCGCGAGACTTGTGAAGTCTTGCGAGACTTCGGCACTTCTATCGAGGAGCATGGTGACTCCGTTACACGCAGGCGCGATATCCTTACATCACCTGATGCAAGTTCCGGGCAAGGGCGCACAGCGCATGCCCAAGAACTGATTGCAGAGCGCAGGTGCCGTTGACTTCACGAGAAAGAGAGGAGGCAGCGCCTGGAGGCCAGAGGGGGATGATGAACGGCTGCGAGGCGGTTGAGTCAGGGGGAGAAAAAATACCTTCCTGACTCAATAGAGGTATGGTGGGAAATTTATAAAACCTTATTTCAGCGTTCCTAGGGATGGGGTGACAGGTTCCCTTTAAGTTGGCCCTGCTTACTGGTCCCTCAGAGAACTGAACGGCAGTGATAAATTGTGGCTGAAGGGATGAGATCATAGTTCAGCAGTCTGTAACGTACTTAAAGGGACACTGTCACCTGAATTTGGAGGGAACAATCTTTAGCCATAGGGGTGGGGTTTTCGGGTGTTTGATGCACCCTTTCCTTACCCGCCAGCTGCATGCAATATTGGATTGAAGTTCATTCTCTGTCCTCCGTAGTACATGCCTGCACAAGGCAATCTTGCCTTGTGCAGGCATGTACTACGGAGGACAGAGAATGAACTTCAATCCAATATTGCAGCCGGCGGGTTAGGAAAGGGTGCATCAAACACCCGAAAACCCCACCCCTATGGCTAAAGATTGTTCCCTCCAAATTCAGGTGACAGTGTCACTTTAAGGTTAGATGCACAAGTCTGTGGACAATTACTAAAAACTCGGCACTCAGACTTAACTTAATCAGATAAAGTGTTTTAATGGTGTCCACGGTAAGTAACAGCAGAAACGTTTCGGTCCTATAGTCGGACCTTCATCAGTCACATTTGATCGTGAACGGAAGCTAGTGGACCCGAAAGATTGGGTTTTCATTAAGGTCATATATACACTGTGTTCCAAATTATTATGCAAATTGGATTTAAGTGTCATAAAGATTTAATTGTTTTGTTTTTCAAATAAACTCGTGGATGGTATTGTGTCTCAGGGCTCAATGGATCACTGAAATCAATCTTAAACACATGTGATAATTGGTTTTCCAGGTAATTCTAATTAAAGGAAAACTACTTAAAAATGATGTTCCACATTATTAAGCAGGTCACAGTTTTCAAGTAACATGGGAAAGAAAAAGGATCTCTCTGCTGCTGAAAAGCATCAAATAGTGCAATGCCTTGGTGAAGGGATAAAAACATTAGAAATTTTCCAAAAACATAAGCGTGATCATAGTACTGTTAAGAGATTTGTGGCTGTATCTGAGCACAAATGTTTGTGCTGATAAAGGCATAATGAGGAAGATTTCTGCCAGGCAAGTTCATCGGATTAAGAGAGCAGCTGCTAAAAAGCCATTACAAAGCAGCAAACAGATATTTGAAGCTGCTGGTGCCTCTGGAGTCCCTCGAACCTCAAGGTGTAGGATCCTTCAAAGGCTTGCTGTGGTGCATAAACCTACTATTCGGCCACCCTTAAACAGTGTTCACAAGCAGAAATGGTTGTATTGGGCCCACACATACATGAAGACTAATTTCCAAACAGTTTGTTTACTGATAAGTGTTGAGCAACCCTCGATGGTCCAGATGGATGGAGTAGTGGATGGTTGGTGGATGGCAACTATGTCCCAACAAGGCTGCAACGTTAGCGAGGAGGTGGAGGAGTCATGTTTTAGGCCAGAATCATGGGAAACAGCTGGTAAGACCCTTTAAGGTTCCTGAAGGTGTGAAAATGACCTCTGCAAAGTTTTATAGAGTTTCTGACTGACCACTTTCTTCTATGGTCTAAAAAGCAGAAATGTGCCTTCAGGAGCAAAATCATCTTCATGCTGACAATGCCCCATCTCATGCTGCAAAGAATACCTCTGAGTCATTGGCTGCTATGGGCATAAAAGGAGATAAACTCATGGTGTGGCCACCATCTTTCCCTGACCTCAACCCTATAGCGAACCTTTAGAGGATCATCAAGCAAAAGATCTATGAGGGTGGGAGGCAGTTCACATCAAAACAGCAGCTCTGGGAGGCTATTCCAACTTCATGCAAAGAAATACAAGCAGAAACTCTCCAAAAACTCACAAGTTCAATGGATGCAAGAATTGTGAAGGTGACATCAAAGAAGGGTCCTATGTTAACATGTAACTTGGCCTGTTGGGATGTTTTGGCGTTAAATAGCTTTTTTGTTCAGTGAATGTGACCTCCTAATGCTGCAAATTCCACAAATGAGCATTTTCAGTTCTTTAAAACATATCAAATGTTTAGAAATTCTACTGTGCATAATAATTTGGAACAGTGCATTTTGAGTTTTTATTCATTTTGGAGATTATACTGTTATCATTGGGAGGTTTCTGCAATAAAATTCGATGTATAATCTAACGGGTGATGACTTTTATTAGACTGACTGTCATTTGCACCGACCATTTAGGAAAATCTGATAAAAATGTTATTTGCATAATAATTTGGAACATACTGTATATAGGTGGACACAGCCAGTGTCTCAGGGGGATGGCGGAATCCGGCGGTATTGCCTTCTGTGGAATAGAGCCTGCGTGTCCTGGTCAGTGGAGGACGCGGTATCCGCGCACGGACGCGATGCAGTCTGCATCACCAATGAGACGGACACACTACCTTTGAACTCTACCTGGAGCAGTTCTTTGGGACTCTCCTCCTATATCCTTATTTTCTCATTCACTCCTCTTACATAAGTGAGGCTTTGAGAAAGACCGTGCCTGGTCGAAACATTAACCTTGTCCGCAATCATCCGCTTTTTTTCTTTATAAATTATTTGGTGGTGCCTGTGCACATGAATAAAAGCAACTAAAATTTTCTACATAAACGCAAAGACTTGAGTGCGGCTGTTTTTCGTGTATATTTGATGCAGGCTCTGGCGGTGAGCCCGCATCAAAGCCGGGACATGTCGATGTTTTGTACAGCTGACATGTGCCCGCAATAGCGGCGAATGGAGCCGCTATTAACTAGTTAAATGCCGCTGTCAAACGCTGACAGCGGCATTTAACTAGCGCTTCCGGCCATCAGGCCCGAAATGAGCGCATCGCTGACCCCCGTCACGTGATCGGGGATCAGCGATGTGTCTGCATGACAACCAGAGGTCTATTGAAGACCTCTATGGTTGTTGATGCCGGATTGCTGTGAGCGCCACCCTGTGTACGGCGCTCATAGCAATGCAGTAATTCAGCTACATAGGAGCGATCTATGCATCGCTCCTATGTAGCAGAGCCGATCGAGTTGTACCGGCTTCTAGCCTCCCATGGAGGCTATTGAAGCATGGCAAGTGTATAAAAAAAAAAAAAACCCTTTCGGCCCATTCAAAATAAAACAGTAAAAAAAAAAAAATCTAACCTACACATCTGGTATCGCAGAGTTCAGAATCGCCCAATCAATATAAAAAAAAAAAAATTAACCTGATCGCTAAACTGTGTAGCAAGGAAAAAAATTAGAAACCCCAGAATTGTTTTTTTGGTCGCCGCAACATTGCATTAAAATGCAATAACGGGCGATGAAAAGAATGTATCTGTACAGCAATGGTATCATTAAAAACTTCAGCTCTGCGCGCAAAAAATAAGCCCTCACCTGACCCCAGATCAAGTGGGGGGGATTGCACTTTTATTTTTGCAATTTCACCGCACTTGGAATATTTTTCCCATTTTCTAGTACACAACATGCTAAAACCAATGATGTCATTCAAAAGTACAACTTGTCCCGCAAAAAATAAGCCCTCACATGGCCATATTGACGGGAAAATAAAAGTTGTGGCTCTGGGAAGGATGGGAGCAAAAAACGAAACGCAAAACCTAAAAAAGCTGGGGTCATGAAGGGATTAAAGAAAACTGCATAGGGTAGTTCATTGTCCTTAAGAGGTCCTATGTCTAAGGGTACCGTCTCACAGTGGCACTTTTGTCGCTACGACGGTACGATCCGTGATGTTCCAGCGATATCCATACGATATCGCTGTGTCTGACACGCAGCAGCGATCAGGGACCCTGCTGAGAATCGTACGTCGTAGCAGATCGTTTGGAACTTTCTTTCGTCGCTGGATCTCCCGCTGTCATCGTTGGATCGGTGTGTGTGACACCGATCCAACGATGCGTTCGCTTGTAACCAGGGTAAACATCGGGTTACTAAGCGCAGGGCCGCGCTTAGTAACCCGATGTTTACCCTGGTTACCGTCGTAAATGTAAAAAAACAAAAACAAACAGTACATACTCACATTCCGGTGTCCGTCAGGTCCCTTGCTGTCTGCTTCCCGCACTGACTGACTCCCGGCCGTAAAGTGAAAGCAGAGCACAGCGGTGACGTCACAGACGGCAAGGGACCTGACGGACACCAGAATGTGAGTATGTACTGTTTGTTTTTGTTTTAAATTTACGACGGTAACCAGGGTAAACATCGGGTTACTAAGCGCGGCCCTGCGCTTAGTAACCCGATGTTTACCCTGGTTACCCGGGGACCTTGGCATCGTTGGTCGCTGGAGAGCGGTTTGTGTGACAGCTCCCCAGCGATCACACAACGACTTACCAACGATCACGGCCAGGTCATATCGCTGGTCGTGATCGTTGGTAAATCGTTTTGTGAGACGATGCCCTTAGATGTGAACACATAACACGCATTTCCTAACTCGTCCACCTCTGTGAAGGTCTATGGGGCTTGGGGTGTGTTTTTTTTTCTTATGGTGCAAGTTAGAATCTTTCTATAAACTTTTACTGATGTCAAAGATCGGAGCTACATGTCTTCTCACTAGCTCAGTTCTGAAATATGTAGTAATTGTAATTCAATGTCACTGTTTCTTATAGGGACGACATGCATGAAACGGGTCTATCTACCCCAGTGAAATCAGGCAGTAGGGATCAGTCGGAGGATTGTAAGTTACTGCTACTGTCGAATTTTGTGAAATGTAATATGAAGTGTATGTTGGTCCTTGCGTTTGTTATGCTAGCCATTGCAAAAGTTTGCTGAACTGTATTTTGGTGGCATCAGACCAGTAGGCTTCATAGCTGACCAGAATGGGGTGCTGCTTTTTTTCCTCATTTACTCCTGAGATGTATAGATGCTGCAGTTGGAGGCTTTTCACTTTCCACTTTGAAGTAAAGCTGCAATCTCGGTCATGCGTACATGCTTATGGCACAGTTATAAGAAATGGTGTCCGCTTTAATAACTGACTTGGTTTTGCCTCCTGTTCTCAAATGTTTGTGTGCTTTCAAAAGCAATGCGAGGGGAAAATGTAGCAGCTGCCCATGGCAACTAATTACATTCTCCTCTTCTCCCTTAGGTAACACCACTTCGTCCTCCAAGTCTTCTGCCTTTAATTCATCTGAGAATGGAAGTGGGGGGCCTCGTAGGAAGAAGGTTTTGTTGGTGTGTTCAGGGCGTGGAGATCTTTACCCACTGGTAAATACACTTGTATCTGTTCTCACCCATTGACCCTTTTCCATCTTTATGAGATGTTCAAAAAGTGTTCTTCTCCCTGTAGCCCCCACCACCTATTGTTGGATACAATATAACATCAAAGGATCTGGATTATGAGAAGAAGGCTTTTTTACAGAGGCTTAACAAGGCACTGGAAGAACCTGCTGGTGAGCATTTAAGTTACTGGATGGCGAATTGGTAAAACCTTGTCCAAATACATACTGATTTTATTTATTTTTTTACAGATCTTATCCCTGTCACCTCTACTCCACCAGTGACCACTATGGTTACTGCATCACCTCTCTTTATTTTATCTAATACCACATCCGCTCTGACATCACAGACCTCTACAGCAGGCAGTAACCCCTTACTACAGAGCCTAGCAAAAATGCAAAGCAAGGAGGGTTCACAAGGTGAGGAAGCTGATAATGTCTGTGTGTGTGACAATATGGGGTCTAATCTCCACTTTATCCAAGCTCCCCTATCCACAGGATGTGGGGTATTGCCGCTCAGTGCCATTCACTTTAATAGAGCTGATATGGGAAAATGTCCATGGGCAGGGATTGAACCATTTTATTGGGGAGAGCAGGGAGCAACACTTGTGGCAACCCTCTCAGACCAAGCTTTTCAACATTGGTGGTTTATCCAGTGTATGGTCATGACGATGTGGAAGAGCCGTGGCCTGAAAGGACTCTCCTCAAATGTTTAATTGGCAAAGTCCCGTTTTCTAACATGGGACAGTCTTTGCATGGAAAGTGATAAAATGAATACTGTTAGAGGAAATAGCGCAAAAATAGGGTCTTATCCGAGATATAGTTGGTTGATACGATTGAATTGTACTCGCCAGATGTAGCTAAATTAAAGCTTTGAGGGAATTCGCTGCAGCAGACCCACAGGTCCAGTAGAAACCGGCCGTTGGATAGAACCGGTTTCCTGATGGAGTCTTAGAACTCTAAAACTCGTTGAATAAAACCACATTTATTAAATACAGTGGTGGTGGTTACACAAGTACAATGTGACATTGCTAACTAAAATGCTGCTTGTAAACCCTGGCAAAAGTGTATAACTGAGACCTGATGTGCTGTCATCTAAAATGCCTTTGTTTTGTCCTTCAGAGCCTGTACAAACTGTTGCTGCAGACTTTCCAAATCAGAAGGTGGTCTCGTTGGGTTTGTCTCCTAAAGATGTCTCCGGTGAGAATGTTTCCCTCAAGCTGGTGTCCCCACCACCTGCAGTGGCGCCCAGCATCTCGGCACCCCAGCCCAACGGTGCAGTCCAGAACAAAGCTGACTCAAATAGTAGTCTTCTCCAACTCCTTACTCAGCCAACATTGACTGACTCGCAGTCTAGCTTTAAGCCACTATTTCCCAGTAATGTGGGTGCTGCCCCCCCCATTGTTTCCTCCAGTGGGCCATCTGTGCCCTCTGTCACTTCGACAAATACTTTTAAACCAATATTTGGAGAGCAAAGTGTCCAGCAGAATCTACCTGCAAGTACATTTAAGCCAATATTTGGGGACTCGTCTCTTCAGCAACCTGCCGTCACATCTGCATCCCCTTTCACATTCCAAGTGAATTCCAATCCTACATCCACTGCGCCTCCATCTTTTCCTGGGTTTGGTGCTACAGTGACCAGTACAACTCCAAGCACGGACAGCGGTACCAAGCCGTCAATTTCTTTACCGGCGTCGAGCAGTGCCACCACTAGCTTTAGTGCAGCCTTTCCGGCGGCTATAACCTCTAGTAGCACAGCTACCTCTGCTCCCACAAATTCATTCTTAGGAAGCAGCACAAGTTTGGATTCCCAAACAAAGACAACATTTGTATTTGGGCAAGCGCCTACCTCACAAGCAACACCTGGCCTGAGTGTGTTTGGGAATACGCAAACGGCTCCAACGGCTCAACCCCCACAGTCATCCATTTTTGGCTCTACAACATCTGCATTTTCAGCTGCGCACAACTCCAATCCTCCACCCTATCCTGCTAGTTCTGGTGCATCCACTTATAACAGCTCAGGGAGTGGGATACAGGCAGATAAACCTGCCCCTAATTCACTCGCTAGCTTTGGAACATCTGGAGCTCCCTCTACATTTGGATCGGGTACTCTGCCCACTTTTGGGGGCAGCTCTCAGACAGCATTTGGTGCAAATTCCCAACCAGCATTTGGATCAAATGTAACTTTTGCATTTGGAACCGGATCTGCTCCTGCAACAACAAACCCAATGACTTTTGGCTCAATGAATAGCACACAAACAAACAGTACCCCCGCAACAGGCCAGTTTGGTGCTTCAAAGTCCTTCTCTTTCGGAGAAAAAACAAACACTTCAGTGTCCTTTGGGTCAACCACAAGCACTGTGCCTGCGCCAGCTATGACTTTTGGAAACTCTTCTGCAGCTCACAATAGCACACATGGGACCCCTGGACTAACAGAAAACAAGCTGTCTTTCGGTGAGTGTAAAATTGTCTTGTATTTGAGAGAAATATGATTTTCATAGTCTTTTTTTTTTTTTTTTTTTTTTCAATTTATTGAAAGCTGCTTATTGATACAATAAGGCATTAAGGGTAGCCCACACTTTGCCATAGTTAATATAGTTCGCTGCTTTAATCTCCTTATTATCAGAGGATCTGCCTTACGAGTTTATTATTTTTTTTTCCCTGTGAACAAGCCCTTTAAAGGGATTTTCATGTGTGTTCTTCAGGAGCGCACTGCTCTTTACACCTGGCTTTCTTGCTGTGGGACAGTGCACTCCCGAATATTGATGGGTAACTGAGCCGATGGCCTGAATTATGCCCACCAAGTGGCTTTGCCTCTACAGCCTCAGGGGTGCCCAATCTGGCTGGATGTAGTGAGCTGCAGGGATGGCTGTAAATTAACTTACAACAACCAATTTTACAAATGTATGATCACAAGGCAATCACTTTATAATAAGTTCCTCCTGATGTGGTGAGTCCACTCTACTTTACCTGGAAACAGCTTAACAAGGCAATTCTAGTACATGACCTTTGCTGGGTAGAGCGTACGTGCCGTCATCATGACATTAACAGAGGAAGGATGACGTGCATGCAAATGGAGTCTGTGTGCATCTTGTGTCCAAGGCTGCCATGTTCAGTATCTGTATTTTCATACATCAGTGAGAGTAGTTTGGGTTTATATTCCCCCCTTGACCTTCTGGCTCATGTGCACTTCAGGTTTCTCTACTGTAATCTTTAAAAGCTGTTATAAAATGGTTTGCTACAAGGCATGGAAAGTTTGTGTTAGGCTATGTGCACACGTTCAGGAAAGTGTGCATAATTTTACTGAGTAAAACTGGACTTTTTATGCAGGAAATACGCATGCGCTTTTTTTGTGTGGATTTTTCACGTGTGTTTTTTTTTTCCCCAGAGCTTCCCAATGCAGTAATGTAGCAGCAAAACTGCAAAATTAATGAACATGCTGTGTTTTTTTTCACAGGGGGGGGGGGGACTCAGCATGTGCACAAAAATTGCATAATGCATTAAAAATGATGGGATGCTTATGTATGTGTTTTTCCACGGAAAAAAAACGCGAAAAATCCTAAATGTGTGCACCTACCTTTAAAACACAGACTGGTTCCCACTTTAAAAATATCTATATTTGCCCTCGAGCAGCATAAATCAGCTGACTGGATCCCCTCTATTGACTGGGCAAGCCAAAATGTCAGACTGGCTTATGGGTTGAATGTCTGTCTTCTAATTATTCCATATGATCTCTTTACCTACAGGGACACCTGCTGCACCATTTGGACAGAATGCCTCCCCTGCACCCATTAATTTTGGGACTCCAACCTCATCGTTTGGCAGCCCTGCCCCCACCTCATTTGGTAAGAATGCATGTTTGATTGGCTATGATTTGGCATGAGCAAGATATGAGAAAAAAACAAATGTTCTATTGACGTAGTCATTTGAGAGCTTTCTTTTTTTGCAAGCCTAGTTGATGTTTTTGCCTGACACCAATGTACTAGAAATTCCAAGTGTAATCCATTATGGGAGGGTGAAGGACATGATGAGGGCCAGCACAAAATAATTCTGCTATTGATTTTGGGTGACTTCTTCATAGTGTATGGAAGAAATGACCTTGTATGATAATCCAGGTCCGTGTAGTTGCCCAAATTTGTATGGAGGTTTTTGTAGAAACTGTGGGAGGGTGACAGAGGGCAGTGGGTCTTTGTTTTTTTTTTTCTTTTTGGGAGGGGGTCCCTGATGTGAGACTTTACCTGCAATTGTCTGATTGCTTGTTCTATATAATGCAATACCACCGTGTAGAGCTAAAATGACTGTCTATTATGAAGACTTCATGGGTTTTACAGGAGTACCACCATGGCATTGTAAAAAAGAGAGAAAATTGCGATGAACCTGCCCAACGCCTGCACTTCACCCCTTAACGACCGCCAGTCCGCCTTTTAACAGCAGCCGTTATGGGGCATTACTCCTTGGTGCCACTTTTTAACGGCTCTGAGAAATAAGTCAATAGGGTCCCCCAGCATCAGAAAGTCTCCAGTGTTTAGGCCTCTGGGATGGCGGAGACCCTGGAGAATATGACCAGGGCTGGTTTTTCCAGTCTTGTCACGTGATCGCCGATATTCACCGAATAACTGCAATCGCGTTAGAAATGTTTTTAAAATCGGACATTTTTTTTTTCTTCTCCTGACATATCATGTCAAGAGAAAAATGATGTCCCCAGGACACCCATGGTGCCGCTGTACCAGTAATGCCATGCACCAGCACTCCTCCGCCTGTTCCTTGAGCAAAGTGTTGGGCGCAGTGCACACTCAGATTGCAGGGATTTTTTTGATTGGTCCCTGAATCACAATGATCAAAAGTCCAATATTTGTAATTCCCCCTACTCAGATTACATTTTTTTTTTTCTTTCTTTGCCTTTAAGCTAGGGTTTGGGGTTGTATGTTAAGTTTTAAGGTTAGGGTTTTTATTTAAAAAAAAAAAAATTACTATTACGGGTTTTTTTTTGTTTTTTGTTTTGTTAGACATTCATATAAAATAAAACAATGGCCCGCAGAGCAGGCGTACAAGCCTGTGTTGCTTCGGGAGTGAAACAGAATCTGCTTCTGAAGCAAAACCGTTTTCAGCCAGTAACGAGTCTTCTGAAGCCTCAGGCAGGGCCGTATTCTGCAGGCCCATCTTCATTGTCGTATCGTGACCGTGCATATTCCCCCTTTTTTTAGCAGCCCTTGGAATAAAATTTTATATCACAAAGTTTATCCTCTTTGAATTTTTCCAATTTTTTTGTTGTTCCAGTAGTCTTACAATTCCTTCATTTTAGTGAGAATTCCCAAGCCCTCCCCAAGAAATGACCTAAAAGGGGTGTTCCCATCTCCAAGATCATATCCCGACACGTAGTAGATGTAGTAATATTAGCAAATACCTCCAATGAGAAATGTAGTAATTTTTCTGATTTGCTATGTTTTTCCTTAAGTTCAGGCTTTGCACCATGGATACCTAAGGTCAGAACAGCTTGTTTAATAATCACTTTTTTCTATTTTCTCATTTGTGTATTAAGGTCAATCAAGTCATGGTTTCTCAATCGGAGTAACCTCTAAATCTTCAGGAACTCGGCAACGACTTATGGCCCGGCGCCAGCATACCCGGAAGAAGTAGAAATGTGGCACTGCATCCTCTCGCTCTTTTAAACTATAAATACTATATTTTCACACTCGGCATGTTTTTTTTTTTTTTTTAAATGAGAAGGCTGGACACTCTGAATTCTTACCCCAGGGGGCAGTCAACGCTTTCTCCCCAGGCGAGGCCTGTAGACTATTGCTAACCTCTCCTGATTCTTCTGATGGAGCTACTATAACATGCACACTGACACTGCCAAACCGTTCAACTGCTCTTGCACACGTTGGACCTTGCCACCTTGCTTTATGCGCGTTCTCATCTGGACAGTGTGGTCATCCTGTGGCTGGAAGCTCCCCCCCCCCCCCCTGTATAAAAGCATTCTGTAGATCTTCTTGTTCATCAGTTTTGGATTTCGTTTAAGATCAGTTTATTTGCAGTGCCTTTTTTTTTTTTCTTGCCAGCTTTTTCTCTACTTGATGATCTAGGTAACTTGTTGTTCTACCTATTGCTGAGTTTCTCGGCAAGGGAAGGCGTGCCAAAAGCCTGGATCCATTGTACCATGACATGCGCAATGTTCATACTGAATATTTAACACCTCTTGCAATCTTGAAACTGACCAAGTGATCTGCGATGGCGAACTTGCTTTCTGGTGAATTGTGCATATTGCCATGTGTATACAAGGGACTCGTGTGTTTTTTTTTTTTTGCTTTTTTAATTTAAAATTTGTCAGGATTTCTCCCGTCATGCCAGGACTTGCAGTAATCTGCCATTGTATAAATCATCATTGCTGTTCTCCATTTATTTGCTCTGACTCCTAAAGATTTAGGACGTTTGGACTGTCTGAGTAACACTCACTTTTCTTTTCACTTGTACAGTTGATTTAGGGGGTTGAAAAAAAACAACAGCTTTGTAATAGAGAAATGTGCTTTTTTTTATGATTCATTTTTAAACTCCCTTTACAGGTACAACCCGTCTACAATGACATATAGGTTGTTGTTGTTTCCGCACCTACTACTGTGATAGCTACAGTTCTCCATAGAACTTTATGAGAACTAGCGGTCATCTTTCCTTGCAGCAGTATGTCTGCCGTCTGCTTTTTAGTTCCTCCATAGAATTTTAAAATCTCAAACTGTTGTATCTGTTATGGGAGAGAGTCTGTCTGCACTTTTATCCATGATTTTATCCATGAGTGAAAGATCAGTCCTGTAGGAGAAATAAGCAAATTTGTCTTCAGATGCATTACTAAGTTGCTTAGGTTCAGGTGTAGGATTGATTTGTAAAAACTAAGACTGTTACTCTGTAAAGCAGTTCTCCACCCTCCGGGGCAGATTGTACGCTCCGGAACAAGCGGGCGCCATCCTTAACTTATGACGTGCTTTTGGAATTGTCAGTCACTTTATTTGTGTTGTGAAAAAAATGTTTTTGTAAGCTACCTCTAAGGGGAAGAGTGAAAGTGAAGCGCATGTTAGAATGAGACTGTGCACAGCAGATATGTAATTATTACTGTACTTTCCACAGCTCACTGTCCATTAATGTTCACCACCGTGTGTGGCGGACGGAGCCTGGATGGCTTGTAGCGATGTCTGGTCTCACAGTGGAGCTCGTGTCTGCACATCTTACTCTACCACTGAGTGCTAGTGCATTAAAAGGGCTCGTTGCTTCTATGGATGGAGGTGGAAAATGCACTGGCTTCTAATCTGAAATGCTATTTACCTGCATTCTTTACTGATGGCCCCTGAATGACAAGGAACATGTATATCGTCCCTGCAGCCACTAATTGCACCCTGCCAGTTTGACAGCCGTCTTGTCAGTGTCGGGGTGTGATTAGTCACGCTCACTGTATAGTTGGCAATGATTGTAATCACTCCCTGCACATCCCTCTGACTGAAAGCAAATGGCTGCAGGGAGGATAGGAGTTAATGTTCATCCTGTAGCTGTGTGCCCAGTAAGGCAGGATTTTAACGCTGTTTACCTGCGGATTAACCCAACATCTGCAAGTAGATAGTATTTCTAAAGCTGGAGTCACACTAAACGACTTACCAACGATCACGACCAGCGATACGACCTGGCCGTGATCATTGGTAAGTCGTTGTGTGGTCGCTGGGGAGCTGTCACACAGACGGCTCTCTCCAGCGACCAACGATCAGGGGAACGACTTCGGCATCGTTGAAACTGTCTTCAACGATGCCGAAGTCCCCCTGCAGCACCCGGGTAACCAGGGTAAACATCGGGTTACTAAGTGCAGGGCCGCGCTTAGTAACCCGATATTTACCCTGGTTACCATTGTAAAAGTAAAAAACAAAAAAACACTACATACTCACATTCTGATGTCTGTCACGTCCCCCGCCGGCGTCCACAGGGTTAAAACTGCTTTCGGCAAGAGCGCTGCTGCCGAGAGCTTCCCTGCACTGACTGTCTCAGCGCCGGCCGTAACAGCGGTGACCGCTGTGCTCTGCTTTACAGCCGGCGCTGACAGTCAGTGCAGGGAAGCTCTCGGCAGCAGCGCGTGCATTAGCGGCGCTCCTGCCGAAAGCAGTTTTAACCCTGTGGACGCCGGGGGACGTGACAGACATCAGAATGTGAGTATGTACTGTTTTTTTTTTTTTTTTTACTTTTACAAAGGTAACCAGGGTAAATATCGGGTTACTAAGTGCGGCCCTGCGCTTAGTAACCCGATGTTTACCCTGGTTACAAGAGAACACATCGCTGGATCGGCGTCACACACGCCGATCCAGCGATGACAGCGGGTGATCAGCGACCAAAAAATGGTCCTGATCATTCCCCAACCATCTCCCAGCAGGGGCCTGATCGTTGGTCGCTGTCACACATAACGAGGTCGTTAGCGGGATCGTTGCAACAATATCGTTATGTGTGACTCAGCCTTAACATGACACGTTCTCTTTTTAAAGGCCTATTGTCTAGTTTGATTTGCCTTTGTTGTCCTATTTCTTTGTGGAGCTATAGAACAAAGAACCAGTCTAAAGAGGCACTATGCAAAGCGGATTATTGGCTGATATCCACCCCATACCTGTTAGTTTGCCTCCCTCTGTTCTCTCACTCAAGCGGTGCTTGATTTTGTTCACTTGGGGCTTCTTCATGAACGTGGAAAGGTCCATTTACGTGAGCTGATACTCATTACTAGGACAGCCCCTTCTTTATCAAAATGTTTGGCCCCCATCATTATAATAAAGCCTATACTCCTCTCCTGTGCCAGCGTTTTCCCATGTGTCGGCAGTAGCTCTCCCCAGGGCCCTTGTGTGGTGTGACTCCGTCAGTCCCCACTTTCGGACAAATCTATCATGAAGAGGAAGTCCGAGCTGCAACTGATCCCTGACTTCCTTATTATGTTAGAGTTGCCGGAAGGCGGTGACTGCGTCACGTGTGACAACACCGCACAAGAGCCCCGGGGAGAGCTACTGCCGACACTGGGAACGGTGCTGGCACAGGAGATGAGTAGATGAATATAGATTTAATTTTATCTGGGCCAAGCGATGGGGCGAGAAGTTGTCCAAGCAGTGGCAATTTCTTCAAGGCCATGTTCACATGTCTCATCAAGATTTGTAAGCCAAAACCAGGAGTGGATGAAAAATGCAGAAGTAATGATGATTTTTATTACGGTACTTTTCCTCTTTTCCACTCCTGGTTTTGGCTTACAAATAAAATCTAAAATACTGAATGTGGCCTAAAAGAAACTTGTCATTTTGGAAAATGCTCATTATATGCAGAGATGATCTGGAGGTAAATGATGTTACAATGCTGCCCTGGCCGCCTTACTGAAAGTGCATCTATCGGGAAAATAACTTTTCCTCCCCAAGAGCTGCCAGCTTTCAGTCAGAGGCCGCAGTCACTGCTCACACAGCACTGACACGTTGAATGACTGCACCGATCAATTAAAAGCTGGGGCGTTCTTGCAGCCACCACACATTACTGTGAGTGGTGACTATTCATACCTACATGACACAATAAAAAACTTTTGAAAGCGAGGGCTTTTCAAATATCTAATCTGTATCTTCTCACTTTGGTGGCCAAATTGCTAGTTTACCTGCAGATTAATCCCATAATAGCTGGTAAATGGCGTTTTCTGATGACTGGGTCCCTGTAACGCTCCTGTATTATTGAATATCTTGGTGAATGCGGCATACGGCACCAATGGCATTTGCCTGTCTAAGCCCTGAGATCTATATATGGGAGGATGCACCCAACAGTGTTATCAGCTCTGCCTAGTGCTTCTTGGTTTTTTTTTGGTTTTTTTTTTCCAGTGGATTTTTCTAGGCCCATTTCTGCCAGAGGAAAACTATAGGTAATGGTGCGGTATACATGAATTCATGGTGTTGGTTTCTCTGCACAGTATGTTGATAGACTTGGTAATTTATGTGCACACCCAACTAGCTATGGAATACAACTTTTAATTGCTTTTGCAGTGTAAAGCCATGCATTCAGTAGTGTAAGTAGGATGTAAACCCAGTGTTATTGTACCCGATGGTCTACATTGCAGCACTGTCATCGAGCTAGAATAGAACCTCCAGACTTTTTATCTTTACAGCCCAAAGTACTACTGTGTGGTTATCAGTACTGAACTCTGCTGTGGACAGTGTGTATGGTGGAATGTACATAGTTTGTAAGCTTGCTGTTTTGTCTGGATTTGGTTTGGGAGGATTTTCAGATTATTTTTTAACTTTTTTTTTTTTTTTTTAAATAAATTCTTACGTCTTAAAACTCTGATTTTAAATAAAAACAAAATTGCTTTAACTTGTCTTGCTGATTTATATTGTACATAAAGTCACAGGGATATAAATAGGATTTTTGCACTTGCTGTAAAATCTTTCATGGCCTTTACTGGGAGATGTAGACCATAGGTGTACTCTGCTGCCACCAAGAGGCTAACACTAAAAACTACAACCAAGAAAAGTCAGTGCCTCCTCAGCAAGCTACACCTGTCTACTGGCAACCAAGCTGTTTGTTTTCTGCTTCTCACCGAATAATCTATTAATACACATGTGCCCAATGAAGCAACAGGATCAAAGGGGAGTATGTTGTGTCCTTCAATGATTACCTCGTTTCTCAGGTGCTTAATTTGGGGTCACAGAAACCATGGGATGTACCAACCAACTTCCTAAGGAGGTAACCTGAACTACTGCTACTTGTAGCCCTTTTCTCCCCAGCCTTGAGGCTGAGGCAAAACTGTAGTAGACATTGTAAAATTTAGAGACCTTATGAACAGAAGAGCAAGTGGCAGCTTTATAAAGTGGAAAGCTTGATGCCAATGAGCCCAAGAAGTGCCCACCTCCTGAATGGAATGAGTCTTCACCCCTTCCAAGGTGGCAGAACAATTCCAGAGGGCAATGGTCACCATATTGACAAGACCTCTGTGAGGTGCTGCATCTGCAGTGTTTAAGTGTCTGTCAGATTCCCTATCGCCTTAGGTAGTGACGCAGTGCTCTGACCACATCCAAGCAATGTAAGGCTAGGTTTTATCTGCATCAACTTACGCATGACGGATAAAAAAAAATGGGGAGGGAGAAAATAATCATCCCTTGGGGGCAATCCTTAATGAACCACTTTGCAAACAAAAGGAACAGAAATATTCAAGTATTCTTTTTCCTAATCCCCAGGTAATTCCCTTATGGGGTGGATGCCTGCTCTGCAAGTGGCTCCATGACAGTCTATGCTTTGCCATCAATTTCCCCGATTCCAGTAGTACTGAGGAAAATTATCACCTATCAGGGCCAGGAGACTTTTTGTTTAATTGGGTATGTCTAATGGCGGTGTGGGATCCATGGGTCTTCTCTGATCCCGGACCTTCTCTCTCATGGTTCAATCCATCATCCCATTGTGAGGAACCTTCACTTGACGGTATGGCATTTGAGCGGCAGTCCCTCACGTCTAAAGGGTGTACCATACGGCACAAAATGGCAGCACTACAGATGTCTGAGATAGTGGGGGGAAAAACGTCTTTATTCACTCATATATGATGTGCTACATGGGTGAATAAAGACCACAGGGTTTTGTTTTTTTCCCCCCACTATCTCATGTCTGGAGTGCTGCCATTTTTTCAAGTGTGTGTGTACACGCGCGCACACACACACACACACACACACACACACACACACACACACACACACACACACACACACACACACACACACTTACTTGCACCCGTTTCCTATATCTGCTCTGGTATGGTGCTGCTTTCTTTTGAGTATATTAAAAAGACTTTTCAAGAATTTGATTTCCACCCTGTTGAGATGTAGAAAGAAAGATATGCTATATAATCGAGGAGGTGGAACTACTCGCGTTCCAGATTCCTCACGATTTTGTAAAGTAGGTCAGCACATTGGGTGTAGACTATATAAAACATAGCTTTTTAATAGTGGATTTGAAAAAAAAAAAATATATAGATTATTATGTTTGATTTAATTATTTGAATATTGAACAAGCAAAAAAAATAAAAATAAAATAAGACTGTCCAATCCATAAAGGTGAATAAATATATGACAAATGTTACAAAAATCAGTGAAAGACCATCAAGCTATGCTGACAGTGGTCAATTAAAGATATGTCTATATGAATATTAGGCACTAAAACATGAAATAGTTAAATTGAATCATCTTACCCAAATGTAAATATCCAAGGGATGGGGTCATTGTACAGACATTACTCTTGCAGAGACCTGTCCATGCTTTTGAGCGGAGCTTAGAGGTTAG
This sequence comes from Ranitomeya variabilis, assembly GCF_051348905.1. NCBI lineage: Eukaryota > Metazoa > Chordata > Amphibia > Anura > Dendrobatidae > Ranitomeya > Ranitomeya variabilis. Next base: position 111,411,357 of record NC_135234.1, read on the forward strand.
CCTATTGAGCCTTATCAGTATTACAATGGCCCTGGTTGCCCAAACGCTCCCGCCCTGACATGGACAGTCCACAACTGACCCTTTGTAGACTATGCCCTACAATCGCTCTGCGTGCCTCCTGACACTTTTCTTCCTTTCAAGGTCATCAGGGGATAATGCCTGCTTCAAATTAAGCAAAGGCTACGATACCAGCATCTCAGTGGTGGGCCAAGCATTCAGCAAAGTGGCACCATCATTTGACAGCATGGTGGCATTTTAGCCACCGCTCCTATCGTCTAAAGGGTTTTTCATATTGGTGAGAGGTTGTTTGTTTGTTTCCCCCCCCCCCCCCCTCACTATGGTCTTAATTCACAAACGTCTGGAGTCCTGCCATTTTATTTTTTTTTTACATATGGACGATACTAGGTCGGTACCCTGGGACTTGCACCTGTTTGCTATACCAGTTTTGTATAGTGCTGCTTTCTCTTGAGGATGTTAAAGGATTTTTAACCCCTTAGTGACGGAGCCAGATTTTTTAAATCTGACCAGTGTCACTTTATGTGGTAATAACTCTGCTACGCTTCAACAAATCCCAGTGATTTTGAGAATGTTTTTTCATGACACATTATACTTTATGATAATGGTAAATTTAGGTCAATATGTTTTGTGTTTATTTATAAAAAATATCAAAATTTGAGAAAAATGTTAAATTAGCAATTTTCTAAATTTGAATGATTATCCCTTTAATCCAGATGGTCATACCACAGCAAATCATTAATAAATAACATTTCCCACATACCGGCTTTACACCAGCATCATTTGTAAAATGTTATTTTATTTTGTTAGCATTTTAGGAGGTTTAATAATGTAGCAGCAATTTTTCATTTTTTCAAGGAAATTTACTAAATTTATTTTTTTTAAGGACTTATCCATGTTTGAAGTGACTTTAGGGGGTCTCATATATTGGGAAACCCCCCAAACCTGATACCATTTTAAAAACAGCACCCCCTGGCATATCGAAAACTGCTGTCAGGTTGTTTATTAACCCTTCAGGTGCTTTACAGGAATTAATGCAAAGTGGTATGACAGAAATGAAAATGTGTATTTTTACCACCTAAATGTCTCTAACTTCCGAACAGATTACTAACGCCATCAGACTCTAAGGCCACTATTTGGTCATGAATTGCCATCGCAAACATCAGGACCACACAATCATGATCTGAGGGCACCAATTGGGATAAAGAGGAAGCCCCCAGACTGTTAACCATTTATAATGATGTAGTCACTATTTACAGCAGCATCTAAGGGGTTAAACAGATTTGAGAGGTGCAAACACTGATCGTGGCTGATGCAGAAAGTTGTCAGCTATAGTGTCCAGCCAACAGCTGCTGGATTGTCACCTGTATGGGGAGGCTATTCTCTTATATCTCAGGTCAGTTAAAAGACGTATTGGCTGTCATTAAGGGGTTAAAAAAAATGTGATTTTCACCCTGTTAAAGTGTAGGAAGAAAGTTACCACTGACATTTATGCCAAAGTTTGGAACAGGTTTCTAAGTTTTTCAAGGATAAACCTCGTTGAGGATAATCCAGTACCATGGTCTTTCTGGTTGTTTTCTTCAACCGTAAAGTAACAAATCGCCCTTGGGTTATAAAGTTCATAAAAATAATAGGCATGGAACGAAACTGATGAGGCTTTTGATTGGATGAAGAATGAGGGGGATGTCTCTTCTGCAGAAACAGGGTACTCTTCGCACCTGTGGTGTCCGAAATTATCTTGTCCCCAAAAAGATTAGGTCTGCAGAAAGGCAGGTTCAAAAGGAACTGCTTAAGGATTCGTGGTCCATGTTCCATTCATTGAGCCAAAGTATACAGCCACCATATTGGTTGAAGTTTGCGTTTAGTAACCAACTGCTTCAAGAGTAACAGATACCCACGTTGGTGATGTGGACTGTGAGGTCTGCCAGCTCCTTTGGAGGCGACTTGGAGATGTCTTGGTGTAGGTTCTATGCTCAAGCCTTGACTCTTGGTTACCCAGGTCACAGCGAAGGATGGACGCAGACAAGAACTTGCAGCTTCAATTGGTGATCTGGCTATGGATTTCACATGTCAGTCAGTGAAGACTTGAAGAGACGTTACGTCAGAGATTGGTAGGATCATGGTCCTTAACAGTCTGAACAGGATCTATTGCAGGACACGAGGACCATGTGGCAACATGTTCTGCAGGAGAGGGAAACAAAGTCCCCATACATTTACGTGTTTGAAAATGTTTGTCTTGTTGAGCCCGCTCTTTGTCCTTCACTGAATTCAGAGTGGTAAGAAAAACATTTGGTGGGACATCCATACCTCCTGAAGGATATCACGTTTTTGGGGGTGATGGGTCTGGTTCTTTCATATTGAGGGTTTGGTTTACAGCTCAAACAAGACTGTCTACCATGTCTCTTAGCTTAAAAGGCTGAGCGGAATCCAGGTCCGAATCAGAATACTGATTATATAGATACCCGAGATGAACGAACCTCCGAAGCAAGAGAGCATAAGGATGAATGATGGCTCGAAGTTGTTGAGGGAGACTGAGACTGGAACGAAGATCTAGCCCACCTGGACCGCTGACAGGCTTTGCCATGTTGTTGCAGAGTAGCTGGTGGGTCTCCCTCACTCTTGCCAGTGGTCATGGTACCCAAAACATAGGCAGAAATGGATAGCAACTCCATGATAGTGACCAAGGTCTGTGATACTTTGGTCAATTTAGCAACTAACAGAGAGTTTTATAGTCCAGACATGGGGGTTCTCCTGGGCTAGAAGCTGGGTTAGCAAGGTGCAGGCGGCGCAAGTCACTACAGGTTGGCCCGACTGGAATTTTTACTTCTGGAATACCCAAAGTACACATCCAGCAAAAGTTGTGTAGACTAGTGTATACATCTTTCCATGGGGCCTGACATGGTTAAAAGTGAAAAATAGAAGAAAGATATAGTCAGGAAGGGATTAATGGATGCCACAGCTGGTGACCTGTGCTTTGGAGCTGAGGAGTGCGGTAAGAGAGGTCCTGGTGACTGGAGCCTTGAAAACCTAGAGAAGCCCGCAGGGGCAGGAGAGGCCCATGAATGCTGCACGCTACAGAAAATAGCGATGCCCGGGAAGGAGGAGGGGAGGGGATACGACAGAGCTGAAGCATTTACAAGCACAACCATCTGATTGGCCAACGAGGAATAAAGCTTGACCTACAGGCTCAACTAGGCCGCAACGGAAGCTCTAGAACAGTGTTTCCCAAACTCAAGACATCATGGCACCAACAGATCAGGATTTTCTTAGTAATGCTCAGGTGAGAGAACTTGTGGCAATTTCTGATGCCTTGATAATAATTCCAATACCTGTGCAAGACTAAGGAAATCCTAAAAACATGATCTGTTGGGGGCCGTGAGGATTGTAGTTTGGGAAACATTGCTCTAGAAGGCAGTGAAGGCCGCGGGAGGGGCCTGGGAAAGTGAAGGAGCCTGAAGGAACCCTCAGAAAGAAGAGATAGAAAAGAGGAAAACAAGGGAAGAACAAGAACGTAGCTGACACAGCCCATTATCCTCTATGGGTAGGAGGAGTGAGCAGCAGGGAAAGTAATAGAGGCAGACAGAAAAACATTGTGCAGAGTTCTATAACAAGTGGGGGACTACTAAAAAGGCCACCATACAGTGTGGTGGCTACTAATGGAGGCCGTCATACAGTCAGACTACGAAGGGTGTCCTTCTTAGAGTGGGGGGTACTAAGGAGGCCCTCCTGCAGTATAGGGGCTAGTAAAATGGCCATTATAGTGTGGCAACTACTGTGAGGCCATCATACAGTTGGAGACTATTGTGGGGGCCACTGTACAGTGTGGGAGCTACTGTGGAGCTATCATGCAGTGTGAGGGCTATTAAGGGACCATTATACAATGTGGGGGCTACTGTGGGGCCATCATACAATGTGGGTGCTATTGTGGGGATCATCATACAGTGTGGGGACTACTGTTGGGGCATCACACAGTCTGGGGACATTATACTGTGTATAGTAAAGTTATGCGAGCATCATACTGTTAACATAACATAACCCAGATTCATGATGTGACCAAAAGTTTAGTCACCTACCATGTCAATCTACTTCCACATATAGATGATCAAAAAAACGGAGAAAAATAGCAGAAGCTTTTTATATGTAAAATGCTTAACAAGTTTATTAATTAGCAAATACAAAACGTTAAAAACACACAAACAACGTGTTGAAAGTGCTTGAATACAAAGACACCAGATATGCCTGGCCCTCATGACATTACAGCATCCATGCTTTATAACAGTCCATACGGTGACAACCAAATGCTCCTCAAGATATATCTTGATATATATATATGTATGTGTATATATATATATATATATATATATATATATATATATATATATATATATATATATATATATATATATATATATATACACACACTCACTGGTCACTTTATTAGGTACACCATGCTAGTAACGGGTTGGACCCCCTTTTGCCTTCAGAACTGCCTCAATTCTTCGTGGCATAGATTCAACAAGGTGCTGGAAGCATTCCTCAGAGATTTTGGTCCATATTGACATGATGGCATCACACAGTTGCCGCAGATTTGTCGGCTGCACATTCCTGATGCGAATCTCCCGTTCCACCACATCCCAAAGATTTCATGTTGTTTACGCCAAATTCTGACCCTACCATCCGAATGTCGCAGCAGAAATCGAGACTCATCAGACCAAGCAACGTTTTTCCAATCTTCTACTGTCCAATTTCGATGAGCTTGTGCAAATTGTAGCCTCAGTTTCCTGTTCTTAGCTGAAAGGAGTGGTACCCGGTGTGGTCTTCTGCTGCTGTAGCCCATCTGCCTCAAAGTTCGACGCACTGTGCGTTCAGAGATGCTCTTAGGCCTACCTTGGTTGTAACGGGTGGCAATTTGAGTCACTGTTGCCTTTCTATCAGCTCGAACCAGTCTGCCCATTCTCCTCTGACCTCTGGCATCAACAAGGCATTTCCGCCCACAGAACTGCCGCTCACTGGATTTTTTTCTTTTTCGGACCATTCTCTGTAAACCCTAGAGATGGTTGTGCGTGAAAATCCCAGTAGATCAGCAGTTTCTGAAATACTCAGACCAGCCCTTCTGGCACCAACAACCATGCCACGTTCAAAGGCACTCAAATCACCTTTCTTCCCCATACTGATGCTCGGTTTGAACTGCAGGAGATTGTCTTGACCATGTCTACATGCCTAAATGCACTGAGTTGCCGCCATGTGATTGGCTGATTAGAAATTAAGTGTTAACAAGAAGTTGGACAGGTGTACCTAATAAAGTGGCCAGTGAGTGTATATCCTGATTAGGGCAATCACATGGCAGTGACGTCATCGCAGGTCCTACAGCTATTTGCTGTGCAGCAGATCCATCCTGGTGTTCTGTGGATGTCTTTTGTTCTCTGGTATCAGCCATTACATCAGACGGCCAGAGCTTACTGCATCTGCGCAGGACACTAGTACACAGAGCAGGCGCCGGATTTGAAACGATAACAGCGCTGAGGGGGCGGCGCCGAAAGCGCAGGAAGATGTGAGTGACGGCAGAGGAGCTGGCCAAGCTGGGGAGTGAGGACCCGCCTACCTGGCTAGAGACAGGAATTGTGGCTAAGTATAAAAACGCTTTATTTGGGGTATACTTGAACCTAAAACTAAAAGAGCCACCTTGTTAGAATGCAGCATTACTGCTGCACAAGGTGGCTCTTTTAGTTTATAACGGCTGGAGGGGGGTGACAGTGGCCCTTTAAGCAAATGAATTCAGGCGATCTCACTCATTTTTCCTTTCTCTAGTCACGTTCCACGACAGCAGGATCGGAGGATGTCTCCCCGCCCTAATAGGGGACAGGAAATCAAAGAGGTTAAATACCCTCCCCTTCCTGCAACCACCAGTGTTTTTCCTGTCCCCTATGGGGCATGAAGAGGTTCTCAGATGGTGCTGCCGTGGCCGGTGATCGGAGCACTATTACCTGAATAGCCGGGCAGTTGAGGTCGGGGGGCTCTGCTCTCCTCCTCGGTGACTGCTCCCATCTCCGCAGTCTCTGCGTGACTTGGGACCCTCCATCCCGCCCTTCCTGCGCCTCCCTCGTGGGGCAAAGCAGGGCGGTGAAGCTCCCCGGCTCTCCTCCTCCCTCCCGCTGGAAGCCGCGCGACGTGCACCGGAAGTGACGCTTCTGAACTTCCGGTTTAAACCTCCATGCTCCCGAGCCCGCGCCGGCCGGCGTTCCAGACCTGCGGCAGCCATGACAGGCAGTTCAATCACAGCACCCCCTACGGACCCTGGGAGGAGGAGCATGAATTAGCTGGCGACCTTGGTGAGTATATATTCCTGGTCGGGGGAAGCCTCCAGGTAAGGCCTCTGTCTGTGTCCCTGCTGACCGGTGACTGACTGACTGACCCTATGGAAGGCGACAAACCCCTGCACTCTGCTTCTGCAGAGCCCAGCGTTCACCTTCCTACTGTAAGTAAAGGATGAGGTCCCTTGCTGTCCAGTTGTATTGTTATTAAAAGACTTAGTCAGCCTCTCTCTCTCTCTTCTAGGGAGACAAGGCCTCTGCCCCTAAAAAAATCCAGCCGCAAGTGTGGTACATGTGCGACCAAGCTTCCCTCGGCTTATAAGAAAAAGCTTTGCCAACCATGCACGGATGAAGTGCTGCGTAGTGAACAGCCCTCCCTCCTGGACAGTATCAGAACCCTCATCAAACAAGAGGTTCAGTCCTCTATGGCGGCCCTGTCCCAGGCCCCGACTCCATAGCCTCCTCCTCCTAAGAAAAGGAAGATGGCTCCTACCATATCTGACTCTGACTCGGGTGAGATTCATACCTCGGGTTCAGAGGACATTTGGGAGAATGAGGGTTCTACTTCCAACCCCAAAACGGACAATAAAAAATATCTCTTCTCTTCCGAGGATATGGAAGAGCTGATCTCCATGGGCACTATGGGGGTGGAAGAGGAGTTAACAAGTCATTCCGTTCAGGATGACATGTTTGGAGGGTTAAAACCTAGGACCCCGAAAGGTTTCCCCATCCACGAGAATATTGAGAACCTTATCCTTCATGAGTGGGGCCTACCTGAGAAAGCTTTGAGTGTCCCATCAGAATTGAAGAATCGTTTCCTTCTTGAGGGGGACTGTTCTTTATGGGAGATGCCTAAAGTAGATGTACAGGTGTCCAGGGTGACCAAAAAAACGGCTCTACCCTTCGAGGATTCCTCACAGCTCAAAGATCCTATGGATCGGAAAACTGAGAGCTTACTGAGGAAATCCTGGGACACATCTACTAATCTGCTGAAGACAAACGTGGCCTCCACATGTGTTGCCAGATCTCTATTTCTCTGGTTACGTACCTTAGAAAATCACCTTTCTCAGGGGACATCTAGGGAGGAAATCTTAAATTCCCTACCATTACTCCAGAAGGCTACGGGGTTCCTGGCAGATGCTTCCGCTGAATCTGTACGGGTAGCTGCTAGGTCCGCAGTTCTCTCCAACTCCGCTAGGAGAGCTCTGTGGCTTAAGTCCTGGGGAGGTGATTTAACTTCTAAATCCAAGTTATGTGGTCTTCCCTTCCAAGGACTTTATATGTTCGGGTCAGCCCTCGATGACATCCTAGACAAAGCTACGGATAAGAAGAAAGCTCTTCCGGAGCAAAAAAGCTCGAGGAAACGCTTTTTTCGCCCCAACCCCCGTGAACAAGTCCCCCAGAGGGATTACAGGGGTAAAGGTAAAACGGGTCGGTGGAGTTACCCCAAAAGAGGTAAAGCTAGGAACATCCTTGTTCCTCAACCCCAGCAGACCCCTGAGAAACAATGACTGCTCTCCGGTCAGAGGCCGACTCTCGGGTTTCTTTCCCCAATGGCAGACCATCACCACAAATCAGTGCGTCCTGCGTACCATTCGGGAAGGATAAAGGTTAGAATTCGAGAGTCCTCCTCCTCACCGTCTAACAATTACATCCCTACAATCTCCACACCTTCGAGAATGCCTCTATGCAGACATTCTCAATCTGCTTCAGATAGGGGCAATCTCCCGGGTACCTCCTCAGGAATAGGATAAGGCCACTATTCTCACCTATTTTTGGTGAAAAAAACCCTCTGGGAAACACCAGGTTATCATAAACCTGAAACCCCTGAATCAAGCAATCAAATACCACAGATTCAAAATGGAATCAATCAAGTCAGCAATCCCGCTGATTGGCCAGGACTGGGTAATGGCTACGTTGGATCTGAGGGACGCTTACTATCATGTGCCGATACATCCCGACTACAGAAAGTTCCTCAGATTTGCGGTGACCCAGAACCATCGAACCAGCCATTATCAGTTCAACGTTCTCCCATTCGGGGTCTCGTCAGCTCCACGGGTTTTTACCAAGATCATGTCAGAAGCTGTCATCTTCATCCGGCATCAAGGGATCTGTATCATCCCATACCTGGACGATTTTCTTATTACCGCTCAATCTGTCCCTCGTTTAAATCAGGATGTGACGAAAGTCCTGGATATCCTGATGTCACTGGGATGGATTCCGAACTTGGAGAAGTCGGACCTTCATCCATCACCAAAAGAAAAAATTTCTAGGAGTTCTTCTGGACTCAAGGGAAAGAATGTCCTTCTTACCCAGGGACCGTCAGGACGATCTCGTACACAGGATCTCCAGGTTCAGGAGCCAGAATTTCCCGACCCTAAGGGACTCAATGTCAATCCTGGGTTCGTTGACGTCCTGCATCCAGGCAGTCTCCTGGGCCCAGGCTCACACAAGAGTCCTTCAAACCCACATCCTGAGACATTCAAAAGAAACCCAGAATGCTCTAAACGGGAGGATTTCCCTTCCCAATCACGTGAAATCCTCCCTTTCATGGTGGCTGAACTCCTAGAACCTTCAAAGAGGAGTCAGCTGGGATCAAATGCCTCTGAAGGTACTCACAACAGATGCGAGCCAGAGACGGTGGGGTGCCATAATCGAGGGTTCCCACTTCCAGGGGTTGTGGCCCCCAAACATCAGATCAAGATCCTCAAATCTGAAAGAACTGAAAGCGGTGGAGGAGGCGCTAAAAGCCGCTTCTGCCCTCATCCAGGGTCACCATGTACGAATTATGTCCGACAACACAACTACGGTGGCCTACCTCCGTCACCAGGGAGGCACGAAATACACCAGCCTAAAATCAACCGCTGCAAGGATTTTTTCCTGGGGAGAAACATCTGTCCATCTCAGCACTACACATAAGGGGGTCAGACAATACCCAGGCAGACTTCCTAAGCCAGAAAGATTTCCATCCTGGAGAATGGTATCTGAACCAAGAGGTGTTTCTATCCCTAGTCCAGAGATGGGGAAATCCCGACGTGGATCTGTTTGCCAACAGCGAGAACATGAAGTCGAGCACTTTCTTCTCCCTCAAACTCTCAGGCGGGGCTCAGGGATTGTACGCATTCTCCCACCCTTGGAAGTTTACCCTGGCATATGCCTTCCCACCAATCCCCATGTTACCAAGGACGTTACAGAAGATCCGGACGGATCAAGTCACAACAATTCTGGTAGCACCAATGTGGCCAGGAAGAAGCTGGTACGGTGCACTAACAGACATGGCTCTGGAAGGCCCGATACCTCTACCTCAGATAGTAGACCTTCTTCATAGCATAATCCTTAAGCTGGACCCTGCCTTTATGCCGAAAGTAGTCTCAGACTTCCACAGAAATCAAGATATTATCTTACCCTCATTCTGTCCAAATCCCTCTAATCCGAAGGAAGAGACCTTTCACACCCTGGATGTCCGCAGGGTGGTCCTCTTCTACCTCCGACAAACGGAGGGTTGGAGGATAGACCAAAACCTTTTCGTCCAGTGGTCAGGACGGAATAAAGGCAAAAAAGCGGCTAAAAGTACAATCGCCAACTGGATCAAGCAGGCCATCTGTCTTGCATACTCAACCCAGGGAATGGCTCCCCTGGCATCACTGAAAGCTCACTCCACCCGTTCAGTCTCAACATCCTGGGCAGAAAGCGGCAACGCATCATCAGAGCAGATATGCACAGCTGCCACCTGGTCGTCAATCCATACATTCACCAGGCATTACAGACTAAATTTCAATAGGGATCTATCGTTTGGCAGACGTGTTCTGCAGGCTGTTGTCCCTCCCTAAAGAAATTAGCTGTTGGTATCACTCCGATCCTGCTGTCGTGGAAGGTGACTAGAGAAAATAGAATTAGTTCTTACGGGTAATTTGGTTTCTAGGAACCTTCCACGACAGCACTAATTTCCCTCCCTATCTGATATTCTTATTGGATGATTCCTGCACTTAAGTGGTAACTATACATGCTACTGTGTCCAGAAAAAACACTGGTGGTTGCAGGAAGGGGAGGGTATTTAACTTCGTTGATTTCCTGTCCCCTCTTAGGGCGAGGAGACATCCTCCGATCCTGTGGTCGTGGAAGGTTCCTAGAAACCGAATTACCGGTAAGAACTAATTCTATTTTCGTGCGATTGAAAGGGTCAACAGACCACCCTGAGGAGCAGAGCCTTGCTAATCAGGGAAGCACATTGGATACTAATGCTTTAAGCTTCACATCCTACAGGCTTAAATATGAGGTCAGATTTGATTATTACCGTATATACTCGAGTATAAGCCGACCCGAGTATAAGCCGAGACCCCTAATTTTGCCACAAAAAAATGTGAAAACTTATTGACTCGAGTATAAGCCTATGGTGGAAAATGCAGCAGCTACCGGTGAATGTCAAAAATAAAAATAGATACCAATAAAAGTAAAATTAATTGAGACATCAGTAGGTTAAGCGTTTTTGAATATCCATATTGAATCAGGAGCCCCATATAATGCTCCATACAGTTCATGATTGGCCCCATAAGATGCTCCATACAAAATACGTCCCATATAATGCTCCATATTAAAATATGCCCCATATAATGCTGCACAAAGGTTAATAATGGCCCCATAAGATGCTTCATAGAAACATTTGCCCCATACAATGCTGCACAAAGGTTGATGGTCCCATAAGATGCTCTACACATTATGGCCCCATGAGATGCTCCATACATTATGGCCCCATGAGATGCTCCATACATTATGGCCCCATGAGATGCTCCACACATTATGGCCCCATGAGATGCTCCACACATTATGGCCCCATGAGATGCTCCATACATTATGGCCCCATGAGATGCTCCATACATTGTGGCCCCATGAGATGCTCCATACGTTGTGGCCCCATGAGATGCTCCATACATTGTGGCCCCATGAGATGCTCCATACATTGTGGCTCCATACGATGCTCCATACATTGTGGCCCCATACGATGCTCCATACATTGTGGCCCCATACGATGCTCCATACATTGTGGCCCCATGAGATGCTCCATACATTGTGGCCCCATACGATGCTCTATACATTGTGGCCCCATGAGATGCTCCATACATTGTGGCCCCATGAGATGCTCCATACATTGTGGCCCCATGAGATGCTCCATACATTGTGGCCCCATGAGATGCTCCATACATTGTGGCCCCATACGATGCTCCATTGTGGCCCCATACGATGCTCCATTCATTGTGGCCCCATAGTTTTTTTGTGGTATCCCTTCATGTAATTTGTGTGCTTTTCCATGTGATTTAGTGTTTACTTTAATACTCACCTGTTTGTTAATTAATAGTGTATATCCTCTTCAGTTTCCCATGTTTTACTCAGGCTCAGATTGAGGACCATGCAGGTCAGATGCGCATTGCCATGCTTGTGGTCACTATTTGTATTTTGTGCTGCTCTTTCACCATTGTTGCTTATTAATCCATAAGATTTGTTACAAAGCACTGTTTTTATTGAAAAAGCGAGTGCCGGCTTTCTGCTTGGATTGGTACTGCCATCTCGTGGAGTTCGTAGCCATGCACCGGACTGGTGAGCTGATTGCACTTTTTCCACTTCAAACTGTATTTGTCACAGATCCAAAAACCATCATACTTATCCCTTTATCTATGATGGTTTTGTTTTTATTTTAGTCAAGGTGTCCAGTATTTGGCGGATACCCTAATGGAAATTAAACGGCCACCATTATAGTTAAAGGGGTATTCCCATCTATAAGATCCTATCTCTATATGTAGTTGGTGTAATAGTAATATTAGCAAATACCTCCAATTAGAAATGTAGTATAGTTTTTCTGATTAGCTAAGTCTCTTTCCTCTTGTGAAGGCATTGCAGGACCTTAGGTATCCATGGTTACTTCATCAATGGGCGTAACCATGGATACCTAAGGTCCTGCAATGCCTGCACAAGAGGAAAGACAGAGGGAATCAGAAACACTATACTGCATTTGTAATTGGATATATTAGCTAATATTATTATTATTCCTACTACATATTGGGTTAGGATCTCGGAGATGGGAATACTCCTTTAAGTCATATTCATTTCCATGACCATCCTTGGGCTGTGTAAAATGGTCCACATACAATGAATGATTCTATATCCTTGAAATTGTGCTCCCAATGAGGCTTCACCTCTAACATACACCACTTTTTTTAACCTTTGCTGGTATTTTTTGGTTAAAAAGGTAACAATTCTAGTGGAAGTGGTTGTCAGTGGTTGTTACCTGACCCATCGGAGTAGGGAGAGTGGTTACAGACCCACTCAGAAGTTTTGCCCACTGAGCTGAAACCCCTAGCTACGTCGCTGATAAAGGTAGGTTCACATGACCATTTCAGAGTGCAGCCACATTCTCTTGGTTATATTGAATAGTTGTGAAAGCTTGTACCTGTTCACACTTGTTTTATATTTTTGTTTGGAGGAGTTGCTCACTTTTTTTTTTTTATAGCATGCGGATGAAACTTCGCCCATCGCTATGTCCAATTGGCACATGATCGTTTTTCACAATTGTGCAGCTGTTGGTCGGCAGCGATTTGGCAGTGCTTTCTTCTGTCTGACACTGACTGAATACAGCCAGCACCCACCATGTATGGTGCAGGTTCAGCTATTAAGGTGTTAATACGAAGCAGACAGAAAACCAACAACAAGACACTGGACTCCTAATGCCCCTTAGAAGTATTTAAGCACAACATTGCATTTAAAGTTTTTTTTTTTTTCTTTTATAAGTCTCAAAATCATACATACATTAGCATATAAAAACATTAGGACTGGTCGATTTTACGTTTCTTCTTCTTCTTGCGATTTTTCTTTGTGCCGCTCACTGAATCCTGACGGATGCATTCAGATTTCCTTTTGGACTGGACCAACTCATTATTCTCATGCTCATCGGAGGCATTTACCTGCACGCCCGCTGGCTTCAGCTCTTTAGAGGTGCAGGAAATTCTGCATATATAAAAAAGATACTAAAAGGGTTATTCCTACAATTGCATTGCTTTCACAAAGTATGAATACTTATTGTTCATATACACGCCAACATAAAAACAAATCATCTTAACTACCTGCCCATCTGTGCATCCAACTTTACATAGCTGAATGAACATTTCTCTTAGTTGGCAGACTGTGTAACACAGCCCTGCGCGCGGCCCCGCGCCACAGCCCTGCGCGCGGCCCCGCGCCACAGCCCTGCGCGCGGCCCCGCGCCACAGCCCTGCGCGCGGCCCCGCGCCACAGCCCTGCGCGCGGCCCCGCGCCACAGCCCTGCGCGCGGCCCCGCGCCACAGCCCTGCGCGCGGCCCCGCACCACAGCCCTGCTGCGACATCATGACACTAATTTGTTTAGAATACACTGAAGGTTACTATGCAATCACCACAACGCTTGCACTGATCCAAGGTTACAAATAGAATATCACTATTAAAAGAGATGAACATTTCTAGAAAATGGCACAACACATTATTTTCTTCTACCTTTTTTCTTCAGGGCTCCTGCGCTGAAATAGCGCTACAAAAAAGCCATTTGTCAGTGTATCTGACAAAGAGGCGCGCAGACAGCACTCTGATCCCGGGAATGTATTCAGTCCACGCATTGGCCATGAGGGGAGAACATTAACCAACCTGTAAAAGACCAGGATGTGATACTGTAAGATTTCAGCAGCATTATATTCTCGGCATATCAGCAGCTGAGCCCATACACACAGAAGATACCTGAAGTCAGGGTGCTGCTCTAGAATGTCCTTTACCACATCCTCGTTTTCTTGCTGGTGCACGGAGCAGGTAGAGTAGACGACGTGCTGCGCAGATGGGAACTGCAGAGCATGGGACAGCGCCCGTCTCTGGAAGGCGGACAGGGCCTGCAGCCTCGCTTCCTTTTCAGACCCTGCCTCATCTGTGAGGACTCTCATCTGATCTGGTATGCCTGAGAAATGTAAGATTCCCTGTTAAGATAAGCACACAGTATTTCTTGGGAGTTTTTGAAGCAGAAACTCGCAAAATCCTCCTCCAAATCTCTAAATTCCCAAAAACTGAGTTTTCACTCAGTTTCAGCTCTGAAAACTCAGCAAAAACACCCAGCGTCCGATTCAGTAAAGCTTTTAAGTTAGCGAAAAAACCTTTGAAAAGTCACATAATTTTGGTGTAACTTGAGGCAGTGCTAACAATTTTACGACTTTTAGTGTTCTCATGCCATTTTCACCCAGTTCTGTCAAATTGGGCAGAGACGGGACGGAAGCATGGCGACCTACAGACATGTAAGGTTATGCACACATGGAGTATTGTGGAGTGGATTCTTCCCAAAATCTTGATAAAAAACCTTTGGAAAACTCTTTCAATTCATTTATATAGAAAGCAAAAAAAAATAATATGAGCAGCTTTTTATTTTCCTGAAGACAAGAGTGCATGTTATTTCTTTGATCCTGTTAAGAAACCTCTCCAATCTAGATTCGCATTGTCCAAGGCTTCGAAAAACACTTCAGGAGATTTTTTTTCTTTCCAAAACCACTTCACAAAACTTTTCAGGAAAAAAAAACCTCCTAAATAGAAAAAAAAGTTTCCTGAAGGGATTTTTTCCTTGGAAAAAAAAAATCTTAATTTTAAAAACTTCTACATCCTCATTAAAATGCAGCCATAAATCTTCAAAGCAAGATTCATGTGATATTTAAAGGGATTATAAAGGACCATTTTATTTACTTACTATGGGCCTAAGGATATTTTCACACTGCGCTTTTCTGCACGTTCAGAAAATGGGGCTTGCATCCGAAACTCCAACAAAATTGGATATGGATTTATGCGCCGACGGGGCCATAGACTATAATGTGAGCTCAGAGGTTCTGCCGTCATGCCTACGTAAGGAGAACACTCAGACGTAGTAGTAGAATGACCGCGGGAGGTCGGATGTCAATCAGCAGAATGGAAAAGGAAGAGAGGCTCTGTTGATGTGAAGCAGTGGAAACGTCAGCAGGAGAGGTCAGTGACCGGTCTGAGCAAGCGCTATGTAAAGCAGGCAGGGAGTTGCCTTTGTTAGCAACAAGCTATCCTTTAGTTTTTAGGGTCATAGTAAAGAAAATAAAATAGTCCTGGACAATCCCTTTAAAAGAATGTTATTAATCAATTGGGAGAAGACTATATATGACGGTATAATGGTTTTGAGAAAAATATCGGCCATTATAGGTCCTAAAAAAAAAAAAAAACTAACATTTTCTGAGCATCTTAAAAAAAAAAAAAAAAAAAATTAAAGAGGTTGTCTGACCTTGAAATACAATGTTTTAAGCTAATCTGTGCTGTATTTTGATATACAACATCCCTATATTTTTTTTAGTTTTGTTTCTGCCTTTCGTTCCTCTTGAATTTCACTTCATTCCCTGCACTCTTTGTTTTACATGCGGCTCTACCAAACGTGATGGCTCCCTGTGCTGTATTATCTAACCTTATGGCCAGAGCTGGCACTGCCCGCCCCCAGTGTCCAGCCCCGCCCTCTGCACACTCATTGGCTGTCAGCAATCTGCCAAGCGCCGACCTCAGTCATCACTCCAGTATTGGAAATAACAGAGCAGTGTCCTCATCTGTGGAAAGCAGCACAATCACTCCACACCACATCCACAGTGGTGACAGAGCTTCACATGTCTCCACATCACATCCACAGTGGTGACACAGCTTCACATGTCCCCACATCACATCCACAGTCATGACAGAGCTTCACATGTCCCCACATCACATCCACAGTCATGACAGAGCTTCACATGTCTCCACATCACATCCACAGTGGTGACAGAGCGTCACATGTCCCCACATCACATCCACAGTGGTGACACAGCTTCACATGTCCCCACATCACATCCACAGTCATGACAGAGCTTCACATGTCTCCACATCACATCCACAGTGGTGACAGAGCTTCACATGTCTCCACATCACATCCACAGTGGTGACAGAGCTTCACGTCTCCACATCACATCCACAGTGGTGACAGAGCTTCACATGTCCCCACATCACATCCACAGTGGTGACAGAGCTTCACATGTCCCCACATCACATCCACAGTGGTGACAGAGCTTCACATGTCCCCACATCACATCCACAGTGGTGACAGAGCTTCACATGTCTCCACATCACATCCACAGTGGTGACAGAGCTTCACATGTCCCCACATCACATCCACAGTGGTGACAGAGCTTCACATGTCCCCACATCACATCCACAGTGGTGACAGAGCTTCACATGTCCCCACATCACATCCACAGTGGTGACAGAGCTTCACATGTCCCCACATCACATCCACAGTCATGACAGAGCTTCACATGTCCCCACATCACATCCACAGTGGTGACACAGCTTCACATGTCCCCACATCACATCCACAGTGGTGACAGAGCTTCACATGTCCCCACATCACATCCACAGTCATGACAGAGCTTCACATGTCCCCACATCACATCCACAGTGGTGACAGAGCTTCACATGTCCCCACATCACATCCACAGTGGTGACAGAGCTTCACATGTCTCCACATCACATCCACAGTGGTGACAGAGCTTCACATGTCTCCACATCACATCCACAGTGGTGACAGAGCTTCACATGTCCCCACATCACATCCACAATGGTGGCAGAGCTTCACATGTCTCCACATCACATCTACAGTGGTGACAGAGCTTCACATGTCTCCACATCACATCTACAGTGGTGATAAAGCGTCACAAGTCCCCACATCACATCCACAATGGTGAGAGAGCTTCACATGTCCCCACATCACATCCACAGTGGTGACAGAGCGTCACATATCCCACCCACCACATCCACAGTGGTGACAGAGCTTCACGTGTCCCCACATCACATCCACAGTGGTGACAGAGCTTCACATGTCTCCACATCACATCCACAGTGGTGACAGAGCTTCACATTTCTCCACATCACATCCACAGTGGTGACAGAGCTTCACATGTCCCCACATCACATCCACAGTCATGACAGAGCTTCACATGTCCCCACATCACATCCACAGTGGTGACAGAGCTTCACATGTCCCCACATCACATCCACAGTCATGACAGAGCTTCACATGTCTCCACATCACATCCACAGTGGTGACAGAGCTTCACATGTCTCCACATCACATCCACAGTGGTGACAGAGCTTCACATGTCCCCGCATCACATCCACAGTGGTGACAGAGCTACACATGTCCCCACATCACATCCACAGTGGTGATTGAACGTCACAAGTCCCCACATCACATCCACAATGGTGATAGAGCTTCACATGTCCCCACATCACATCCACAGTGCGTATAGACCTTCACATGTCCCCTCATCACATCCACAATGGTGGCAGAGCTTCACATGTCTCCACATCACATCCACAGTGGTGACAGAGGTTCACATGTCTCCACATCACATCCACAGTGGTGAGAGAGGTTCACATGTCTCCACATCACATCCACAGTGGTGACAGAGCTTCACATATCCCCACATCACATCAACAGTGGTGATTGAGCGTCACAAGTCCCCACATCACATCCACAATGGTGATAGAGCTTCACATGTCCCCACATCACATCCACAATGGTGGCAGAGCTTCACATATCCCCACATCACATCCACAGTGGTGACAGACCTTCACATGTCCCCACATCACATCCACAATGGTGGCAGAGCTTCACATGTCCCCACATCACATCCACAATGGTGGCAGAGCTTCACATGTCCCCACATCACATCCACAGTGCGTATAGACCTTCACATGTCCCCACATCACATCCACAATGGTGGCAGAGCTTCACATGTCTCCACATCACATCCACAGTGGTGACAGAGCTTCACATGTCTCCACATCACATCCACAGTGGTGGCAGAGCTTCACATGTCTCCACATCACATCCACAGTGGTGGCAGAGCTTCACATATCCCCACATCACATCCACAATGGTGGCAGAGCTTCACATGTCTCCACATCACATCTACAGTGGTGATTGAGCGTCACAAGTCCCCACATCACATCCACAATGGTGATAGAGCTTCACATGTCCCCACATCACATCCACAGTGCGTATAGACCTTCACATGTCCCCACATCACATCCACAATGGTGGCAGAGCTTCACATGTCTCCACATCACATCTACAGTGGTGATAAAGCGTCACAAGTCCCCACATCACATCCACAATGGTGAGAGAGCTTCACATGTCCCCACATCACATCCACAGTGGTGATAGAACGTCACATGTCCCCACATCACATCCACAGTGGGTATAGACCTTCACATGCATGTCTCCACATCACATCCACAGTGGTGACAGAGCTTCACATGTCTCCACATCACATCCACAGTGGTGACAGAGCTTCACATGTCCCCACATCACATCCACAGTGGGTATAGACCTTCACATGCATGTCTCCACATCACATCCACAGTGGTGACAGAGCTTCACATGTCTCCACATCATATCCACAGTGGTGGCAGAGCTTCACATGTCTCCACATCACATCCACAGTGGTGACAGAGCTTCACATGTCCCCACATCACATCCACAGTGGTGACAGAGCTTCACATGTCCCCACATCACATCCACAGTGGTGACAGAGCTTCACATGTCTCCACATCACATCCACAGTGGTGACAGAGCTTCACATGTCCCCACATCACATCCACAGTGGTGACAGAGCTTCACATGTCCCCCACATCACATCCACAGTGGTGACAGAGCTTCACATGTCCCCACATCACATCCACAGTGGTGACAGAGCTTCACATGTCCCCCACATCACATCCACAGTGGTGACAGAGCTTCACATGTCCCCACATCACATCCACAGTGGTGACAGACCTTCACATGTCCCCACATCACATCCACAATGGTGGCAGAGCTTCACATGTCCCCACATCACATCCACAATGGTGGCAGAGCTTCACATGTCCCCACATCACATCCACAGTGGTGATAAAGCGTCACATGTCCTCACATCACATCCACAGTAGTGATAGAGCGTCACATGTCCCCACATCACATCCACAGTGGTGATAGACCTTCACATGTCTCCATATCGGGGTATCAGCATACTCAGGAGAAATTGCACGACAAATTTTGTGGTCCATTTTCTCCTGACACCCTTGTGAAAATGAAAAAGTTTGGTTCCAAAGTAAATTTTTTTGTGAAAAAAGTAAAATGTTCATTTTTTCCTTCCACATTGCTTTAGTTCTCGTGAAGCACCTGTAGGGTTAATAACCTTCTTGAATGTGATTTTGCACACCTTGAGGGGTGCAGTGTTTAGAATGGTGTCATTTGGGGGTATTTTCTGTTATATTGACCCCCCAAACTCACTTCAAATGTGAGGTGGTCCCTAAAAAAAATAAAAAAATAAAAAAATAAAAAAAATGGTCCTGTAAACT
Source organism: Ranitomeya variabilis (assembly GCF_051348905.1). NCBI lineage: Eukaryota > Metazoa > Chordata > Amphibia > Anura > Dendrobatidae > Ranitomeya > Ranitomeya variabilis. The sequence goes on from NC_135234.1 coordinate 111,431,114, forward strand.
TCGTTGGAAAAATTAGAAATCGCTGGTCAACTTTTAACCCTTATAACTTCCTAACAAAAAAAAAAAATTATGTTTCCAAAATTGTGCTGATGTAAAGTAGACATGTGGGAAATGTTGTTTATTTACTATTAACTATTTTGCACCAAAATTAAGTTTGAAAATTGCAAAATTTTCAAAATGTTTACCAAATTTCAATTTTTTTCATAAATAAACGCAAGTTATATCGAAGAAATCTTACCACTAACATGAAGTACAATATGTCATGAAAAAACACTGTCAGAATCAGTGGGATCTGTTGAAGCGTTCCAGAGTTATAACCTCAAAGTCACAGTGGTCAGAATTGTAAAAATTGGCCTGGTCATTAAGGTCAAAATTGGCTCTGTCACTAAGGGGTTAAATAATACTCATCGTTACAAACGGACTCTGATGCCTCATATGTGTAGAAAAGTCACGAATTACCTGATCCGCTACACGATGGATCCACCAAGATGTGACTGACTTTGTGATATTTTGGTTCGCTCGGATTGACCGTCAGGAAGTCCACATTGGCCAGTTCTTGACAGGTGACTCCAGCACGCAGCAGCAGCGTACTCATAGTTGCCAAACGCTTTGTGTCCAGATCAAAGGCAAAAACTTTTCTGGAATAAATAAATGGTTTTAAAGCGCACCAATGGCAGCGAAATAAAGCATTAATCTACTCCCCAATGGTCTGCTGCACCAGACTGTAGGGGTCCAGCCACATATCACTCACAGGATTCGCTTACCCCTTGTTCTGTACTATGGCAGCCAGCTGGCTAGTTTTATTCCCAGGGGCTGCACAAGCATCAATGACACAGGCCCCCACAGGAGGATCCAGAAGCAACGCTGGGAGACAACTGGCCTGGAGAAGCAGAGTTTTGTTAGTAGCGTGCCTGGAGTAGACGACAAGTTCTCCTTATGGATGTAGCAGGGGTATGCTCACCTTATCCTGCAATATAAGATGTCCAGCTGTGTATAAGGAGTCCTTGTGAAAGTCTGTACTGGGTGGAAAAACTAGTAGGTTTGGGACGTGGAGATCCTGGAGGAACAACTTCCCAGACTTCTGTCCAAAATCTATCAGTTCCTGGATACTACAGAGGAAAATATCAATCTATATCATATCCTCATAAGGGTACGTTCACACAGGACTTTTTTGCTGCTTTTTTTTGCTGCTTTTTTTTATGCTAATTTTCAGCTGCTTTTTACAGTACCAGTAAAGCCTATGAGATTTCAGAAATCTCATGCACACACGTTGGTTTTTTGTTTGATCAGTTTTTTCTGCTTTGCTGCTTTTTTTGGACATAGGGCATGTCACTTCTTTCAGCGTTTTTGCAGCGTTTTTTCACCCATTGACTTGAATGGGTGATGAAAAAAACGCTGCAAAAACGCTGAAAAAACGCATGTAGCATTATTTGCTGCGTTTTTTGTGCAGAAAATCATGGCCAGCAGGAAGGGATCTCACAGCCAAGAGCTTAGGGGTGTGGTTAGTGAGGTGTGAAGAGCCATTGTGAGGTGTCCTGATTGTGATCTATTGTGAGGGAGTTCCTGGTAGTAAGGTGTGAAGAGCCATTGTGAGGTGTCCTAGCAGCTGAAAATTGGCATAAAAAAAGCAGCAAAAATCTGCAGCAAAAAAGTCCTGTGTGAACGTACCCAAAAAACGCACCAAAAACGCACCAAAAAAACGCACCTAAATTAGCATAAAAAAAAGCAGCAAAAAAAAGCAGCAAAAAAGTCCTGTGTGAACGTACCCTAAATGTCACTAGCTGTGGTCTAGCCGAGGACAGAATGGCTCCTTATCAGCGCAAGTGGTGGATGAAATGTTAGGGAGAAGCCCTGGTACAGACCCCAGAATGTACCACTGACGATTCACGGTTATTATTAATATACCATGTTGGCTGCTTACCTGCGAGCTTTGCCAAGGTAGGTATAACCTTGACGCTTAAAGTAAGTTATGACATCATCCATGGAGGACTTCAGGGTGTTCACACGAACATATCGTGGCAAAACAGGACCTAAGAGAGAAACCATTATATAGCACATCATAGACATTAAAGGGGTCGTCTGGCATTTTGATAAAAGTCTTCAGTCACTTTATGCGACTGCAGACTTCTGAATCCTTATAGTGCACATCGCAGCTGTCCGGATCCTCCAGTGTTGCCATCAAGAACAGACGGGAACGTGACCGCAAGTATGTGATTTGCATTCCTGAAGTGACGTGCCGAATAGACGTGTGCTCGGCCTCGCTCAATACGAGGGAACTGAACAAAGCCGAGCACGTCTAGTTGGAATGTGACCGGAAGAATGCAAATACTTGCAGTCACATGACCACCCGCGCTGACCTGGAGAATCCTGACCGTGTGCGTTTTGCATTGTGTAAGGAATCACAAGCTGGCAGTCACTCCTTTATCAAAAGCCCAGACAACCTCTTTAATGGCTCCTGCGGGTGGAAGGTTTCTCTACGTACCGTCAGATGAGCCACCCATTGATGTCACCAAGTCCTGGTTGCTGCTGACCTTTTTCTTGACTTTTAGTTTTGCAAGCTCGGCATGTAGTCTTGCTCGTTGTGCTAAGATTGTTGATTTCCATCGGCCTCCGCACTGAAGTCCTTTCCCAAAAAGCAAATCATAAACCAGCACCTGAGATGGAAAGACAAAAGCCATTGACCACACATGATTCCATATACATAAACTGTGACCCCCGAACTCTGCTCTACTAGCACATGTATTCAGCACACAGCAGGGGTCCCCAATAGTCATAGCAGACAGGGTCTATGAAGACCAGCTCCTACTACAGAACACTCAGCATGGTTCATGGTTGGCCTGGCTGGCCATTTATTTCAATGGCCAATAAATAAAATCCCATTTATGCTGCGGCTGCTTGGTGAAAACAGCAGTTAGTGGCTTCAGTGTACAGAGCCCATAGGAAATAGCTGCTCACCAGAACCACCTCAGATTTCCGTCATGCCTGCAATATAGGAAATAGGGTTCAGGTGACACCATGCTGAAAGGCGAGAAGATACAAATTAGATATTAGAAAAAACTTTTTGACAGTGAGGGTGATCAATGAGTGGAACTGGCTGCCACAAGAGGTGGTGAGTTCTCCTTCAATGCAAGTTTTCAAACAGAGGCTGGACAGACATCTGTCTGAGATGGTTTAGTGAATTCTGCATTGAGCAGGGGGTTGGACATGATGACCCAGGAGATAACTTCCAACTCTAACATTCTAGGATTCTAAAGGTACCTTCACACGAAGCGACGCTGCAGCGATAGCGACAACGATGCCGATCGCTGCAGCGTCGCTGTTTGATCGCTGGAGAGCTGTCACACAGACCGCTCTCCAGCGACCAACGATGCCGAGGTCCCCGGGTAACCAGGGTAAACATCGGGTTGCTAAGCGCAGGGCCGCGCTTAGTAACCCGATGTTTACCCTGGTTACCAGCGTAAAAGTAAAAAAAACAAACAGTACATGCTCACCTGCGCGTCCCCCAGCGTCTGCTTCCTGACACTGACTGAGCTCCGGCCCTAACAGCACAGCGGTGACGTCACCGCTGTGCTTTCACTTTCACTTTAGGGCCGGCGCTCAGTCAGTGTCAGGAAGCAGACGCTGGGGGACGCGCAGGTGAGTATGTACTGTTTGTTTTTTTTACTTTTACGCTGGTAACCAGGGTAAACATCGGGTTACTAAGCGCGGCCCTGCGCTTGGTAACCCGATGTTTACCCTGGTTACCAGTGTAAAACATCGCTGGTATCGTTGCTTTTGCTTTCAAACACAACGATACACGGCGATCGGACGACCAAATAAAGTTCTGGACTTTATTCAGCGACCAGCGACATCACAGCAGGATCCTGATCGCTGCTGCGTGTCAAACTAAACGATATCGCTAGCCAGGACGCTGCAACGTCACGGATCGCTAGCGATATCGTTACAAAGTCGTTTCGTGTGAAGGTACCTTAAGTTGTAGTTCAGCTTCTGTTATGGTCGCTCTGTAGCCCAAGACTGAAGTTTTATTTACTTACTGTAGCTAAGGTCATCGGCAATTTCTTTGGTCCACGAAGCAGCTCTGAACTTCTGATGATCTCTTCAATCACGGAGGTATAGCGCAGCGTCTGACAGAGCAGGGCGTACAACTGCCGCACATTCTAGGGGGAATGAGGAAGCATTATTGCCGAACAGGCGAGAACACAAGATGACTGACGGTTGGACTGTACATACAGCTCTGGCAAAAATTAAGAGACCACCACATCAAAACCCTGCCATGGGCAGCCCAATCTCCAGACCTGAACCCCACTGAAAACCTCTGGAATGTAATCAAGATGATGATGGATAGTCACAAGCCATCAAACAAAGAAGAACTGCTTATATTTTTGTGCCAGAAGCAGTGTGAAAGTCTGGTGGAAAGCATGCAAAGACGCATGAAAGCTGTGATTAAAAATCATGGTTATTCCACAAAATATTGATTTCTGAACTCTTCCTGAGTTAAAACATTAGTATTGTTGTTTCTAAATGATTATGAACTTGTTTGCTTTGCATTATTTGAGATCTGAAAGCCCTGTTTGTTTGTTTTCAGAAAAAAAATACAAAATTTATTGCTTGGAAATTCGGAGACCTGTTGTCAGAAGTTTATAGAATAAAAGAACAATTTACATTTTACTCAAAAATATACCTATAAAGAGAAAAATCAGACAAACTGAACATTTTGCAGTGGTCTCTTAATTTTTGCAAGAGCTGTATATCACATGGAGCAATAGATCATAGAATCACGAGTCTTTTGGAAGAATTAAAGAGCACCATTTATTTTTGCTAACCTTTTCATGACTGCCAAAACGCATTAAAATGGCGGTCGTTAAAGGGCCTTATTCCCTCTTAAGTAAATAGCGTCCCCAGCAGGCAAAATTCCCTCGGGTGAGAGCTGTACATAACAGCTGACACCCTGCGACATTGACCCCGGCCGGTTTTGGACCTTATTTGGGTTGATTGACACCTTAAATATCACTGTCAATTATGACATCCATATCCAAATGGTTAAAAGATCCCCTTTGACAGGATCGCCCAACCGCAAACGTAATCACAGGTGCCGATCATTGCCATGGTCAAGGTCATTGGATGACCCCAGAATATGGTGGCCTGCTAGATCCTGCTAAAAGGTGGAGCTAAGGGTATGTTCCCACGGTCATGATCCGGCAGCACTTTGGAAGCAGCACATGTCCACTCCGTCCAAAGCGCTGCCGGCTTTGGAACGCAGGTGATTCTGCATGTGTTCATTGAACCGTGCGGAATCACCGCGTCCTATACATTGGACGGGAAATTTATCTTGAGGAGACTGTGCGTCTCGGCAAGATAAATTGACATGCTGCGGTCTAGAAAGACACGCCGCATGTCCATCTCTGCAGGGAAGCTGAAGGCGTCCGCGCACGCATAATGGAAATGATATTTCTTCAATCCCATCCACTGTGCGATAACATCTGGCTGCTGCGGGTTGGATGCTACAGATGTACGCAGTGTCCAATCCGCATCGTTTCCTGACTGTGGAAACATACCCTTACAGGCAGAGTCAGTGACTCACTGGCAGGTTTCAGGCACTGCAATGTATCAGTTCAGCAATCAAAGTAAAAATATTCATCCCACAGTGGGACTAAGTGAAAAAGTAAACAGAAAAAAAAAATACATAAAATATATAAAAACAAAAGTACGGTAAATAAAAAGCGCACAAAAATCACGAAAAGCAGATGTGCAACTAAAAACGCAGTCTTTTGTGGTAAAGCAAAGATAAACAAAAAAAGTACACATAATTGGTATAGTCGTGTCCACAACAACCCGATCTATAAAACTGTCATGCTATTTATTCCGTACGGTGAAAACTAAAAGAAAAAAAAAAAAAAAGTCACTTTTTCATTATACTGACAAACACACAAAAAAAAATCATATGAATACAATGGTATCAATGAAAACGCCAAACCGTCCCGCAAAAACAAGTGCAAATATGGCTCATTCGACCAAATTTTTTTAAAAGTCCAAGTTCTTAGAATATTGCGATGCAATAACAAATATTGTTTTTAGTCTGTAAAAGTAGCAAAGCATGAAAAAACTATATAAATCTGGAATTGCTGTAATTGTACTGACCCGGTCTTATCACTTTGACTGCATGGTGAACTGCGCAAAATAAAATATATAAAAACAATAAAAATTGCTTGTTTTTGTTCATTCTGTGTATGGAAAATCTGAATAAAAAGCGATAAAAAAATGTTAAATAAATTTGCAGCTCGTTGTGCAAGAAAATAAGACCTCATACAGCTCTGGCAAAAAAAAAAAAAAAAAGATACAGCTCTCAGAATATGGGGATGAAACAACTATTTTTTTTATAAAAAAAAAAAAAAAAAATTTTTACGGTGTGATAGCAGCAAACCATTAAAAAAAATATTCATTTTGGTACTCCTGGAATCACACCGACCAGAAGAATAAAGTCATCATCACTTATACCGCACAGTGAACCGCGGAAAAATAAGAACTATTCTTGTACTGCTGTCTATCTGTCATGTCTCGGGGAATCCAGGAAGTCCGGAGGTTGACGTGATCACAGCCGGGGTCACATGATGCAGACCGAGCGAGCAGTGATAGCGCCACACGCAGGCACATATAGCGGCACTACGTATTTACAAAAATACTTATTTAAAAGGTGTAAATCGATGGGCGCATTATACAGTGTAGTGGGCCACCTCTGAGTACTTGAGGGGTGCGGTGTTTAAGGTTGTATCACTTCCAATATATAGGCCTCTCAAAGTCCATTTAAATCTGAATAGGTCCCTAAAGAAACAGGTTTTGTAAAGGTCTTGAAAAACTTTAAAGGGACTCTGTCACCTGAATTTGGAGGGAACAATTTTCAGCCATAGAGGCGGGGTTTTCGGCTGTTTGATTCACCCTTTCCTTACCCGCTGGCTGCATGCTGGCTGCAATATTGGATTGAAGTTCATTCTCTGTCCTCCATAGTACACGCCTGCGTAAGGCAAGATTGCTACTACGGAGGACAGAGAATGAACTTCAATCCAATATTGCAGCCAGCATGCAGCCAGCGGGTAAGGAAAGGGTGAATCAAACAGCCGAAAACCCCGCCTCTATGGCTGAAGATTGTTTCCTCCAAATTCAGGTGACAGAGTCCCTTTAAACCCTTCTAACATAATAAAATGATGCAGATGTGAAGTGGACATGCGGGAAATGTTGTTAGTTATTTTGTACAGCATGACTAAGGCTGGGGTCACACTTGGCGTAAGACAATACGCCACGTATTATACGTCCGTACTACGTCAGTAATACGGAGAAATGTTCCCAAAATATTGATCCGTAGTCAGGGTGTGTCAGCGTATTTTGCGCATGGCATCCTCCGTATGTAATCCGTATGGCATCCGTACTGCGCGATTTTCGCGCAGGCTTGCAAAACCGACATCTAATGGATTTATGTGCTCAAATGTTCGGGAAAACATATATACAGTATATATATATATATATATATATATATATATATATATATATATATATATATGTCATTGAGACACATATATATATATTCTGTATTTAGATTTCATTCAGCGCGATATCTGTGAACAGCCTCTTGTGTCTCCCCTTTTCCTCATAGATTGTAAGCTTGCGAGCAGCAGGGCCCTCATTCCTCCTGGTATCTGTTTTGAACTGTGATTTCTGTTATGCTGTAATGTCTGTTGTCTGTATAAGTCCCCTCTATAAGTTGTAAAGCGCTGCGGAATATGTTGGCGCTATATAAATAAAATTATTATTATTATTATTATTAATTCAATTGCTGGCTTTTCATTTCTCCTGCACAAACCCGACAGGATATGAGACATGGTTTACATACAGTAAACCATCTCATATCCCCATTTTTTTTGCATATTCCACACTACTAATGTTAGTAGTGTGTATGTGCAAAATTTCAGCGCTGTAGCTGCTAAAATAAAGGGTTAAATGGCGGAAAAAATTGGCGTGGGCTCCCGCGCAATTTTCTCCGCCAGAATGGTAAAGCCAGTGACTGACGGCAGATATTAATAGCCTGGAGAGGGTCCACGGTTATTGGCCCCCCCTGGCTACAAACATCTGCCCCCAGAAGAGGCACATCTGGAAGATGCGCCTATTCTGGCACTTGGCCACTCTCTTCCCACTCCCGTGTAGCGGTGGGCTATGGGGTAATGAAGGGTTAATGCCACCTTGCTATTGGAAGGTGACATTAAGCCAGATTAATAATGGAGAAGCGTCAATTATGACACCTATCCATTATTAATCCAATTGTTTGAAAGGGTTAAAACACACACACACACACACACACACACACACACACACATGATTTAAAAGTATTTTAATGAAATAAACACAGCGGTTGTTTTAATAATTTATTGCTCTCTCAATCCATTTGCAGGCCCTCGCTTGGCAAAATAATAAACGCACAAGATACATACCCTCAGCTGAACCGTCACGTCCCACGAGGTAATCCATCTGGAGGGGTTAAAATATTTTACAGGCACTGTAAAGCACTGTGTGCTTGTGCTTGTAATTCCCCGGCGAATGAATGAAAAGTAGGTCATTGACCTACATTTCCTTCAGTCGCGGTGATGCGCCCCCTGGTGGATGTCCTCATATGACCTGGAGCGTGGGAAAAAGTTCCCAGGCTGCAGTTCATGAGAACATCCAGCAGGGGGCGCATCACCGCGACTCAATGTAAGTATAGATCACTCTGCTTTCCTTTCAGCACCCGGGGGATTACAGGCATGAGCGAGTGGTTTATCGCAGCTCGTGCCTGTAATATTAGTTAACCCCTTCAGATGGATTACCTCGTTGGACGTGATAGGACATCAGAAGGTATGTATCTTGTGCGTTTATTATTTTGCCAAGCGAGGGCCTGCAAATGGATTGAGAGAGCAATAAATTATTAAAACAACCGCTGTGTTTATTTCATTAAAATACTTTTAAATCATGTGTGTGTTTTTTAACCCTTTCAAACAATTGGATTAATAATGGATAGGTGTCATAATTGACGCCTCTCCATTATTAATCTGGCTTAATGTCACCTTCCAATAGCAAGGTGGCATTAACCCTTCATTACCCCATATCCCACCGCTACAGGGAGTGGGAAGAGAGTGGCCAAGTGCCAGAATAGGCGCATCTTCCAGATGTGCCTTTTCTGGGGTGGCTGGGGGCAGATGTTTTTAGCCACGGGGGGGCCAATAACCATGGACCCTCTCCTGGCTATTAATATCTGCCGTCAGTCACTGGCTTTACCATTCTGGCGGAGAAAATTGCGCGGGAGCCCACGCCAATTTTTTCCGCCATTTAACCCTTTATTTTAGCAGCTACAGCACCCAAATTTTGCACATACACACTACTAACATTAGTAGTGTGGAATATGCAAAAAAAATGGGGATATGAGATGGTTTACTGTATGTAAACCATGTCTCATATCCTGTCGGGTTTGTGCAGGAGAAATGAAAAGCCGGCAATTGAATTACCGACTTATCACTAACACCGCTGCGTATTTCTCGCAAGTCACACTGCAGGTCCGTGTGGAATCCGTATTTTTCTCGCCCCCATAGACTTTCATTGGCGATTTTTTTGCGCAATACGCTGACAAACGCAGCATGCTGCGATTTTCTACGCCCGTACAACGCCGTATATTACGGATCCGTAATATACGCCTGATAGGACTAGACCCATTGAGAATCATTGTGCCGTATGTTATGCGAGTTTTACGGACGTAGTTTCTGCGCTCTTACGTCCGTAAAACACGCATGTGTGACCCCGGCCTAACTGTTTAAGGATGTCAAAATTGAAAGTTTGAAAATTGCTAGTTTTTCACCAAAATAAACGCAAAACATATAGACCTAAATGTATCACTAACAAAGTACAATGTGTCACAAAAAAAAAATCTCAATCACTGGGATCCGTTGAAGTGTTCCAGAGTTATTACCACGTGAAGCGAGACTTGTCAGGAAGGTGAAAACAGGCTCGGTCACTAAAGGGTTAAATAATAGGTAGTACCAAACGTGTAGAAGGTGAGTGGGGGTCTAGGTCTCCACCGGAATGCTGAAAAGCTCCATCTACCCACAGGCCATAGCTGGACAATTGTGAAACATCACTTTGCGCCACAGCGGTCGGAGTTTCGGCCACATGTGGCCCCTGTGGCCCTGTCCTAAAGAAACTAATAATAAGGATGAACACAACTAAATAACCATTGGGTGTTATACATGTTCTGCACGCGGTAACACTGGCACAGAGCCAGGCAATACACATATGGACTGTGTCTACACCAAGTGAGAAAGCATCAAAACAACACAAAAAAACAAACAAAACCAGCAACAAAATTACCCGAGCAGTCCCATACAGTGTGAACAGGACACCGAAACCCTAAACAAGGGGACCCTGTAATATATTCCAGGAACCACAGCCATGAAATGTATCCAGGAGGAAAAATAAAAAAGGGTCAAATTATAGAAGGAGCAATATACAGTACCAGCTACTGACGGGATAAGAGCAATAGTGGTGCAGTAACAAAGGGCAAGTCAATTACTGAGCCTTGCAATGGAAAGGAGTCAGACCTGCGCCATGGGAGTAACCCGCATGTGCCGCAGATATCAGGTCACCTTACTTATGTGGGCCCCGGATGGGGAATTTCTTGTTGGTTTTAAAGGGGTTGTCCGACCTTAGGCTACAAATGTGCAGTCACTTTATGTGACTGCAGACTTGTGAATCCTCACATCTCGGGCTCTGCATGCTGTGAGGAATCCCTGGTGCAGGCGGTTATGCGATTTTCATACTTCTGGCCACATTCAGACTTGACGTGTCCGGCCTCGCTCAGTACACTTGCATTGATCGAGTGCGATGTGAGGCTTCACAAGTCTGCAGTCACACAGTGTGACTGCAGACTTGTACCATATGGCCGGACAACTTCTTTAATAGTTTTTAAATGTATGTAGCAGGGATGGCCATATTATTGGTGCAATCTGGCAGTCACACAGGGGCCACTTCTACCTCCAAAGCAGGTGGGATTGTGCATTATGATGAGCTATTGGGTCTCAAGGGCCCATATACTGTGCTTGCACAGGGGCCCTCCCTTGACTGTGTCCAGCAGTGACATATGGTGTATTTGGGGGGCACACAAGAGTTGCCTTTCTTTGTTTAGCTAGATGGGGTCATTCGCGAACAGGTGGGCACAATGAGCCGGACCCTATATGTGAAGGATGAGAGCCACTTGCACTTTATGGATGGCTTCCTATGTGTGAGCACTGAAGTAGGGGTCCGTTTAGGGTCTATAGCAGCGGATCTGCTCATCACTAGCTTGTGTCTCGCTGGCCTTGGCAGTCATGTGCTGTACATTCCTATGGAGGCCAATGATTGGCTGCAGCGGTCACGTGGTACACCATCACTTCCTGGAGCAGCGGTGACCACCACAGTGATGGTGCAGGAAGGGGGCAATCAGAGGTACTGCTCCATCTTCTGATACCCCAGGGCCAATTTTGTATGATCCCGGAAAACCCCTTTAAGAAGCTAAAGCTCGTCCAGCACTGTAAGCAGGGATGACCCTTTGTGGAACCCGTATCACCGCCCTCTCCATGCCACCTATGTACCTCCCCCATTAGAAGAGCCTGTGGGGGTCTCAGACCCCCATGATCCTGTGGTTATCACCTATGCCTTGTTATAAATGGAATACCCCTTTAAGCACACGGCCCTGCTGATGTCCCCGCACTGGCAGCAGTCGTACCATCACGTGTACACCCCCAATACATGGGCCACATCGCACACTCCCGCCTGTACCTTGTAGCCACTGTCATACACGAGGGTCTTCACAGCGCCCTCCTTCCGCTGCAGTTTCTCCAGGATCCCGGCCGCGGTTTGGTACAGAGCCATAACTGCTCCGGTCACCGCCGGCACAACACACACGTGTCTCCTCTTCCTGCTGCCGTACAGTGTGTGCGCTTTACGACTCCAGCAGAGAGCCCTCGCTTTACGGCTCCAGCTGTGCAGAGAACTGCTAGTGTCAGTATCTGAGTAGCAGATAATGTGCCGTACTGCAGTGCCCACCACAACTCACACACATGCCCCCAATGTGCCAGTCTGTGCCCATAAGTGTCTGCTAATAAGTGGTCTCCACAATGCCCTTCACACCCCAGTGCAGGCCAGTAACACTGGGAAGGTTGCCATAGCAATATTAGCTTTGTTTCTGTGACTGGATGTGCACAAAAATCTGCAAAACAGTTCAGTGCAGGTTTCAGAGCTGCAGAGAGGGAAAATGAGAGACCAGGGCCTGTTATTAGCTCCAGAGAGACCTATGGGGGTCCTTGTCACCAGACCACATGGTGGGGTTTAGTGTTAGGTGTAATGATCGCCCTATAGTAAGGGGATGAGATGGCGCTGTGTAGTGTTGGGTGCACAGGGGTCTAGCTGGGTGGGCACGTAGCCTTTTGTCCACCTACCGTCATGTATAAAAGGGGAGGACTGGTGGAAAAACAAGGTTCAGCGTTTCGGAGCAGTGGTAGGTGCTTATAGGTAGAGTTCAGACAGCACTCGCCATCCCAGAAGGCAAGGACCCACCTAAGCCTGTTACTTGTGAGACCGGATTGGGACATTGCAGTCCTGGTAAGGGCGGATTTCAATGGTGGATCATGGCGAGACCCCCACAACTTATGGCAGGGATGGACTAGCACTTGGAGGGATGGGAGCTTATGGTAGTCAAGAAGGTCGGATGAAGATTCAGAGGTCAAATGTGGCGCATGGAAGGCAGCATGGCTGGCCTAGGACAATTCGGGGGAGCAGGCGGACCCTCAAGGTCGTGTCACGTCATGGTTGGGTCATGCTACCCTCTTTGCTATAGCGATAATACTGGTGTTTAATAGGGGCATAAACTTTATTCCTTTGCCATAAATACATGTTGGTTTGATTGTTCAGAGAGCGGTTTGAGGAAACAGTGACGGGGGGTTATAGCACGTGAACGCCTTATAAGTGGCCTGTGAGATATATGGGTTGGTAACACTGAAGACCTCCATGCAAAGACATTGGCTCTTCATCTGATGTGTGAACACGCCCTTCCAGCATTAGTATCCCCTTAATGGTGCACACATCTTTTAGGTTTTTCCAGGAAATAAAAATAAATATATGTTGTAAAGGGCTGTGTCAAGACAACCCTACAAAGTAGACAGCCACCCGTGACCAGTAAGCCTTGGAATGGGAAGGTTTTGAAATGTTAAGGTTGAAAGAACACAAGTCTATCGAGTTCAACCTATCACTCCTCAACACTGAAATTGTTACACCAAAGTCGTGAAATTCTGGAAATGTTAAGATTACCCAAATGTGAGTAAAATGAAACAAAACTCCAAAACATCTCAGTATACTGAGTATCAAAAATGAGCGCCACATGCAGAAATCTCAACAGTACTCGCCTTGGCTGCTATCGATGAGGTTTTTTAATGGCATGAATGTTGTACCTTGCTGAATGCAATTTTGTACACAAATCATCAAGATCCGCTGCTGGCAGCTCCTTTTGCTATTGCCAACCAAATAATTCTCAGATGTGTTTGTTGGGAGACAATTTTGGAGACGCAGCAGTAAGCACGTTTAGACCACTGAGACTGGTCGCAGTAGAACGAGCAACTTGTGGCCTGGGGTTGAAATGTTGAAAAATGTCTCCTCGGACACTTTGGATAAATGCTCTGCAATCTCTGATTGTCGTTGGCAACTATAATTTAGTGAGTAAACCAGCGCCGGCTTTATTAATGAATAGTTTATTTCAAATATAGGTTGATTGTATCATGACATGATCAGAGAATTGTAATACATTGTTATTTTTTCTTGCTCTCTCTCGCTGCTGTAGCTTTAATACTGTAGAATAAGAAAATCATCAGATATTTCATTGCCTAATGATACATATTCACTTCACTTTTTATGAGGGTAATACAGTAGTAGTAATTGCATTTATTTTAGTGTCTCTTGAGTCTTCTCATATGTTTGCACTTTGCAGATACTGTATATAGTATTTGTCGGTGACATTGTTCTGGCCTATCAGTTACAGCAGTGCCTGGTTAGTAAAGAAAATGTCCATCTGAAAAAAATACTGTTATTTAATAATTGTAAAAAACTGAAGTTATTGATTGCTAATAGACTGATGGTCAGCCCTGTTCACCAAATCAGCAACACTGCTTGTGCCTGATGAAACGCAATCTGAGCAGATTTAATCAATAACATTAATTGGTACTTTTTATTTTTTAACAATAAATATTAAACATTGTTTTGGATGCTGGGCAAACTTTTTAAAAATAAATAAAAAAACTAATACCTAGACGATAATTTTATTTAATAAAAAAATACACACAATAGGACTTATAAAAGCATATGCAACACCCAACAGCTTTCAAAAGTAGTGGGTCAATAAAAACCTGGCCCGATAATTAAGAGAAGACGGGTGGGGACATATATGTATATCCCTCTCTATCTGTCCCTAAATGTATCGCTGCCTGTCAGCGGAGGTTGGCACCCTCTTGAACGCAATATGGCGCCCCCGCTCAACGGCAGCTCACCCTGTAAACCCTACGGGTCCCTAAACACTCATGGGAATCCTAAAATCATAATGATGTAGTCCTGAATTACCCACAGTACAGGGCCCAAGAGATAACAACAAACCAAATCGGTGCCAAGTGATATTTTCACCAAAGTGTAAAACAAACCTAATATGGTCTGGCCGTATCCTTTATCTAACCGTCCTGCTCTAATGGCTATTACACCCTCAAGGGTCCCCTACCTGGCGACCCTACCTGCCAGCGGAGATTGGCACCCTCTTGAACGCAAAATGGCGCCCCCGCTCCTCGGCGGCTCTCCCTGAAAGCCCTACTGAATCCCTTGCCGTACTGGGATACTAAAGGGATAGGTGCCTTGGGGGCTACACTAGTGATCCATGCCCCCGGACAGCTCTTAACAGTCAGACCATAAAGAAAAACCCAACGCGTTTCCCCCCCATGATATGGTTCCTCAGGAGGCATATGGGAAAAGATTCTGTGTGTATGAATCACATCAGAGATGTATGCTGCGCCTGGTTGCAGGTGACACCATATCATGGGGGGGGAAACGCGTTGAGGAGAGATATGAACACAGATAAGTGTATCAGTGTTTTTTTAAACTTTACTTTTGTTTTTCACCGTTTGTGGGTTCACAACCCATGTCTAGGTATGTGTTTTTGGTAATATCTGGACGCATTAAGAACATGCTGTGATTACTAATATAATTTAGATCTTATGTATATATATTGGGGAGAATACACGGTAATAAAAATGATCTATATTGTATATATGTATGGGGGATTTCGGTTATCAAACCCCTATGTACTCGTTTGAGGAGCTGTAGTAGGTTACAGCAAGTAGCAGCAGGTGCCCTAGGTGTTTTGTGTTAAGTCCGCTATCTTGGGTTTTTCTTTATGGTATGACTGTTAAGAGCTGTCCGGGGGCATGGATCACTAGTGTAGCCCCCAAGGCACCTATCCCTTTAGTATCCCAGTACGGCAAGGGATTCAGTAGGGCTTTCAGGGAGAGCAGCCGAGGAGCGGGGGCGCCATTTTGCGTTCAAGAGGGTGCCAACCTCCGCTGGCAGGTAGGGTCGCCAGGTAAGGGACCCTTGAGGGTGTAATAGCCATTAGAGCAGGACGGTTAGATAAAGGATACGGCCAGACCATATTAGGTTTGTGTTACACTTTGGTGAAAATATCACTTGGCACCGATTTGGTTTGTTGTTATCTCTTGGGCCCTGTACTGTGGGTAATTCAGGACTACATCATTATGATTTTAGGATTCCCATGAGTGTTTAGGGACCCGTAGGGTTTACAGGGTGAGCCGCCGTTGAGCGGGGGCGCCATATTGCGTTCAAGAGGGTGCCAACCTCCGCTGACAGGCAGCGATACATTTAGGGACAGATAGAGAGAGATATACGTATATGTCCCCACCCGTCTTCTCTTAATTATCGGGCCAGGTTTTTATTGACCCACTACTTTTGAAAGCTGTTGGATGTTGCATATGCTTTTATAAGTCCTATTGTGTGTATTTTTTGATTAAATAAAATTATCGTCTAGGTATTAGTTTTTTGATTTATTTGTGCATTTCATACTAATTCCAACTATCTAGCAGTATATAATTTCAAACTTTTTAAAAGCATTGATCACATATATTGAAGCACATTTACGTTCTTGATCACATGACTTTTGATATCCATAGGACATCAGTTTTTATACATCAATAATTAAAAAATGATACAAGGCCAAATACAGTTTCCTATGTTAATAATTTCAATGGATCTGTTAAAAACGTATGCCATATGGATGGTGTCGGTGTGACATCTGTGGGGTTAGTTTTTGTCTTTGTTTGATCCAAGTAGTACAGGATACAATTTTATTTTTATTTTTTTACACATGGACTATTGGCCCTGCAATAAAAATATCCAGCAGGACTACCATATTCACTTGCATTGGTCAGTGTGCTGCCACACACAGATAACATATGGACCAGAAATACACTCTTCTATGAACTTAATCCCTAACTTGTACCTAAATTGTCCATAACTGTTACTTTTAGGCAGCGCACACCATCAGTCACGTGATACCCAACGTCTTTCATTCTCTTCGCTTATAATGCAAAGTGCTGAACCTCTGTATTCCTTGTCTCGATTTAGTCTTTGAACCAAGATATTGGGGACCACACTATATAAATGTGTGTTATTAATAATATAAAAGTACTTTGAATGCCCACCTATGTATGTTTGATTGTAAACCCCTTCGACAAGATCCAGTTCCCTACAGGTACTGATTTTATATTACCAAAAGAGTAGGCCTAGAGCTAGCTGTGATACCCCTACAAAAACAGCTCTTCTGCTGTTCTAGTCATCTATTAAACCTATTTAGATACATTTGCGTAAAGCTAGTTCACACAAGTCTCCTATATTACCATATCGGAGTATGATGGTGGGAGACATGCTGAGCTCTGGAATATGTTGTTTTCTATGGAGTTGGGTCAATATTCGCTCCCACCTGCCCACATTTTTCTGATTGACAGCTCTCAATTAGCTCGGGTACTAACCGAGTGTCTTTGGCGTGCTCGAAAAATATGTTCAAGTTCTACGCCTACATATCTCACAGCTATTTGACAACCGCCACACATGCAGGGATTGCCTAACAAACTGGTAATCCCCGCATGTGTGGCGGCTGTCAAACAGCCATGAGACATGCAGCCGCGGGGACTCAAACATATTTTTCGAGCTCGGTGAAGACACTTGGTTAGCATGCTCAGATCACGCCTTATCCCAGCATGTTCGCTCATCTCTACTCTCAATCTCTGTGTGGTCGGGGAGAAGCTGGACTCACAGGCTTTCTCTCCGAGTCCTCGCAGCATTTAAACAGCTGTTTGACATTAAAATACTGACTGAAATCCTAGAAATTTCTAAGCCCAAGTTCAGGGTCTCCTGCTCTGTTTTATGCACTTATGGATCCATTTGAACTATTTAATTTATGTTGTCAAAAGTATTAAATCAAGCCCCACAATGATTTTTCAAAGCTTCCCTCAAGCTACATCACACAATGTACTTATCTATATAGAGGGAGTTTTCTTCTGAGCTTATGGGTATGTGCCCACGTTGCGGATTCTGCTGCGGATTTTTCCGCAACGGATTTGGAAAATCCGCAGTGCAAAACCACTGGGGTTTTCACTGTGGATTTTCCTGCGGTTTCTTCTGCGGGTTTTCAACTGCACTTTCCTATTGGTGCTGGTTGAAAACCGCTGCGGAATCCGCAGAAAGAAGTGACATGCTGCGGAAAATAATCCGCGTGGAATTTTCCGCAGCATGTGCACAGCGTTTTTTTTTTCCCCATAGGTTTACATGGTACTGTAAACTTTGGGAAAACTGCTGCGGATCCGCAGCGTCAAATCCGCTGCGGATCCGCAGCAAAATCCGCAGCGTGTGCACATACCCTATAAGCTCTAATATTACTTAAAGTGATTTATGAGCTGAAAATGAGTGCAATTTGGAAGGTGATTTTTTTTAAAACACTTTTTAAAACATTCACGGAGCTTTGATGGCTACTGACGTTGGCAGTATGAGAGGTTGGGGGTTGGTTCCCCGCTCTTGCCAGCACACATCCAGAACTGGGTAAAGCTTTCCTTGGAACTCTGCATGAAATGTATAGAGAGGTATCAGTTCGTCAGGGTTGTCGGCATTATAAAACATAAGCTCCCCTTTCTCATAATTTAGGAAGACCCCAATGCGCTGTGGGCGGGTTTGGATGGGCAGACAGACACTGGGAGATGTGAAGGCTTCATAGTAGCGTCCTTCTTTAAGGCCAATGAGCCATGCTCCTGCCTCTGGTGCACGAATCATCTTGCCTTTTCGGCTCACTGTGCCCTTCACCACGCCGATTCTCCACTTCGGTTTGGTACCAACGATAACTTCCCAGTAATGTTTTCCGGTAGAGAAGCCCCGTGTTGCCAGCACGCAGCTGCTGTTTTCAAAGCCTTCAGGGTTGCTGCCACGACGGCCGGCTGGTGACTTGCACTGTACCACGGTATCTCCCCTGGACAACTGTAAAAGCGGATGGGCCGTGAGAGGGTCCAGTTTCAGAACCTCAGGAGCTAAAGAAATCACAGAAGGTGACATTGTAAAATAGAGGGCACAATAATGAAATAAGAACATTTTCCCAAATCTAAGTCTATGTCTTCTCACTTGAAGGAAGCTCGTCACCAGGAAAGAATTAGGGCATGAAACGTCTTAAAGCAAATATTAATATGTGCAACGTTTTATGCTGATCTATATCTTGGCACATATTTATGGCAGCCAGAGCTCCATTTTCCTGATACAGAGTATCAAAACAGACACTTCATGATAAAAATCTTTGTGCTACCTGCAGCCACCACTAGGTGGATCTTGGTGTATCCTACTGAAACACCGTAAGCTCCAGGGCTCCCTCTAGTGGTGACTGCATGCTTAGAATTGAATCCTTTTATTCTAAAAAACAAACAAAGCTTCATCGGCTATAAAGAGATATTATGAAACTAATCAGATATAAAAACTATGTGATGTTAAACTAGGGAGATTCACTTGAATGTTTATATAGAGCAGATACACTGGAGATTTCCGATCTGGACTTGCTGGCTGACAATATGCAGCGTGTTACAGTAGCAGCATTCTCAGTTTCTGCTTTAGATTTTCTACTGTGGTTTTAATCCTTAGCAATGCATAGGTTGAAATCTGCTGCAAATCTGCATGTAACAGGCCCAGTTCTCCCAGTTGTGAAGTTATTCATGAATATTCAAGACCAATAACTGAAGAACTGGCACGGTAATAAGAAAAAATGCCCCAGAATTATTTACCAGGTTTCACTATAAAAAGCACCCCAGGATTAGACAAGAGAAAGTAGTAAAACATATGCCCCACTAATTAAAACTTTCCCTTAATGTAAGGAAGTGGGAACGATTTTTGTGCTCATTGTCTACATAGTTAAAGGGAATTTCCCCCTATAATGTAAAAGGACCACTTTATCAGAATACTAACCACACGTTCAATCATGTCTCTTTGTCACGTGTTACTGCAGTGTGTGTAAGAACGATGTGTATTATTGGCACTTGTGTACCCGGACTAGTCCCGTAGTGGCATGATTGACAAAAGGCATGAGCAGAGAGGAGAAGAGGGACGTCTCCTCCTCCCTGCACACGCTGCTTTGTTAATGACAAGTGATGAGCAAGCGTGTTCGGATAACGTGTTATCTGAGTATTTTGGGTGTGCTCAAATAATATGTTCGAGTCCCTGTGGCAGCATGCTGGAGTTTGTTAGGTAATCCCCACATGTGTTGCGGCTGTCGAACAGCCAAAACATGCAGCCATGGGGACTCGAATATATTATCCGAGCACGCCCCAAAATACTCGGTTAACAGCCGAGCACCATGCAGCTGCGGAGACTCGAACATATCATCCGAGCATGCCCCAAAATACTTAGATAACAGCCGAGCACCATGCAGCTGCTGGGACCCGAACATATTATCCGAGCACGCCCCAAAATACTCAGATAACAGCCGAGCACCATGCAGCTGCGGAGACTCGAACATATCTGAGTATTTTGGGGCGTGCTCGGATGATATGTTCGAGTCTCCGCAGCTGCATGGTGCTCGGCTGTTATCTGAGTATTTTGGGGCATGCTCAGATGATATGTTCGAGTCTCCGCAGCTGCATGGTGCTCGGCTGTTATCTGAGTATTTTGGGGCATGCTCGGATAATATGTTCGGGTCCCAGCAGCTGCATGGTGCTCGGCTGTTGTCTAAATTTTTTGGGGGCGTGCTCGGATGATATGTTTGAGTCTCCGCAGCTGCATAGTGCTCGGCTGTTATCTGAGTATTTTGGGGCGTGCTCGGATGATATGTTCGAGTCTCCGCAGCTGCATGGTGCTCAGCTGTTATCTGAGTATTTTGGGGCGTGCTCGAATAATATGTTTGAGTCCCCGCAGCTGCATGGTGCTCGGCTGTTCTCTAAGTATTTTGGGGCGTGCTCGGATGATATGTTCGAGTCTCCGCAGCTGCATAGTGCTCGGCTGTTATCTGAGTATTTTGGGGCATGCTCAGATGATATGTTCGAGTCTCCGCAGCTGCATGGTGCTCGGCTGTTATCTGAGTATTTTGGGGCATGCTCGGATAATATGTTCGGGTCCCAGCAGCTGCATGGTGCTCGGCTGTTATCTAAATTTTTTTGGGGCGTGCTCGGATGATATGTTCGAGTCTCCGCAGCTGCATAGTGCTCGGCTGTTATCTGAGTATTTTTGGGGCGTGCTCGGATGATATGTTCGAGTCTCCGCAGCTGCATGGTGCTCAGCTGTTATCTGAGTATTTTGGGGCGTGCTCGGATAATATGTTCGGGTCCCAGCAGCTGCATGGTGCTCAGCTGTTATCTGAGTATTTTTGGGGTGTGCTTGGATAATATGTTCGAGTCTCTGCAGCTGCATGGTGCTCAGCTGTTATCTGAGTATTTTGGGGCGTGCTCGGATGATATGTTCGAGTTTCCGCAGCTGCATGGTGCTCGGCTGTTATCTGAGTATTTTGGGGCGTGCTCGGATAATATGTTCGGGTCCCAGCAGCTGCATGGTGCTCCGCTGTTATCTGAGTATTTTGGGGCGTGCTCGGATGATAACAGCGGAGCACCATGCAGCTGCTGGGACCCGAACATATTATCCGAGCACGCCCCAAAATACTCAGATAACAGCCGAGCACCATGCAGCTGCGGAAACTCGAACATATCATCCGAGCACGCCCCAAAATACTCAGATAACAGCTGAGCACCATGCAGCTGCAGAGACTCGAACATATTATCCAAGCACACCCCAAAAATACTCAGATAACAGCTGAGCACCATGCAGCTGCTGGGACCCGAACATATTATCCGAGCACGCCCCAAAATACTCAGATAACAGCTGAGCACCATGCAGCTGCGGAGACTCGAACATATCATCCGAGCACGCCCCAAAAATACTCAGATAACAGCCGAGCACTATGCAGCTGCGGAGACTCGAACATATCATCCGAGCACGCCCCAAAAAAATTTAGATAACAGCCGAGCACCATGCAGCTGCTGGGACCCGAACATATTATCCGAGCATGCCCCAAAATACTCAGATAACAGCCGAGCACCATGCAGCTGCGGAGACTCGAACATATCATCTGAGCATGCCCCAAAATACTCAGATAACAGCCGAGCACTATGCAGCTGCGGAGACTCGAACATATCATCCGAGCACGCCCCAAAATACTTAGAGAACAGCCGAGCACCATGCAGCTGCGGGGACTCAAACATATTATTCGAGCACGCCCCAAAATACTCAGATAACAGCTGAGCACCATGCAGCTGCGGAGACTCGAACATATCATCCGAGCACGCCCCAAAATACTCAGATAACAGCCGAGCACTATGCAGCTGCGGAGACTCAAACATATCATCCGAGCACGCCCCCAAAAAATTTAGATAACAGCCGAGCACCATGCAGCTGCTGGGACCCGAACATATTATCCGAGCATGCCCCAAAATACTCAGATAACAGCCGAGCACCATGCAGCTGCGGAGACTCGAACATATCATCTGAGCATGCCCCAAAATACTCAGATAACAGCCGAGCACTATGCAGCTGCGGAGACTCGAACATATCATCCGAGCACGCCCCAAAATACTTAGAGAACAGCCGAGCACCATGCAGCTGCGGAGACTCGAACATATTATCCAAGCACACCCCAAAAATACTCAGATAACAGCTGAGCACCATGCAGCTGCAGAGACTCGAACATATTATCCGAGCATGCCCCAAAATACTTAGATAACAGCTGAGCACGATGCAGCTGAGGGGACTCAAACATATTATTCGAGCATGCCCCAAAATACTCAGATAACAGCCGAGCACCATGCAGCTGCGGAGACTCGAACATATCATCCGAGCACGCCCCAAAATACTCAGATAACAGCTGAGCACCATGCAGCTGCTAGGACCCGAACATATTATCCGAGCATGCCCCAAAATACTCAGATAACAGCCGAGCACCAAGCAGCTGCGGAGACTCGAACATATCATCTGAGCACGCCCCAAAATACTCAGATAACAGCCGAGCACTATGCAGCTGCGGAGACTCGAACATATTATCCGAGCACACCGCAAAATACTCAGATAACAGCCGAGCACTATGCAGCTGCGGAGACTCGAACATATCATCCGAGCACGCCCCAAAATACTTAGATAACAGCCGAGCACCATACAGCTGCTGGGACCCGAACATATTATCCGAGCATGCCCCAAAATACTCAGATAACAGCCGAGCACCATGCAGCTGCGGAAACTCGAACATATCATCCGAGCACGCCCCAAAATACTCAGATAACAGCTGAGCACCATGCAGCTGCAGAGACTCGAACATATTATCCAAGCACACCCCAAAAATACTCAGATAACAGCTGAGCACCATGCAGCTGCTGGGACCCGAACATATTATCCGAGCATGCCCCAAAATACCTAGATAACAGCTGAGCACCATGCAGCTGCGGGGACTCAAACATATTATTCGAGCACGCCCCAAAATACTCAGATAACAGCTGAGCACCATGCAGCTGCGGAGACTCGAACATATCATCCGAGCACGCCCCAAAATACTCAGATAACAGCCGAGCACTATGCAGCTGCGGAGACTCGAACATATTATCCGAGCACACCGCAAAATACTCAGATAACAGCCGAGCACTATGCAGCTGCGGAGACTCGAACATATCATCCGAGCACGCCCCAAAATACTTAGATAACAGCCGAGCACCATGCAGCTGCTGGGACCCGAACATATTATCCGAGCATGCCCCAAAATACTCAGATAACAGCCGAGCACCATGCAGCTGCGGAGACTCGAACATATCATCTGAGCACGCCCCAAAATACTCAGATAACAGTTGAGCACCATGCAGCTGCAGAGACTCGAACATATTATCCGAGCACGCCCCAAAATACTCAGATAACAGTTGAGCACCATGCAGCTGCGGGGACTCGAACATATTATCCGAACATGCCCCAAAATACTCAGATAACAGCGGAGCACCATGCAGCTGCGGAGACTCGAACATATTATCCGAGCACGCCCCAAAATACTCAGATAACAGCCGAGCACCATGCAGCTGCAGAGACTCGAACATATTATACGAGCACGCCCCAAAAATACTCAGATAACAGCCGAGCACTATGCAGCTGCAGAGACTCGAACATATTATACGAGCACACCCCAAAATACTCAGATAACAGCCGAGCACCATGCAGCTGCGGGGACTCAAACATATTATTCGAGCACGCCCCAAAAATACTCAGATAACAGCCGAGCACCATGCAGCTGCAGAGACTCGAACATATTATACGAGCACGCCCCAAAAATACTCAGATAACAGCCGAGCACTATGCAGCTGCAGAGACTCGAACATATTATACGAGCACACCCCAAAATACTCAGATAACATCCGAGCACCATGCAGCTGCGGGGACCTGAACATGCCCCAAAATACTTGGAAATTATCCGAGCACGTTCGCTCATCACTATTCAGTGGGTGAGATACCAGGGATGGGTGACGGCGATCCTGGACTAGTCCAGATACACAAGTGGGGGATTAGAGACTGTTTTCATACACACTGCACTAACATGTAGGTGAAATAAAGGCATGATTGCAAATGTTATTAAGAGCCTGATAAAGTGCTCCTAAGACATTATAAGGGTAAATCCCCCTGATAGGTTCCCTTTAAAGGGGTTGTCCACTACTTTTATATTATACTATCCTTAGGATAGGTCATCTATAGCAGAACGGTAGGAGTGCAATATTTCGCACCAGCACTGATCAGCTATTTCTGTTGCAGGTGGCAGCCGGACATGATCAGTTGCAGAGGAACAGCACAGCGTTGCCAGCTGTATCATGGCCGCGGGTCAGTACTGTACAGCCTCCTCTGCTTGAATGAATAGGGGTGGATCTGCAGTGCCCCCCTGTGGCCACTAAGCAGATGACAGAGTTGTGCAGTTTGGTGATTGATCACGTCCTGCTGCAGCTTGCACCAGGAACAGCTCATCGGCGGATGTCGCAGCCTCATTAGTCTGATATTGAAGATCTATTCTAAGGATAGGCCATCAATATATAAGTACTAGACAACCGCTTTAATAGTTAATAGTCAGCTTCTCTTAGAGTTGCTCTGCAGCATGTACATTCATATACACAACTAAAATAAAAAGGAAGCTTTGGAAATATTACCCAATAAAATATTCTAGGATTCTGTGCACACAGCCCCTATGATGACCATAGTTGTAGAATATTACTTATTATATATATGGTATATTATTTTAGTTGCTGCAAAATTTCTCATACCCTTAAAGTCGTTTTCCCATAAAAGACTTACAAAATACAACCAGTGATTCTAATGCAATGTGGCGACACATGCGCCAAGAGCTATCTACATATCCACTCCTGACATAAGTGTGGGATCCCACTGGTCAGATCCCCAGCGATCTGGTACGGTTTTTATAGTAATACAATAAGTGATGTAGCATTCATTTCTTGTATATTATTGGATGAACTTGAAGATCCTCACGGGGCAGAACTCGGCGGTGCAGACGCTTCCAGACTGTTAGTTTTATGTCATCTTGTCGAAATCCAGGCTTAAAGAAGATAGCGCTGTAAGAGGAGTCGCCACAGCGAGGGAGCGGAGGCTGACAGCTGCGAGAAAGAAATGGAACGTTACTTGAAATATTAACCTGGATCATGTGATAATGATATAAATGTAAACCATAAGAAAAATTGAAGCAAAGTCCAAAAAGTAATCAAAATATAAAACTAGGAAATGGTAATAAAAACAAGGACAGTAGTATCCTGACAGAAGATGTTACTATTTAGCATGGGTAAAGTGCTCAAGTGCAGCAGGAAAGAGACCAACAGGTCCGAGGTAAGTAGTAAGGATAAAAGTATCCAAATGGCTATACTAATCTGCGCGCTATGCCATTATATAGGACCGGGTCCCATGCTTAAATCATTGCTTACCCATGGTGTTAGTATGTCAGGATCAGTGCCCACGCCGCCACCGACGCGCGTTTTGCCTCTTTCTCAAGGTGCGGTGGTGTGCAGTGTGCCAAACCGCCGTTAAATACCCTCACCTCCATGTGTTCATCATCATCATGGCGCATGTATCTGGATCTGTGCGCCGGTGATTGCGTCACTTCCGGCGCAGCGCGTCAGTGTCACGGGTCAGGTGAGCGTTGCAATGATGTCACTGACTCGCATACATCAGCACCCGGCGCCTTCCATGATGCTCCGGATATCACAGACCGCAGACATGCGTACCTGAACGCAGGAGTGGTAAACGAAGGGGGAGAATCTACCGGACTAACTAGATTTAAATATTACAATGAGACGATATGCAAATAACCAAATAATAAATATATATGATATAAATGTGTGTATCGCTCACCTGGAGGTCACGGCAGCATAGTTCTGTCAACAGGAACAAAACGAAAAAATGGTTAGGGCGGCTTAACACAGCGGTTTTCTGGCATTAATTAATGCTTTTTTTTGGGGAGGGAGGGTGTTCTGCAACCAGCTCGTGAATTAATAAGAGGATATTAAAATCACTACAACCAGTGCAAATACGGCGACTTTGCTCAGAATTATGACTGTAAACAAGATAAAGATCAGAGGTTGGTCTCGCTATGGTCTCTTCCATCTGATAGTAGCGGCACACTTTGAGGTTTTTCTTTGTTTTTGTTTTTTTTTTAAGATAAAGCTGTAGTTTTGGTCACAAAATGTGTAATATGTCTAGTAATACATTTATAGTACAGTATTAAGCGTCTATTTTATTTATAAAATCAACATCATCAATAGACAAAGTTTTGAGGTATTTCTCCAGATGGTATTATTATAAGTGGCCACATAAGAGCAGTGTGAACGCTGGTGAATTATATTACTGCACATTAAAGCACAGTACGGCCACGATTATACTCTGCTTTTTGGTTTGATTCACACATGTAGTAAAAGGAAGCTTAAAAACTCTGGCAAAGATGCAATGCTAGTACATTTGGTGATGCTGTGAGTGCAGTGGTAATTTTTACTAAAGCGAATCTGTCATATTGACAATTCAGCCTAATCTGCAAGCATCAGGTTATAGAGCCTGAGGAGCAGTGCAGACTTATATACAGTATCAGCGACTGAGTTATCCTTACACAGACTGACACCAGAGGATCCTCCGGTAGGCCCAGGCGCCAGCAGGCACAACAATACTGCTATATCTCCCAAATTGACTGTTTCCGGCCTCGCTAAATACACTTGCATTGAGGCTGGGCCTATCTAGCCACAATGTGGTCGGGAGTATGAATATCACATACTTGCGGTCACGCACCCGCTCACGGCACCGTAGAATCCTCACAGCCTGCAGAGCGCGAGATGTGAGGACTCACAAGTCTGCAGCCACATAGAGTCATGAAGTGATTGCGGACTTGTAGCTTAAGACCGGACAACCCATTTAAACATTTGTTTCCAGGACTGCTTCTATAGGAAACCTGGCGATGCCCCATCTTCCTGTCTTGTATGATTACACCCTTATATTGAACATGGAAATGAAGAGAAATGTCTCACCTGGATAAAGTGCAAGTGGCTGTCGTTTCCCAGGTTCTCCAGTTGCCGCTCTTTGTCTCGCACAATGCGCAGAATCTCATTTCTCTGCTGTAACTGAGTCTCGATGGAGTTGATGCGTTCTGTAGCCTTTGTGGCTACCAGCTTCAGGAAATGAGACTCTTCTTCGGCAATGTATCGCTGGAGATCACGGAATTCCTTGCAGATTAAACGCTGAAACACATCGGATTCATTCTGGAAAGCAAGACAGAGCGCTCATTACTTTGGAGGTTCTGTTTAGGAGCTATCGCCACATATGCTATATCCTGCCTAAGAGGCCCAGAGCTTGTATCTGCAGAATGGGAAGATTTTGTAAAATCTCATTGAGAACGCTGGCACTGTAACCTGGATGTTTTGCCTTTTAATTAAGATAGCAATGCATGACATCCATCCATTAAAAGGGATGTCAAGGATATTATAAAAAAAACTATCCTTATAGTAGACAATGTATTAAAGTAAAAAAAAAAACACATTCAGACATCTGTTTTGCAGGTGAACAAACTGCCTTCTGTTAGAACCAAACATTTCATATTCTGACTCCTAAGTCCACAGCACCTGTTGCCATTTTCTACCCCACAGTTTCTATGTTTTTGTGCACAACTGAGGCACTTGGCCTAGTTTCCATATGGAAGGTATGGATTTTGGCCAAAGTTCATCCATTAAGTCCACTTCTAGCCAGACTTCTTCATATAGCTGTGTTTCTCTGCTTGCTGCCAGTTTTGAGCTGATGGCACTGCTGGACATCTTCCAACTTCTAAGGGTATATGCTCACGATCCGGAGATGCTGCAGGTTTGACACTGTATATTTATGCAGCATCAAACCCGTAGCGGTCAGCAGTGACAGCATAGTGGATGGGAGTTCTAGAAATCCCATGTCCCCTAGAAATCCCAGGCGTGTATGTACGCCTGCGGATCACCCACGGAGACGGACATGCGTCGCGTCTTTCCAGACCGAAGCATGTCCATTTCACCCATAGAATGTATTGAACGCAGTGAATCCGCACGGTTCAGTGAAGACATGCGTTCAATAGACGGCAGCACTTTGCACGCAGCGTATATGCACTGCAGCCAAAGTGCTGCTAGTTCCGGATCATGGGCACCCAGCCTAACAGAAGTAAGCATGATGTGTCCTTTATCTGCTGCACCAAGTTTCCTTGGCCAACCACTGCGTCTATGGTTCGAAATGTTGCAGATTTCTATGTGTCCTCAATGCTTTACCATCAGGGATGCATCTGAATGACTCCAACTTTATTCTGCAGCAGGACAATGACCCCAAACACACAGCTAGTGTCATTAAGAGCTATGTCCAGTGTAAAGAAGAACAAGGAGTCCTGGAAGTGATGATACTGCCCCCAAAGATCCCTGATCTCAGCATCATTGAGTCTGTCTGGTATAAAGAAGAGACAGAAGGATTTGAGCAAGTCTACATCCACAGATTTGTGGTTGGTTCACCAAGATCTTTGGGAGAACCTCCCTACCAAGTTATTTACTTACTGCTGTGTGAAAGTATCTAGAATTGATGCTGTTTGGAAGGCAAAGGGCAGTCACGCCAAATATTGATTTGATTTAAATTTATCTTCCGTTAATTCATTTTGCATTTTAATAATTGATAGGAATAAACTACCGTAATACTTTTTTTTTTTTTTTAAAGCAATCCTATTTTACAACATTTTTTCCACACCTGCCTAAAACTTTTGTGCAGTACTTTATGTGCATATAAGCAGTCAATTTCCAATCAGTGGCTTGTCTGTGCATTGCGTTGTATACTCACACCGCGATACAAGGACGTCTGAAGTCGACCATTTTTGCCTACATTTCTTGTGCTGCTGTTTCGGTAGTTCCTTCAGTGTCTCAGATTACTTTGCCGTACTGTGCCGTACAATCACATGGGACATGCAGGTGCACAAATATGCTGTGGTCAGTAAACAAACATACGTACATTGTGCCTCAGCACAATGGGATTAATCAATACATGAATTCCACTATTGCTTTACACGTAAAAACGTGAGCTACTTAAATAACGTTTTTTAATCAGAGGAACAGGAGGAGCAGTGCCAGATCCCTTCAAAATGACCTCCAGAGGCCACTAACATCCATGTGTCTACTCAAACTGTCAGAAACAGACTCCATGAGTGGGGTATGAGAGCCCGATGTCCACAAGTGGCTGTTGTGCTTACAACCCAACATCATGCAGGGCGATTGGCATTTGCCAGAAATTGCCAAGATTGGCAGATTTGATATTGGTGTCCTGTGATCTTCATGGATGAGAGAACATGTTAACACATGTGACAGACGTGACAGATGTGACAGAGTCGCCATGGAGAACGTTCTGCTGCCTGCAACATCCTCCAGCATGACCAGTTTGGCAGTGGGTCAATAATGGTGAGGCATTTGTTTGGACTGCCATTAGGTACCGGGATGTGATCCTCAGACCCATTGTGAGACTATATGCTGGTGTGGTTGGCCCTGGGTTCCTTCTGATGCATGACAATGCCAGACCTCATATGGCTGAAGTGTGCCAGCAGTTCCTGCATGATGAAGGCACTGATGCTATGGACTGGCCTGCCTGTTCCGGAGACCTGAATCCAATCCATCACATCTGGGACATCATGTCTCATTCCATCCTCCAACGTCATGTTACACCACAGACTGGCCAGGAGTTGACTGATGCTTTAATTCAGGTCTTGGAGGAGATCCCTCAGGAGAACACCAGCCAACTCATCTGGAGTATGTCGTGGCATTGTAAGGAGATCTTGCAGGCTTGTGGAGGTCACACACATTACTGAGAATCATTTCCTTCTCTTGAGGCATTTCCACTGAAGTTGGATCAGCCTGTAATTTGATTGTTCTCAATGCATTTCACTATTATTATTTATTATTATAGCGCCATTTATTCCATGGCGCTTTACATGTGAGGAGGGGTATACATAATAAAACAGGTACAATAATCTTGAACAATACAAGTCGCAACTGGTACAGGAGGAGAGAGGACCCTGCCGGCGAGGGCTCACAATCTACAAGGGATGGGTGAGGATACACTATGTAAAGAATTTAGATTTGCAACTGGAATATTTCATTCAGTAATATCTAGAATGTGGTATTTTAGAGTCATCTTTATTTTTGAGCAGTGTATATAAAGAGAACAATAAGCATTGAATTTACATCTCAGGAGCCTATTTGCATAGATTGTATGTCACCAAGTAGATGTCTAGTTTTAGGTTACTAAAGCTTAATTGTTTTATAAATGAAGCTATCCAATAATTTTGTGATATACTTTGCATATTTCATGTTTTTATTGCAGTCAGTGAATAAGAACACCTAGAGATCAAAACTTAATCCTGTTTTCAGCTGAGAGGTACCATTGCATTTAGTACAGGCAATTAATTCTCTCTGCAAAAAACTGTCTGGTAATTTGCTGCACTACCAATGTTATGCAAGGTGTTTCTTAAAAATTATTAACGTTATCACCTATCTGTGGGATAGGGGATAGCTTGCTGATAACTGGAGACCAGTCATGAATGGATTGGAGGTGTGCATACTTGGTTTTTAGAATCATAGAATGTTAGAGTTGGAACGAACCTCCAGGGTCATTGTGTTCATCCCCCTGGTCAATGCAGGATTCAGTAAACCATCTCAGACAGATGTCTTTCCAGCATCTGTTTGAAGACTTCCATTGAAGGGGAACTCACCAACTCTCGTGGCAGCCTGTTCCACTCATTGATTATTCTCACTGTCAATTTTTTTCCAATATCTAATCTGTATCTTCTCCCTTTGTTTAATTCCATTCTCGTGCTTCAATGTACAGATGAGAATAAGGATGATCCCTCTACACTGTGACATCCCTTCAATATTCATAGACAGCTATTAAGTCTCCTCTTAGACTTTTATTTTTTGCAAGCTAAACATTCCCAGATCCTTCAACCGTTCCATGTAGGACATAGTTTGCATTCCGCTCACCATCCTGGTAACTCTTCTCTGAACTTGCTCCAGTTATTTGATCTCTTTTTTTTTAAATGTGGTGCCCAGAACTGGACACAGTATTCCAGATGAGGTCTGACCAACGAGGAGTAGAGGGGGATAATGACTTCACATGATCTAGACTGTATGCTTCTCTTAATACATCCTAGAACTGTTTGCCTTTTTTGCTGCTGCATCACACTGTTGACTCGTGCAGTCTGTGATCTATTAGTAAACTCAATTCTTTTTCACATGTGATGTTGCTTAGTTTTCTTCCACACATTCTATAGATGTAATTTTCATTTTTATTGCCCAGATGTAGAATCTTGCATTTCTCCCTGTTACATACCATTCCATTAGTCGCTGCCCATTGTTCAAGCTTATCTAGATCATTCTGAATCCTTTATCTGTCTTCTCTAGTGTTAAGGCCCCGTCTCACATAGCGATTTACCAACGATCACGACCAGCGATATGACCTGGCCGTGATCGTTGGTAAGTCGTTGTGTGGTCGCTGGGGAGCTGTCACACAGTCAGCTCTCTCCAGCGACCAACGATCAGGGGAACGACTTCGGCATCGTTGAAACTGTCTTCAACGATGCCGAAGTCCCCCTGCAGCACCCGAGTAACCAGGGTAAACATCGGGTTACTAAGCGCAGGGCCACGCTTAGTAACCCGATGTTTACCCTGGTTACCAAAAAAAACAAACAGTACATACTCACCATCTGATGTCCGTCAGGTCCCTTGCCGTCTGCTTCCTGCTCTGACTGAGTGCCGCCGTACAGTGAGAGCAGAGCGCAGCGGTGACCTCACTGCTGTGCTGTGCTCTCACTGTACGGCGGCACTCAGTCAGAGCAGGAAGCAGACGGCAAGGGACCTGACGGACACCGGAATGTGAGTATGTACTGTTTGTTTTTTTTACATTTACGCTGGTAACCAGGGTAAACATCGGGTTACTAAGCGCGGCCCTGCGCTTAGTAACCCGATGTTTACCCTGGTTACCAGTGAAGACATCGCTGGATCGGTGTCACACACACCGATTCAGCGATGTCAGCGGGACCTCAACGACCAAAAAAAGGTCCAGGCCATTCCGACACGACCAGCGATCTCGCAGCAGGGGCCTGGTCGCTGGTACGTGTCACACATAGCGAGATCACTACTGAGGTCGCTGTTGCGTCACAAAACTTGTGACTCAGCAGCGATCTCGCTAGCGATCTCGCTATGTGTGACGGGGCCTTTAGCTATCCCTCCTAGTTTTGAATCATCTGCAAATTTGATTAGTTTACCTTCCGTTCCCTTATCTAGATCGTTTATAAAAATGTTATTTATTAGTCTAAATTAGATTAGTTTTTCATGACTTGTTTGCTACAAACCCATGCTAGCTCTGGTAAATTACTGTATTCTTATCCAAGTACTTATCATACATCTGTCCCCTTTAATAATATGTTAAAATACCTTTCCTGGTATAGAAGTAAGGCTCACTGGCCTGTAATTTCCTGGCTCCATCTTCTTTCCTGTTTGAAGATAGGGACAATATTTGCCCTTCTCCAATTTTCTGGGACTTTTGCTTTCATTCATAGTCATTGGGACTGTCAGAAATAGCCAAGCGCTGCATTCGGCTTTCTCTGGCAGTCCCATAGACAATGAATGGAGCTGAGCATGCACACCTCCATTCCGTTAAAGACGGAGATTTGCAGAGTCTCAGTGTAGGGATCGTTGGGGGTACCTAGAGGTTGGATACTAGCAATGAAGCTCCACCTTTAAGAGAGCAGAAGTGTGCATGCTCGATCTCAGCTCCATTCATTGTCTATGAGACTGTTGGAAGAAACAGAGTGCATAGCTCAGCTATTTCTGTCAGTCCCATAGGCATTGAGTGGAGCAGAGGTTGGGCTTGCACACCTCTACTTCATTCAAGATGGGGCTCTATAGAGTCTCATTCTTGGGACTGAGGGCTTCCAGTGGCTGAACTCAAGAGCAACAATCGAGTTATCCCCTAACCTTTGGAGTTTTGTCAAATCTTTTTCAATAGCATTACAGGCTGTGAAGGACTCCTCCATAAATGTAACTGCACAAGAGTTTGCCTTTATGGGGTGGTCCGGTCTTCTCACTAAAGTCTGTAGTCACTCTATGTAAGTGTAAACTTCTGAATTCACTGGTACTGCCAGTATGCCATTTGCTTACTTCTGGCCACATTCCAACTATACGTGCTCGGCCTAGCTCACTTCACCCATACTGACAGAAGCCAGACACGTCTAGTCAGAATGTGGCTGATAGTATGCAAATCGCATGCTTGCAATCATGTGGCTAGACGCTCTCAACGGCAAATACTGGTGAATCCTGACAGCGTGAGCCCTGCATACTGTCAGTATTCAGAGGTCTGAATTCACATAGTGACTGCAGACTTGTACAGAAGACTAGACAACCCTTTTAATGACTGATTAGACTTTACTAATATAATGTTGCATTACATCATGTCAGCCAGATGATGTTACTATGTCATATTTTATAGACATTTTATGTTACAGATGTGTATAATACAATCACAGGCTATTATAATAATTATAGAAGTGGTGTTAAACTTGAAAATACAGAGATCTTTCCTATATATTAATATATAGGATGAGAGAGTGTGTCAGAACTATTTAGTTCATAACACGGAAAGCAATTTCAGGAAAAATAAGTCGTTGCAACCTTGAAATGTCAATGGAAATTAAGGAGAGTTGCCAGCCATGTAAAATGTGAAAGTCATCTGGCCTAGATTATTCTCAGTGAGTTATTATTACAAATAAGTTTCTATGTAAATAATCAGCGTAATTTGCAGGTGCGTTACCTCACCCCTAGAGCTTTACCAATGTCCTATCTCTGGCTGGAGACTTACGGTACTTTTGCTTGTTAGCTAGGAAAGGAAACTGTGGGGGAAAGGATGAATGCAGCTCTAGTCACACAGCCTCGGCCAACATTGTGGGAGAATAACAAAGGTATTTGTTTGTGATTTAAAAAAAAATCAATAATTCCATATATGTATATACAGTGCTCAGAATAAATGAGTACACCCCCTTTGAACAGAAGGATTTTAAATCACTCACTGAACATAAGAATAATTTCCAAAAGTTTGACAAGACTAAGCCTTGTAGAACATTTTCTTTAACCCATAACACGAAAGTAAGGTTAATAATATATAACTTTTATTACAAAATCTTCAGTTTTCGGGTTCGCTCACACGAGGGTATAACTGGGACGAGCGCAATCACATAAAAAAGGGATTGCACCCGAGCCAATGTTTTCACTGAGGAAGTGCAGATCTGCATTATTTTTTCTCAGCTGTATTTGGAGTTAGAAAAAAAAATCATAGCATGCTGCAATTTCACTTCAAAATCGGATGGGTGCGAGAAACAAATCGGATGCCATAAGATAAGACGGATGCCATACAATAAGAGTGGCATCCTGTTTTTACGGTTACATCTAAGTTCTGTAACATAGGAATCTGCAAATGGTCCTGAAAATGATTAATCGCTGCCGAGTAAACAAACAGATTGCATGCGGATGACATATGAGAAAAAAATCGTACCACTTCTTCTGGATGAAAATTGGACCAATTTTTTTTTTTAATACGCTCATGTGACCCCAGTCTTCCTCAAATTAGTTGATGCAAAAAGGAATACCCCGCATATCAAGAACTGCTACATCTAGTATATTGTACAACTTCCATGATTTTTAAGAACCGCACCAAGTAGTCTAAATGGAATGAACAAGTGGCAAAATATGGCAATATCTATCTTTTTCCATTCTTCAAGAACGGACCGCTTTTAGAGCCTTAATGCTAGATGGAGAGTGATGCTCAACTTGTCTCTTCAGAATTCCCCTTGTTCGGTTGGGTTCAGATCAGGAGACATACTTGACCACTGAATCACATTCATCCTTCCTGTGTTTTGGATTATTTTCATGCTGGAAAAGTGCACATCTACAAAGGGGACGGAGTGATGGTAACATCTTCTCTTTCAATATACAGCTGCACATCTGTGATTTCATGATACCGTCAATGAAATGTAGCTCCTTGACACCAGCAGCATTCATGCAGCCCCACATAAAGACACTGCCACCACCATGACTCATTGTAGGTACCATACATTTAGAAAAATTAATTTAGAAAAATGGATGGTGCTTACAATGAATCATGGTGGTGGCTGCATTAATGCTGCTGGTGTCAAAGAACTACATTTCATGGATGGTATTGAAATGATGGCTGGGCGGTAGCCGTGGGTGAGTGTCATGTGTCCGACACCCCAGTACATTCTAACAGAAAAGATGAGAGTTCTGGGTGTGTGTGTGTATGCTGGCAGTATTGCTATTGGTCATCATACTGGGAACAGGGAAAGGGATTAGTGGTGCCTCACCGGAAGCCAGATGAACACAGGTTCCAGGAACAAGTGGCTGGATACATCTCATTAGCAATAGCAAAAAAGAGGAGAAAAAAGTTCCAGCACCAGGCGTCTCTTCATAAAAATCTTCAATATTTTATTTTCATGTCAAGAAAAAAAACATCATGCGGGGGAGACGCAGTCCTTAAACGCCTTTAGGCGTTTAGGCCTTTTTGACATGAAAATAAAATATTGAAGATTTTTATGAAGAGACGCCTGGTGCTGGAACTTTCTTCTCCTCTTTTTGGTATTGCTATTGGTTCCTTCACCTTCAGGCCGGTCCCATTGTACTCCTCACCAGGTCTATTAGACTTCAAGACAAAGCCACCAGACATGTTCTTAAAAAAAAGGCACGCTTTACTTGGCAACACACTTAGGGTAAGTTTACACAGGGTGTTTTTGCTGTGTTTTTTTCCTGCAGCAAAACCTGATCATCTTGGCAGGAAAGAAGCTGCGCCAAAAACGCATGTTTAGGTGCCTTTTGGTGCATTTTTTGTGGGGTTTTTGGTGCTTTTTTTTTTTCATGCGCTTTTTTTCTCTTTGTGCATGCCAATAAAGTTGAGTGCACACAGAGAAAAAAAAACAACTTCCTGTAGATAGGATAGATTGATAGACTACAGATTGATATAATAGAATAGATACATTACCTGCGGTATCCTCTTCCCCGGCATTTTTCCACGGTGCAGAGGTTACCTCAGGTCAGGCTGTGAGGCAGCGCAGGCTCGGTGACGTCACTGCTCGTTACTGAGGCTTCGCCAGCTCCGTCTCATTCATTCCCCAGTCGCTTACAGGCAGGAGCGGTCCCATTAGCAGCGCTCCCGGTTGTAAGCTTTTATCTCCCCCAGATACTGCGTGGGACACTCGTTATATCGGACTACGACGGATCAGGGAGTATGCTTTTGCTTTTTTATTTTATTTTTATTACAGAAGATCGAGGGCTTCGCTTTGGAATGGCAGAACAATAAAAAGATGGTCAAAACTGTGTGGTGTTTTATTTCATTAAAATACTTTTTTCTGCATGTGTGTGTTTATTTAACCCTTATTACTATAGGATTAGTAATGGATAGGTGTCTTATTGACGCCTCTCCAATACTAAAGGTACCTTCACACTAAACAACTTTCCAACGAGAACGACAACGATCCGTGACGTTGCAGCGTCCTAGATAGCGATCTCGTTGTGTTTGACACGCAGCAGCGATCTGGATCCCGCTGTGATATCGCTGGTCGGAGCTAGAAGTCCAGAACTTTATTTGGTCGTCAGATCGGTGTGTATCGTCGTGTTTGACAGCAAAAGCAACGATGCCAGCAATGTTTCTTCATGGAGCGAACTGGAGCGAACAACCAGCGAGAACGACAAGTACGTCACTGGATC
This sequence comes from Ranitomeya variabilis, assembly GCF_051348905.1. Taxonomy (NCBI): domain Eukaryota; kingdom Metazoa; phylum Chordata; class Amphibia; order Anura; family Dendrobatidae; genus Ranitomeya; species Ranitomeya variabilis. The sequence continues at coordinate 111,468,088 of NC_135234.1, forward strand.
GCTCCTGCATCGTTCTGCTGTTGCCGGTGTCTGACGTCTCCTAGCGACCTAAACAGCGACGCTGCAGCGATCGGCTCGTTGTCTATATCGCTGCAGCGTCGCTTAATGTGACGGTACCTTTAGCCGGCTTAATGTCACCTTACAATAGAAAGGTGACATTAACTCCTTATTACCCCGCTTGCCACCACTACAGGGCAAGTGGGAAGAGGCAGGAAAAGCGCCAGAATTGGCGCATCTAATAGATGCGCCTTTTCTGGGCAGCTGCGGGCTGCTATTTTTAGGCTGGGGGGCCTATATCAATGGCCCCTAACCAGCCTGAGAATACCAGCCCCCAGCTGTGAACTTTAGCAAGGCTGGTTGTCAAAAATAGGGGAGAACCCATGCCGGTTTTTTTTTAAATTATTTATTTATAGCGCACGAGTGGCAAATGAAAACTCCCATCCGCCGCTTCGGCTCTCACTGTAATTAGTGGCTGTAGATGTCAGATGATGGGAGCAGTAGTCCCATCAGCTGACACCAGTGATCGGAGGTGAGCTTACACCTCCGATCACAGCTGAGAACTCCCCGCTGTCTCCTGACAGCAGGGAGCCGCGGCTCTCTGACCGGCGAGGATTTCCCCGCCGATCAGAAGCGGTGTTTGCCACGCTGTCATGCATATGACCGCGTGTCAAACACTAATGTTGGACCCCCCATTCAAGTGAATGGGGGGTCCGCTGCTGGATGACAGGCTGCATGAACGCATCATGCAGCCTGCCATCTAGAGGTAGCAGAGCCGAGTGTGATGTCACATCCGGCTCTCCTTGACTTTTCTGCAGCAAATACGCTGCAAGAAAAGTCAACCTAGCATATTTGCAGTGTTTTTTCACCATCCATTCAAGTCAATGGGTGAAAAACGCTAAAAGAAGTGACATGCCCTATGTCAAAAAAATGCTGCAAAGCACAAAATACTGACCACACAAAAACCCAATGTGTGTGCATGAGATTTCTGAAATCTCATAGGCTTTGCTGGTACTGTAAAAAGCAGCTGAAAATTAGCATAAAAAACACAGCAAAACGCCCTGTGTGAACTTACCCTTAAGCTCACAGGGCAGGAGGCAGTACACTTTACAACTTCTTCTGTCTCACACTTATGTATGCTCTCATCGGTTTCAGGTAACGGAACTTTACATGTGGACGATAATCAAGCAGCGCAAATGAGGTAAAACTCCATATTCTCGGTGCAGGGTCACATGGGTCAATATGTTATGCTGTGAACCCTGCACCCAAACAGCAGTCTGTGATCCCTTACCTACAAGGGCTGCTCCTAGAGCCGCTTCCCGCTTCTGTGTCCTCAGTTGGGCAGCACTCGTTTCTTCACAAATCCCCCCACGTCTGGCCAACACTGGACTCATTTCTTGCTTTATTTTACTCTCACTAATGGGTTTCACCCACTTGCCTGCCGCACTGGATCTCAGTAGCCTCTAAGTTCCTTCACGATTCCTGCTGCCTTGAGCCTCTCATCTCCACACTAGTGCTGCTCTTCTCCATAACTCTGCTCGCTCACTGCTCTTCTCCGCTTAGGCTATGTGCCCACGATACAGAATGAGCAGTGTATTTTTGCTGCATTCTATTGAAAGCAACTAAATCCACATGTGTTCACTTAACCATGCGGATTTACTGCATCCAATACATTTTTGTTGCTGAGTCTAGCTGTCCTGAAAGACGATCCGCATGTCAGTTTCCGCGAATCATCCGCAGGTGCACAGCTGCATATTGAACAAGGGATTTCTACAAATCCCATCCATTATGCTGCCACAGCTGGCAGCTGCAGTTTTTGATGCTGCATAAATACGCAGCGTCAAAACTGCAGCATGTGCTGCAGGATGCGTTTTTTCAGCATTGACTAACATTAGCGACACATTTGCGACGCATTGCCACACGTCGCAACCGTCGTGCGACGGTTGCGCCGTGTTGTGGCGGACCGTCGGGACCAAAAAACGTTACATGTAACGTTTTTTGCTCCCGACGGTCCGCTTTTTCCAACCGCGCATGCGCGGCCGGAATTCCGCCCCCACCTCCCCGCACTTCCCCACACCTCACAATGGGGCAGCGGATGCGCTGGAAAAATGCATCCGCTGCACCCGTTGTGCGGCGGAGACAACGCTAGCGTCGGGAACCTCGGCCCGATGCACCGCGACGGGCCGAGCCCGACGCTAGTGTGAAAGAAGCCTAAGAGCTCATTTATGAAATGGTACAGTTATAGAAAGACTAAAAGTGTATATTAAGGGGCCTTCTGTTTATACAGTTGTGTGAAAAAGTGTTTGCCCCCTCTTTCCCGTTTTCCTATTCTTTTGCATGTTTGTCAAATTTAAATGTTTCAGATCACCAAATTTAAATAATGGACAAAAATAACACAAAATGCAGGTTTTATATTAAGGTCTTTAATAAGGGAAAAAAATACAAACCTACAGGGCCCTGTATGAAAAAGTGATTGCCCCTCCCCTGAAAACATAAATTAACTGTGGTTTATCACATCTTGGGGAAGCTGAGTTCAAATTCCCTAGGCACACCCAGGCCTAATTACTACCACACCAGTTCTCAATCAAGAAATCATTTAAATAGGACCTGCCTGACAAAGTGAAGTAAACCAAAAGACCCTCAAAAGCTAGACATCATGCTGCGATCCAAACAAATGAGAAACAAAGTAATTGAGATCTATCAGTCTGGAAATGGTTATAAAGCCATTTCTAAAGCTTTGGGTCTCCAGCGAACCATAGTGAGAGCCATTAGCCACAAATGGCAAAAACAAGGAAATGTGGTGAACCTTTCTAGCCGACGAAAAGTACCCCAAGAGTGTAGCAACGACTCATCCAAGAGGTCACAAAAGACCCCACAAAAACATCCAAACAACTGCAGGCCTCACTTGCCTCAGTTATGGTTCAGTGTTCATGACTCCACTATAAGAAAGAGACTGGGAAAACATTGCTTGCATGGCAGAGTTCCAAGACGAAAACTACTTCTGAGCAATAAGAACATAAAGGCTCATCTCAGTTTTGCCAGAAAACATCTTGATAATCCCCAAGACTTTTGTGAGAATACCCTGGGGACTGGTGAGACAAAAGTTGAACTTTTTGGAAGGTGTATGCCCTATTACATCTGGCATAGACGTAACAGCATTTCAGAAAAGGAACATTATAACAACAGTAAAATATGGTAGTGGTAGTGTGATGGTCTAGGGCTGTTGTGCTGCTTCAGGACCTGGAAGAATTGCTGTGGTAAATGGAACCATGAATTATGCTGTCTACCAAAAAATCCTGAAGGCAAATGTATGGCCATCTGTTCTTGACCTCAAGCTGAAGCGCACTTGGGTTATGCAGCAGAACAATGATAAAAATACACCAGCAAGTCCACCTCTGAATGGCTTAAGAAAAACAAAATTAAGACTTTGGAGTGGCCTAGTCAAAGTCCTGACCTTCATCCGATTGAGATGCTGTGGCATGACCTTAAAAAGGTGGTTCATGCTCGGAAACCCTCCAATGTGGCTGAATTACAATTCTTGAAAGATGAGTGGGCCAAAATTCCTCCAGAGCACTGTAAAAGACTCATTGCCAGTTATCGCAAATGCTTGATTGCAATTGTCGCTGCTAAGGGTGCCCAACCAGTTGTTAGGTTTAGGAGGCAATCACTTTTTCACACAGGTCCCTGTAGGTTTGGATTTTTTTCCCTTAATAATAAAGGCTTTCATTTTAAAACTGCATTCTGTGTTTAATTGTGTTATCTTTCTCTAAAATTTAAATTTGTTTAAATATTAAAGGGAGGATGGATGGTACCAACTGTGAAGCATGGTAAGGGAGACAGCATACTTTGGGGGTACTTTTCCGCAAATGGGACATGATGACTGCACCATATTGAAGGGAGGATGGATGGGGTCATGTACCACAAGATTTTGGCCAACAACCTCCTTCCCTCAGTAAGAGCATTGAAGATGGGTCGTGGCTGTGTCTTCCACCATGACAATGACCTGAAAAACACAGCCAGGGCAACTAAGGAGTGGCTCTGTAAGAAGCATTTCAAGGTTCTGGAGCTGCCTAGCCAGTCTCCAGAGCTGAACCCAATAGAAAATCTTTGGAGGGAGTTGAGCTGAAACTCAATGTTGCCCAGCGACAGTCCCAAAACCTGAAAGGAGGAGTGGGCCAAAATCCCTGCGCAGTGTGTGCAAACTTGATCAAGAACTACAAAAAACTTCTGACCTCTGTAATTGCAAACAAAGTTTTCTGTATCAAATATTATGCCTGTTTTTCTATTGCATCAAAAACTTATTTTATGCAATAAAATGCAAATGAATTATGTAAAAATCATACAATGTGATTTTCTGGATTTTTAAAATATTCTGTTGCTTACAGTTGAAGTGCATCTGCGATAAAAAAATTACAGACCTCTCCATTTATTATAGGTTGGAAAACTTGCAAAATCGGCGGTGTGTCAATACTTATTTTCCTCACTGTGTGTGGTACTGGCTGAGGGGACATACATGGGGCTGGCTGTGGGAACATACGAGGGGTTGGCTGTGGGAATGTAACAAGAGGGGTTGAGGGTGACGGTGACATATTATATAGAATACTATGGGGAACATTATACTGGGAGATGTAGGGGACATCATACCATATATGTTGGGGCATCATAATGTATAGGGGATTGTGGGGGACTTTATACTGGAGTCTGTGGAGACATACTGTAAAGGGGGCTATGGTGAACATCATACTGTATAGAGGGACTGTGGTGTCCATATTGTATAGGTGGGCTGTGGTGGACATTATACTGTATGGTGGGTTGTGATGTACATCATAGTGTATAATGGGGGCGGTTGAATATATCATTGGGCTGCTGCGGTGACTATCGGCTCATCGTGTAAGGGCGCAGTGTAAGAAGGAGGTACAGTTTAGAGAGGACAACGTGGTGGGCAGTATGAGAACATGGTGTGAAGAGGGGTTACAGAATGATATGGAGAGGTGGCAGCATGAAATGGGGACACAGTGTGAAGAGAGGTTAGCCTGGTGGGAAACAGTGTGGAGATCTTAAGATTTTAAAGGGAACCTGTCAGAAGGATTGAGCACAGTAAAATACAGTGTCAGTTTGACGCCGTCATACTGATTAAAATGGTACCTTGGTTGATGAAATCCGTCTTGCGGTTGTTTTTTATCTTTACTTTTGCGTTTTTAGTTAATGATATGCTCATACTCTGGGGCGGGTTGTGTGGTGGGGGGTCTGCATGTGGTGCTCTGATTAGGTATTCATAATGCAGACTGCTGACAGGTCACTGATCCCTCAGCCACCTGCCCCCTAGTTTGCATAATGAATACCTGTACATACTGAAGAATAAAAAAACGTTCCACAGGCAGGTGCCGAGAGCTGCTACTGCACAGGCATGGGCAGCGCCATCTTGGAGGAGGACATTTTTTTCTTCTCTACCAAGATGGTGCCGCCAGCGTCTGCACCATAGCAGCTATCAGATCACAGCTATGTACACAGATAGCTGCTACTGCGCAGACATTTTAAAATTGCTTTTTTATTCTTTATACACCTCAGGAAAAGCTCAACTACATGTAGTATCTACACATTAAACATGAGATTATGCTGCAGCGCAGGTGCCACGACTGGCACCTGCCTGCAGAAGTTTTTTTTTTTCTTCAGTATGCACAGGTATTCATTGTGCAAACTAGGGGGCAGGTCGCTGAGGGATCAGTGACCGATCAGCAGTCTGCATTATGAATACCCGAGCAGAGCACCACATAAAGAACTCCCCTCCAGGCCGCCCTGGAGCACGAGCATATCATTAACTAAAAACAGAAAAAGATTAAAAAAAAACCAAAAGACGGATTTCATCAATCAAGGTATCATTTTAATTAGTATAATGGCTCCGACCTGACAGTGTCTGTAGGTTACTGTGCACAATCCTGCTAACAGGTTCCCGTTAAGGGAAAACGGTGGATAGTGGTCGGCCATGGTATTGACTATGGTTCATAAGGGTGTACAGTGTGGCGGTTATATCTAATTATGGCAGACATCGGGGTGGTCATAGCTTATAATGGCAGACTGTGGTGATTATTGATTATTAATGGCGGACAGTGTGGAAGCCATATATCTTAGGAGGTTTATTTAGGGCATAGCATGTACAGAATTTTTTTATGCAGAGGGCATTATAGTGACATTCTTATTTTTAAGAGCACTATGCCAGGATGTGATGAAGACCGGGAAGAGGGAATCTGGAGAGAAGAGCTGTGGATGTGAAAAGTCATCATGGCGTCAGGACAAGATGGAGACGACGTGAAAGAAATGAACAATCCGAGAAGATGTCACCTATAAAGTACCTGGATGTAAATGGTAACTTTTTGATACTGACTACGTTTCTTCAGTGCTGGAGTTCCTATATGGTCCATAGTATGATAACAACAACTCCCATCATCTCCTTACCATTGTTAAGAATAAGGACATATTAGGAGTTGTAGGTTATTCAGATTCAAATGTATATGGGTCTGACTTCATATTACAATTGATTGTACTAAGCTTGGTGTCAGGACTCTGAACAGTTTTTACCTTTTGTGCATTACTGCCCTCTTCCAAGATGGCGTCTTTGGTCTCATGTGCACTGTGTCTTCCTGCTATAAAACTCCACCCCAGCCTTCAGTCTGTGCTAGAGTATTCTGCCTTGCTTCCAGCTCCTGACCTCGGATTACTCCCTGGCTATACACCTGCTCATGTGAACCTGTGTGGTGATCCTGCTACTCTGCTCTGAGTTCCTGCTGCATACACAAGTTTCCAGTAATCCTCCTTCATCTGCGGCTCGTGTTTTCTTCATCTGCATTTGCTGGACATGTAAGCTGCTGCTGCCTTGCATTAACCTGAGACTATTAACCAGGCCTCCCTGGTTGAGCTAAGATATGATTTGAACTGCCTATAAGCATATCTATCTGTATCTGGACTAAGACAAGGATTTATTCGTGTCAAGTATCCTCAAGAATAACTGTGCTTCATAGACTTTCTGCTTGATTACATTTTCCTCTGAAGACTGCTAAGCTGCGTTTATTATTTGCACCAAGTGTTGTGGACTTGAGTTTCTCTGTGCACCTGTTTGAATCACCGTGTGATAATATAGACTTTACCACTTATAAAACTGTGTCCTGTAGTTGTCTTGTTCCACGCAAAGAGTCTCCTGAGTTATCCCCTATAATTATTACACTTGGTTATGTAGTGATGGTGGTTCTGGTGATGTATACATGTACTGATGACGGTACTGGTGTTGTATTTGTTTACCGACGGTGGTTCTTGTTATGTATCCATGAACTGATTGAGGTTTTGGTAACTCACTTATGTACTGATTGTGGTTCTTGTGACCTATTTATTAACTTATTATAGTTCTTGTGCTGTATTTATGTACTATTGATGGCTCTGGTATTCTATTTATGTACTGATGATGATGATTTTCGCTTCATATTCATGTACTTATGATTGTTCTGGTGATGAATACAGCACCAGAACCACCATCACTAAATGAAAACATCACCAGAACAACCATCAGAACAGGAAAAAAAGAATCACCATCAGTACATGAACATGGCCCCAAAACCTCCATCAGCAAAGGAATAGGGCACCAGAACCACCATCAGCTTTGTTGAGTCCTGTATTTGTTGAATGATGGATGTAAAAATCATCATAAGTATCCCTTTATCTATAATGGGATCTGTTTAGTTTTTCATTAGAGTATCCACTAAATTCTGGAAACCTTAATTAAAACCAATTGCCCCCCATTATAGTTAAGTTACATTAGTTTCCGTATCTGTCATATAAAATATAGGATGAAATCACTATTTGTCCCTGGTATTGAGTAAATGATTCCCAAACATTGAATGATTTATTTATATATATATATATATATATATATATATATATATATATATATATATATATATATATATATACTTTGAAAAACACATTCCCTGTTGAGCCTACTTTTGATTATATAAATTTGGTGAAAGACGTAACAATTCTAGTGGAAGTGGTCGTCAGAGCTCGTTACCTGACACATCAGAGGGGGAGGGGTGTATGTTAGGGCTCCTTTTTACTTTAGTCTCTGACCCATTCTTTTGCTTGGGTGTTGAGGGTTCATCGGGGAAGGGGTGGAGGAGCCAACGGATTCATCTTCCTAAGGCACCATAATTATCTTGTCCTGGCCTTGGTGTGCATACACATGTAATAGCTGTTAGTATTGACCTCTGTTTTTACCACTCACTATTAACATGCTCAGCTGAGCCTGCATGTTTATCTCGTTATCGAGTATGGAGTAGGCCATTACGAACACATCTATGAAAACAAAAAATGTATGTAAACTACATCCACAAATATAAGAACTAAATCAGCTCAGGTTGTAGAGGGCATGAGGGATGGATTTGCTGGTTACCCTATAGCAGTGCTCCCCAACTCCGGTCCTCAAGAGCCACCAACAGGTCCTGTTTTCAGGATTTCCTTAGTATTGCACAGGTGATGGCATTATTGCCTTTCCAGGTAATGCAATTATCACCTGGGCAATACTAAGTAAATCCTGAAAACACGACTTGTTGGTGGCTCTTGAGGACCGGAGTTGGGGAACACTGCCCTATATTCTTGGGCCTACAAAGGGGAGGGTCACTCTTGGGTAGGACCACTGCTAATGTACCACTGGCAGACATGGATAAAAGAGGGTCCCTTAAGAACAACATATGGGCCCTTTGCAGTTCAATAGTTGATCATAATGCACAATTCCACCTGCTTTGCAATTAAAAATGGTCTCCATTGCATCTAGGGCCCCTGTGTTGATGCCCAGGTTGCATCAATGGTATGTCCGTCTCTGTAACGTACCAAAACAGTGTTATCTAAAAAACCTATGAAGGACAAGCCACAAGGGCACTTGCCTCAGTGATTCACAGTGACTGAATCCTAATCACCATGTGGAGTGTGATTATGTACATTTTAGAAAGCACACAATGAGCTCATGCTGTACTAGTACAAACATCGAATTGTGGTAAACAAAAAGAAATTGGGAAATGGAAAATTTCAATATAAATAAAAAAATCTATAAACTTATCAGTCATTCAGGTGTCATGTCCTAAGAAGACAAAGTATTAACAGTATCTGCAGTACAATACAATAATTCACATCATGCAGCACCAAAAAAAGGTGCCATGTAGGTGTCAATCGCTTGTAGCATCTTTTAAGGTGGCCATACACATTAAATAAATGTCTGCCTGACGAATCTGGCAACTCTGACCTGGCTCTACCGCAATGCTAGGTGTTGGGAATGAACGTTCAGGCAAGTTGGATTTCAACAGCAGCAACTTTCACCATTTTCCCCCTTTGGGAAATCATGACAAATGTTAACAGGTTTAAGGGGTTTCAAAGGAATAGCTCTTTGTCTAGTTAGTATTCAGCCGCGCGCAGTGTAGGGTATATAGCCACACACAGGTTTGTCATGGTTCCCAATGGCAAGGGAACGTAAGAAACATATAAATAACGAACGAGCTCTCGGGAGATGGAAACTCAAGTTGACCGTGAGCTAAATCTACCACACAACTAATAGTGGCCAGGGAGCATACCTACGACTTCCTAGATGCCACGCGCCAGCCGGAGGACTAACTACACCTGGTAGAGGAAGAAACAGACCTGGCTTACCTCTAGGGAAATACCCCAAAAGATGATAGCAGCCCCCCACATGTAATAACGGTGAATTAAGAGGAAAAAACATACACAGTATGAAAGTAGATTTAGCAAAGAGAGGTCCACTTACTAGATAGCAGAAGGATACAAAAGAGGACTTCACGGTCAACTGAAAACCCTTTCAAAAACCATCCTGAAATTACTTTAAGACTCCTGTGTCAACTCATGACACAGGAGTGGCAATTTCAGCCCGCAAGAGCTTCCAGCTACAGAGAATTACAAAAACTGCAAACTGGACAAAAGATACAAAAACAAAAGGACAAAGTCCACTTAGCTGATCAGCAGACTAGTAGCAGGAACATGCAACCAAAGGCTCTGGTTACAATGATGACCGGCAAGGAAATGACTGGAGAGCAAGGCTAAATAGGAAACTCCCAAACACTGATGGAAGCAGGTGAACAGAAGCAGCAAAGGCAAACAAGTCACCAGTACCACCAGCAACCACCAGGGGAGCCCAAAAAGCGGATACACAACACAGGTTATTCTTATCTCAATAATGGTACACAGCTAAGATTTGCATTCACTTACCGTATTTTTCTGACTATAAGATGCACTTTTTTACCCAAAAATTTTTTGGGGGGGAATTTGGGGGGAAAACAGTCTTTTAGTCGGAATATACTTACAGTTAGTGTGGTGGCAGCAGGTGTCGGACGATTCTTCCGGTGGTCCGACGCTGCAGGGCAATGATCTTGCTCCCATCCCAGCCCGGTGCGGCAGGTTTGGTGGTGCGGGGCTGCTCCGGCGACATTTTATGAAAGTCCGGAGCCCCCACACTTCTATTGCCTCGATGCTGTGACCTCCGGGAAAATGGCCGCCGAAGGCGACGCATGCGCAGATTGAGATCTCAGCTCCGAGATCTTGTCTCCCAAGATCTCGGGACGAGATCTCAATCTGCGCCTGGGGAACCAATCTGACCTCCGGGTAAATGGCCGCCAGAAGTGGCACATGCGCAGATTGAGATCTCGGCTCCGAGATCTCAATCTGCACATGCGCCGCCGCCGGCGGGCATTTTCCCAGAGGCTACAGCATCGAGGCAATAGAAGTGAAGGGCCTCCAGGCTTTCACAAAATGTCGCCGTAGCCCCGCACCACCAAGCACTGCCATACCTGCAGCACCAGACTGGGATTCGGGCAGCACCACCACCGAGCACCTGCGCACCAGTCCAAGTCATATCATCGCCGGACCACCAAACACCCCCTGTGACTCCGCTCACCGCGGGGTGTCTTATGGTCCGATGCATCTAACAGTCTGAAAAATACGGTAATATTCCTTGTGGGTCTGACTCCTGCATCCCCGTCACTGAGGTGTACCGGCCACCCAGCTGTGCTGGGAACTGCAGCTGGCCCCATTCACCTGAACAGATCTGCACTGGTCGTAGTAAGTACTAAGTCCTGTGTATATAAAAAACTGAGAAGAAGCTCATTCATTCTCAGTACCAGCAAGGGTCCCAGAGGTCAGATGACAAGCAATCGTTTACTTGTTTCAGTTGGGTTTTTTGTTCATGTTCCTCATTTCTGCCACAGTGGAGAACAGTGACCAAGAGTGTGTTTTTGTTGTGGAGGACCTGTCCTGTACTACATGGACAGTCAATGGACTTATGGTAAATGTGTAATACCTAACTACTCTTTGGTGATACTGCAGAGAAATGGAACACTTAAGGTACCTTCACACTGAACAACTTAACAACGATAACGATAGCGATCCGTGACGTTGCAGCGTCCTGGATAGCGATATCGTTGTGTTTGACACGCAGCAGCGATCAGGATCCTGCTGTGACATCGTTGGTCGGAGCTAGAAGGCCAGCACCTTATTTCATCGCTGGATCACCCGCTGACATCGCTGGATCGGTGTGTGTGACGCGGATTCAGCGATGTCTTCACTGGTAACCAGGGTAAACATCGGGTTACTAAGCGCAGGGCCACGCTTAGTAACCCGATATTTACCCTGGTTACCATTGTAAATGTAAAAAAAAACCAAACACTACATACTTACATTCCGGTGTCTGTCGGGTCCCCCAGCGTCAGCTTCCCTGCACTGTGTCAGCGCCGGCCGGCCGTAAAGCAGAGCACAGCGGTGACGTCACCGCTCTGCTTTAGGGCCGGCGCTTACACAGTGCAGGGAAGCGGATGCCGGGGGACCCGACAGACACCGGAATGTAAGTATGTAGTGTTTGTTTTTTTTTACATTTACACTGGTAACCAGGGTAAACATCGGGTTACGAAGCGCGGCCCTGCGCTTAGTAACCCGATGTTTACCCTGGTTACCCGGGGACTTCGGCATCGTTGGTCGCTGGAGAGCTATCTGTATGACAGCTCTCCAGCGACCACACAACGACGAAACAGCGACGCTGCAGCGATCGGCATTGTTGTCTGTATCGCTGCAGCGTCGCTTAATGTGACGGTACCTTTACACTTTCCCAAACCGGCGTCCACTTTGTGTTCTGCACATTGTCAGCAGACTATTTGAACAAGAGGGGGCTGTCCAAACCAGACAATTCATTCTTTTATTAGGATGACTTAACTTCTACTAGGTCAAACCAGTCATCACACTCACTAAAATTCGGGTCTTGTTGTTGGTAAGTTTGCTTATATGTTCCTCCAGACCTTGTCTCTCTTTCTGTAGTTCAGTCATCAGTGCAGACACTTCTTCCTGTAAAGTATCACAACAGAATAATGTATAATGTAGAGTAATAAATGTCATGGAACTGGAAAAAAAAAAAAATACCGTCATAACAATGTGAGGAGAGAGTGATTTTCTGGGCAGATGTCATGATGTCGAAGCTAACAAATGCTAATGAACTGTTGTGGTATCCCAAAAGGTCAGTGATCTAAATGTTTAAAATATAGATTCCTGCTTATTAATCAACTCATATAGCTATTAATGGCAGCAACACCATCTCAATAAAGTAGGTACAGGGCCATGTCTACCATTGTGAAAAAATGGAGCATGTATACGCCAATGGCGTGAAAAAAATGGTAATAAAACCTAAATCATAAAATACTTGTATTTTATAAGAATTATTAAAATTAGGTTGAGGTCTAAGGGGTAAGGTTTCTCCTTGTAGAGAGTGACATACCAGCTCTGGCTTGTCAAGGTAAGGAGGCTTATTCGCCGTGCAATGCTCCTCTGGGAAATTTTATATGCAAATTACCTCTTCAGAGAGAAAGAGGACTTGAACTCTATAGCGCCACCTGTTGGTAGTAGCACTACTATCATCAGGTGATGCTATAGAGTTCAAGTCCTCTTTCTCTCTGAAGAGGCAATTTGCATATAAAAATTAGGATTAAACTGTACACAAATTGTAATATTATTAGGCAGACAGACAGGTGAAGACACATTGATTGAGACAATCGCTTGATCGCACATTCCCACCTAACGAATATCTCCTGCATTTTACAGTGCAAGAGGTTGGGCATAAGTTTTGAAGAAATTTCAAGCACATGCAGGATAAAAAAATTCCTGTAGCATAAATTGAGAATAAAGGAAAGTTTTAGATCTGCAGCATGTCAAGCTGGTGCATTGCAATGCATTATACCAGCGATCAGACTAATAAAAGTTAATGCCCCACAGAGGGACTAAGTAAAACATTTTTAAAAAAAGTTGACAAATAATGTAAAAATATTTTTTTAAAATTAACCAATAAATAAATATACCTATGTAAAAAAAAAATACAATTATTTGAAAACAAAAAGTGGAATAAAACACAATTAAAAAGTCAATTGTAAATAAAAAGTTTGTAGCTGAAAATGTAATTTTGTCCCGCAAAAAGCAAGGCACAATAAGGCTCCATCAGTGGAGAAGTAAAAAAGTTATTACTTTCCAAATATAGCAACGTAAAAACAATTATTTTCTGTATAAAATTGTTTTTATTGTTTAAAAACAAAAAAAATGATATAAATGTGGTATTGCTGTAATTGTACTGACCCGAAGAATAAAGCTGCCTTGTCTTATTAAAAATGATGCTGATGTAAAGTAGACATGTGGTAAATGTTATTTATTAACTATTTTGTGTGATATAACTATTTTGTTTAAGGGCATGGAAATTAAAAAGTGGAAATTCCAATATTTTCACAAATAAACACAAAAAATATCGTCCTAAATTTGCCACTAACATGAAATACAATACGTCGCGAAAATCGGAATCTTTGGGATACATTGAAGCGTTCCAGAGTTATTATCACATAAAGTCTGGTCAGAAAGGTGAAAACAGGCTCGGGAGTGAACTTCTTGTCAAGTCTTTTGAAATTTCATGAGATTTCAATATTACCAAAACTTTAGAAAAAAAAAAATCTTAAGTTTTTATAGTGGGGCAGCACCTTTATCACATTGCCATTGCTAGGGATCCTATGACCCCAATAAATTGGACACTGGATTCCCCTGTTTGAATGAAGCAATGGTCCCACATCTGCACAGCTCCATCTATTGTGTGAGTGTCTATGTCAGTCCCATTGACAATGAATGGTGGTTAACATGCAGGACCATCAGTCTATTCAAACAGTCGCCAGACCCCTCTCCGTAGTGATTGTGTGGTTCTCAGCTATGCAACCCTCAGCAATGACTGTGTATGTATATGTCACCAGTTATGACAGGCCAACCCCTTTAAATAGATATTACTACATGTAAGAAGTCATAAAATGTCACACTTACCTTCATTCTGCTATACACACTGGTAAGTGGTTTGATAGGGTGTTGACGGTGGTCTCCAATAGTTCCACAAAGGCCACAGATGACTTCTTGGTCTTGTTCACAGTATAAGCACAGAGGGTTATTATGATGGGGACATGTCTCTGTTACTGCTTGGTCTTCACTCAGTATTTTCAAGGTCTCAATAAGATGCTTCAGTGTAACATTAGGGGGAGAGGAGCTGTAATCCACTTCTTGCCGACACACAGGACACAAGAGTTGGGTGTGCGGGTCCTTCATCAGTCCCCATAGGCAGTCTTTGCAGTAGGAGTGACCACACTGCAACATGACAGGATCCTTAAATATCTCCAGGCAGATTGGACATGTCAACTGATTTTCCAGTACCGGGAGCCTTATATTACAAGCCATTGTTCTTACTAAAGACCTGTTGGAGATCATCACAATCACAATTTTACTTTCTAAAAGTAATTATGAAATGGTACAGTTAAAAGAAATATAGAGCTGTTGAGGAGAGCCATAAGATCAAATACTTAATTAACCTCAAGACATAAGAGGTTGAGAGAAGTGACCCATAACGTGTATTGTTTAACCTTACATAAGTTTTCTCAGATCAAAGTGAGACACTAAAGATGGCTGCCATTTCCTGTATCAGCATGCCATGTGCTGATATCCAAGATGACGCCCACCCTGATGACCTCATGGATCCACCCACAGTGACGCCCACCCTGATGACCTCATGGATCCACCCACAGTGACGCCCACCCTGATGACCTCATGGACCAACCCACCCTGATGACCTCATGGATCCGCCCATGGACTTGCTCATTGCCCAACCCACTAACCAATGGAATACATCCGATCACTCCCATTTTAGAGCTAACCGAGCCCCCTTACAGGAAATATATGTGTTGTGTTCTGACTAATAAAGGCCCTTTTTGGAGCTGAGCCATAGATTGATCATGGAGAGTTTACATCTGACTTTGTGTGTCTGGTGTATTTCTTTAGTGCGCACCTGATCAATATCCATTAGGCCAGGAGTAGGGAACGAGTGAACATTTTATTAATTGTTCAACCCAACAGAGCTAGGTGCAAAATCCCTTGACTAATTCTCGGTTTATATCTGACTCGAAGACTCAGTTTGGGGCCTCCATGCAAAATTCCATCAGACTTGATCCTAGTAATAAGTCACTGGTTATTAAACAATGAACCCTATAGTGTAAGCCAGTGGTGATGCTCAGCAGTCGTTGGTATTGCTCGTACAAGGCTTAATTGGATCTGAAGTGATTAATTCTATTGAAGCTCTTACGGGAACCATGATTAGCAATCTATTTATATATACACATTTTTCAAACAAACATGGAAATAGAATGATTCAATGGATAAATTGATACTGAAGAGGCAGCAGCTCATTGCCTTAATGAAGTTTTCTACTACTATCAGATCAGTGGGGGTCCGATATCTGGGACAATGTATGGAGCAGAACACCACAGCTTCATAGACGGTAAGTAGCTGTTCCTGGTACCACAGATCTTCTCCTATACAAATGAATAGGTGCCGTTCTGCAGTACCCGGGAGCTGCAACTACACAGTCTACAGAGCCGTGGTGTTCCGCTGTATACACTGCTTATATCCAGGGGAGCTGGTGTCGGCTACAAAGTATATACGGTACTTCTGGATGACATAACTGCCTACGTAGTTGGCTGAGCACTTATCCCAGTTGTACTGGTGGGTTTTTTGGTTCTTTGAACATTTTTTTTTTATCTTTTAGCCACAGTTTTTTTTCTTAGCGGATTCCCAGCTCCTTTGCATCGTTCTTTTGACAGTCCTTTTTTTTTAAACTCTGTTCAAAGATGAGCAAAGGGCTAGCAGTTTTTCAAGAAATTTTTTTTTAACAAAACGCTCAAAAAGACACACGCGTCTTACTAGAGTGATTTCAGCCTTTCAAGTGCCACGTTTTGCAGAGTATAGAGCATCTTTTGAAAGTGGGAAATGACAAAAAATGGACTACTTACTTCTTCAACTGCTTGGCATCTTTGGAAACCTAAAGTGGTTAAAATACGTTAAAAAGACTGAACATAAGAACAGTAAGTAGTTTTTAATTAATGCTATTTCAGGCGAGTTTCGGACTGAAATCCATCTGAAAAAGACGTTGTGTACACATACCCTACGTTTTCTGCACTTATTAGCTAGGTTAAAGGGAACCTGTCACCACGTTTTTGGAAGATGGGATAAAAATAGCGTTAAATAGGGGCAGAGGTGGGCGTTACATTAGTGTGTGTGTTATGCGTTTATTACCCACCTAAGTTGCCGAAATAACTTTGCAAAGTCTCCGTTTTCGCCTGTCAATCAGGCTGGTCAGGTCACATGGGCGTGGTGTCTTCACCCAGATTTGGCGTAGTTTTCCGTTGGTGGCGTAGTGGTGTGCGCATGCCCAAAGTCCGGAATCCTCTTCCAGGGGATTTAAAATAGCGCGGTGTTCGTTATTGCATTGGTGATCGGTGGGCGCGGCCATCTTCCTTTGGCCGCGCGTGCGCAGAAGCGGCGCTCTGCTGGCCGCGGCTTCAGGAAAATGGCCGCGGGATGCCGCGCGTGCGCAGATGGATATCGCGGCGGCCATTTTCCTGAAGCCGCGGCCAGCAGAGCGCCGCTTCTGCGCACGCGCGGCCAAAGGAAGATGGCCGCGCCCACCGATCACCAATGCAATAACGAACACCGCGCTATTTTAAATCCCCTGGAAGAGGATTCCGGACTTTGGGCATGCGCACACCACTACGCCACCAACGGAAAACTACGCCAAATCTGGGGGAAGACAACGCCCATGCGACCTGACCAGCCTGATTGACAGGCGAAAACGGAGACTTTGCAAAGTTATTTCGGCAACTTAGGTGGGTAATAAACGCATAACAAACACACTAATGTAACGCCCACCTCTGCCCCTATTTAACGCTATTTTTATCCCATCTTCCAAAAACGTGGTGACAGGTTCCCTTTAAGTGCATTTTTTTCATTGCGGTTTTATTGTGTTTTTCATGCTGTGATGTCAGGTTTTTCATAAAGCTGCTTTATTTTTTATATTTCCTGCTATGTGGCTTTGACAAACCTACAAACCTTTATTGATACAGTCAAATGTGGTTTATATGCATTTTTTACTTTGCATCTAATTAAATTCTAAAGGAAAAATTTTCACATACATATCCACAAGAGAAATTGACGTGTTGCAAATTTCAGACAAGCACCGCAGGTGGGCATGAGATCTCTATAAATCCCATCCACTTTGTTGATACTGTAACATACGTACAGCATTTTTTGGCTCTACAAAAACATGCAGTGTGAAAACTCATTGTGGGAACGCAATCTTAATCTGCGTTTAATTAGCAATGAATCCTGTTATTTAAAGGGAACCTGTCAACAGGATTGTGCACAGTAACCTACACACAGTGTCAGGTTGGCGCCGTTATACTGAGTACAATGGTACCTTGGTTGATGAAATCTGTCTTGTGGTTGTTTAATCTTTATTTTCAGTTTTGAGTTAATGATATGCTCATGCTCCGGGGTGGTCTGTGGGGGTCTTCATGTGGTGCTCTGATTAGGTATTCATAATGCAGGTGGCTGACAGGTCACTGATCTCTCACTGACCTGCCCCTCAGTTTACATAATGATTATATATTTTTTTTTAAATCCCCTTCTGCAGGCAGGCGGCAACGCTGCCCCATGGTCTCATCCATATTGTGCATTTAATTCTTCTTATGGTATCCATAAATTCCTAAAAAAGAAAAATCAGTTTGAAAATGGCGCTGGATGTGCCTGTGCAGTAAGAGCTATCGGCTATCCAATAGCTGCTGCTGAGCAGGCGCCGCCATCTTGCTAGAGAAAAAAATAAATAAATCTTCCAGGATGGCGCTGCCGGCGCCTGTGCAGTGGCAGCTATTGGATCACCAATAACTCTTACTGCACAAGCACATCCAGCGCCATTTTCAAACTGATTTTTCTTTTTTAGGAATTTATGGATACCATCAAAAAGAATAATTAAATGCAAAATGTGGATGTGATCAAGGTGCAGCTCAGGTGCCTGCTGCTGAAGGGGATTTTTTTTCTAAATATACAAGTGCTTTTCACTAAATTAGTATATCAAAAAGTTAATTTATTTCAGTTCTTCAATATAAAAAGTGAAACTCATATATTATATAGAGTCATTACAAACAGAGTGATATATTTCCAGTGTTTTCTTTCTGTTAATGTTGATGATTATGGCTTACAGCCAATGAAAACCCAGAAGTCATTATCTCAGTAAATTAGAATAATTAACAAAGAACACCTGCAAAGGCTTCCAAAGCGTTTAAAAAGGCCCCTTAGGCCTCTTTCACAAGTCCAGATAATTCCGGTACCGGAGAAATCCGTACCGGAGTTATCCGTGTCCGTGTGCTCACGTGGCACATCAGTGTGGCACACGTGCGGCATCCGTGTGCCGCCTGAGGACCACACGGACCGTGCAGGAGAGACAGCGCTACAGTAAGTGCTGTCCCCCCTGTGTGGTGCTGAAGGCGGCATTCATCTCTTCTCCCCACAGGAGAGAAGAGATGAATGATCAAGTTTTTTTTTCTTTTTTGTTAAAAATAAAGTTGCATGTGACCCCCGCCTCCCACCCACAGTGCGCCGCCCGGCCCCTTGCAGAAGAAATACTCACCCGGGCCAGCTCCCACGATGTCTCCTCTCTCCTCTCAGCGCTGGCAGCAGGTCCTGTGTGAGCGGTCACGTGGGACCGCTAATTACAGTGTGGAATATGCGCATATTCCTCACTGTAATGAGCGGTACCACGTGACCGCTCACACAGTAGAGGCTGCCAGCGCTGAGAGGAGAGAGGAGTCATCGCGGGAGCTGGCCGGGTGAGTATTTCTTCTGCAAGGGGCCGGGCGGCGCACTGGGGGTGGGAGGCGGGGGTCACATGCAACTTTATTTTTAACAAAAAAGAAAAAAAAACTTGATTATTCATCTCTTCTCTCCTGCGGGGAGAAGAGATGAATGCCAACTTCAGCACCACAAAGGGGGGACAGCGCTTACTGTAGCGCTGTCTCTCCTGCGGGCGGTACGTGCACACTGAGGAGAGTGCACACTGTTCTCCGTGTGCACGTGTGCAGGACGTATTGCAGTACGTGCTGCCGGAGAAACACGGACATGTCTCCGTGTTTTGCACATGGACACACAGTCCGTGAAAACACGGAGACATGTGCATAGACCCATTCATTTGAATGGGTCTACGTGTGTCAGTGTCTCCGGTACGTGAGAAAACTGTCACTACACGTACCGGAGACACTGACGTGTGAAAGAGGCCTTCGACTGTTTTGGAAGGTTCCACAATCATGGGGAAGACTGCTGACTTGACAGATGTCCAGAAGGCAGTCATTGACACACTCCACAAGGAGGGTAAGCCACAAAGGTCATTGCTAAAGAAGCTGGCTGTTCAGAGTGCTGTATTCAAGCATATTAATGGAAAATTGAGTGGAAGGAAAAAGTGTGGTAGAAAAAGGTGCACAAGCAACCGAGATAACCGCAGCCTTGAAAGGATTGTTAAGAACTGGCCATTCAAAATTTGTGGGAGATTCACAAGGAATAGACTGCTGCTGGAATCACTACTTCAAGAGCCATCACACACAGACGAATCTAGGACTTTGGCTACATGTGCCACATTCCTTGTGTCAAGCCACTCATGACCAATAGACATCGCCAGAAGCGTCTTACCTGGGCCAAGGAGAAAAAGAACTGGACTGCTGCTCAGTGGTCCAAGGTGTTGATTTCAGAGGAAAGTCAATTTTGCATTTCATTTGGAAATCAAGGTCCCAGAGTCTGGAGAAAGAGTGGAGAGGCCACAATCCAAGCTGCTTGAGGTCTAGTGAGAAGTTTCCACAATCAGTGATGGTTTGGGGAGCCATGTCATCTGCTGGTGTAGGTCCATTGTGCTTTATCAAGACCAAAGTCAGCGCAGCCGTCTAACAGGAAATTTTAGAGCACTTCATGCTGCCCTCTGCCGACAAGCTTTTGGAGATGGAAATGTCATTCTCCAGCAGGACTTGGCACCTGTCCACGCTGCCAAAAGTACCAATACCTGGTTTACAAACAACGGCATCACTGTGCTTGATTGGCCAGCAAACTCGCCTGACCTTAACCCCATAGATTTGTCAAGAGGAAGATGAGAGACACCAGACCCAACAATGCAGATGAGCTGAAGGCTGCTATCAAAGCAACCTGGGCTTCCATAACACCTCAGCAGTGCCACAGGCTGGTCGCCTCCATGCCATGCCACATTGATACAGTAACTGATGCAAAAGGGGCCCGACCAAGTATTGAGTGCATTTACTGAACATACTGTACATTTACTGAATATACATTTCAGTAGGACAACATTTCGGATTTTAAAATCATTTTTCAAGCTGGTGTTATAAAGTATTCTAATTTACTGAGATAACTTTTGGGTTTTTATTGGCTGTAAGCCATAATCATCACTCAATCACTCTGTTTGTAATGACTCTATATATCATATGAGTTTCACTTTTTGTATTGAAGAACTGAAATAAATTAACTTGTATATAATATTCATTATGTTAACTAGGGGGGCAGGTCATTGATCCCTCAGTGACCTGCCCCCTACTTAACATAATGAATATTATGTGACCTGTCAGAAGCCATACATATGAATATGTAAGCAGAGCACCACATGAAGACCCCCACCCCTACAGACCGCCCGGAAGCAAGGGAATCTCATTAACTCAAAACTGAAAATAGAGTAAACAACCACAAGATGGATTTCATCAACCAAGGTATCATTTTAATCAGTACAACGGTGTCGGCCTGACACTGTCTGTAGGTTACTCAGCATAATCCTGTTGACAGCTTCCTTTCATAGGAAACCAGTCACGTTAAAAAACCCTACTAACCTACAGATATGGTGTTAATCTGCAGGTTAATAGGCTGACCAGCACCCGCACTTAGAGCCTTATTGCCAGGAGGAAATGTACTTTATTCCTCCCGGCAGGACATAGGGGTGGCACCAGCGCAGGTTTACTCACCTCTCTGTATATAGAGAACCGCAGCTGTAACCAAACAAATTGAGTTTTTTGGTGCTAAAAGTCGCTCAAATTGCGCCAATAGTTTAGTGTACTTAAAAATATAACGGGGAGGACTGGAATGATGTTGTGACAGATTTTGCAACTTTTTAAAAAGTCACAATTTATGACTCAGGTGAAAACATCTGGAATTGCTAAACTATCAGAAAGGGTAGAAAAAACAAAAAACATGCGAGCACATTTAAAATAGATTTCTAAAAGGTGCAAAGAGAATAATGAATTGGGAGGAAAACATAAAAAGGTGCAAAATACACAAAACTAGACAAAAAAACATGTGCAAAAACAATGATGAATTCGGGCCATAGGCTTTAACTAATGGACTGAAACACGTTATCCAAAAAATGCTTGAATGTTCAAAATATATGTCTCCTTAATAGGAACCTGTCACATTGAAAATGCAATCTTATCTGCAGGTAGCATGTTACAGAGCAGGGGGAGCTGATTGTCGAATAGTTTGATGAGAAAAAAGTTCCGTAAACCATGAGTTTTAATTATTAAAATCCTTGCTTGTTCTGGGATTTTTTTGTCCTATAGGCGACTAAGTTTTCTTTGTATACATGTGCATACAGATATAGCTGTCAGTCACAGACAGGACCGCCCACTGGACCAAAAACCCCAGAACAAGGGTTTAACCCCTTAGTGACAGAGCCAATTTGGTACTTAATGACCGAGCCAATTTTTACAATTCTGACCAGTGTCACTTTAAGAGGTTATAACTCTGGAACGCTTTATCGGAACCCGCTGATTCTGAGATTGTTTTTTCGTGACATATTGTACTTCAAGTTAGTGGTAACATTTCTTCGATATTACTTGCGATTATTTATGAAAAAAATGGAAATATGGCGAAAATTTTTAAAATTTAGCAATTTTCAAACTTTGTATTTTTATGCCCTTAAATCAGAGAGATATGTCACAAAAAATAGTTAATAAATAACATTTCCCACATGTCTACTTTACATCAGCACAATTTTGGAAACAATTTTTTTTTTTGTTAGGGAGTTATAAGGGTTAAAAGTTGACCAGCAATTTCTCATTTTTACAACACCATGTTTTTTTTAGGGACCACATCACCTTTGAAGTCATTTTGAGGGGTCTATATGATAGAAAATAACCAAGTGTGACACCATTCTAAAAACTGCACCCCTCAAGCTGCTCAAAACCACATTCAAGAAGTTTATTAACCCTTTACGTACTTCACAGGAACTGAAACAATGTGGAAGAAAAAAATGAACATTTAACTTTTTTTGCAAACATTTTACTTCAGAACCATTTTTTTTAATTTTCACAAGTGTAAAAACAGAAATTTAACCACAAATTTTGTTGTGCAATTTTTCCTGAGTACGCCAATACCCCATATGTGGAGGTAAACCACTGTTTGGGCACACCGCAGAGCTTGGAAGTGAAGGAGCACCGTTTGACTGTTTCAATGCAGAATTGGCTGGAATTGAGATCAGACGCCATGTCGCGTTTGGAGAGCCCCTAATGTGCCTAAACAGTGGAAACCCCCCACAAGTGATACCATTTTGGAAACTAGACCCCTTAAGGAACTTATCTAGATGTGTGGTGAGCACTTTGAACCCCCAAGTGCTTCACAGAAGTTTATAACGTAGAGCCGTGAAAATAAAAAATCGCATTTGTTTTCACAAAAATGATTTTTTCGCCCACAAATTCTTATTTTCACAAGGGTAACAGGAGAAATTAGACCACAAAAGTTGTTGTGCAATTTCTCCTGAGTACGTCGATACCCCATATGTGGAGGTAAACCACTGTTTGGGCGCACCGCAGAGCTTGGAAGTGAAGGAGCACCGTTTGACTTTTTCAATGCAGAATTGGCTGGAATTGAGATCGGATGCCATGTCACGTTTGGAGAGCCCCTGATGTGCCTAAACAGTGGAAACCTCCCACAAGTGATACCATTTTGGAAACTAGACCCCTTAAGGAACTTATCTAGATGTGTGGTGAGCACTTTGAACCCCCAAGTGCTTCACAGAAGTTTATAACGTAGAGCCGTGAAAATAAAAAATCACATTTTTTCTACAAAAATGATCTTTTTGCCCCCAAATTTTTATTTTTACAAGGGTAACAGGAGAAATTAGACCACAAAAGTTGTTGTGCAATTTCTCCTGAGTACGTCAATACCCCATATGTGGGGGTAAACCACTGTTTGGGCGCACCGCAGAGCTTGGAAGGGAAGGAGTGTCGTTTTACTTTTTCAATGTAGAATTGGCTGGAATTGAGATCGGATGCCATGTCACGTTTGGAGAGCCGCTGATGTGCCTAAACAGTGGAGATCCCCCACAAATGACACCATTTTGGAAACTAGACCCCTTAAGGAACTTATCTAGATGTGTGGTGAGCACTTTAAACCCCCAGGTGCTTCACAGACGTTTATAACGTAGAGCCGTGAAAATAAAAAAATCACATTTTTTCTACAAAAATGATCTTTTTGCCTCCAAATTTTTATTTTACCAAGGGAACAGGAGAAAATGGACCCCAGAAGTTGTTGTACAATTTGTCTTGAGTACGCCGACACCCCATATGTGGGGGTAAACCACTGTTTGGGCACATGGCTGAGCTCGGAAGCAAAGGAGCGCCATTTGACTTTTCAATGCAAAATTGACTGGAATTGAGATCGGACGCCATGTCGCGTTTGGAGAGCCCCTGATGTGCCTAAACAGTAGAAACCCCCCAAAAGTGACCCCATTTTGAAAACTAGACCCCCCAAGGAACTTATCTAGATATGTGGTGAGAACTTTGAATGCCCAAGTGCTTCACAGAAGTTTATAATGCAGAGTAGTGAAAATAGAAAATTTTTTTTTTTTTCAGAAAATTTTTTTTTTAGCCAACAAGTTTTTATTTTCACAAGGGTAACAAGAGAAATTGGATGCCAATATTTGTTCTTCAATTTGTCCTGAGTATGCTGGTACCCCATATGTGGGGGTAAACCACTGTTTTGGCACACGGCAGAGCTCGGAAGAGAAGGAGCGCCATTTTGGAATTCAGACTTTGATAGAATTGTCTGTGGGTGTTATGTTGCGTTTGCAGAGCCCCTGATGTACCTAAACAGTAGAAACCCCCCACAAGTGACCAAGATTTTGGAAACTAGACCCCCTAAGGAACTTATCTAGATATGTGGTGAGAACTTTGAATGCTCAAGTGCTTCACAGAAGTTTATAATGCAGAGTAGTGAAAATAAAAAAATATTTTTTTTTCCCACAAAAAAGATTTTTAGCCCCTAAGTTTTTATTTTCACAAGGGTAACAGGAGAAATTGGACCCCAAAAGTTGTTGTCCAATTTATCCCGAGTACGCTGATACCCCATATGTGGGGGTAAACCACTGTTTGGGCGCACGGCAGAGCTCAGAAGGGAGGGAGCACCATTTGACTTTTTTAGCGCAAAATTGGCTGTCGTGTTTGGAGACCCCCTGATGTACCTAAACAGTGGAAACCCCCAAATTATAACTCCAACACACCCCTAACCCTAATCTTAACCCGATCCATAATCCTAATCACCACCCTAACCCCAAAACAGCCCTAATCTCAACCCTAACCATAACCCTAATCAAAACCCTAAATCCAACACACCCCTAATCCTAATCCCAAACGTAACCCTAATCCCAACCCTAATCCCAAACGTAACCCTAATCCCAACCCTAATAATCCAAACCCTAATCCCAACTCTAACCCTAACTTTAGCCCCAACCCTAACCATAACTTTAGCCCCGTCGTCACAAAAAAAGTTCAATGTAACCTTTTTTTTGTACGTCGCGTCCGCCATTTCCGCGCATGCGTGGCCGTAACTCTGCCCCCTCCTCCCCAGGACATAGACTGGGCAGCGGATGCGTTGAAAAACTGCATCCGCTGCCCACGTTGTGCACAATTTTCACAACATGCGTCGGTACGTCGGGCCGACGCATTGCGACCGCCCCGTACCGACGCAAGTGTGAAAGAAGCCTAAGGCTACTTTCACACTAGCGTCGTACTCGGCCCATCGCAGTGTGTCGGGCCGACGTACCGACGCTAGCGTTGTAAGCGCCACACAACGGGTGCAGCGGATGCTGTTTTTTCAACGCATCCGCTGCCCCATTGTGAGGTGCGGGGAGGCGGGGGCGGAGTTCCGGCCGCGCATGCGCGGTCGGAAATGGCGGACACGTCGCACAAAAAAGTTACATGTAGCTTTTTTTGTGCCGACGGTCCGCCAAAGCACGACGCATCCGTCGCACGACGGATGCGACATGTGGCAATCCGTCGAAAATGCAGGCCAATGGAGATAAAACGCATCCTGCAAGCACTTTTGCAGGATGCGTTTTTTCTCCGACGCATTGCGACGGAAGCCAAAAACGCTAGTGTGAAAGTAGCCTAACCCTAACCCTAGCCCCAACCCTAACCCTAGCCCCAACCCTAACCCTAACTCTAACCATAACTCTAACCCTAACCCTAACTCTAACCCTAGCCCTAACTCTAACCCTAACTCTAACCCTAGCCCTAACTCTAACCCTAACCCTAACTCTAACCCTAGCCCTAACTCTAACCCTAACTCTAACCCTAACCCTAATTTTAGCCCCAACTCGTCTCTCCTGCCGGCCGGCAGATGGCAGCAGATGGCGGGCGCACTGCGCATGCGCCCGCCATTTTCTTTCCCGACGAAGAAGCCGGCCGGCAGGAGAAGACAGAAGAGGACCCAGGGACACCGGGTGAGTATGTTAGGGTCCCCGAATCCCCCTATTTCTCTGATGTGCGATCACATCAGAGGACAGAGAAATACAGATCGCTTTTTTTTTTTTTTTTTTTTGCGGTCGCCGGTAAACTGTTAATTACCGGCGATCGCAAAACAGGGGTCGGTGCAAACCGACCCCGATCATGTTCTTTGGGGTCTCGGCTACCCCCGGCAGCCGAGACCCCAAAGATCTTCCGGGTGCCGGGCGGCGGGCGTACTGCGCGTGCGCCCGCCATTTTTTCCCGGAAAAAAGATGGCGGCGCCCATCGGGAGCCACGAGGAGCACCGGGGGAGATAGGTGAGTATTGGGGGGCTATCGGGGGCCATCGGGGACCCTATTTCTCTGTCCTCCGATGTGCGATCACATCGGAGGACAGAGAAATTAAAAGGCAAATCGCATTTTTTTTTTTTGTTGCGACCGCCGGTAAACGGTTAATTACCGGCGATCGCAACTCGGGGGTCGGTAAAACCCCCCCAAATCATGTTCTCTGGGGTCTCGGCTACCCTCGGCAACCGAGACCCCAGAGAAAATCCGACTCTGGGGGGCGCTATTCACTTTTTCCACAGCGCCGTTAATTAACGGCGCTGTGGTTTAAGTACCCTTAGCGGCCGCCGTTAAAAGGCGTATCGGCGGTCGTTAAGGGGTTAAATGATAAAAACACAAGATATACTGAATCTTTTCTCACCAAACTATATAGCAATCAGCTCAGCTCCCCCTGCTCTATGGCATGGTGCCTACAGATTGAACGGCATTTTCACCGTGACAGGTTCACTTTACAGGGGTTGTCCACTTCTAGGACAAACCCTTCTTGATCTGTTTGGCCATGATAAAATAAAAATCTTTTCCTCGCCTCCAGTGGTGGTGCTGTTTCAGCGATGTCAGCACCCGCGGTCCTGGGGCCTCTTGTGCGGTTGTTGTGACATGTGACCCCGGCGGCCAATCAGCACTGGCATCACTGTCCCCGTCTTTTGTCGAATTTCACATGAAGAGGAAGTCTGGGCTACAGCTGATCTCACTTCCTCTTCATGGTCAATTCGACAGGAGGCAGAGACAGTGACGTCAGGGCTGATTGGGCGCTAGGCTCATGTGACACAAGAACCGCACTAGTCGCGGAGAGAGTGCTGACACAGTGGGAATGGCGCCGGCACAAGAGGTGAGTATAAGCTTTTTTTTATTTTATCGGGGGCCAAGCGTGGAGTACGAGAAGGGGTTGTCCAAGTAGTGGACAACTTCTTTAGGTTATGTGCACACGTCAGGATTTCTTGCAGAAATTTCCTGACAAAAAACGGACATTTCTGCCAGAAATCTGCATGCAGTTTTTTTGCGTTTTTTATGCGTTTTTTCCCAATGCATTAAATAGCGGGAAAAACGCGAAAAATCCGCAAAATTAATGAACATGCTGCTTTTTTTACCGCGATGCGTTTTTTTCCCGGAAAAAAACGCATCTTGTGCACAAAAATTGCAGAATGCATTCTAAATGATAGGATGCATATGTATGCGTTTTTAATGCGTTTTTATCGCGAAAAAAAACACTAAAAAACCTGAACATGTGCACATACCCTTAATGTACCAGCAAACTGGAAGGCACTAGTGATAGACTGAACTGAGCAAATGCACAAGATATCCTCATTGAGTTTTTGATTATCCCCAGTGTACACTATATAAGAGGAGTAGATCAACTCTTTAGGAAAAACTGGTCACATTTATGATAAATACAAGAAATGTATATGAAGTACCTCCAGATTTATCCGAAATCAGAAAAACATACCTGCTCTAGGGTCAGCGAGCAGCCAGCGTGGTCCTTGGGAATGTATGTACCTGTGTGTAACGGCTCCACTGCCTCCTTATCAAGCAGTCATGTGAGGTGCTGCTGTTTCATAAGCTAATATTGGAGGGGTGATACTGCTGGAGCGAAAAGATTAACCCTGCCGATATTAACCCTATCATAGGGGACAACTGAAAAGAAACAAACTGATTTGGAAGAAAGAAGTTACGTTTTTCTTATCCTGTGAAACCAAATTAATGGGAAACGTTCTTGAAAATTGGGTTTACCATCTTAATTACTTGGATTTCCTACTAAACAATTATTGAATTTACTCATAACACTGGAAAGAAGTAATAGTAGTACTAGAAGTTGGATGTACTTTTTCCGAATTATAAAAATATCAAAGATCAACGCATAGATCTTGCTTGGGATCTATTTATACCCAGCGCTTTACCTATAAGTGTATGTGCACACAGAGTGTTTTGTTTTGAGACAGTCAAAGACAAGTTCTTGAGGCATTTGTTTGTCCTGAAACGTTTTTTCGTCAGTGTTTTGTTAACGTTTCCTGTTAGGCTTCTTTCACACTTCCGTCGGTCGGGGTGCGTCATGATGCAGTGAAGCGACGGATGAGAGAGAGAGAGAGATTTTTTTCTCTGACTAGAAAATCCTTCCGGGCATGCTCAGAACACAAAAATGTGATACGTCGCTGGATTCCTGTTTTTCACAGTCAGCGACGCATACTGTGCCCATAGGCTTCCATTATAGCCAGCGACGGGCAGCGCAGGATGCGTTGCCGATTTTCCGACGTTCCTCTGAAAGTTTTCTCCGCACGACGGACCGTTTTTTGCTGACGGATCCAATGCACGACGGATGAAACGGATGGTCATCTGTCACAATCCGTCACTAATACAAGTCTATGAGAAAAAACAGGATCTTGCAGAAAAATTTGCAGGATCCTGTTTTCTCAAAACTCTACGGATTATGACGGGAGATGAAAGACTGAAGTGTGAAAGAGGCTTTGCATTTTATAAATGTTTATTTACGGCAATCTTTGGGGTCTTTTTTTGGGAGGGGGTTTAGCACATTTTTTGATATCCATTAAGAAATTAATAAAACGCTAGTGTTTTATAAAGCAAAAACACCTAAAAAAAACTTACAAAAAACGCTCAAACAGACACCAGGCGTATTTGTGGAGTTTTTGCAACCTTGACTTCTATTGTAATGAATGAAGCAGTTTCATTGCACAAAACTCCTGAAGAATCTTCAGGTCACTTCTTTAACACTTAAAGCATTTGAAACCTGGAACTAATTAAAAACTATCAAAATACTCAATATATGAGGTTATGTGCACACGTTGCGGATTTTGTTGTGGATCCGCAGCGTTTTTTTCTGCGCAGAATTGCACTAAATCTGCAAATGAGTGCTCAAGCAATGTTAATAAATGGGAATCCAGAATTGGTATGCACATGCTGGGGAAAATTCTGTCCTGATTTGCATTTGATTTTCCGCAGCAAGTCAATTCTTTTTGCGTATCTGCAGCGCTTCTGCACCCATTGACTTATATTGAGTCCATCAAATCCGCAGCAAAAACGCAGGTGTGAAAAGGTCTTGCGTGCCAAAAACACTGCAGAAAGGAAATGATGTCAGAAGGAGAGTGTGTGGGCGGAGGATATGTGTGTGTCTGTCTGCGGGTGTGTGTCTGTGTGTGTCTGTCTGCAGGTGTCTGTGTACCCGGGCGTCATCTGATGGGACTACTACTCCCATCCGGATATGTCTGCTGTCACATATAACAGTGACAGCATGAGCTGATGACAGGAGAGTAGTCCCATCATCCGACACCTGCGTTCAATTGTAAAAAAAAAATAAAAACATTTACATAATTACATACAATATACATACTCACCAAACACCTAATCCTCGACGCCCCCGCGTCTCCTGCAAGCAATCAAAAATAATAAACCAACATATACTTACCTTTCTGCCATAGTCCATTTAACAACGAGTGTCCCAGAACAATCTCATGTGTAGAACAGTCACATCTGGAGATGTGACCGCTCTACCCGGCGATACACTGACAAGAGGTAATCCCTCCTGCAGTGTATCACTGAGTTGCTGCAAGAGTTCACCGGAGTTCATCAGCTGAACAGCTCCGGTGCTGTCACTTGCGGCACCGCTGCGTGAGAAAATTCTCAGGCAGCGATGCCGTGACTGCACCTGAGCTGATGAACTCCGGTGAACTCTCAGTGATACACTGTGGGAGCGATTACCTCCTGTCAGTGTATCACTGGAGGCCAGGTAGAGTTGTCACATCTCCTGGTGTGACTGTTCTACAGGCGAGATTGTCGTGGGACACTCGGTAAATGGACTACGTCGGACAGGGAGTATTATATGTTGGTTTATTATTTTATTTTTGTTGCAGGAGACGAGGGCGTCGGGGATTAGGCGTTCAGTAAGTATGGTAAATTAAGATTCAATAAAAGAGTCTGTGATTATTTCAAATAAAGGACTTTATTCTGGCTGTGTCTTTATATACCATGTAACTATTGGGTTAGTAATGGATAGGTGTCTTATAGACGCCTCTCCTTTACTAACCTGTGGGCTTGATGTCACCTGACAATACAAAGGTGACATTTACCCCACAAATATGAACCCCACTTGCCACCGCTAAAGGGCAAGTGGAAAGAGCAATGCTAAGTGCCAGAATTGGTGCATCTAAAATACACCATTTCTGGGGCGGCTGAGAGCTGAAGTTTTTAGCCTGGGGGGGTGCCAATATCCATGGCCCCTTCCCAGGCTATTAATATCAGCCCCCAGCTGTCTGCCTAGCCTTTGCTAGTTCGATTTTATAGGGGGACCCCATGTCAATTTTTTTCTGGGGTTCCCCTGTAAACTAGCCAGTAAAGGCTAAGCAAACAGCTGTGAGCTGATATTAATAGCCTGGGAACCTTTATGGTTATTGGTTCCTTCCCAGAATATTAACATCTGCCCTTAGCCGTCGGCTTTCCCGCTTCTGGTTATTAAAATTATGCGGGAGCCCATGCAATTTTTTTTTTAACTTTTTTGAAAAATAAACGGATATTGCATTTCACGCAGATTTCTGACAGTTGCTTTTTTGTTACAGCATATGTAGGTTAATTATGTTAATGCTCCTACATAGACTGGTGTGTGTGTGTCTTTATTTATGTAATATTAATGAAGGTATCTGGGTGAAGAGGTTGAACAAGGAAATGACATCACAATTCTTTTTTTTTAATAATATATCTTTATTTAGCTCTATGGATTTACAAAAACGCATGAAAATCCACATGAAAACCACGTGGATTTTCAACTGCGCTTTCTGCCAAGAGAGGAAGAAACCGTGCAGAATTTTACACAAGCAAATCCGCAACATGCGCACATGGCCTAAGTGAGGCAAGAATTGAATAGGAAGAGTCTTCAAGAATTCTTTTGAGGCGTTTCCTGGAGTTGACCTGCTCCAGAGCTCTCAGTAAATTCAGTGCGATCATACCCTTAGGTCAGGACAACACTAGCGGTTTTAAAATCGATTCGATTTTGTTCATGAAAAGTCAGATGAGTGTCATGCAAATGTAGTGCGCTTTTCATACAATTCGATTTTTAACTACTAGCAGCCAATTTGCATGCAAATGCAGTGCGATTTTTATCCGATTGCAAGGCAATTTTAGCATGAGCTTTTACATAGAGCATAACATACATATAGAAATATATATTACACCCTTTACATAGGTTTAATATATATTGTGTAATATATCTATGTATAGGGTGTAATCTACTATATAATTGTCTAAGGGGAACTTCCGTCTTTCTGTCTGTCCTTCTGTCTGTCTTTCTGTCTGTCACAGATATTGGTCGCGGCCTCTGTCTGTCATGAAAATCCAAGTCGCTGATTGGTCGCGGCGAAACGGACACGACCAATCAGCGACGAGCACAGTCCGGCGGCAAAATGGCCGCTCCTTCCTCCCCGCAGTCAGGGCACGCTCCATAATCCCCTCCAGTCAGCGCTCACACAGGGTTAATAGCAGCAGTAACGGACCGCGTTATGCCGCTGTGTAACGCACTTCGTTACCGCTGCTATTAACCCTGTGTGACCAACTTTTGACTATTGATGCTGCCTATGCAGCATCAATAGTTAAAAGATCTAATGTTAAAAATAATTTAAAAAATAAAAAAATCGTTATATACTCACCGTCCGTCGGCCCCCGGATCAGGAACAGGCCTTCCTTTGCGAGACGCCACGTCATCATCTCGCGAGACCGCACTGCACTCTTGGGACCGGAGCGCGCGAGGAGTGTCGGTAACCGCTTCGCCTGGATCCGGGGCCAACGGAAGGTGAGTATATAACTATTTTTTATTTTAATTCTTTTTTTTTTTTAACAGGGATATGATGCCCACATTGCTATATACTGCGTGGGCTGTGCAATATACTACATGGGCTGTGCAATATAATACGTGGGCTGTGCAATGTACTACGTGGGCTGTGCAATGTACTACGTGGGCTGTGTAATATAATACGTGGGCTGTGCAATATAATACGTGGGCTGGGCAATATACTACGTGGGCTGGGCAATATACTACGTGGGCTGTGCAATGTACTGCATGGGCTGTGCAATATAATACGTGGGCTGTGCAATGTACTACGTGGGCTGTGCAATGTACTACGTGGGCTGTGCAATATAATACGTGGGCTGTGCAATATAATACGTGGGCTGGGCAATATACTACGTGGGCTAGGCAATATACTACGTGGGCTGTGCAATGTACTGCATGGGCTGTGCAATATAATACGTGGGCTGTGCAATATAATACGTGGGCTGTGCAATATAATACGTGGGCTGTGCAATATAATACGTGGGCTGCTATATACTACGTGGGCTGTGCAATATACTACATGGGCTGGGCAATATACTACATGGGCTGTGCTATATACTACGTGGCTGGGCAATATACTACGTGGGCTGTGCAATATACTACGTGGGCTGTGCAATATACTACGTGGGCTGTGCAATATACTACGTGGGCTGTGCAATGTACTACGTGGGCTGTGCAATGTACTACGTGGGCTGTGCAATGTACTACGTGGGCTGTGCAATATACGTGGGCTGTGCAATATACGTGGGCTGTGCAATATACTACGTGGTCTGTGCTATATACTACGTGGGCTGTGCAATATACTACGTGGCCTGTGCTATACACTGCGTGGGCTGTGCTATACACTGTGTTCCAAATTATTATGCACAAAGAGTTTAGGAGTGATAAGGTTAGAATTTTTTTGTTTGTCATTTAAACTCATTGATGGTGATGTGTGTCAGGGCTCTTTATATCACTGAACGCAATTGCAGATACCTGTGCAAATTAGTTTGGCAGGTGTGTCCAAATAAAGGCAAGACTACTTAAGAAGGCTGTTCCACATTATTAAGCAGCCTACATTTTTTGCCAAAATGGGAAAGAAAAAGGATGTGTCGGCTGCTGAGAAGCAACAAATTGTGGAGTATTTAGGTCAAGGCATGACTGCAATCAACATTGCCAAGACACTTCATCGTGATGATCGCACAATCAAGAAGTATGTAGCTGATTCCCAGCACACACGTGTGCGTGCTGATAAGGAAAAATTGAGGACTCTTTCCAACAGGCAATTGCGTAAGGTTAAAAGAACAGCTGCAAAAATGCCTTGTCATAGCAGCAGACAAGTTTTTGAAGCTGCTGGTGCCTCCAACATCCCCAGAACAACAAGATGCAGGGTCCTTCAGAGGTTTGCAGCTGTGCGTAAGCCATCCTGTCGACCACTTCTATCCACAGCACACAAGCAGTGGGTCAAACGATACATGAAGACTGACTTCCAAACTGTTTTGTTCACCGATGAGTGCCGTGCAACGCTCGATGGTCCAGATGGATGGAGTGGAGGATGGCTGGTTGATGGACACCCCATGAAAACACGGCTAAGGCGCCAACAAGGAGGAGGTGGAGTAATGTTTGGGGCTGGAATAATGGGGAGAGAGATTGTCGGCCCCTTTATGATCTCTGAAGGGGTAAAGATGAAATCCATAATCTATGTGGAGTTTCTAAAACAACACTTCCTGCCATGGTTCAAGAGGAAGAACCGTGCTTTCCGCAGCAAGATCATTTTCATGCATGATAATGCACCGTCTCATGCTGCAAAAAACACATCTGCATCTCTGGCTGCTATGGGCATAAAAGAGGACAAACTTATGGTGTGGCCACCATCTTCCCCTGACCTCAACCCCATTGAGAACCTCTGGAGCATCATCAAAAGGAGTGTCTATCATGGTGGGAGGCAGTTCACATCTAAGCAAGGAGGGTATTCTGTCCCCATGCAAAACAATTGAAGCAGAAACCATCCAAAAAACTGACAAATTCAATGGACCAGAGAATTCAGAAGCTTCTTTCGAACAAGGGGTCCTATGTGCAAATGTAACATCACCTAGAATAAAGTTTTCACTTGAAAACTGTTTGATTTCATTTTGTAATAAGCTGATAATGCTTATAACTGCACAATTGACCATTTTTTTGTTCAAAATAAAAAAAAAAAACATTAAACTCTGCTGTGCATAATAATTTGGAACATGCATTTTGAGTGTTTATTTTTTTTTAAAAAGATACTGTTTTCATAGGCAGTTCGTTCCAAAACATTGCAAATATACTAGAATAGTAGATGACTGGAAAATAACAATGACTGCAATTCAGATAGGTAATTTAGAGAAAATATGAGGAAAAATGATAATTACTTACGGGTAATTTGATTTTCCAGATCCATGACAGCACCGGTACATGAGAGATGGTCCCTCCCCCAAGAACAGGAAACCTGCAGAGGAGATAAAAGATGGGGGCGGCACCTCTCTCCTGAGGTTTGTTTACAGAGAATGTAAGGTAACCGCTTTGTCAGTCTTAGGCATATATACATTATATTAAACTCTAAAAACTATTTATCTATTGTTATGTTAAGTGGTTATTGCCCCATCTTATGTATGTATCTGTTTTTTTTTTGTTTTGTTTTTGTGAATCACACAACCATCACCAAGATAGGGCGGGAATTAGAGCGGTGCTGTCATGGATCTGGAAAATCAAATTACCCGTAAGTAATTATCATTTTTTCCCTTCCCCGTGACAGCACCGGTACATGAGAGGAAGAAATAGAAAGAACCTCTAGGGTGGGATAACGACAGATAGCACTTTTCTCCCAAAGGCGAGATCTGATAGCCCCAGATTTAATCTATAATGGCGGAAGAAAGTAGAGGGTGAAGACCATACTGCTGCATTACAGATTTGCTCTATAGACGCATTTGCCCTCTCTGCCCAAGATGTGGAAATAGCCCTAGTAGAGTGGGCCGTAACACCAGGTGGAGGGACCTGCCCCGAAGAGGAATAGGAAAGTGATATAGCCATACGGAGCCACCGTGCAATGGTTGATTTTGTGGCCTTTTTTCCCCTGTTTGCCCCCTGAAAGGAGACAAAAAGGGCTGAAGACTGTCGCCATGGATTTGTCACTTCTATATATTGAAGTAGGCAACGTCTGACGTCCAAGCAATGGAAGGTTTCTTCTCCCTGGGATTTTGGATTGGCACAAAATGAGGGCAAGACTATCTCCTGGTCCCTGTGGAATTTTGAGTTGACCTTTGGTAAGAAGGCCGGATCAGATTTTATAATTACCCTGTCCTCTAGAAATGTAGTGTAAGGAGGGTCTATAGATATAGCCTGGAGCTCACTAATGCGTCTGGCTGAGGTAAGGGCAATCAGGACAACCGTTTTTAAAGTTAGCGCTTTCACCGATATAGAGGATTTTCGGAATCTAGCCACCAGCTTAGAGAGTCCCGTACATGTTGTGACAATACAATTTTTCGATTTAAGTTGTAGGGTATTTTTGTTTGTTCTGACAAAATCTGCCACTGTAGGTCCCTTGAATGCAATTGTGCCCATTGGACCGCCGGAATTGTTGCATTTAGCATACCTAGGAGGGACATGGCTTCCCTCACCGAGACGGATTGGGCCGTCTGTATTTGTCTTACTCGCTGTTTTATGGCCTCGATCTTTCTGTCTGGAAGGACACAGTCTTGTCTGATTGAATTTAACTGAATTCCCAGGAACTCCTGTATCTGGACCGGAATCATTCTTGATTTTTTTAAGTTTATTATCCACCCCAGCCTGGTTAGTAGCTCTCGTACTTTCGTAACTGCTTTTGTGCAATCTTCTTGATTGTCTGCTATAAGGAGGAAATCGTCTAAATAGGGCACTAGTAGAATATTTTCTCTCCTCACGAAGGATGCTACTTCCGAAATTATTTTTGTAAAGATACGAGGAGCCACTGATACCCCGAAGGGGAGACATTGGTATTGTAGATGAGTGTAGACCTGCCCCAGCTGCACTACTAACCTTAGAAATTGTTGATGCTCCATGCTGATTGGTACATGATAGTAGGCATCTGTAAGGTCTATCACTGCCATGTAACATCCCGGATACAGCAGTTTTACCGCCGTTCTCAGAGTCTCCATTTTGAATTTTTCCACTCGGATGAACTTGTTTAACTCTTTTAGGTTGAAAATTGTTCTTAATGACCCATCCGGTTTTGGTGTGAGGAATAGGGTGCTGTAAAAACCCCTCCCTATTTCCTGTGGAGGTACTCTTGCCAGGACTTTTTTGTCTAGAAGAAGATGAACTTCTTTTTCGAGTACTAATTGGTTCTTTTTGGCCACACGAGTAACTTTTATTCAGTGAGGAGGCAGGGAGATAAAGTTTAATCGTAGGCCGTCGGATAACAGGTTGATTATCCATTGAGACGGCTGTAAGCTTACCCACTGATGGATAAAAAACCGTAACCTTCCTCCCACCTGGAACATGGCTGTTGTGAATTCCGTTTTCGGGCTCCCTCCTGTGGTCATGAATGGTACTTTGGTGAGTTCTGTCCTTGGACACCCTCTGGTGGCTTTGAGTGGAACTGCTGATCTTTGAGGTTGCTTTCTCAGCTGCCCTCGTTTATTGCTTCTGCTTGCTTCCCTATTTAACTCTGCCCAGGTCGTTAGTACATGCCAGCGTTCAATGTCTCAGTACTGGTTCAGATCTCTCTTGGATTTCTCAGTTGACCTGTCTACTCCAGCAGAAGCTAAGTCCCTGCTAGTTCATTTGCTGTTTATTGGTTTTTGAATATATTTCTCAGTACATGCAATGTTTCTTGTCCTGCCTGCTATTATGATATTTCCTTGCTAGCTGGAAGCTCTGGGGGTGCAGAGCTGCACCTCCACACCGTGAGTCGGTGTGGAGGTCTTTTTGCACACTCTGCGTGGTTTTTGTAGTTTTTTATACTGACCGCATAGTTCCCTTTCCTATCCTCTGTCTTTCTAGAGAAGATTCGGCCTCCTTTGCTAAAATCTGTTTCATTCCTGTGTTTGTTACTTCCCTCTTGACTCACAGTTAATATTTGTGGGGGGCTGCCTTTACTTTGGGGAATTTCTCTGAGGCAAGGCAGGCTTTTATTTCTATCTTTAGGGGTAGTTAGCTCTTAGGCTGTGAAGAGGCGTCTAGGGAGAGTTAGGTACGCTCCACGGCTATTTCTAGTGTGTGTTATAGGATTAGGGATTGCGGTCAGTAGAGTTACCACTACCTCAGAGCTTGTCCCAGGTTTTCCATTTTAACCATCAGGTCATTTCGGGTGCTCCTAACCACCAGGTCCGTAACAGTACAGCTGGCCATAAAAACAAAGTGTTAATGCATCTCAAAAGAGGGATAAGAGAAGTTCTGAGTCAATTTTTTTTTCTTTGCTGCTTGTTTTGTCTTTCTTTTCCCCTTAACCTCTGGGTGGTTCAGGACTCAGGTGTAGATATGGATATTCAAGGTTTGTCCTCTTGTGTGGATCAACTCGCTGCTAGGGTACAGAGTATTCAAGATTATGTAGTTCAGAATCCGATGTTAGAGCCTAGAATTCCTATTCCTGATTTGTTTTCTGGGAATAGATCTAAATTTCAAAAATAATTGCAGACTGTTTCTTGCTCTGAAACCCCGCTCCTCTGGTGACCCCATGCAGCAAGTAAAGATTATTATTTCTTTGTTGCGTGGCGACCCGCAAGACTGGGCATTCTCCCTTGAGCCAGGAAATCCTGCATTGCTTAATGTAGATGCATTTTTTCTAGCGCTTGGATTGCTTTATGACGAACCAAATTCTGTGGATCAGGCAGAAAAGATCTTGCTGACTCTATGTCAGGGTCAGGATGAAGCAGAAGTATATTGCCAGAAGTTTAGAAAGTGGTCTGTGCTTACACAATGGAATGAGTGTGCCCTGGCAGCAATTTTCAGAAAGGGTCTTTCTGAAGCCCTTAAAGATGTTATGGTGGGGTTCCCCACGCCTGCTGGTCTGAATGAATCAATGTCTTTGGCCATTCAGATAGATCGGCGTTTGCGCGAGCGCAAAGATGTGCACCATTTGGCGGTGTCCTCTGAGCGGAGGCCTGAGCCTATGCAATGTGATAGGACTTTGACCAGAGCTGAACGGCAAGAACACAGACGTCAGAATGGGTTGTGTTTTTACTGTGGTGACTCTTCTCATGCTATCTCTGATTGTCCTAAGTGCACTAAGAGGTTCGCTAGGTCTGTCACCATTAGTACTCTGCAGCCTAAATTTCTCTTATATGTTACTCTGCTTTGCTCATTGTCGTCCTACTCTGTTATGACATTTGTGGATTCGGGTGCTGCTCTGAATTTGATGGACTTGGAGTTTGCCATGCGCTGTGGTTTTTTCTTGGAGCCTTTGCAGATTCCTATTCCCTTAAGGGGGATTGATGCTACGCCATTGGCCAAGAATAAACCTCAGTACTGGACTCAGCTGACCATGTGCATGGCTCCCGCACATCAGGAAAATATTTGCTTTTTGGTGTTGCATAATTTGCATGATGTGGTCGTGTTGGGTTTGCCATGGTTACAGGTTCATAATCCAGTATTGGATTGGAAATCAATGTCTGTGTCTAGTTGGGGTTGTCAAGGGATACATAGTGATGTTCCTTCGATGTCAATTTCTTCTTCCACTCCTTCTGAAGTTCCTGAGTTTTTGTCGGATTACCAGGATGTATTTGATGATCCCAAGTCCAGTGCCCTACCTCCTCATAGGGACTGTGATTGCGCTATTAATTTGATTCCTGGTAGTAAGTTCCCTAAGGGCCGACTGTTTAATTTATCTGTGCCAGAACATGCCGCTATGCGGAGTTATGTAAAGGAGTCCTTGGAGAAAGGACATATTCGCCCGTCTTCGTCACCGTTGGGAGCAGGGTTCTTTTTTGTGGCCAAGAAGGATGGCTCTCTGAGACCCTGTATAGATTACCGCCTTCTCAATAAAATCACGGTCAAATTTCAGTACCCTTTGCCTCTGTTGTCTGATTTGTTTGCTCGGATTAAGGGGGCTAGTTGGTTTACCAAGATTGACCTTCGAGGGGCGTATAATCTTGTGCGTATTAAACAGGGCGATGAATGGAAAACAGCATTTAATATGCCCGAGGGCCATTTTGAGTACCTGGTGATGCCATTCGGGCTTTCTAATGCTCCATCTGTGTTTCAGTCCTTTATACACGACATCTTGTGGAAGTATCTGGATAGGTTCATGATTGTATATTTGGATGATATTTTGGTCTTTTCGGATGATTGGGAGTCCCATGTGAGGCAGGTCAGGATGGTGTTCCAGGTCCTTCGTGCTAATGCGTTGTTTGTGAAGGGGTCTAAATGCCTCTTTGGAGTTCAGAAGGTTTCCTTTTTGGGCTTCATTTTTTCCCCTTCTACTATCGAGATGGACCCTGTTAAAGTTCAGGCCATTTATGATTGGACTCAACCTACATCTGTGAAGAGTCTTCAGAAGTTCCTGGGCTTTGCTAATTTTTACCGTCGCTTCATCGCTAATTTTTCTAGTGTGGTTAAACCTTTGAATGATTTGACGAAGAAAGGCGCTGATGTGGTGAATTGGTCCCCTGCGGCCGTTGAGGCTTTTCAGGAGCTTAAATGTCGTTTTACTTCGGCCCCTGTGTTGCGTCAGCCAGATGTTTTGCTCCCTTTTCAGGTCGAGGTTGATGCTTCTGAGATTGGGGCAGGAGCTGTTTTGTCTCAGAGAAGTTCTGATGGCCCTTTGATGAAGCCGTGTGCTTTCTTTTCTAGAAAGTTTTCGCCTGCTGAGCGTAATTATGATGTCGGCAATCGGGAGTTGTTGGCTATGAAGTGGGCATTCGAGGAGTGGCGACATTGGCTTGAGGGAGCCAAACATCGCGTGGTGGTCCTGACTGATCACAAGAATCTGACTTACCTCGAGTCCGCCAAGTGGTTGAATCCTAGACAGGCTCGATGGTCACTGTTTTTCTCCCGTTTTGATTTTGTGGTCTCATACCTTCCGGGATCTAAGAATGTGAAGGCTGATGCCCTTTCTAGGAGTTTTTTGCCTGATTCTCCGGGAGTCTCTGAGCCGGCTGGTATTCTCAAAGAGGGGGTGATTTTGTCTGCCATCTCCCCTGATTTGCGGCGGGTGCTGCAGGAGTTTCAGGCTGATAGACCTGACCGCTGTCCAGTGGAGAAACTGTTTGTCCCTGATAGATGGACTAGTAGGGTTATTTCTGAGGTTCATTGTTCAGTATTGGCTGGTCATCCTGGGATTTTTGGTACCAGAGATTTGGTTGCTAGGTCCTTTTGGTGGCCTTCCTTGTCACGGGATGTGCGTTCTTTTGTGCAGTCCTGTGGGACTTGTGCTCGGGCCAAACCTTGCTGTTCTCGTGCCAGTGGGTTGCTTTTGCCTTTGCCTGTCCCGAAGAGGCCCTGGACGCATATTTCCATGGATTTTATTTCTGATCTTCCTGTCTCTCAAAGGATGTCTGTCATCTGGGTGGTTTGTGATCGGTTTTCTAAGATGGTCCATTTGGTACCCTTGCCTAAATTGCCTTCCTCCTCTGATTTGGTTCCATTATTTTTTCAGCATGTGGTTCGTTTGCATGGCATTCCGGAGAACATTGTGTCGGACAGAGGTTCCCAGTTTGTTTCTAGGTTTTGGCGGTCCTTTTGTGCTAAGATGGGCATTGATTTGTCTTTTTCTTCAGCGTTCCATCCTCAGACAAATGGCCAAACCGAACGAACTAATCAGACCTTGGAGACCTATCTGAGATGCTTTGTCTCTGCTGATCAGGATGATTGGGTGACCTTCTTGCCATTGGCCGAGTTCGCATTTAATAATCGGGCTAGTTCTGCTACTTTGGTTTCGCCTTTTTTTTGTAATTCTGGTTTTCATCCTCGTTTTTCTTCAGGGCAGGTTGAGCCTTCTGACTGTCCTGGTGTGGATTCTGTAGTGGACAGGTTGCAGCAAATTTGGACTCACGTGGTGGACAATTTGACGTTGTCTCAGGAGAAGGCGCAACGTTTTGCTAACCGCCGTCGCAGTGTTGGTCCCCGATTTCGTGTTGGGGATTTGGTTTGGTTGTCTTCTCGTTATGTTGCTATGAAGGTTTCTTCTAAGTTCAAGCCTCGTTTCATTGGTCCTTATAAGATTTCTGAAATTATCAATCCTGTGTCGTTTCGTTTGGCCCTTCCAGCTTCTTTTGCCATCCATAATGTGTTCCATAGGTCGTTGTTGCGGAGATATGTGGCGCCTATGGTTCCTTCCGTTGATCCTCCTGCTCTGGTGTTGGTTGATGGGGAGTTGGAGTATGTGGTGGAGAAGATTTTGGATTCTCGTATTTCGAGACGGAAGCTTCAGTACCTGGTTAAATGGAAGGGCTATGGTCAGGAGGATAATTCCTGGGTTGTTGCCTCCGATGTCCATGCTGCCGATTTGGTTCGTGCCTTTCATTTGGCTCGTCCTGATCGGCCTGGGGGCTCGGGTGAGGGTTCGGTGACCCCTCCTCAAGGGGGGGTACTGTTGTGAATTCCGTTTTCGGGCTCCCTCCTGTGGTCATGAATGGTACTTTGGTGAGTTCTGTCCTTGGACACCCTCTGGTGGCTTTGAGTGGAACTGCTGATCTTTGAGGTTGCTTTCTCAGCTGCCCTCGTTTATTGCTTCTGCTCGCTTCCCTATTTAACTCTGCCCAGGTCGTTAGTTCATGCCAGCGTTCAATGTCTCAGTACTGGTTCAGATCTCTCTTGGATTTCTCAGTTGACCTGTCTACTCCAGCAGAAGCTAAGTCCCTGCTAGTTCATTTGCTGTTTATTGGTTTTTGAATATATTTCTCAGTACATGCAATGTTTCTTGTCCAGCCTGCTATTATGATATTTCCTTGCTAGCTGGAAGCTCTGGGGGTGCAGAGCTGCACCTCCACACCGTGAGTCGGTGTGGAGGTCTTTTTGCACACTCTGCGTGGTTTTTGTAGTTTTTTATACTGACCGCATAGTTCCCTTTCCTATCCTCTGTCTTTCTAGAGAAGATTCGGCCTCCTTTGCTAAAATCTGTTTCATTCCTGTGTTTGTTACTTCCCTCTTGACTCACAGTTAATATTTGTGGGGGGCTGCCTTTACTTTGGGGAATTTCTCTGAGGCAAGGCAGGCTTCTATTTCTATCTTTAGGGGTAGTTAGCTCTTAGGCTGTGAAGAGGCGTCTAGGGAGAGTTAGGTACGCTCCACGGCTATTTCTAGTGTGTGTTATAGGATTAGGGATTGCGGTCAGTAGAGTTACCACTACCTCAGAGCTTGTCCCAGGTTTTCCATTTTAACCATCAGGTCATTTCGGGTGCTCCTAACCACCAGGTCCATAACACATGGCGTCATTGTTTGGGATCTGGTTTTGGAGGTTTACTGAAAAGGAAACCTCTCTCTCTTCTTTCACCCCAGGTTTTTCCCCGTGTGGCCCTATCCGTTGGACGGCCCCGGCCTGCTCTACCCAATCCTCGAAAGGACCGACGATTGTCATACCAACGTCGTT
The DNA here is from genome assembly GCF_051348905.1 of Ranitomeya variabilis. Taxonomy (NCBI): domain Eukaryota; kingdom Metazoa; phylum Chordata; class Amphibia; order Anura; family Dendrobatidae; genus Ranitomeya; species Ranitomeya variabilis. The sequence continues at coordinate 111,510,952 of NC_135234.1, forward strand.
TAAAGAAGGGAGGTGGAGGGAAGTGTTTCTTCTTATCCGCCGCTTTTTCTAAAATTTCATCTAATGCCCTTCCGAATAAATATTGCCCCTCACAGGGTACAGCACAGAGCTTCACTTTTGATTGAAAATCAGCATTCCAGTTTTTTAACTATAACGCTCTTCTGCCCGAATTAGAGAGGGCACTTGCCCGGGCAGCAAACTGTACAGAATCAATGGCAGCGTCCGCCAGGAATCCCGCTGCATTTTGTAGTGAAGGGATGACTTCTAGAAGTCTGTCTCTTGGACACTTGTTTTTTATTTGGTCGCTTAGTTCATCTAGCCATTTAACCATGGCCCGGGCAGTGCAAGTAGCCGCTACTCCAGGTTTGAACACCCAAGTTGAGGCTTGCCAGGCTGATTTTAGAAAGGCATCTGCCTTTTTATCCAGGGGGTCCTTTAGGGCACCCATATCCTCGAAAGGAAGTGCTATGCCCCTGGAGGTACTTGCGATAGCCGCGTCCAACTTAGGCGCCTTTTCCCACTTTTCGCTAATTTCCTCACCAAAGGGATATTTACGTTTTAGAGCCTGGGGAACTGAAATCCTTTTATTCGTTTTTTTCCATTCTTTTTTGATAAGATTTAATATATTATCGTGAAATGGAAAAACTTTCCGTTTCTTCTCTTCTAAATTGCTGAACATGGAGTCCTGAATCGTTTGTTTTTCTTTTGGTGTCTCAACCCCCAGGGTGGACCTGACCAGTTTTAGCAACTTCCCCACATCTTCTGATAACACATAAGGCCGGCCACACTCTTCATCTGAAGAGTCCAGGTCCGAAACTTCCTCGGGCGGAAGCTCCCCCGGTTCACCCTCGGATTCTATATCAGATGTTTGGGCAGGCGCAGAAGGCGGGTTTACGGAGCTCTGCAACCCATGATGTCTTAATTGCTCCTTTACTGTGCTTTGCACTTCGTTTCTAACAATATCCTTTATACTCTGAAGCAATGATGATGACTCTTCAGTTACAGTCTTTTCTATACAAGAGCGGCATATACGCTTCTCATATGACTTGGGAAGGCTTTTATCACAGAGTGCACACATTTTATGATTTTGCTTAGAGGTAACTTTCTTTCCCTGCATATACATACAGAAAACACAGTGTTACTGACATGTTTTTTGCCTTACAAAGGCACTCACCCACCGGACCCTTAATACCACGACAGGCTGTGGGTTCTCTGCTGGGATCGCTGATTCCACCGGATCTGCCATCTTGCAGGAGGCTGTTACCAGTGTCTGCTTGCCGCCTTGTAGTTTAAATATGGGCGGGCAGGAAGCGGTGTGTGCGTCCCTGAACTTCCTCCCCCCCGGGGAGTGTCAGCACACCGCTCCTTCAGCGTGTAGCGTCACTTCCGGTTACAATCCGGAAGTTCTCCCATTCACTTGGCGCCAGCGTCGTGATGGGCACGCCTTCGCTTTCTCCCCGGCCCAGCCTCCGGCCAGGAGCGGACGCCGGGGAGTCCGCAGTGGGGAAGGACGCACATGCAGCCAGGTATGGAGGCGACGCGCGCACGCCGCCGCCGCTGCTCCCACCACGGACCTCGGTCAGTGACCGGCCTAGCAAGGGAGACCTCTCCCCATGCAGCACCGCAGGTTCCCCGCAAGAACAGGAAACCAAACTGAGGAGAGAGGTGCCGCCCCCATCTTTTATCTCATCTGCAGGTTTCCTGTTCTTGGGGGCGGGACCATCTCTCATGCACCGGTGCTGTCATGGGGAAGGGAAAATATTATTTGCTTAATAATTTGGAACACAGTGTACACTACGTGGGCTGTGTTATACACTACGTGGGCTGTGTTATACACTACGTGGGCTGAGTTATACACTACATGGGCTGTGTTATATACTGCGTGCGTGGGCTGTTATATACTACGTGAGCCGTGTTATATGCTACGTGGGCTGTTATAAACTACGTGGCTGTGTTATATGCTATGTGGGCTGTTATACACTCCTTGGGCTGTGCGATATACTAAGTGGCTGTGCTATATACTCCGTGGGCTGTGTTATATACTATGTGACTATGCTATATACTCCGTGGGCTGTGCTATATACTACGTGGCTGTGCTATATACTACGTGGCTGTGCTATATACTACGTGGCTGTGCTATATACTACGTGGCCTGTTATATACTACATGGCCGGCCGCGAACAATCAGTGACAGGCGCAGTCCGGCTGCGAATTGGCACGGGATTTGAACCACACTTCGCTAATTGGTCGCGGCCGCGTGGGCTGTGTTATACACTACGTGGGCTGTGTTATACACTACGTGGGCTGTGTTATATACTGCGTGCGTGGGCTGTTATATACTACGTGAGCTGTGTTATATGCTACGTGGGCTGTTATAAACTACGTGGCTGTGTTATATGCTATGTGGGCTGTTATACACTCCTTGGGCTGTGCGATATACTAAGTGGCTGTGCTATATACTCCGTGGGCTATGTTATATACTATGTGGCTGTGCTATATACTCCGTGGGCTGCGCTATATACTCCGTGGGCTATGCTATATACTACGTGGCTGTGCTATATACTATGTGGCTGTGCAATATACTACGTGGCTGTGCAATATACTATGTGGCCTGTTATATACTACATGGCCGGCCGTGAACAATCAGCGACAGGCGCAGTCTGGCTGCGAATTGGAGCGGGATTTGAACCACGCTTCGCTAATTGGTCGCGGCCGCGTGGGCTGTGTTATACACTACGTGGGCGGTGTTATACACTACATGGGCTGTGTTATACACTACGTTGGCTGTGTTATACACTACGTGGGCTGTGTTATATACTGTGTGCTTGGGCTGTTATATACTACATGAGCTGTGTTATATGCTACGTGGGCTGTTATAAACTACGTGGCTGTGTTATATGCTATGTGGGCTGTTTGGGCTAATTGGTCGGGGCTGGCCGAATCCTGTGTATTCAATGTATTATTCTAAAATCTTCATAAATAAACTACATACATATTCTAGAATACCCGATGCGTTAGAAGCGGGCTACCATCTAGTCTATATATATATATAATTCTCTAAGGGGTACGTCCGTCTGTTTGTCTGTAATGGAAATACCGGGTCGCTGATTGGTCTCGGCCAGCTGGCCGCGACCAATCAGCGACAGGCACAGTCCGGCCGTGAATTGGCCCCTCCCTACTTCCGTCCAGTCAGTGCCCCCTCCATACTCCCCTCCAGTCAGCGCCCACATAGCGTTTTAGGACTGCGTTACACCACAAACATTATATTCTCGCCGTCCGCGGCAGCCTTTCCAGCTCCTCGCGACGCTCCGGTCCCAAGAATGCATTGCGGCAATGACCTGGGATGACGTAGCGGTCTCGCGAGACCGCTACATCATCACGTGTTCTTGCCGCAAGGCATTACTGGGAACGAAGCGTCGCGACGAGCATCGGTAAAGTCTTGGGCTGGATCCGGGGGCCGCGGGAAGGTGAGTATATAACTATTTTTTATTTTAATTGTATTTTTAACAGGGATATGGTGCCTACATTGCTATAAACTACATGGGCTGTGCTATATACTACGTGGGCTGTGTTATATACTGCGTGGGCTGTGTTATATACTGCATGGGCTGTGTTATATACTGCGTTGGCTGTGTTATATACTATGTGGCTGTGCAGTATAGTACGTGGGCTGTGCTATATACTACATACATATTCTAGAATACCCGATGCGTTAGAATCGGGCCACCATCTAGTATATTATATTTATGTATGTTATGTACATTACTGTCAGTGTGATATTATGTATATGACAGCCCATGCGTTACTACCACCTCTGTCTATACAATATATTACACTCTATACATGACACATACAGATTACTCTCTCACCTATGGACCTCCTCTTCCAGGAGGAGCAGCAGATCTGTGGCCGCAGGTTCTGTGGCCGGAGCACTGCGCCCCTCCCCCACTCTCTGGTGCCGGCTGAGATGGCGCCCCCTGCAGTCTGCACAATAGTGGACGCCGGCTCTGGGGATTGGCGAAGTCACGTGGTGGCGGGAAGAGCCGTAATGGAGGTCGGAGGCAGTGACCGCGAGGATTCCCGGAGTAACCCTGGCGGCCCGCGGGGCAGAGCCGGTCCTAGATTGGTGAGAGCAGAGCGCGGGGGCGGCGGGGCATCTGCTGGGGCTTCAGGTGTCCCACAGGGGGCGCTGCGGATCTTGTATCATGTAGGGCGTTGCTCATAGCAACTGGTTTTGGTGACTGTAATGTGGTTGCTATGGGAAAGGTCACCTGTACATATACATGGAGTGCAGCATGGCAGGCCTGGTGGTAATGGCCTGTGACCCCAGTAATAGTGCCCCCTTTGGAAAGTCTCCTTAGTTCCCTATTGATAAGTAACCTGTGACCCCTCTAAGTAATGACGCCATCTTTGTACTTCCCCCCCACAAATCCGGTAGATAGAATCGTAATGTGAGCGCACAGAGGCCGCTGTGCCCCCTGTATCGGGACCCTGACATTATAGACCTACAGCACGGCGAGCGCTGCCGCGGGATCCATATGTTGGCATCTGTACACTTAGAGGCGCTCACCTGAGAACACATACAGGGAAAAAATATAGAAATAAAATAATAATACCCATTTACTAATTTCTGTGTCTGTAAAGGTCCACTCCATGAGAATATACCTTTAATTAAAGGGGTTGTCCACTACTCTGACAGCCCTTTCTGAATCCTTATGTTTTCCCCAGTAAAATAGTAATGATTACACTCGGTGCCGGCGCGGTTCCAGTGGTTTTGGCGTTGGCACTCCCGATTTTCATGTTATGTCACATGATCCAACCAGCGGTGCGTCACTCTCCGCTCCTACAGACATAGCTGCCATGTGCAGGAAGTGAGCGCTGCGGCGGCTCCATCACTTACCGTACATTTAATGTCTTGATTAGCGTGAAGTCAGCGCTGATTGGACGCTTGGATCATGTGATATAAGTCACCTGAAATCCGGGAGAGCCAGTGCCAGAACCGCGCCAGAACCGCGCCGGTACCGGAGGTGGGTAGTTCACACGTTGTTTTTTTGCTGCTTTTTTTTTTTATGCAAATTTTCAGCTGCGTTTTACAGTACCAGCAAAAGCTGTGAAAAACTGCTGCATTTTCACTTCTTTCAGTGTATTTGCAGCATTTTTTTCACCCATAGAAAGTATTGAGTAAGTGCAAAAACGCAGCAAAAAACGCAGGTATCAGGTTTTGCTGCAAAAACCTAAGGAAGTTGCATCATGATGTTTTAGGGGCACTAAACTTTATCACCGTGCTCGAGAGACGATAACAACTTTTTGTAAGCAGCCTCCTTACTGCCAAGAGAGCAGGTTTTTCCTGCAGGAACAAAATGCAACGTGTGAACATGGCCTTAGTGTAATAAACTCTGGGAAACATGGGGATTCAGACGAGCTTGTCCACACAGAGTGACTGCAGACTTTTCATTTTAGACCGGACAACCCCTTTAATTAAAATGTCGGGTCAGCGGGCAAAAAAAACCAAGCCATCATACATCTTCATGGATGGAAAATTAAAAAAAAACATTTCTGCAGCACTAAAAAAAAAAACAACTAACAAATAGTTAACGCAAACTGAAACAGCACGGACCCCAAAACTGAAGAAATTTCATTCAAAAATTTATTCGCACTTGGTTTTGAGTAGGAAAATAAAGCATCAAACCTTTGTTAGTAAAAAAGAGGTTTCTGGCAATTCTCCTACCATAGTCCTGGAAGGGACATTAGGAGCACACTGAGTGGTCTACGGAGACCAACATGGGACATATTTGTTCATCAAATTATTTCTGATAGCGGCCGATGGTTCAAAAACATGACTCTATCAATTAATAAAAAAGTAATTTGATGAATACCCTCTTCACTCTGTGATCTGTATTTTCATTAATCCACTGTGACTGAGCCCTATGGGGACGCCCTGAGGCCTGGAGCCGCTTGTCTCTCCTGACACGTCCGCTGTAGTAAATGCTTGTAACTCTGAATTACCTTTTCTTATAATTGTAGTGTCCCTTTATTTTATTCTCCTTATAAATGTATTAAAAAAATTGCCATTTAGCTTGTCCACGTATAAGGGACAGTAATAGTGTCTTGCAACACTTCATTGCAGAATGGAAATACCTTGTTATTTATTCATACATTTCCAGGAGGAAAATCAGAGGAACTACACAATTCCAGAGCTGACATTTTATGGGAAATACCGTATACATTTTTACTCTGCCCTATGTCTGGGCAGCTGAGTCGGTCTATTTCAGAAAACTTTGAATACTCTGCTTTTACTTTGACTTAGGCTACGTTCACACTATCAGTATTTGGTCAGTATTTTACCACAGAAACCCGTCACCACTTCTGTATTTATCACCCACGCCTGGTTTTGACTTAGAGATACTGAGGTAAAATACTGAGGTAAAATACTGAACGTGTGAACGTGGCCTTATAAAGTAATCCCCCCCATATTCACCTACTTTGTCCTATATCTTCTCCCTAGTCTGTATTTGAGAAGCTGGCACAGAACATGCTGGACATATCGGGAGACAGAGGAGTTTTAAAAGAGTTGATCCGAGCCGGAAGTGGAGAGAAGGTTCCTCCTGATGCTACAGTGATTAGTAAGTGAGGCAGCATCTACTGACGACAGACTCAGGTCGGGGTCACATCACATATTAGCCGCACACCACTGGCTTCGTTGGGGTTTCTGTCAGAAACATTGAAAAACAGTCAGGAGGACACGTCGGCGGGGCTTTTAACCTTAATGAATCAGACAGGTCCTTCTCCATTTTCAGCAGTGCCCGCATGCAGTCAACTATGTTTTTGTGCCCACCTGAAAAACATGGACAGTGCGAAAGTGAGGTCAGACAGAGCACAAAGTGACTCCGTCTCCTTTTATTAAAGTCACTAGTTACCAAGGAAATTGTTTTTTCAGGGCTTCAAATGGAAGTCTGGACGGAACTACTGACTTCTGGCGAAAATGTGATGTAAACCCAGCTAAGGGAAGAGAGAATCTGTCCAATTAAGTTAGTAACACTCAGATCCAACTCTTGTCAGAGTTTGAGCTGAGTGTGATCTGATTCTCTCAAATGAAAGAATCGCACAGGTGCGGAGAAGACGGAGAACTTTAATTTCTTTATTGACTCTGTGCAAGTACATCAGACTGCACTTGGATGACATCCGAGTGCAGTCCAATGCTTCACTCGCACCCATAGATTTGAGTGAGTGAGTGCGATCCGATCATCAAATTCACTCGCATCATGCTGTGATTATTTTCTCATGCCGAATCGGTATGGGACAAAAATCACAGATCTGCCCTGCCCCACAGTATAACATTGATCCGAGTGCTATCCGATAAAACATTAGAGAGCATCTTCCATGTTATACGGCAGTGTGAGCGAAGACTAAAGGTAGTAATATCTTGCCCTCTTTGGCTTCTGACCTGAAAATAATTTGGGAGCCTGACTACATTTTGGATACAGCACTCCTAAACAGTTAGGTACATGTATAGGGCATGGATTTCACTAGATTAAAGAGGTTTTATTCTAAATAAATAGTGAGTGGGGGGTATACGGAGGGGGTTATTGTGACGCAGCAGAGTTGTTACCTGTGCGGCTTCCAGAAAGGTAGAGGAGGTCAATGCCGTGCAGGGAGTCGCTGGGAAAATGAGGTGCTGCCCTCCCCAGTTTTCAAATGGGGAAAGTGACTTATAAATGATTTGCCCAATCATTGGGGTGGAGGTCCTAACTCTGCTGGACTACTGCACCCTTCTTTTCAGGCTGAACTATAAAGTCCAGCCATTTTTTGGCGTAATTTTCACTTTGTTGACAGTTAAGGAAAATTGAACAGTCACTACAGATTTCCCACAGATAACACTAGATTACTTGGGATTCTACTAAAGAGACCCTTAGTTGTCAGCTTATCGTCAAGGAACCCTCCTAACAAATACAGTGCTCAGCATAAATAAGTACATCCCCTTTGAAAAATAAGATTTTATTCAATATCTCTTGGAACACATGAACAATTTCAAACATTTTGACAAAACTGGGTTTCATCGTGCATTTGTTTAATTCCTAGCATGGAAGTAAGGATAACAATATAATATATATTTTTAGATTGTGAGCCCCATTGGGGACAGTGATGATAATGTGTGTAAAGCGCTGTGGAATATGTTAGCGCTATATAAAAATAAAGATTATTATTATTATATAATAATTTAACTTTCATAGTGATGCTCAGCTTGTTTCTTCAGAATTTCCCATAGGTGTTTGATTGGGTTCTGATCAGGAGATATACTTGGCCACTGAATCACTTTTACTGTGAATTCACAGATGTAGGCCGGGGTCACACTTGCGAGTGCAATGCGAGAAACTCACACCTCAATACCCGGCACTGCCGCCGGCACTCGGGACCGGAGTGTTCAGCTGCATAGAAATTCATATAGGCATCTTTTTAGCACGCAAGTGTGATTAACCACAGTTCTGTGCACGTCTAAAAAGATACTGCCAAACAGACTCCAAAATGTTGCCATCTGCCTCATTATGGTGAGTGGTTCAGTTGGGGGTTTTGTCTGAATCGTATTTTTGTGAGGGCTACATGGAATCTCCTATCTAAGTGCTAAGAGTAGAACACAAGTATGTGATCCCAGCGTTATTTTGGAATCAATTAAAAAATGTTATGAACTCTAAAATGTTACCAACTAAAACCCTAATTTATCCCACACAAAACCAGCCCCCACTCAGGTCCATCATCTGTCACTGGAAATATAGGGGGGTTCCCTTGTTACGTGTAGATCAAAGACCATGAAAGAACGATTCCGCTAAAAACCCTTAAATAAAATCCAATGAAATCTGCTCTCCCAAATCTAAATGCCCCTCCTTCTGTGCCTAAACCCTAGTATGTGTCCACATGTTTGGCATTGTAGCGGGAGAGTGCACTTAATTTACGGGGTGCGTGTGTCCAGAAGTACAAACTGGGCACAATGTATTGGAGCATTACAATATATGGGGGCTCTACACTTTATGGAGGCACAATGTGTGGGCACAAAACTGGCATATTTGCAATTCTCCAGGAAAAAGCACGATGTAGATGTTACGAAATAGTCACTGCAGCCGTAGATGAATTCCTTGAGAGAGGCAATGTCTACAATGGGGTCACTTTTGGGGGTTTTCTGCTGTTCTGGCACCTTAGAGGTTCTGCATATGTCACCTGCAAACTATTCTAGGGCTCCAAATCGCGATTCTTCCTCATCAGCCCTGTTGTGTGTCCAAACAGTCGTTTCTAATGACATATAGGGCATTGTCCCGTTCAAGAGAAATTGCGCAAAAAAATTGTGGGGTCCTGTTTCACCTATTAAAGGGAACCTGTCAGCAGGATTGTGCTGAGTAACCTACACACAGTGTCAGGTCGGTGCCGTTATACTGATTACACTGATACCTGGGTGATGAAATCCGTCTTGTGGTTGTTGTGTAATCTTTATTCTCAGTTAATGATCTGCTCATGCCCCGGAGCGGGCTGAGGCGGGGTTGGTGTACAGTACAGACCAAAAGTTTGGACACACCTTCTCATTTAAAGATTTTTCTGTATTTTCATGACTTTGAAAATTGTACATTCACACTGAAGGCATCAAAACTATGAACTAACACATGTGGAATTATATACTTAACACAAAAGTCTGAAACAACTGAAATTATGTCTTATATTCTAGGTTCTTCAAAGTAGCCACATTTTGCTTTGATGACTGCTTTGCACACTCTTGGCATTCTCTTGATTAGCTTCAAGAGGTAGTCACCGGGAATGGTCTTCTGACAATCTTGAAGGAGTTCTCAGAAATGCTTAGCACTTGTTGGCCCTTTTGCCTTCACTCTGCGGTCCAGCTCACCCCAACCATCTCGATTAGGTTCAGGTCTGGTGATTGTGGAGGCCAGGTCATCTGGCGTAGCACCCCATCGCTCTTCCTCTTGGTCAAATAGCCCTTATACAGCCTGGAGATATGTTTGGGGTCATTGTCCTGCTGAAAAATAAATGACGGTCCAACTAAACGCAAACCGGATGGATTAGCATGCCGTTGTAAAATGCTGTGGTAGCCATGCTGGTTCAGTATGCCTTCAATTTTGAATAAATTCCCAACAGTGTCACCAGCAAAGCACCCCCACACCATCACACCTTCTCCTCCATGCTTCATGGTGGGAACCAGGCATGTAGAGTTCATCATCTTTTCTGCGTCGCACAAAGACGGTGGTTGGAACCAAAGATCTCAAATTTTGACTCATCAGACCAAAGCACATATTTCCACTGGTCTAATGTCCATTCCTTGTGTTCTTTAGCCGAAACAAGTCTCTTCTGCTTGTTGCCTGTCCTTAGCAGTGGTTTCCTAGCAGCTATTTTACCATGAAGGCCTGCTTCACAAAGTCTCCTCTTAACAGTTGTTGTAGAGATGTGTCTGCTGCTAGAACTCTGTGTGGCATTGACCTGGTCGGTAATCTGAGCTGCTGTTAACCTGCGATTTCTGAGGCTGGTGACTCGGATAAACTAATCCTCAGAAGCAGAGGTGACTCTTGGTCTTCCTTTCCTGGGGCGGTCCTCATGAGAGCCAGTTTCTTTGTAGCGCTTGATGGTTTTTGCCACTGCGCTTGGGGACACTTTCAAATTTTTCCCAATTTTTCGGACTGACTGACCTTCATTTCTTAAAGTAATGATGGCCACTCGTTTTTCTTCACTTAGCTGCTTTTTTCTTGCCATAATACAAATTCTAACAGTCTATTCAGTAGGACTATCAGCTGTGTATCCACCAGACTTCTGCACAACACAACTGGTGGTCCCAACCCCATTTATAAGGCAAGAAATCCCCCTTATTAAACCTGACAGGACACACCTGTGAAGTGAAAACCTTTCCCGGTGACTACCTCTTGAAGCTCATCAAGAGAATGCCAAGAGTGTGCAAAGCAGTCATCAAAGCAAAAGGTGGCTACTTTGAAGAACCTAGAATATAAGACACACGTAGTTTCAGTTGTTTCACACTATTTTGTTAAGTATATAATTCCACATGTGTTAATTCATAGTTTTGATGCCTTCAGTGTGAATGTACAATTTTCATAGACATGAAAATACAGAAAAATCTTTAAATGAGAAGGTGTGTCCAAACTTTTGGTCTGTACTGTATGTGGTGCTCTGCTTAGGTATTCATAACGAAGACTGCTGACAGGTCTCTGATCCTTCAGTGACCTGCCCCCTAGTTTACATAACGAATATTATTATCACCAAAACTGACTCTTTTTAAAATTGGTTAAAAAATGTAAATTTTATTTTTACCACAATAAAAAACATTAAAACACATGAAGTATTATAAATGGGGAAAAGAAAAACAAATACAAGAAAGGAAAGGCAGGTATGGCTTCAAAGTGGCATAATATATATCAGGTGCATAGAGGGCTATAATAGGTGTCTAAAAGAAATTTATAATAAATACATATATAATCAGTCTAAATAAATATAGGAACACGAATTATATAAATACAATCCGTCAGCTCAAAACTGCATGCAATAGAGACCAAGCACCACATAAATATAAAGTGCATAATCTAAGTGATATAAATATATATTGCGCACATAAAAATAATGCATGCAGAACAAATAAATAGTAATAAAGGTGCCAGAGCACTACCACGAGCAGGGCTGACATATACAGTAACGAAAAAACCCTAAATGCAAACCAAGAAATAGTTGCCTTATATAAGCCAAGAGCCAGGGACCCACCACACCCGACGCGCGTTTCGCTATGGAAAGCCCCTGGACGAAGCCATACCTGCCTTTCCTTTCTTGTATTTGTTTTTCTTTTTATAATACTTCATGTGTTTTAATGTTTTTTATTGAGGTAAAAATAAAATGTACATTTTTTTTAACCAATTTTAAAAAGCGTCAGTTTTGTTGATAGTGATAGATATTGCTTTTTGTTTTTATCTATTATTGAGTTCACTTATTGGTGTTGATAAAGAATATTATGTCTATTGGAAAAAACAACCACCTGCAGCAGGCAGGCGCCGATGGCGATAAAGATTAAACAACAACCACAAGACTTATTTCATCACCCAGGTATCATTTTATTCAGTATAACGGCGCCGACCTGACACTGCGTGCAGGTTAAGCTACGTTCACATTTGCGGCCAGCGCCGCAGCGTCGGGCGCCGCAGCGGCGCCGCATGCGTCATGCGCCCCTATATTTAACATGGGGGCGCATGGACATGCGGCGCACTTGCGTTTTGCGCCGCATGCGTCGCTGCGGCGCCCGCGTCGGGGCGCAGAGGACGCAGCAAGTTGCATTTTTGCTGCGTCCAAATTCAATGAAAAAAACGACGCATGCGGCGCAAAACGCAGCGTTGTGCATGCGTTTTGCTGCGTTTTTGTTTGCGTTGTGCGCTGCGGCGCCGACGCTGCGGCGCACAACGCAAATGTGAACGTAGCCTTACTCAGCACAATCCTGCTGACAGGTTCCCGTTAAACCTTGAGTAACTGACCAATTTGCGGCAAATAACATGTTAATTTTTACAACCAAAATGTCATATTTCCACGTCCCAATGATATAAAATTCTGTGAGGCTCCTGTGGGTTCAAAATACTCACTGTACCCCAGATGAATTCCTTAAGCAGTGAAGCTTCCAATATGGGGTCACTCACCTGGGGGGTTTCTGCTGATCTGGCGCCTGCAATCTATTCAACCTGAATCTGAGTTCTTACAGCCAAGTAGCGCTACTTCCCATCTGATCCCGGTTGTATGCTCTGTAGTGTACAACCACATATGGCGTATTGCCACTTCCGGTAAAAATTGCATAACAAACTATGGAGTCCATTTTCTCCTTTTACCCTTCATGTAAGTTATAAATTTGGCGCTAAAATAGTATTTTAGTGGAAAAAATGTAATTTTTTGTTTTCACATCACAATTTTATAACGTTTTTGCGAATCGCCTGTAAATTTAAAATGTTCAGGACACCACTATCCGAATTCCTTGTGGGGTCTAGTTTCTAAAATGTTGGCAGTTGTGGGGGTTTCTGCTGTTTTTGGTACCTCCAGGGGCTCTGCAAATGAGACATGGTGTCTGCAATCTATTTCCAGCTAAATTTACGTACCAAATATTGCTTCTTCCCTTCTGAGCCCTGCCGTATGTCCAAACAGCACTTTTTGACTAGGTGTCTGATATCACTGCGCTCAGAAGAACGTGGGTAACAAATTGTAGGGTCCGGTTTTTCAGGTCACCTTTTGCAAAAGTAAAAAATTTGTTGCAAAAGCAACATTTTCATTAAAATTTTCACTATAACGACCTAATGTTATCAAATTCTGTGTAGCATCTGTCAGACATTTCTGCTCAACTTTAAACCTTTTTAACAAAATAAAAAGATGTTTGAAGAACGATGCAGATGTGAAGTAGACATGCGGGAAATTTTATTTATTAACGATTTAGTACAGCATGACTAACTGGTTTACGGATATAAAGAAAGAAATTTTGAAAATTGGGAATTAAAAAAAAAAAGTCATTAAAATTCTGATATCTTCCCAAATAAACACAAGACATATTGACAGTAATTTGTGCACTTATTTATGCTGAGCACTGTTGGTAATGTCCATAGCCAAGCCTCCCCCCTAAGTACAGTGTTCTCCAATAACCAAATGTACATGTCTTTGGTGCTATTTCTGTGTTATGTAACATGTTCTAAAGCAAAGCCATTTTCACAGCTCGGCCCTCTTATCTCTGCAGTGAAATTTTCTGGATATTTGGAACATGTGGACAGACCCTTTGAGACCAATTGTTTTCGACGTAACCCTCGGCTGATGAAGCTTGGTGAAGGTGAGACCAGAATGTCATGTAGTCACAAGTATCTGTAGAACATCCTGCTGTGTAGTGACACCTGATGTCGCCTGTATTACGGGACTTGGGCCTCTTTAATTCGGCTGAATTTTCGGGTTAACAGCGCACTGACCAACTATCAGCAGGTTTTTGCTATTTAATCTGAGAGGCAAGAACAGAGATTCTCATTCCGGGGATGTGTCACATGCTCAGCAGCTTGCTGTGGATGCAATGCAGGAGAGTATCACTCCCTGACTAGGTGTCAGGTGCAGGTGAGTCAGGTTAATCTGTGTAGCCACGCCCCCACTATTGATTGGCAGCTGACAATGCAGAATGTACACAGAATCTGCCAATCAGGCATATGGGCGGGGCTATATACAACTCTGCATTCTGAGCACTGCAGAGTAAACACCAAGCAGCCCAGTAAGTGACACATCACTGGAATCAGGCTTTCTGCCCCTATATCATGCTGCTTTCATGTTACATAACAAAACCTGCTGTCAGATTCTTTTTAATGTACTTGCAGGTTTGCATGAGAGATTCAGCTCTTGTGGAAAAAATTGCAGCATGCAGTACTGTGGTCTGTTTTACATAGCGCATGAAATAGCAGGCAGGTCTTGCACCCATCTATGAGCTGCACACAGCAAATTGTGTCTGCAGCTTCTGGATGTGACTGTTCTGATAATTACAATGGCTAAATGAAGCTAGTACGTAAGAAATGAGTGAATATTATTTGATTGTATTCTGTAGACTTTCCAATATAAGTGTCCACTTGTCTTTTATCCCACTAAAAAATATTTCTTCCAATGCAACCAATGTTTTTTTTTTTTTTTTTTTATTGACCCAATGCATCTATTACAAACTGTCAAATTTCTTTTTGATATATGGTATATCGGCTCACTCGGCTGCACACGGAGGTAGTCACTGGAACACTGCGCCTTTAAGCATGCACTTGGTTTATTAGTATTAGTCACTTCATTTTCTCTCAGTCACGGGATCGTCATATTGTCGATGTCCTCGCACTCTTATTGATGTTCCGGGGTGTGCCGACGTCACGGGAATCTGCTCTAAAATCCCGCACATGCGCAGTGACAAGAGGATCCCCACTGGACAGTGTTATGCATGTCAGATGGCACACATTTCTGCGAACTGTAATTTATAATTGACGTCTGTAATATTGCTCATTATTATTATTTTTTTCTTGCAGATGTCACCCTATTAGGTATGGAGGTCAGTGTGCTGACCATGCAGCGTGGAGAACTGTCTCGCTTCCTTTATTCCCCTGACTATGCATATGGGACATTGGGATTTCCTCCCCTCATACCTCCCGCTGCTACTGTCCTCTTTGAGATTGAGATGCTGGACTTTATGGAGACAGCAGAATCTGATGCATTTTATGACTTACCTTTGGTTAGCTTTATAAGGAATCACAACATTCTATTTAATTTCATTAATGGTTGTGTAAGAGGGGAAGAATCTCATCTTTTTTTTCTTTTTCAGCACCAACGGTTGACTTTTCCCCTTGAAAAGGTCCTTAAAATTGCTACTACCGAAAGGCAGTTTGGAAACTACCTCTTCAAACGGAACAGGTTTTATGATGCGAAAGATCGGTATAAGCGGGTAAGCCGAACTGTACTTTCAGTAGGATGGCTACAAGGATACATGGTCTTCTGTGCACCAAGACAGGCGTTTTGTACACCTGTGTCCGCGAACAGAGTCCTGAAGTAAGATGTTACAAATTCATTAAAGCTATGTGCACACAATGTGGATTTGCTGCGGATCCGCAGCGGACTTTTCCGCCCAGAAACGCTGCAGATCCGCACTGTGATGTACAGTACAATGTTAGTCAATGGGATAAAAAAATAGCTGTGCAGAAAAATCAGTGCGGAATTGCTGCGGATTTCAAAGAAGTGCATGTCACTTCTTTTGTGCGGATCTGCAGCGTTTCTGCACCCCTCCGTGTTAAAAAGCCGCAGTTGCAAAATCCGCAGAAAGTTCGCACAAAATCCGCATCAATTCCGCATAAAAACCACACAAAATCCACATAAAAACCACGGCAAATCCGCGACTGCGGATTCTGCCAGGAGATGCTGATTTTGTGCAGAAAATTCTGCACCTCTTTTCCTACGTGTGCACATAGCCTTAGGGTTGTGTGCATCTCACTGAAGTCAGCACACGTTTCAGCTGCCATGCGGCACCGCAGGAGATGTTCACTGTTCTATCATAATTTAGTGTCATTAAAGGGGTTGTCCACTACTCGGACATTCCTGCAGCCAATTAGTGCTTCCTTCAGACAAATCTGATCTATGGAGGAAGTCGGAGAGCAGCTGCAGCTCTCGGTTCTTTTCTCCGTTTCGTCACAAGGAAGTGAGTGAAGCGCCTGCTGATTGGCAGCAGGGTTCGCAGTGACATACCGTTCACCCGCTGCTTCACTCATTTCCTTGGGACAAAGCGAAGAAAAGAACTGAGAGCTGCGGCTGCTCTCTGACTTCCTTCGGATTCCAGTTTTGCCTGAAGAAGGTGAGAGTGAAGTCGCCACTGATTGGCTGCAGGGCTGTCGTGACATAACGTCACGTGAGCCCCGGGAGGCCGAGCACATATCACTGAAATGGCACCGGAGGTGAGAATAGCTGTTGATATTTTATATGGGGGGATTATAGTGATTGAAAAGGGGCTGGATAGTGGACAGCTCATTTTAATTATTGTGAATTCGTTGTCTGCGCTCATCCATGCCCCCTCCTAGTAAAATTCTGCCCACTTTTCAATAATTTGGCAGGACTGGCATAGACATGCTAAAAGTCACAACATTTAAAATAGTTTAACTCCAGGATTCTGGTGAATTGCCCTTTACTATTTAGCATCCTCCATGTCACTATAATTCTTGTCTGAATCACAACAAAGGGGAGGCAAGTGGAGTGAATTTGTGTTTGGCTGTCTTAGTATGAGCAGAGCAGTGTGGAAAGATCTGCAGCCGGCTGACTTTTTGGCGAGATGTAGGTGTGTGAGATGAAGAGCACAACTTGCAAATTAATTTTCTTAAACTTCTTCACCAAACATGTAGATGACTCCGGTCACCTTTATTGATATCTGTTTGGGCCATGTGCCCATGCAGCTGATTAACGGCGTATTAATTGCTGATTTCCTGAGCTGAGAAGCTGCCATCAATGCACAGTATAATGCATATGAATAGGGATTAACAAAACTCAATGCACATGCAGTATAAAAATGCTGTAGATTTTCAGGTCTGTTAGTGTGCCCTATCTGTTTTAGGATTTTTCTCAAATTTGCCACATGTATCATTCATTGCTGTCACCAGTATACCAGTTGTGAGCGGTTGGTCACATGACATCGTGTATGCTTTGTTGTCACAAGACGACTAGTCTTATCTGGCTTCTCCCAATTCATTTCTATTGAGAATCAGAATAAGTCTAGTCTGAATGTGATCATTGAATAGCAGGAAATATCCGAGAATCGTGACAGCATGCACTCCATATGCTTTCAAGATTCATCATAGTGGCTGCAGACTTTTTTTTTTTTCCCAAGCCTGGACAACTTTTAATTATCTATTGTTTAATGTACTCTGTTAAAGACCATTTGCATACAATAATAAGAAACAAGGGTGTAGTCAGCTCACGACTGAGTAGATTGCTTGCTGCCAGCTGATATCCAGCACTGTTCCAATTGAGCAAACATACGATGAAGCAGGAGGGAAGAATCCAGCGATATCTGTGG
Organism: Ranitomeya variabilis; assembly: GCF_051348905.1. Taxonomy (NCBI): domain Eukaryota; kingdom Metazoa; phylum Chordata; class Amphibia; order Anura; family Dendrobatidae; genus Ranitomeya; species Ranitomeya variabilis. Next base: position 111,528,524 of record NC_135234.1, read on the forward strand.
CAACTAAAAATTTACTTTTAATCCATTTTAAATAAAACATGGAATAGGCACTTATTGTCGGGTATGAAACGCATAGTAGGACTGATCAACGCGTTTCGACTGAAAAGTCTTTGTCAAGATTTTTGCATACAATACATGGATTATAGTTTATTTTCTTTGTGTGAAGTAATGCAATTAAAGCGCATGATCAAGAAACTTATTCTTGTTCCTTGGATGACTTTTCCTCACAAAACTCAAGTCCGTGTGAGATAAAAAATCACAACGTGCACTAGTGTGGACTGATTTACACAAACCCATCTTCCCGCTTCTCAGTTCAGCAGTCTCACTTTCAGTTTTTCAGAGCCTTTCCTTGTCGACCTGGCCACGGATTCCAAGATTTTCTTAAAGATCATGGCTGCAGTAATGACCATCCTGCGTGCCAGGGGGATTATAGTCCTCCCCTACCTGGATAACATCCTTATCAAGTCCCCATCCTACTCGGCAAGCCTAAAGAGTCTGCAGTTCAGCCAGGATACACCCAGGATTGTCAATGACTCAAAGTATTCTTGATCCCTGTTCAATGTCTAGTCTTCCTAGGAATGCTGTCTGCCACTGTCCGAGCAAGAGTCTTGACATGATGTCTGCCCTCCACCATAACATATGCTCCCTGACTCCAGGTCAACAATAAAGGTTCCTGGAAGAATTTGGAGACCTCACTTCCCATCAATATTCTAGAGCTCATGGCCATTTGTCTGTCCCTCCTTTTATCGGGACCGCCTGTCAGGCCTTCCTGTTCCGATCCAGCCCGACAATGCCACTTCTGTGGCATGCATCAAGCATCAGAGCAGAACTGAGCCATGGTGAAGGTCTTTCGGATCCTTGCATGGGCAGAGCGATAGGTGCCAGATCTATTGACAGTACCCATACCCAGAGAGGACATTCAGGCAACTGATTTCCTAAGCCGTGAAGGTCTAACTGTGGGAAAGTGGTGTCTGCACGCAGCTGTCTATGACCAGATCTGTCTATGGTGGGGCACTTCAGAAGACATGGATCTGACGGCTTCCAGACAGACTGTTCGTATCCAAGTCTCGCGATCCACTGGCAATATTCTGGAACCAATTTGTTTTATCTTATCTGTCCCCCACCCCTTTGCCTCTGTTACCAAGGTTGATCAAGAAGATCAAAGCGTAAAGCATCCCCTTCATTTTCATAGCTCCGGACTTCCCCAGAAGATACCCTTTTGTAACTCTCAGATCGTCTAGACCTGCAATCCCAGGGTCCCCTCTTCCACCAGCATTCACGGGCTCTCAATTTAATTCTGTGGTTATTGAGGCTGCAGTGTTAAAAGCCTCAGGTTTTTCGAAGCACGTCATCCACATCATGATTAAGGTACGAAAGCCATCATCTAATTGTATCTACCATCGTACCAGGAAGGCTTTTTTCCATTGTTGAGTCCAATAATACCGCTACCATGTCCTTTTCTCTTACATCCCTACTAGCATTTTTAGAGTCGGGCCTTGAATCCCGTTAGGCTCTTGGTTCTCTCAAAGGATAGGTGGTGTGCTCCATTCGGTTCCTCCCTGTTGCCCCCCTGTTATGATCCGGTGACCTAGGAGCCGCATGAGAGACGTTCTCAGGAGTAAGTGGTATCTGTACTGACCGCGAACCCTAAACTGACACCGCAACTAGAAGTAGCCGTGGGGTGTGCCTGACCCGTCCTAGACACCTCGACACAGCCGGAGGACTAAATACCCCTATAGGCGGAAATGGGAATTCTATCTTGCCTCAGAGCAGTCCCAAAGGATAGACAGCCCCCCACAAATATTGACTGTGAGTATAAGAGGAAAGACACACGCAGACAGAAAAACAGAATTTAGCCAAAGAGTCACTTCTAGCTAAATAGAAAAGGATAGGACAGAATTCTAAGCGGTCAGTATTAAAATCCTAAAAATATCCACAACAGAAAATACAAATATACTACATCTAACTAAAGACATAGCAAGTATATCTGCAACTCCTGAAAATCCAGCATGACTGAAAAATCCAGACAAAGTCTAAGCTGGACAAAAACACAAATGAATTGCACTGAATTACAAGCACACTGCATGTGTGCACAGAGACAAAAAACCAGACACTTATCTTAGATAAATTGGCAGCAGAGCATGAGGAACCAGAGAGAGAAGCAATCCCTCCAAGAACAATGGACAACTGGCACTGACTAATGAATCCAGCAGCCCTAAATACCCCAGTCAGGCCTGCAATCAGCAGGAACACCTGACCATGATTGCAAGCCAGGGACAGCTGCAATACCACCAACAACCATCGGAGGGAACCCAAGAACAGAATTCACAACAGTACGCCCCCCCCTTGAGGAGGGGGCACCGAACCCTCACCAGAGCCCCCAGGCCGATCAGGACGAGCCAGATGAAAGGCACGGACCAAATCAGCAGCATGGACATCAGAGGCAAAAACCCAAGAATTATCCTCCTGGCCATAACCCTTCCATTTGACAAGGTACTGAAGCCTCCGCCTCGAAAGGCGAGAATCCAAAATCTTCTCAACCACATACTCCAACTCCCCATCAACCACCACAGGAGCAGGAGGATCAACAGAGGGAACAACGGGCACCACATATTTCCACAATAAAGATTTATGGAAAACATTATGGATGGCAAAAGAGACCGGAAGGGCCAAACGAAAAGACAGCGGATTGATGATCTCAGAAATCCTATAAGGACCAATAAACCGAGGCTTAAACTTAGGGGAAGAAACCTTCATAGGAACATGACGGGAAGACAACCAGACCAAATCCCCAACCCGAAGCCGGAAACCAACACGCCGACGACGGTTAGCAAAACGCTGAGCCTCCTCCTGAGACAACACCAAATTGTCCACCACATGAGCCCAAATCTGTTGCAACCTGTCAACCACAGAATCCACACCAGGACAATCAGAAGGCTCAACCTGCCCCGAAGAAAAACGAGGATGAAAACCAAAATTACAAAAGAAGGGCGAAACCAAGGTAGCAGAACTAGCCCAATTATTAAGGGCGAACTCGGCCAATGGCAAGAAAGCCACCCAATAATCCTGATCAGCAGACACAAAGCATCTCAAAAAAGTTTCCAAAGTCTGATTAGTTCGCTCGGTCTGGCCATTTGTCTGTGGATGAAATGCGGAAGAAAAAGACAAATCAATGCCCAGCCTAGCACAAAAGGCCCGCCAAAACCTAGAAACAAACTGGGAACCTCTGTCGGACACAATATTCTCCGGAATACCATGCAAACGAACCACATGCTGGAAAAACAACGGAACCAAATCAGAAGAGGAAGGCAATTTAGGCAAAGGTACCAAATGAACCATCTTAGAGAACCGGTCACAAACCACCCAGATAACCGACATCCTCTGGGAAACCGGAAGATCTGAAATAAAATCCATAGAAATATGCGTCCAGGGCCTCTCAGGGACCGGCAAAGGCAAAAGCAACCCGCTAGCACGGGAACAACAAGGCTTGGCCCGCGCACAAGTCCCACAGGACTGCACAAAAGAACGCACATCACGCGACAAAGAAGGCCACCAAAAGGACCTACCAACCAAATCTCTGGTACCAAAAATACCAGGATGGCCTGCCAACACAGAACAATGAACCTCAGAAATCACTCTACTAGGCCATCTGTCAGGAACAAACAGTTTGCCCACTGGACAGCGGTCAGGTTTGTCAGCCTGAAATTCCTGCAGAACCCGTCGCAAATCAGGGGAAATGGCCGAAAGGACCACCCCTTCCTTCAGAATGCCGACCGGTTCCAGTACCTCAGGAGAATCAGGCAAAAAACTCCTAGAGAGGGCATCAGCCTTAATATTCTTAGAACCTGGAAGATACGAGACCACGAAATCAAAACGGGAGAAAAACAAGGACCATCGAGCCTGTCTAGGATTCAGCCGTCTGGCAGACTCGAGGTAAATCAGATTTTTATGATCGGTCAAGACCACAATACGGTGCTTGGCTCCCTCAAGCCAATGTCGCCATTCCTCAAACGCCCACTTCATAGCCAACAACTCCCGATTGCCGACATCATAATTGCGTTCAGCAGGCGAAAACTTACGAGAAAAGAAGGCACACGGTTTCATCAAGGAATCAACAGAATTCCTCTGAGACAAAACGGCCCCTGCCCCAATCTCAGAAGCGTCAACCTCAACCTGAAACGGAAGAGAAACATCCGGCTGACGCTACACCGGGGCAGAAGTAAATCGGCGTTTAAGCTCCTGAAAGGCAGAGACAGCCACAGAGGACCAATTCGCTACATCAGCGCCTTTCTTCGTCAAATCGGTCAGGGGTTTAACCACACTGGAGAAGTTAGCAATGAAACGGCGATAAAAATTAGCAAAGCCCAAAAATTTCTGAAGGCTCTTCACGGATGTGGGCTGAATCCAATCATGAATGGCTTGAACCTTAACCGGATCCATCTCTATAGATGAGGGAGAAAAAATGAAGCCCAAAAAAGAAACCCTCTGCACTCCAAAGAGACACTTAGACCCCTTCACAAACAAGGCATTATCACGAAGGATCTGAAATACCATCCTGACCTGTTTCACATGAGACTCCCAATCATCGGAAAAAATCAAGATATCATCCAAATATACAATCATGAATTTATCAAGATAACTCCGGAAGATATCATGCATGAAGGACTGAAAAACAGATGGAGCATTAGAGAGTCCGAATGGCATCACAAGGTATTTAAAATGGCCTTCGGGCGTATTAAACGCAGTTTTCCATTCATCACCCTGCTTAATACGAACAAGATTATATGCCCCCCGAAGGTCAATCTTAGTAAACCAACTAGCCCCCTTAATCCTGGCAAACAAATCGGAATGCAAAGGGTATTGAAACTTGACCGTGATCTTATTCAAGAGTCGATAATCAATACAGGGTCTCAAAGAGCCATCCTTCTTAGCAACAAAAAAGAATCCTGCTCCCAACGGTGAAGAAGATGGCCGAATATGCCCCTTCTCCAAAGACTCCTTAACATAACTCCGCATGGCGGTATGTTCCGGCACAGACAGGTTGAAAAGTCAGCCCTTGGGAAACTTACAGCCTGGAATCAAGTCAATAGCACAATCACAGTCCCTATGCGGTGGAAGGGAACTGGACTTGGGCTCATCGAATACATCCTGAAAATCAGACAAAAACTCTGGAACCTCAGAAGAGGTGGAAGAGGAGATTGACATCAAAGGAACGTCACTATGAACCCCCTGACAACCCCAACTAGTCACAGACATAGACTTCCAATCCAACACAGGATTATGTATCTGCAACCATGGAAAACCCAGCACAATAGCATCATGCAAATTATGCAACACCAGAAAACGACAATCTTCCTGATGGGCTGGCGCCATGCACATGCTCACCTGTGCCCAAAACTGGGGTTTATTTTTAGCCAAAGGTGTAGCATCAATGCCCCTTAAAAGAATAGGGTTCTGCAAAGACTGCAAGGGGAAACCACAACGCCTGGCAAATTCAAAGTCCATTAAGTTCAAAGCGGCGCCTGAATCCACAAACGCCATGACAGAAAATGACGACAATGAGCAGATCAAGGTCACAGATAACAGAAATTTAGGTTGTACAGTACTGATGGTAACTGAACTAGCGATTCTTTGTACGCTTAGGGCAGACTGAAATGACATGAGAAGCATCGCCACAATAAAAACACAACCTATTCTGACGTCTGAATCCTTGTTGTTCCGTTCTAGACAGAATCCTATCACACTGCATAGGCTCAGGCATCTGCTCTGAGGACAGCGCTCACAGTTCTGCGCTCCCGCAAGCGCCGATCAATCTGAATGGCCAGAGACATAGAATCACTCAGACCAACAGGCGTGGGAAACCCCACCATAACATCTTTAACAGATTCAGAAAGACCCTTTCTGAAAATTGCAGCCAAAGCTTCATCATTCCATTTAGTCAGCACAGACCATTTTCTAAATTTCTGACAATACAATTCTGCCGCTTCTTGACTCTGAGACAGGGCCAACAATGTCTTTTCCGCTTGATCCACAGAATTTGGTTCATCATATAATAACCCTAGAGCCTGAAAAAAGGCGTCCACATTAAGCAAGGCCGGATTCCCAGATTCCAGTGAAAATGCCCAATCCTGAGGGTCGCCACGCAACAGGGAGATGACAATTTTAACCTGTTGAATGGGATCACCAGAGGAACGAGGTTTCAGAGCAAAAAACAGTTTACAGTTGTTTTTAAAACTCAAAAATTTGGACCTGTCCCCAAAAAACAAATCAGGAGTAGGAATCCTAGGCTCTAAAAGCGGAGTCTGAACAATTTAATCCGAAAGACCCTGTACCCTAGCAGCAAGCTGGTCTACACGAGAAACTAATCCCTGAACATCCATGCTAGCACAAGTCTCCTCAGTCACCCAGAGGAAAAGAGGGAAGGAAAGAAAAAACAGGCTACAGAAAAAAAAATGGCTCAACACCTTTCTTCCCTTCTTCTGAGATGCATTTGACTCATTGTTGGCCAGTTGTACTGTTATGATCTGGTGACCTAGGAGCCGCATGAGAGACGTTCTCAGGAGTAAGTGGTATCTGTACTGACCGCGAACCCTAAACTGACACCGCAACTAGAAGTAGCCGTGGGGTGTGCCTGACCCGTCCTAGACACCTCGACACAGCCGGAGGACTAAATACCCCTATAGGTGGAAATGGGAATTCTATATTGCCTCAGAGCAGAGTCCCAAAGGATAGACAGCCCCCCACAAATATTGACTGTGAGTATAAGAGGAAAGACACACGCAGACAGAAAAACAGAATTTAGCAAAAGAGGCACTTCTAGCTAAATAGAAAAGGATAGGACAGAATTCTAAGCGGTCAGTATTAAAATTTTAAAAATATCCACAGCAGAAAATACAAATATACTACATCTAACTAAAGACATAGCAAGTATATCTGCAACTCCTGAGAATCCAGCATGACTGAAAAATCCAGACAAAGTCTAAGCTGGACAAAAACACAAATGAATTGCACTGAATTACAAGCACACTGAATGTGTGCACAGAGACAAAAAACAGACACTTATCTTAGATGAATTGGCAGCAGAGCATGAGGAACCAGAGAGAGAAGCAATCCCTCCAAGAACAATGGACAACTGGCACTGACTAATGAATCCAGCAGCCCTAAATACCCCAGTCAGGCCTGCAATCAGCAGGAACACCTGACCATGATTACAAGCCAGGGACAGCTGCAATACCAGCAACAACCACCGGAGGGAACCCAAGAACAGAATTCACAACACCCCCCTCCCATGGATCCATAGGTTCTCAGTCTGGTGTTGGACGCCTTCCAAGGCTCTCCGTTCGAACTTATTTCAAATATTTCTCTGCTTCTCTCCTGGAAAGTTGCTTTTCTGGTGGCAATCACTTTCATTAGTTTCAGAACTGGCAGCTCTCTCCTGTTGTTGTCCATTTCTCATCCTCCACCAGCACAAGGTGCTTCTTTCAGACATTCAAATTTCTTATTTGTAATCAGTGAAGGTCATCGTGCCTCTAAGTCTATTATTGCTCACTAAATCCACTCTGCCATTCTGGTAGTGTATCTGACAAAGAACAGAGCGCCCCCTTCCAGAGTTACAGCTTACTCCATACAAGCAGTTGGGGGCTTTCAGGCCCGTTCGTCATCACGCCTCTGTATTGCAGTTCTTCAAAGCTGTTACCTGGTCTTCTGTACATGCTTTGTCCAAGCTTTAAAGAGATCATGCGAGCCTGAGTAGAAAGGTACTGCAAGCGGAAGTTGATCAGATTTCGACCTGAGGAAATTGCTTCTGTTTTCCTGCATTTACTGGTTCTGTCTGTTCTACCACCTTTGGGGCTGTTTTTGTACATTTCATGGTCTCCTGTATACCCCAATGAAACAATAGAGAAAAGAACATTTTTGATACTCGCGGTAAAATCTTTTATAGCCTTCACTAGGTTGAACCGCACTCTTCCCGTCTTGTGCCTGTGTTGGGCCACTGTTGTGATTCCTTATCTATGTTACTTCTAAGGGTATGTGCACACGATAAGTAAATGCTGCGGGTTGGACGTTGCATACTTGTGCAGTGTCCAACCCGCAGCGGCCAGTTGTTACATCATAGTGGATGGGATTTCAAGAAATCCCATGCCCCCTATGTGTCCACAGATGCCCGCGGCTCACCCGCGAAGACAGACATGGTCAGTGGTCAGAATTGTAAAAATTGGCCTGGTCATTAATGTGCAAACCTCCCTCGGGGGCAAAGGGTTTAATGTTGACCTCGTAGTGGCAACAGCATACACCCATGGTTTCCTGTGTCCTTCAATGAAGACTTTGAGGAAGAGATTTTACGATGAGTACCCAAAAACTTCTTTTTGTTGATGATTTTTCTGTAGATCACTGATGAGTTGCATTCGCTGGACATCACCTTTATTATCTGCTGTTTTGTAAAATTATTGAATTTTCCCACACAACAGGCTTCCTCATGTCTTTCTTGTGAAGCTACTTCAGAGGACCAGATTCCACAGCTTAATGCCGCTCGTCTGCCTGTGTACCTAAATCTGGCACTTGCATATCTAAAGCTGGAACGTCCCGCTAAGACTCTGAAATGGGGAGAGAAGGCTGTAGCAATAGACAATAAAAATGTAAAAGCTCTGTTTCGCTGTGGACAGGTATGTATTTGTGGAGAAAACATTGGTGATCTGGTTGGTAATTTAAAGATTCTACAAATTGATCATAAATAATTCTCATTAATGTCTGCTGTACAAATTGCTGAATTTGCTCTCCCTAAGGCCTTATTCAGACGTCCTTTTTTGGCCCGCAGTGTTCTATCCATGTTTTAAAACGGGTGGGGAACCTCAGGCCTCAGGGCCATTTACGGCCCTTGATGACCTTTTATCGGACCCCCGGGCAGATTCTCAGGGTCCACATTCTTGGGCAGGGTGGTGTATTTTGATTGCCACCAGATCATTAATTTCTTCTTGCTCTGTTAGCACACACACAGTGTTCACTACTGAACATTGAAGGGCATGCAATGAAAGATTACGTCCTGACACCAGTGCCACAGTCAGGATGTACTTTGTGGGTGGAGTTTGTACGGCCCCCGAAGGATGGTATAAATATCCAAATGGTCCTTGGTAGAAAAAAAGACTCCCCACCCGTGTTTTAAAAGATAGAACACGTCCTTATGTCTGGGCATGTCATCATGTTTGTCTCCTTGGGAAGACTGTCCTATTTGCAGGTCAAAATCTTCGATTCAAGTCAATAAGTTCATTAAGGAGAAAAAAAACATGCACTCAGATGCCATCAAAGGGTATGTGCCCACCACGCAAACCTGTCGAATTTCTGAAGCAGAAGACTATATAAAAAAAAATGTTGGCGGTGCTTTCCTGAAGCATCTTTTCTGTTTTTGCTGCATTTTTATGTTTTTTAACTTGTATGTATAAAATAAAATAGTTGAGTGACTACCAAGCAGAAGCCTCCAGAACAATGGTCAAATCTCTGCTTTTATCCACTTTGTGTCTTTACAAATGTGAAGTAGTTAAACGAAGCTCAAAAGACTGAACAGATGCACAGCAAGTAGTTTTTACATTGGAGTGCTTATGTTCATTCTGTTCCACATTTATTTAGCATTATTTTCAGAAGGTTTACAGAGGGTACAAGCATGAAGAGACATTATACCCTCAGCGTCTTCCAGTGCTGTTTTTTTGCTTTGTTGTTTTGGGTTTTTTAACTATTTTATTGGGTAGAAGAAGCTTAAAAATATTTTTTGCATACTGGAAAAACGAATACCATACTAATGTGTAAAAATGGACACAGAAACCAAAAATGGCTGAAAATGTGGGCATGCTAACTGTAAAATATGTCCCTATAGCCACAGAAAAAGCTAGTAGCCACATCTAATGCATACATCAAATAGATGACGAACTGCAATTCCACATGCGTAATGTACATTCTCAAGTGCGGGAGGTGCAGCCAGCAATACATGGGCTTCAAAACCCGCAAACTATGAAAGAGTGTAAAAAAAAAAAAAACCCCCAAAAAAACCCATCATCATCAGGGGTTGCAAATCCTGCTGGCAGGAATCTATCAGGTTTTCCCAGCTTTTTTTTTCTATAATATGGAGATCTGCTGGGACTAAAATCAGTTGCTTTGAAAGTGTTAAAAACATAAAAATAAAAAAGCCTAATAGATGGTGATAGGAGAAAGTTGCTTTTGAGCAGGCAGGTGTTCTGGACATTAACACTTGATGTGCAACACCCAAAGGGGCTCAATTTAAAAATTTAAAGAATGATTTGGCGTATTCATACTAATCTATGCTCTTTTATATCCCTCAGCAGCGTTTCGGTTTCAGTCACGGGAGTGGCGCTGGCATGGGTTCAGTCACCGCTCTGTGCCTAGAGAGCGATGGCTGTAACCGCGCCCCGACACTGACTGACATCAGCTCATTTGGGCCATTAGGATCCGTCAGTGCAGGGGATGCTGCTACAGCAGCCGCTCTCTATACACAGAGTGGTGACTGAACCAGATCCTCCACTGTGACTGAAACTGGAATGCTACTGGGAGGAATAAAGTTCATTTCCTCCTTGCAGCAGAGGACCAAGTGCGGGCACCAGGCAGGTTTAGAATCTGCAGATTACCCCAATATCTGCAGCATAATAGTGTTTTTCTTGTGATCATTGGTCTCAGGCAATGAATGGCAGTCCACCCTGTATGACTGTCTATACCATGATGGCTCTGAATCCTCAGGGAGGAGCAACCACAGTAATCCAGAGTACAGCGAGAGCCGGGATGTAAGTGGATAAAGTACAAGACAAAACTGTAAATCAATCTGATCTGCTTAAAGAGGACCTGTTACAATGGTCAAAAGTGTCCAATGTTTACTTTGACTTTGCTGTTGTGTTTTTATTTTTTTTGTTTCACATCTCTGTTTTCAGAGATATAGGCCTTTTTACTTTGTGCTAATTTTTGTGGTCTTTACATGTGGATGTGGCTCACAGGGTAATAATGCAGAGCAGCCTAAAGACAGGCTCCAAAGACTCCTGTGAGCTCCGACTCCTTGTGAAGACCATAAAAATGAGCACTAATTATAAAAACTCATATCTCTGGAACTGCATGGTGGATTTTAAAAAGAACAATACACAACGAATACGCAGGAGCACTGGGAATCTAAAAAGAGCAAAAACTTGACCCGGTGACAGGTAATCTTTAACCCCTTCAGGACATTAGACATATCTATTAGTGATGAGTGAGTGTACTCGTTGCTCAGGTTTTCCCGAGCACGCTCGGGTGATCTCCGAGTATTTGTTAGTGTTCGGAGATTTAGTTTTCATCGCTTCAGCAGCATGATTTGCGGCTACTAGACAGCTTGATTACATGTGAGGATTCCCTAGCAACCAGGCAACCCCCACATGTACTCAGCCTGGGTAGTAGCTGTAAATCATTCAGCTGCCCTGATGAAAACTAAATCTCCGAGCACTAACAAATACTCGGAGGTCACCCGAGCGTGCGCGGGAAAACCCGAGCAACGAGTATACTCGCTCATCACTAATATCTATACGTCATTCAAGGGAAGGAGTGCCCGACCAATGAAGTCTGTATACGTCATGACGTTCATAGGACCACCATGACTAAACGCACGGTGATCGCATGAAGATGCCTTCTGTGTCTGATGGCAGGGTACCTGGACTCGTCTCCACAAAGCGAGGGGAAGGGTTGCACCCCCAAACCTCCCTATGCAACTATGATCGCTTTGATTGGCTGTTAAATTCACAGCGATTTCAGTGTTTCATGCCTGAAACACTAAGGTCCAGCCTATAATCGGTGCTGTATCATCACTGGATCTTAGGCTGATGGTAATGGCAGCATCACCAGCCCCAGCATTGAATGGTGCGATGGACACCAATTGCGCCAAGCAGTGTGCAGAGACACGGTCTGACCTCACAGTGACCGCGCTGCTCTGCCTCATTCCAGCATGGAGACATTGCAGGGTGGTCGCTGTGCTGTTCTGTCGTGGATCTGTTGTGCCTTGTGGTGTCACAGACTTTTTCAAGCCTATGACAACACTTCTGTTTCTGTTATTGAAAGAATAAATAAGTTCCTGATCCTTTCCTGACTTGTTCCTGTCCCCTGATTTTTCCTAGTCCACCCCAAACCCCTTTTTCCCCTCTCCCTAGCCCCCCTCCCCACGCCACTGTACCACCGAGAGCTGATCAGTACTTAATCACTCGAATTTTGGCAGTTTTATTCTTGAACGTGCGTCCTGCAGCTGACAAGCATTGGTACCCATGCTCGCTTTTTCCCAGGACATTTTTTTTTCCCTGTCCATTTCTTCTCCCCTCATTTCTTCTGCACCAACTTCTTGCGTGCTTCCTGCAGCTGTTGAGCGCTGGTCACTGACGCACATCACTGATCAGCATTCGGTTGTTTGGGGGGGTTTTAGTGTGGAAAAAGAATTGAATAAAAAATCATTTAGATTAGTTGATAGGACTAGATTAGGGACGGTAAAAATATACCATAGTAATCTGTGTCTACTACAGTATTTTTTTACTGAAAAAAGTCCGGGTTACTGTCAGATAGTAAAGCATAAAAAAAATATTTTAGATTAGGGACAGTAAAAATAGACTGTAATAATCTGAGTCTACTAAAGTATTTTTTTAATGAATTTAGTCAAGATTAGTGTCAGACAGTAATGTGTGAAAAAAAAAATGAATTCGTTGATAAATCTTTTAAGGACGTCCGTCTTGTAATTGTAGTTTCAGATTTTTAGTGGAAAATTCTTGTAATTATACTACAGATTTTTTTTCTACTGCATAGAACTACGATTAGCATAATTTAGTTGTTGGCGCTCAGTAATTTGTTTTTACTGTTGTCCTTTTAGTAACTTTTTTTATTATTTCAAATTTTTGTATTCTTTTTATTTTTTTCTAGATTTTATTCTTTTTTTTTTCTATTTTTTTCCTTTCTTCTTTTCTGAATTTAATTAAAAATAAAATGTTACACCAAACACTCACACACTTTCCTTGCCTACGAGGGAAAATATGCTACCTTCCTTATTTTTTTTTTTCCTCAAGTGATACCGAACCGCCACGCAGATGCCCCTGGATAGAAAATGACCCACCGCCCACCGTTGGTGTCCTCTTATAGACCTCATCTCCCGAAAATTGAGCCACATATTTCTGATTTTGTGGTCAGGAATCTAATTTGACACCACAAGCCTCACAGAAATTTACTTTTCTCTAGTCACCTTCCACAACAGCAGCATCAGAGGTTGTCTCCCCACCCTAAAGGGGGACAGGAAACACAAATAGGTTAAATACCCCTCCCCTTCCTGCAACCACCAGTGTTTTTCCTGTCTCTTATGGGGCATGAAGAGGTTCTCTGATGGTGCTGCCATGGCCAGCGATCTGGAGCACCCTAAGCTTACCTACTCAATGCACGGGCAGCCGAGGTCGGGGGCACCGCTCTCCTCCTCTGTGGGCTGCTTCCATCTCCATGCGACTCGGGACCCCTCCTGTTCCTCCTCGGAGGGTAAAGCAGGGCGGTGATGTGCGGCCAGGGTCCTCTTTTAGCTCCCCGGCGTCTTCCTCTCCACATGCCGGCTGGTTCCGGAGTCAGCTCGTACCGAAAGTAACGTTAATTCGAACTTCCGGTTCACTTCCTGGTGCGTTCCAGGTGGAATGCACGCGCTCCTGGCGTGTCCCGGGTGTACTCCGGAGCTACTCCCATGATTGGGGCGTTCCTTTCGGGGTTCGCTCCCCCTGAGGACCTGGGGGAGGAGGAGCACAAACACCAAACGCTGGGACCTCCATTGTATAAATCCTGGTCGGGGGATGCCTCCAGGTAAGGCCCATTGTCTGTGTCCATCTGTGACTGTTGACGGACTGACCATGGACAGCGACAAAATCCTCCCTTTCTGCCTCTGCAGAGCTCCTACTGTAAGTAGTGGATGAAGGTCCCTTGCTATCTGGGTTATGGCCTTATGGACCCTGCTCCTAAGAGGGAGTGCCCAGCCGCAAGTGTGGTGTATGTGCTACCAGGCTTCCCTCAGCATATAAGAAGCTTTGCCAGCCCTGCACTAATGATGTGTTGCATGCCGAACAGCCCTCCCTGTTGGACAGCATCAAATCCCTCATCAAGCAAGAGGTTCAACCCTCTATGTCCGCCTTTCCCAGGCCCCAGTACCACAACCCCCTCCTTCTAAAAAAAAAAAAAGGAAGATGGCAACTGTGGTATCTGATTCAGACTCGGGTGAAGTCCGTACCTCTGGTTCTATTTGGGAGAATGAGGTTTCCACTTCCACCCCCAAGTCCGATAATAAAAAATATTATTTTTCCTCCAAAGATATGGAGGAATTGATTAGTATGGTGAGAAGCACCATGGGAGACGAGATGTTTGGGGGGTTGAAACCTTAAAAAAATCACGTTTTTCCCATACACAATAACATCCAAAGCCTTATCCTTCTGGAATGGGCTCCCTGAGAAAGGGCTTTGCGTCCCGTCAGATTTAAAAAATCGTTTTCCCCTAGGTGGGAAATTCCCAAAGTGGATGATCAGGTGTCCAGAGTGGCTGAGAAGACGGCTCTTCCTTTCGAGGACTCGTCTCAGCTCAAAGATCCCATTGATCGTAAAATTGAGAGCTTGCTAAGAAATCCTCGGACACCTCCAGTAATCTGCTAAAGAGAAACGTGGCTTCCACCTGTGTCGCCAGATCTCTATTTCCAGGACGTCCCTCCTGACAGCACCACCAGGAGGTTGTCCTTCTTATCCTTGATAGGGACAGGAAACACAGAAGAGGTTAAATAGCCCCTCCCCACCTCCACCCCTCAGTGTTTTTCCTGTCCCTATCAGGGACAGACGCAGAGGAGCGATGGCACGGCTTACCGTGCTGAAGATCCACGTAACCGGTCGAGCAGGGCTCCCGGAGCAGTCTCATCCCTCTCCCGAGGGCTCTGAGCAGGCGGTGCAGGGCGCCGCATAATTGCGCTGATACCGCTGGAGGTCCCTCAGCGCCGGTCGAGCTGTGCTCCCGACTTCGGTGCATCCCTCTTCAGAGGGCTCTGCACCTTTTTGCTGCACCCGGATACCGGCGGTGATTCTCCCAACCCACGCCGGAGAGCGCGCTGGGTTGGGCCTGCGGGGGGCGTGCCGCGTCATCAGAGCGCGCCGCGTCGTCAGGGGTGCCGCGTCATCGGGACGCCGCGTCATCAGAGCGCGCCGCGTCTCTGGCGTGCCGCGTCACCGAGGCGACGCACTGGCGTGTGTGCCGCGTCTCTGGGGCGCGCCGCTGCAGCGACGCTGTAACCACCAATGGGAACTTCCGGTGGCGTTCCCGGGCAGCTCGGGGGACGCCGGAAGCAGGCGTCAGGCTGTATTATAACAGCTGAAGAAAAGAATCCCCGCCCAGCAGCAGTGGGCGTCAGAGACCCGCAGTAATCACCGGCAGCTGAGCTCGGAAGGAGGACGAATCAGATGTTTTGAAGACAGGTGAGAGCCCTATTTAATCAGAAACATCTGACTGCACACTGTTCCTAGAGAAATGGAGAGTGCAGATCGTCAGGAAACCCTGTCCTCAGAGCTCGCCCCCGATCATGATAAGGGGATGTCCAACCGCCCAGCATCAGGCCAAAAGCGCAGGACAAAATGCCCTCTATGCTCCAGCAGGCTACCAGAGGGGCATAGCAAGAAAGTATGTGATAAATGCATGGCAGGACTTCTTAAAGGAGAACAGACTTCCCTCCTGGATAGTATTAAAACTATGATCAGGGAAGAAGTACAGTCCACAGTATCAGCGCTGTTGCCAGTCGATTCTCCCCGCCCTAAGAGACCTAGGTGGGAGCAGGATCTTAGTTCAGAAGAAGGGGAGCTTTCAGCCTACTCCGTATCCGATTCCATGGAGGGAGAACGCTCTTCAAATATCCTCACAGAGGAAAAGAAGAGATATCTATTTTCTTCTGAACACACTGAGACACTACTACAGGCCGTCAGAGATACCATGAGAGTAGAGGAGGCCACAGAACCCCTTACAGTCCAAGACGAAATGTTTGGGGGGCTCAGAGCTCGTAGAAGCAGAGTGTTTCCCGTAAATCGTCATATTCAAGAAATGATCTTAGAAGAATGGGGCGATGTAGGGAAAAAACTGATAGTCCCAAGAGATTTCAAATATCGCCTGCCCTTTGATCCAGAGGAGACCAAAATCTGGGAATCTGTTCCTAAAGTGGATATACCCGTAGCCAAGGTCTCAAAAAAGACCGCCATCCCTTTTGAGGATTCCTCGGGTCTCAAGGATCCTATGGACAAAAGATCTGAAGATCTCCTCAAAAAGGCCTGGGAGGCCTCGGCTGCTGTCATGAAAACCAATATTGCGGCCACCTCAGTTGCCAGATCAATGTCCCTGTGGGTAGAGAAACTTGAGACCCAGATTAATAATAAAATGCCTAGAGACGAGATTCTAAAATCTTTACCACTGCTAAAGATGGCAACAGACTTTATGGCCGATGCCTCGGCAGAGTCAGTGCGGTTTGCTGCAAGGAACAATGCTTTATCCAATGCAGCGAGAAGAGCTCTGTGGCTCAGATCATGGTCCGGCGATACACAGTCAAAGAACAAACTGTGTTCAATACCCTTTTCTGGCCTTCACGTTTTTGGTCCAGTACTGGACGAGTTGCTTGAAAAAGCAGCGGATAAGAAAAAGGGTTTCCCAGAAGAAAAACCAAAAAACACGCCGCCCTTTCGTAGGTCTCGTTTCCATCCCAGACAGGACTATAGAGGAAAAGGGAAAGGTGGAAGATGGAGCTACCCGAAAGGTGGTAGAGGCAGAGGTACCTTTCAAGACCAAAAATCAAGATCTAATAAACAATGACGCCAATCTAGTGGGGGGAAGGCTTCAGTACTTCCTACAAGGTTGGCAAAACATCTCTCAGAACCCATGGATCCTAAGTTTGATAGAACGAGGATACAAAATAGAGTTCAGCCAAACACCTCCCAAAAGATTTTGCCTAACTCAGACCCAGTCTTTATCGACTCAGCAAAGACTTCTGAAGGATATTCAGGAACTTATCCAGATAAAAGCCATCATTCCGGTACCCCATGCCCAAAGGTTCAGAGGACACTACTCGAGTCTATTCTCCATAAAAAAACCAAACGGAGAATTCCGTACGATTATAAACCTAAAACCTCTGAATCGGTCAGTTACTTACAAACGATTCAAAATGGAATCTCTCAAATCTGCAATACCTCTAATCCGGGAAGGTTCAGTAATGAGCACATTAGACCTAAAAAGTGCCTATTATCAGGTTCCCATCTCCGCCTCACACCAACAGTATCTCAGATTCGCCATAAAAGACCAGGGCCAAATCCTGCACTATCAGTTCACATGTCTACCTTTCGGCATCTCGTCTGCTCCCAGAGTATTCACCAAACTCATGGCAGAAGTGATGGCGTTCTTGAGAGAGAAAGGGATACTTACCGTCCCTTATCTAGACGACATCCTGCTCATAGCGGACTCTCCACAACAGATGGAAGAGAACTTATCAACAACTATTTCACTCCTGGAAAAGCTAGGATGGCTAATAAATTTCAAAAAGTCAAGCCTCAAACCCGAAACAAGGAAATCATTTCTTGGGGTAATCCTAGACTCAGTTCAGGAACATACGTACCTCCCACTTCACAAGCAGGAGTCATTCAAAAAAGAAATCCAAAAATTACAAAAGCAAAAGCAAACATCCATAAGGAAAGCCATGCGAGTATTGGGCTTAATGACCTCTTGTATTTCCAGCGTCCAGTGGAGCCAGTATCACTCAAGACCCCTGCAGCAAGAGATCCTCTCGCTTTGGGACGGCAGGGACGTAACCCTGGACAACAAAATACGATTATCCCTGGATACAAAAGGTTCACTGTCATGGTGGACCATAACAGGAAATCTCGGGAAAGGAAGACCCTGGAGAACATCTCCGTCGGTAAATATCACTACAGATGCAAGTCACAGCGGCTGGGGAGCACACATAGAAGGGAATTACTCCCAGGGGACTTGGCCCGTATCAGTACAAACCAGGTCTTCAAATTACAGAGAACTAAGGGCAGTCTGGGAGGCCTTAAACGCATTCCAGGGAAGGTTAAAAGACCAACATATCCGTGTCTTTTCAGACAACTCGACTACAGTAGCCTTTCTACTTCACCAGGGAGGTCCAAAGCATCGTCACTTACAGGACCTATCGAACACAATATTCTCTTGGGCAGAGCAGACCGTCAGATCAATAACGGCGATACACCTGAAAGGAACCAAAAACCAGGTAGCCGACTTCCTAAGCAGGCAGAGACTATGTCCTACAGAATGGTCCTTAAACGACCAGATCTTCCTCCAGATAACCCAACGGTGGGGCTTCCCGGAAGTAGATCTATTTGCCTCAGGGAAGAACGCAAAGACAAAAAGATTTTTCTCACTAAACCCAGGAGACAGACCATCGGGAATAGATGCGCTAGCTCAGAACTGGGACATGAAGTTGGCTTATGCTTTTCCTCCATTGGCCCTAATACCGAGAGTATTGAGGAAGATTCAGGAGAGCCAGACATCAGTTATCTTGATAGCCCCATACTGGCCCAAAAGGAGCTGGTTTCCTCTTCTAAAGAGCATGTCCTGGGAGGATCCAATCCATCTACCAGCGGTACCAGACCTTCTGTCTCAAGGGCCCCTAGTCCATCAAAACCCGGGCCTTCTACAGTTAGCGGCATGGATCCTGAAAAAGAGATCCTAAGATCAAAAGGCCTCTCAGAACCAGTCATTGCTACTATTCAAAACAGTAGGAAACCGGTAACTGCCGCAATATACAGGAAGATATGGAAAAAGTTTTGTTCTCAGAGTACAGTTCCTGTATCGGTCTCTCATGGTCCAGATATTCCAAAAATCTTAGACTTCCTCCAGTCAGGTTTCGATAAGGGACTAAGGCCTAGTACACTGAAGGTACAGATCTCGGCCCTCAGTTCCTTCTATGACTTCCAACTAGCCTCCCATCCTTGGATAGTGAGGTTCGTCAAGGCCATTCAGAGACTTAGGCCTACAATTCGCAGTTCAGTGCCTCCCTGGGACCTAAACTTAGTGCTAAATGAACTTTGTAAAGCACCTTATGAGCCATTAGGTCAGGCAGACCTGAAAGCCGTAACACTTAAAGCCCTTTTTCTAGTGGCAATAACGTCAGCACGTCGCGTTGGTGAGATCCAATCTTTCTCTATTAAACATCCATACTTAAAAGTCCAGGATGACTGTATCATCCTTAAACTAAATCCCGGGTTCCTTCCTAAAGTGGTTACAGACTTCCACAGAAGTCAAGAGATTGTTCTACCTACATTCTGCCAGAACTTCAGTAATGACAAAGAGCGATTTCTCCACGCTCTAGACGTAAAAAGAACAATTCTACACTACTTGGAGATTACAGATAGCTGGAGAATTGACTCTAACCTCTTCATCCAGATGACCGGGAAAAACAAGGGGAAAAAAAGCATCCAAAGCTACTCTAGCAAGATGGATTAAATCTACCATCACGGCAGCCTATATCTCGGCAGGAAGAACTCCTCCAGAAAGTCTCAAGGCACATTCGTTGAGAGCAATCTCAGCCTCATGGGCAGAAAGCGCTGGGGCTTCTATGGACCAAATATGCAGAGCTGCAACATGGTCGAGGTCAAATACCTTTTGTAGACATTATAAGTTAGATGTAACTGTGAATCAACAGACTACATTTGGGAGGAAAGTCCTCCAGGCTGTAATCCCGCCCTAAAAAATAAAGGAGTTATTTGGTATTTCTCCTGGTGGTGCTGTCAGGAGGGACGTCCTGGAAAGTAGGAATTAGTCCTACCGGTAAGTATGTTTCCAGGAGTCCATCATGACAGCACCCCTTATATACCCTCCCTTGAGTTCCCCTCTGATATGTGATGTAAACATGGGAAGAAGGGAATTTCAATAAAATAGAGTTGCATCCATCCTGGTGTGGTACTTGGAAAATCACTGAGGGGTGGAGGTGGGGAGGGGCTATTTAACCTCTTCTGTGTTTCCTGTCCCTATCAAGGATAAGAAGGACAACCTCCTGGTGGTGCTGTCATGATGGACTCCTGGAAACATACTTACCGGTAGGACTAATTCCTACTTTCGCTGGCTCCGTACATTAGAAGACCACATTACTCAGGGAATTTCTAGGGAAGAGATACTTGACTCTTTCCCTCCTTCAGAAAGCCGATGATTCTGCGGAATCTGTACGTGTAGCAGCGAAATCAGCAGTCCTCTCCAACTCCGCTAGGAGAGAGCTCTGTGCCTGAAGTCATGGAGTGGCGATGTAACCTCTAAGGCTAAGCTCTGCCATTCCCTTTCAGGGACACTATGTTTTCAGCCCAGCTCTCGGTGAGATTTTAGGAAAAGCTACGGACAAAAAGAATTCGCTCCCTGAGCAGAAAAACCCTAAAAATGTTTTTTCACCACTCCCGAGATCTGTCTTCGCAGAGGGAATATAAAGGGAAAGGCAAATCGGGCAGTTGGAGCTTTCCAAAGGGTGGTAAGGGCAAAAATATCCTTGTCCCCCACCACCAGCAAACTCCTGACAAACAATGACTGCTCTCCTGTCGGGGGTCGACTCTCGGGCTTCCTCCCTCAGTGGCAATCCATCTCCACGAACCAGTGGGTCCTCCGTGTCATTCAGGATGGGTTGAAACTAGAGTTCGAGAGTTTTTTTTTTTTCCCCCTCAATGCCTGGGAATTTCCTCACTACAGAGTCTACACCTTCAAGACTCCTTACTGTTAGATATTCAAGGTAGTCAAGAAACCCTCAGGGAAGCACAGAGTCATCATCAATCTGAAATCCCTGAATCAAGTGATCGCATACAGACGATTCAAGATGGTGTCGATCAAATCAGCAATCTCACTCATTGGACAGAATTGGGTAATGGCTACAATAGATCTGAAGGATGCCTATTACCATGTGCCAATCCACCCAGATCACCGAAGTTGCTCAGATTTGCAGTTTCCCATGGTCATCAGGTCAGCCATTACCAGTACAATGTCCTCCCGTTTGGCATTTCATCAGCACCGCGGGTATTTACCAAGATTAAGGCAGAAGCAGTAATCTTCATTTGTCATCAGGGGATTTGCATCATTCCGTATCTAGATGACTTTCTCGTCGTCGCACTATCCCTTGCCTAAATTTAGATGTGGCAAAAAACTTGGAGATCCTGGAATCCCTGGGCTGGATCCCAAATTTGGAGAAGTCGGATCTTCATCCTTCATCAAGGAAGAAATTCCTGGGAATTCTCTTGGATTCAGGAAAAAAGCATCCTTCTTGCCCAAAGATCGTCAACTCGATCTTTTTCAGAGGATCTCCAAGTTCAGAGACCAGGGGGTTCCTACCCTGAGGGACTCGATGTCTATCCTAGGATCACTGTCATATACAACAACAGTCGCACTCAAGAAAGAGGTTTTCAGATTTTTAGTTTAGCTGAAAAACGTGATTTTCTTTATTGCAAACACCATAATAAAGGTATCACCGCAGTGTTTCAAGGTAGGTAACGTTTCGACCCACAAGGTCTTCCTCAAACCTTACTTATAGTTGTAGAGACAGAGCGAAGGGCACAGATCCCTGGAGGGGTGTAGGAGTCCCGTTAGGGGCTATAGCAGCGAAAGCACCACCGCAGACACCAGTGCTTTCGCTGCTATAGCCCCTAACGGGACTCCTACACCCCTCCAGGGATCTGTGCCCTTCGCTCTGTCTCTACAACTATAAGTAAGGTTTGAGGAAGACCTTGTGGGTCGAAACGTTACCTACCTTGAAACACTGCGGTGATACCTTTATTATGGTGTTTGCAATAAAGAAAATCACGTTTTTCAGCTAAACTAAAAATCTGAAAACCTCTTTCTTGAGTGTGACTGTTGTTGTATATGACTATATTCTGGAGTGTCCCTCCATGTTCAGTCTGCACCACCAGTATTGAGAGTGCACGTCTTGTTCTTTAACATTATATCCTAGGATCACTGACATCATGCATTCAGGCAGTTTCCTTGGCTCAAGCCCATACACGAGTCCTCCAGACTCATGTTCTGCTGTCTTGGAAAAGGCATCAAAATTCTTTGACCAGGAGAGTTCCCCTTCCCGGTCATGTGAAGTCTTCTCTTTCATGGTGGCTAAACTACCGGAACCCCCAGCCGGGAGTCAGCTGGGATCAGCTTTCCCTGAAGATACTCGCTTCAGACCCCAGTCAGAGAGGCTGGGGCGCTGTGGTAGAGAAAACCCACTTCCAGGTCCCAGAAATCATGACCCAGTTCCTCAAACCTCAAGAGGACTGACAGCAGTAGAGGAGGCATTGAAAGCCGCATTTGCCCTTGTACAAGGTCATCATGTACGTGTCTATTTCGACAATATGACCACAGTGGCCTACCTCCGACACCAGGGAGGCACGAAAAACGCCAGCTGGAAATCAATCGCTGCAAGAATTGCACATCACAGCAGTCCATCTAAAAGGGTCCACCAGTGTCCAGGCGGACTTCCTCACCAGAAAGGATGTCCATATGGGGGAGTGGTTCCGGGACCAAGCAGTCTTTCTATCCCTTGTGTCAAGATAGTGTCATGATCCAGTTCTGAGTTTATGTTCAGCTGTCTTGTCTCTGGACTGGTCATGTGGGAGTTAATCCCCTCTGCCTCACTTTCAAACTGGCTGAGCTATTTAAGTCCTCTGCAGCCTATGGGCCAGTGTCAGCTATAGTTCATGCTGCACGGCTTGAGCACCTGACCTGTTCACTTGTACTAGTGTTCCTTTTTTGCCTCTGACTGCCTGTACCCGTTTATGACTTGTTCTGACCTCTGGCTTGTATCCCGACTTCGTCTTACGACTCACGTTTTGGTTACCACGTTCCCAGTAGGCTCTGACTTCTTGCTTGTCCCTGACCATTCTTCTGACTTCCCCTGTGTACTGCGCTTATCTCTCTGTGTATGACCTTGGCTTGTCTGACTTCTCTTTCATTACCTGTGACACCTGTGTTGTTGTTCAGTATTGCTGCGCTGTGTGTACAACCTCTTTTCCTTAACCAGCACCCCCTGGTGGAGGTTGCACTATACTGCACTGCAGCAGCACATTACAGATAGATCCACATCTGGAATTCCCTATTTGCCAGTGGCCAGAACGCGAAGGTGAGAATGTTCTTTTCCCTCAGTCCCGCAGATAGAGCACGAGGATTAGACGCCTCTTCTCACCCTTGGAGGTTCAACCTGGCCTGTGCCTTCCCACCGATCCCGATTCTATCAAGGACCCCACAGAAGATATGGTCAGATAAGGTAACCACGATTCTGACTGCTCCCATGTGGCCGGGAAGAAGTTGGTACAGCCCTTTAATGGACATGGCCCAGGAAGGTTCGCTACTTCTATCCCAGGGAGTTGACCTCCTTCACCAGGGCCCCCTGTTACACCCGGACCTTCACAGGTTGAATCTTGCGGCCTGGCTACTGAAGCCAGAATCCTAAAAGCTAAAGGGCTTTCAGATAAAGTGATTCCAACTCTCCAGAATAGTAGGAAGCCAGTAACCAACGCCATTTATGGCAAGGTTTGGAAGAAATTCTCGTCCTGGTGTTCTCCAAATGTTCCTGATCCCTTTCATCCTTACATTGCGCAGATTCTGGATTTTCTTCAAAAGGGGCTGAATCTAGGTCTTACACCTAGTACCCTGAAAGTACAGGTGTCAGCTCTTAGCTCTTTCTTTGACCAGAACTTGGCTAGTCAACGCTGGATTAAGTGTATCATCACCTCAGCGGCTAGAATCCGACCTAGGCTTTGTAGCCGAATTCCCCCCTGGGATTTAAATTTGGTGCTTAACAGTTTAACCAAAGATCCATCGTGTTTAAAAAACCTTACCCTTAGAACCTTAGAACTGTCTTTCTCATAAGCAGTTACTACCGCTTGACATGTAAGGGATCTGCAGGCCCTATCAATACAGGAGCCCTACTTAACAGATACTGCAGATAGCATTATTCTCCGATTAGATCCCCCTTTATGCCTAAAGTAGTCTTGGACTTTCATAGAGGTCAGGATATTGTGCTACCCTCATTCTGCCCAGATCCTTCTAATATGAAGTAAGAAACCTTTCACACCCTTGATGTTCGCAGAGTGGTTCTCTACTACCTCCAACAAAGAGCTGGAGGATTGACCAAAACGTATTCATTCAGCCCTCAGGACGAAATAAGGACAAGAAGGTGGCTAAGAATACGATCGCCAATTGGATCAAACAAGCTATCTGCCTGGCATACTCATCAGAGAGTCTATCTCCTGCATCACTGAAGGCTCATTCTACACGTTCAGTATCGGCATCGTGGGCAGAGAGGGGACACATCTATAGAGCAGATATGCAGAGCCGCCACCTGGTCTTCTGTTCATACGTTTACCAGACACTACAGACTAAGTTTTAATAGGGATTTAACATTCGGCAGACGAGTTCTGCAGGCTGTAGTCCCTCCCTAAGATATTAGTTGTTGGTATTACTCCGATGCTGCTGTCGTGGAAGGTGGCTAGAGAAAATAGAATTAGTCTTACTGGTAATTCGGTTTCTAGGAACCTTCCACGACAGCACTAATTTCCCTCCCTATCTGATTTTCTTATTGGATGATTCCTGCACTTTCGTGGTAACTACTCATGCTAGTGTGTCCAGAAAAAACGCTGGTGGTTGCAGGAAGGGGAGGGGTATTTAACCTCTTTGTGTTTCCTGTCCCCCATTAGGGCGGGGAGACAACCTCCAATGCAGCTGTCGAGGAAGGTTCCTAGATATCGAATTACTGGTAAGACTAATTCTATTTTTCTCTGATAATTTTGTAGACCTCATGGTGTCCCAGACAGATTTGTACGCCTAACAATTTTTATCGCAAAATCCCATTAGATTATTTGCCAACTGGACCCCTGTAGACTCCATAGAAATGATGACGTTTTTAGGCCTTGTTCTTCACATAGAGATAGTGAAGAGGCCAGAAAATCTGCAATATTAGAGTGTTAATGTTTTATACAATACTCCACTGTTCTACATGTGTATGCCCGGATACGCTTTGAGGCCATCCACAAATTTTTGCATTACAATGATAATGCACGGTGTCCTCCCCAAGAAGACCCCCAACTTTCATCGACATTGAGCACTTTAGCAACAAGTTTGCTGAGGTATACGTTCCCCAAAAGTACATCTGCTTAGATGAGTATCTGATACATTTCAAGGGGAGGCCCAAATTCCGGCAATACCTGCCCAGTAAGAGGGCCTGGTATGGAATTATATTCTACAAGCTGTTAAAAGTACCTCAGGGTACATACTGGTTTAGAGTTTATGATGGAAAGGACACCCAGATTCCCCCTCCCCCCCCCCGGATGCCTCAAAGTCCTGGGAGTGAGTGGGAAAATTGTGTTAGATTTGGTGCACCCACTGCTCGATCAAGGTTATCACCTCGACGTAGATAACTTTTATACCGGCATCTTACTGTTCAAGTCTCTCTCTGCTAGAGATACCGCAGCTTGCTGTACTGTGCGCAAATATCAAAGAGGACGCCAATTTTGCAACTGCTCAGAAAGGGTGAGAACAGCCCAACGTAGCGACAACATGCTGGTGGTCAAGTACAAAGAGAAGAGCGATGTCCTTTTCTTGACCACTATACATGGTCATAGCAACACCACCACCGCTGTACAAGGTACCACTACACAGGTCCTCAAACTGTGTCCTAGGGTACAACAAGAACATGAGGGGATTTGATCTCTTTGATCAAGTCCTCCAGCCCCATGAAAAAAGTTAAGGTGTGGTTGACAAAGCTGGCCGTGCACATCTAACAGATGGCATTGTATAATGCTTTTATGCTATCACGATGTGCAGGCCAGACAAGGAACCTTCTTTCAGTTCCAAGAGGTAGTGATCAAGGCCCCAATATTTAGAAATCAGGAAGGAGCGGCCCCAGTATTTCCAGAACTAAAGGTGCACAAGTTGTACAAGAGCAACATTTCCCCGGTGAGGTCCCTCAAACTGAAAAGAGACGAAGGTCATAAAAAAGGTGCAGTGTGTTTCAAAAGAGGGATACAAAAGGACACCATTTATCAGTGTGACACCTGCCCCAACAAACCTGGCCTGTGTATGAAAGACTATTTCCTGGTCTACCATTCATCCAAGGACTACTAAATTTATTTTGAACTTGCTCAACTCACATATGCCAACCTGATGCACGCTACACTACTTATGTTTGCCAACCTGATGCACTCTATACTAACATATGGCAACCTGGTGCACTTTGCACTACTCATTTATGTCAACCTGATGCACTCTTCACAACTTACGTATGCCAACCTGATGCACTCAACACAACTCACGTATGCCAAGCTGATGCACTCTACACAGCTCACATATGCCACCACATTATAAAATTCATGTGCCAGGAAAACACTAAATCAATTCCATTATAAAGTCATTGGTGGGGTGTGAAGCACCTGGGGGGGTTCAAGGTGCTCACCACACATCTAGATACATTCCTTGAGGGGTCTAGTTTCCAAAATGGGGTCACTTGAAAGGGGTTTTCACTCTTTAGGCAGATCGGCTTTCTAAACGTGACATGGCGTCCGCTCTCGATACCAGCTAATTTTGAGTTCAAAAAGTCAAATGGCGCTCCTTCCAAGCCCTGCCAAACAGTAATTTTTACCCTACATATGGGATATCAGCGTACTCGAGAAAAATTGCACAGCATATTTTGTTTGGTTTTTTTTCTTGTTGCCATTGTGAAAATAAAAAAATGGAGTCTAAAGTAAAATTTTTGTGGCAAAAAAAGTTATTTTTTTCCTTCCACGCAGCCTCAGTTTCTGTGAAGCCCCTGAATTGTTAATAAACTTCTTGAATCTTTTGTTCTGAACACCTTGAGGGGTTCAGTTTTTATAATGGTGTCAATTATTTAGGGTATTTTCTGCCATATAGGCCCCCCAAAGTCACTTCAAAGGTGATGTGGTCCTTTAAAAAAAAAAAAAAAAAAAAAAGGTTTTGTAAATTTTGTTGGAAAAATATTAGAAATCGCTTGTCAACCTTTAACCCTTCTAACTTTCTGACAAAAAAAAAAGTTTAAAAAATGATGCTGATGTAAAATAGACATGTGAGGGATGTGATTTATTAACTATTTTGTGTGATATATTTCTCTGGTTTAAGGGCATAAAAGTTTGAAAATTTCTCCAAATTTCCGACATTTTAAGAAATAAACGGATGTTTTATTGACCAAATTTTACTGCTATAGTGAAGTACGATGTGTCACAAACAAAACTCTTTGAAATAGGGGGATCCGTTGAAGTGTTCCACAGTTATTACCACATAAAGTGACACTGGTCAGTATTGTAAAATTTGGCATGTTCATGAAGGTGAAAACAGGCTCAGGGTGAAAGGGTTAACTGCACTTGCTGTCCACCATGGTGTCAATAGATTTACAGATTCCCTTTAATGGGAATATACCGTCTCGGTTGTTTATACCATAAATGTCTGTTATATGTCTGATTTGCCTCTTTCTATAAACAGAAGATCGATATGATCAGAGAAAGCTTTGGCCCGCAGCGCCCAATGCTCCTCTTAGTTGCTCAGCCCTGTTCCTCCAAAACCAGCTTCTCCACCATGACAGAAGATCAGCTCTCCACCCTCCTGTCAAGATCACACCTCACCACTTGCATGCTTGACCCACTCCCGTCTCACCTCATCCTTAACTTCGCCACAGTCTTCATCCCAACTCTAACACACCTCTTCAACCTCTCACTTACACATGGTGTCTTTCCCTCATCCTTCAAACATGCCTCGATCACACCCATCCTCAAAAAGCCCCCCCCTCGACCCATCCTCTGTGTCTAGCTATCGCCCGATATCTCTTCTCCCTTATGCCTCAAAACTACTGGGACAGCATGTCCATCTTGAACTGTCCTCCACCTCTCCTCCTGCTTCCCTTTTGACCAGTTACAATCTGGCTTCCGATCTCATCACTCAACTGAAACTGCCTTAACTATAAAGTCACCAACGACCTACTAACCACCAAAAGCAAACGACACTACTCTGTCCTCCTTCTCCTGGATCTGTCTTCTGCTTTTGACACTGTGGACCATTTCCTCCTGCTACAGATTCTCTCATCTTTTGGCATCACAGATTTAGCCCTATCCTGGATCTCATCATATTTAATAGACCGAACATTCAGTGTCTCCGTCTCCCACACCACCTTTTCACCTCGCCCCCTGTCTGTGTTCCTCAGGGCTCAGTTCTAGGACCCCTACTCTTCGCCATCTACACCTTCGGCCTGGAACAGCTCATAGAATCCCACGGTTTGCAGTATCCTCTCTACGCCGATGACACGCAGATCTACCTATCTGGACCTGACCTCACCTCCTTACTGACCAAAATCCCACAATGTCTGTCTATTTCAGCCTTCTTTTCTGCTCGCTTTCTAAAACTGAACATGGACAAGACAGAATTCAACTTCTTTCTCCTATCTCACTCTACCCCTCCACCAGACCTATCCATCAATGGCTGCTCACTTTCCCTAGTCCTGCATGCTCGGTGCCTCGGGGTGATCCTCAACTCTGCCCTCTCTTTGAAGCCACATATCCAAGCCCTTGCCTCCTCCTGCCGCCTCAAACTCAAAAATATTTCCCGGATCCGCGCATTCCTTGACCATGAAACCACAAAAACACTAGTGCATGCCCTTATCTCCCACCTCGACTACTGCAGCCTCCTACTCTCCCTCTCCCCTCTAGCACTCTGCTGCCCGACTAATCCACCTGTCTCCTCGCTATTCCCCAGCCTCTCCCCTCTGCCAAGCCTTTCACTGGCTTCCTATTGTCGTGAGGCTCCAGTTCAAAACCCTAACTATGATATACAAAGCCATTCACAACCTGTCTCCTCCATACATCTGCGACATGGTCTCCTGGTACTTGCCTACACGCAACCTTTGATCCTCTCAAGATCTCCTCCTCTACTCCCCTCTCATCTCTTCTTCCCACAACCGCATACAAGACTTGTCCCGTGCTTCCCCCATACTCTGGAACTCTCTACCCCCACACATCAGACTCTCGCCTGCCTTGGAAACCTTGACCGACCTCTTCCGACAAGCCTTCAGCCTGCAGTGATCCTCTGTCTACTGAACCGCCGCACAACCAGCTCTACTCTCTCCTAGTGTATCCTCACACATCTCCTGTAGACTGTGAGCCCTCGCATGCAGGGTCCTCTCGCCTCCTTTACTTGTGTGTGCCTTATTTTTGGCTCATGTTTATTGTACTTGTCTATATTTGCTTCTTTTGACATGTAAAGCGCCAAGGAATAAATGGCGCTATAAAAATGTCTAATAATAATATATACAGGTACAAACACTAGGACCCACATCGATCTCATAAAAAATGAAGACGTAGAGAGCAAGTGAAAGTCATGCACGGGCACCTCTCTGTTCCTAATAACATGCATAATAGTGAAACACCGCATGTATCAGATGCTTATGACATAACATGTCAGCCCCTGCCTCCTCCTCGGAGTGCTGCTCTTATCGGAACAACTTCCTGCAGCAACTTATCCCCAGAGTTAGTGATACAAGGGTGCTGAGCCTTTCACTGCAATCATCTGTACTCCAAATGAGTATACTCTGATATCAATGCAGCTCATGGCATGCAAATAGACTGGAAAAAAGCAGGGTGCAGAAGGCATTTAGCATGCAAATTTGTTTATTTTTTTTTTACAGGAATGAAAGCACATCGTCTAACGTGATTCGCAAAGTCATAACTTTCTATGCTGAACAATATTTTATTAGTGATGAGCGAGTATACTCGTTACTCGAGATTTCCTGAGCATGCTCGGGTGATCTCTGAATATATCAGTGTGCTCGGAGATTTAGTTTCTGTCACCGTAGCTGCATGATTTGGGGCTGCTAGGCAGCTTGAATACGTGTGGGGATTGCCTGTTTGTTACGAAATCCCCACATGTATTCAGGCTGTCTAGCAGCCGCAAATAATGCAGCTACGGCGACAGAAACTAAATCTCCGAGCACTAACAAATACTCAGAGGACACCCTAGAATGCTCAGGAAATCTCGAGTAACGAGCATACTCGCTCATCACTATTTGTTATACAACGAAAACAAATTAGTTTCTGTTTAAAGGGCCTTCAACATATAAAAACATTTAGCTGCTCTTTAAAATGGGAAGTTCCAACAACAGAAGTGACTTTTCTTGCTGCAGTTACACGACTCTGTTCTGTATGTTTCGATGACCTGAGGATAAATGTTTAGTTCTCGTCCTCTCTTAGGCTTGTCTTGAGTTGAGAGAGTATGAGAAGGCACGGACCTTCCTTCTGAGGGCTCAAAAGTTGGAACCGTTTAATCAGGAAATCAACAGTGAGCTGAAGAGGTGGTCAAGGTATTAATTATTTTAGAATATAAGGAATTTATATGCCGAGATTGAATTTTATCAAGGCTTCCCATGGCTTTGAAATGCAAATAGAGCAAGATTTGAGCTTGATTTTGAATAGCAGCCGATAAGATCCAATAAGAGACCAGGAAACTTCAAGGAAGAATATTATATACTGTAAGATCTGCAGACAAAGACCCTAAGTAGCGGAGTTATCAAATGTGTACCGGGCCTCCATGGCCCATCACCACCTATGTACATAACAATTTTCTGGGGGAGGGGTAAAGACGACAAGCCTGATGGGTGATATTTATCTTCTATTTTACAGTTATTACAAGGAGTACATGGATCAGCAGAGGCAGATGTGTGTCCGTATGTTTGTTCCTCAGTCCTCCACAACCATTAATGGAGAGAGCCATTGATTTCTCTGCTCCTCTTTTCCTGCTCGTTGGCGGTCTGAATGACAAGGTGTTTAGTGAATCTTTATTTGTTCTTGTATAACACAGTATTACTGATTGTTTGTCTTGTTTATGTATGCAATATAGTTCTATGCTTTATGAGAATAATAAAGCTTGCTGTTCTTGTTGAACAGTGTTTTGTTTCTTGTTTTGAAGTTCTTATCTTTTTTTTGGAAGAACCAACTAAACATTGGAGGTTGAGGAATTATTCAAAATCTTGTTGTTTTTTTTGTGGTAGTTACACTGTGCTATTGTGTCTGACTAAAAATATGCCAAAGTTGCATGTTGTAGATTTCCTGATTTTCGAGAAGTGAGACTTAGCAGGGACCCAGACTTACAAATGCATTTACTCATGGGGAAATTCTAAAACACTCCACAGCTGAACATGGGGGGGGAACTAAAATAATACAAATAGACGTGCGTCTCCTGGTGCCCAGATGGCTTCTCTGGTCACCTTCAGATCTCTGAACACGTGTCACATCTACAGTCTGTGATGTCAATGTGCAGAGGACCATAAGAGCATTTCCGTGACGGTACCCGGACAGGAGTCTAGTGTTTCACAATAAAAATAAGAAAATCCAACACAAATCTGGAATTGACATGCTGTGGATTAAAAAACAAAACAAACCAACAACGCTGCTGGGTAATTTCTGCCTGGAAAGTTTTCACATCTTGTTCATGACATTTGCTTGGATCTCATCCACAGTGCTGCTACAGTATTCCACTGGGTCACTAAGTTATCCAGGGATCTGATCACACAAGGCATCAATATCGTGGCCTGCTGTACAATCTGCATTGGTCATTTTGTGGCCATCTTGCTTCTTTAGGTGACTACTCATTGCAGTCTGGTACCTCTATATTCCCTGAGCGATCCTGTCAATCATGCCTTCTATATGACTAATTTCTCCATTATAGATCCCATACTGCAGAGACAGTAGTTACATATAAGCAGCAAGCTGAAACATAAGGGAGATAAATGTATTGTATTAATAGGAATCAGCAGGTTTTGCTATGCAATCTGAGAGCAGCATGATGTAGTGGCAGAGACACTATTTCCAGTGATGTGTCTATTACTAGGCTGTGTTGTCTTAGTCTCAACAAAACACTAATTTTATTACAATCACTGTAGGACTAGGTGTCTCGTACCACATAGTCTACTTTTCTGTATAATTCCGCACCCAAAACCGGCAGCTTTCTGTCAATGTACAGTGTACACAGGAAGCTGTCAATCAATGGTGTGGGCGGGGTGATACAGAGCTCAGCATACTGAAATAAAATAGTGTCTCATTGCTGGAATCAGGGTCTTTGCCCCGACACCATGCTGCTTTGAGATGAGGTAGCAAAAAGCCTGGTTACAGATTCCATTTAAGTAATTGGCATATTTTACATCACTAAGTTGTACCACCCAGCTGAGAATACGGCTTTCTTCTGTGCTTATGACAAGTCGCATCTTTGGCAATGTGGGTAGTGGAATAAGGGGCTAGGTGGGACCAACACTAATTGCGTAACTTAACCCATTCAAAGCCTTTGACGTGCCCATATGTCATGGTCGGGTAGGGGTTCCCAACCTTTGGCATATGGGCACGTCATGTCGATCGTGCGCGGCACAGGAACCGTGCCTGCTCGATTGCCACCAATAAAGTTTGCCTTACATGATAGCTGAGCCCTGGCCGAAACTGTCAGGTGCGGTGTCCGCGCCGCCTGCTGTGTAACCCCAAAAATATCAATCACATAATTTGGGGGGCTAGAAGAGTGAGGGAACTCCCTCTCCCTTCCGATCAGTGCCCCTGCAACGTCATTGCGAGTGCTCGATCTTAGTCATGGCAATCCAAGGTCGTCACGATGACCTCCAAGTCAGGCAGCTACGGCAAGCCTGTTAGACCATGCCAGGGGCATGCCCCAAGAGGCTTCTGTCAGTGTAATGTTGGTGCATTATATCAACGATCAGCCTAATAAAAGTTAAAGTCCATTAGCTGGACGAAGTAAAAATATTTTTAAAAATATCACAAAATAAATTAAAATGCAAATAATAATATACCAATATTATACCAATTTTATACCAAGGTATATTTGTGTAAAAACAAAAATAAATAAAAAAGTACACACATTTGGTATTGCCACGTATGGAACGGCCCGACCTATAAAACTGTCACACTAGTTAAGCCCTTCAGTGAACATCGTAACAAAAAATTAATAAAAAATGTGGGAAACAAACATGGTTTTTCACCACACTGCCGGACATAAAGTGGAATAAAATTCGATAAAAAAAACTGAATGGAAATAAAAATGGTATAGCTGAAAACATCATCTTGTCCCACAAAAAATAAGCCGCCATATGGAGAAATAAAGAAGCTATAACTCTAAGAATAAAGCAATGCAAAAATAATTATTTTTTCTATAAAATAGTTTTTATTGTGTATAAACTACAAAACATAAAAAAAATTAATGTGGTATCACTATAATCGTTCTGACCCAAAGAATAAAGCTTCTCATCATTTATACCATACAGTGAACAGCTTAAAAAAACAACTCCTGCATTGCTAGTTTTTGTTCATTCTACCTCCCAAAAATCAGAATAGAAAGCAATAAAAAAAAATGTTACATGCCGAAAGTGGAACCAATAAAAATATCAACTCTTCCCTCAAAAAAACAAGCAATAACATGACTTTATCGGCAGAAATATAGGAACACAATAGCTCTCAAAATATGTCTATGCGCAATAAAAAGCGTTTTCTAGTGTGTGATAGCAGCCAAACATGGAAAAAAAATAAAAATCTGCTATCACTGTAATCGCACTAACCTGAAGAATTAAGTCGTCAAATCACTTATGCTGCACCAGAAACGGAATAAAAAATAATTAAAAACAATTCTTGACCTGCTGTTGATTTGTTTATTCTGCCTTCCAAAGATCGCAGGAAGGATCAGCTCACATTCATCCTGCGCTGTATGCTGAGCACTTACAGAGAGAGAGAGAGATTCTCCTGACTAGAAAATCCTTCCAGGCATGCTCAGAATACAAAAACGGAATACGTCGCTGGATTCCTGTTTTTGACGGTCAGCGACGGATCCTGCGTCCATAGGCTTCCATTACAGCCAGCGACGGGCAACACAGGACCCGTCACTGAGCTATTTTCCGACGTGCAGAAAAAACGTTCCTCTGAATGTTTTCTCCGCCCGACGGACAGCAATTTTCCAACGGATCCAGTGCACGACGGATGAAAATGGCCATCCGTCACAATCCGTCGCTAATACAAGTCTATGGGAAAAAACAGGATCCTGCAGAAAAATTTGCAGGATCCTGTTTTTTTCAAAAATCAACGGATTTCTACGGGAGCTAAAATACGGAAGTGTGAAAGAGGCCTCATTGTAGAACACAGGATAAATATTACCTAATATGTTATGTAAACTGACTCAATCCACAAACAAAGCCCCTAACTCCAGGTCCGTTATCTGTTAACGGAATTATTCCTATATTACTGGTAGCACAAAGGGTCTGGGGAAAACGCAATGGCTCTGCGCCCCTTAAAAGATAATCCAGCAAATTTTGCGCTCCCAAGTCCAAATACACAAGCTGGGCACAATGTATGGGCACTACAACTGCAGATTTGCAATTTTCACTAAGCAACATCCATTGCTGCTTGTTTCTGGAAAACACCCATGGAGTCAAAATCGTCACTACACCTGAAGATACATTCCCAGAGGGGTGTAATTTCCAAAATGGGGTCACTTGAGGGGGGATTCTGCTCTCCTGGCACTTGGGGCTCTGTATATGGAGTCTGCAAATTATTCTATGATATTTGTTCTCTGAGAGTCAAAAAACACTCCGTCCCTCCCGAGTCTCTCCATATGGCTAAGTAGTACTGTACAGCCACATATGAGGTGTTTCTACATTCAGCAAAAATTGTGTGACACATTTTGGTGCCATTTTCCCCCATTTCCCCTTGTGAAAATGTAAAATCTGAGATTAAAGCGAAATATTTGTGGTAAAAATGTCATTATTTTTTTTTTTTCACTGCCCAATGGTATAAAAGTCTGTGACCCATACGATCACTGCACCCTTAGATTAATTCATTCAGAGATCTACTTTGTAAAATGGGGTCACTTTTATGGAGGGATTCTGCCGTCCTGGCACCTCAGGGGCTCTGCCAATGTAATATGGCACTCTCAAACCATTCCAGCACATTCTGAACTCCAATATGGCACTTTTGTTTCTGTGCTTTGCACTGTGCCTCAAGTGTAGTTTTTTACCACGTGGTATTGGCGTACTCAGGAGAAATTGCGTAATATATTGCATGGTCCATTTTCTCCAATTATCGCTTCTGAAAATTGAAAATTTTAGGCCAGTAAGCTTAACCTCTATTGTGGGTAAAATCCTGGTGGGTTTTCTAAGAGATGCTATACTAGAGTATCTGAAGAAGTATAAACTCATGTCATGACCCAATATCAACATGGGTTTACTAGGGACCGTTCCTGTCAGACAAATCTGATCAATTTCTATGAAGAGGTAGGCCGGCGTCACACTGGCATATTGCATCCGATGCGAGATCATCGGATGCGATATGCTAATGACACTTGGCTCCTACTCGCAGCAGAGCAGGAGCCGAGTGTCAAGTAAGGACGTACTGGGCCGCAGGCCTTTAAGGGAGGACAACATGACAGGGATGAGTGGGCCTATAGGGAGTGAATAGAAGGGAAGGGAGGAAGAGGGGGTAATAATGTAGAGTGAAGAGGCATTTTGATTTGAATCAGGGCTCACGGATTGGCTAGGAGATGAAGTAGGTGGGAAAAAGGGGGCGACGGGGGGGGGGGTCGATTATAAGAAGGGGCACCCATCTTAGAGGAGCAACCATTTTGGTGCCCTCTTAGCAATAGAACAAGCTCTGTGGGGTACATACAATGGAGGTTGAGTCGATTTTGCAGCACCTCAGGGATGCGGCTAGAACCAGGGGAGCAGGCTGGCTGCAGGCGTCCTTGCAAGGCCTGCTTCCCGAGCAGGTAACCGGGTCGTCTTGTTCACTGAGGGCCGCCGGTCTCGGAGGTCTCGGCCTCCAGAGAGCCTGAGCCCCGAGGTTACCCCCCGGGCCCGGCGCCGTATGAGGAGCCCCTCAGGGGACCCTACGGCTACAGCAGCAGGCCGCAACTATAGCGGGCGCTGCCAGGGAGCCGGGAGGAATCCCACGACTCGGCAGGGCCTTCAGCGGGGGGAGGTGTCGGCCTCCCCTTCATCTGAAGCGACTACTGCACCCCAGGAACATGGCTGAGGAGCGGTGGGTACCCAGCCGGGAACGGGCCCAGCTCAGCAGTGAAGGTCGGCGCAGAGGAGCGGGCGGGCGCCTCCTCTTTCACCGCGGCGGGGGCCCATCTGAAACCCGAGGTAAAAATATGGAAAGGGGAGTACGTCGAAATATTTTCACTGCTCCCGTTAGAGCGTTTCAATTTGGATAAAGCCCGTAGGGACGATTCCAAGAAAGAGGATGGGGAGAAGGTTCAGGTTGATCCCACGTACTTTGTCTAACTGGCTACAGGCTTTTGCAATTTTTGCCAGTGTGATAGGGGAAAAATCACCGGAGACTTGTGCCCCCTTGTTCTGTTACTTGGACATCATTGGGGAGGCATACAAGGTTTATGGGGGTCAGGGGTGGATTAGATACGACGAACAATTTCGCCAACGTAAAGCGGTACGTCCAAATATCCGTTGAGATCATAAGGATATTTCCTTATGGATGAGGGTGACAGCGCCAGTCAGGTCGGGTCAGGGATCTCAGTCATTTCTTGGAGGCATCGGGGGTTCAGGACAGTCAGGGCACTCGGTGGTCATGCAAAAGGGACTGTGTTTCGCCTTTAACGAAGGGACTTGTAGATTTAGGGCAAAGTGCAAATTTAAGCATGAATGTTCATCATGTGGAGGTACTCACGGGGCAGCGAGATGTTTTAGAGGAGGGAAGAAAAAGGGGTCAGACGGGTTTGACAAAAGGAGTGACGCCAGTGTGTCTAGCAGAGATGGAGCGGTTTCTATGTAGATACCCGGACAAAAAGGCGGCGTCGACTTTACAGAAGAGTTTTAGGGATGGTTTTTCGATACCTTTTGTGGATGTTAAGGTGCAGTGGTCAAAAAAGAATTTAAAATCGGCCTACGAATTTCCTGAAGTGGTTACGGAGAAACTCAATAAGGAAGTGTCGCTCGGGAGAATGGCTGGTCCATTTCAGTCTCTCCCCGTTGAGGATTTGAGAGTTTCCCCGTTGGGGGTAGTTCCCAAAAAGGAGGCTAACAAGTTTAGGTTGATTCACCATCTTTCGTTCCCAAAAGGTTTGTCTGTCAACGATGGAATTGACCCACAGCTGTGCTCGGTTCTTTATACGTCATTCGACACGGCTATGGATTGGGTTAGACACTGTGGGCAGGGAGCTTTGTTGGCTAAGACCGATATCGAGGCCGCGTTTCGTTTGCTACCTGTCAATCCAGATAGTTTGCATTTGCTAGGGTGTTTCTGGAACGGGGGTTTTTACGTTGATCGTTGTCTGCCGATGGGGTGTTCTCTGTCTTGTGCGTATTATGAAATGTTCAGCACGTTTTTAGAATGGACGGTAAAGGATGTGTCCGGACTCCGGTCCTGCATCCATTATCTTGATGATTTCTTGTTTGTTGGTCCAGCGCACTCCGCAGACTGTTCAATTTTACTTCACTCAATGGAGAGTGTGTCAAAAAAGTTTGGCGTTTCGTTAGCGGCTGACAAGACGGTGGGTCCGGTAACATCACTGAGTTTTTTAGGCATTGAGATTGATACGGTTGCAATGGAATGCCGGTTGCCTGACGACAAATTGATTGGTATGAGAATGGAGGTGAAGAGAGTCTATGGGCTGAGAAAGGTAACGTTGTGTGAAATTCAATCACTGCTGGGGAAGTTGAATTTTGCGTGCCGTATCATGCCGATGGGTAGGGCTTTTTGTCGCAAGTTGTCTTTGGCTACGGCGGGGGTTCGGGCCCCGTCACATTTTATTAGGCTTCGGAAGGCTTTGAAAGATGACCTGGAAGTATGGATGCTTTTCTTGGACTCATACAATGGAAGGTCATTATGGATTGCACTAGTGGTGCCTGCAGAGGACTTGGGATTCATGATTGGTCCGGTTGGCGAGCACGGTTTTCGTTTAATTTTCAAAGAGAGTTGGCTAGCGTGTCAGTGGCCGCCGTTATGGGTCAACAACGGTTTATCTTCTAATCGATTGCTGTGTTTGGTGTTCCCCATTGCAGTTGCATTATCTTTGTGGGGAACTGAGGTTCGTAACACGAAGATTTGTTTTGGCTGTGAATCAGAAGGGGCTGTGAGAGCCATAAATTCACTGTCATCTGCGGATCCGGCATTGCTGAGAGTGTTACAACATGTGGTCTGGATAGGTTTACGGTGTAACTTATGGGTAACTGCTGAATTTCGGCCGGTTAACAACTTGCTGGTTTTTGATGCTCTTTCTTGTTCACAGCGGGATCGGGTTCCGGATGTCGTGCCTCAAGTGGATCTCATGTGAGTGTCATGCCCAGAGGACTTGTGGAATCTTCCGTTGGGGCAGTAAGAGGGTTATTTTCTAGATCCCTGGCGTCAGGGACTTGGTCGCACTACGTTAAGGCGTGGGATACTTGGGTGGATTGGGGGTCGTCAATGGGGATGGGTGTGCAGGATGACGAAAAAATTGCTGTTGTTCCTTGGACATAAATGGGATTCAGGGTGGTCGGTCTCTAAAGTTAATCATTTCTTGTCTGGTTTGGCATTTGGATTTAAATTTAGGGGGTTAAGCGATGTAACTAAATCGTTTATGGTCCTTCAGGTGATGAAGGGGTGGCGTAAAGGTTGGAGAATTTTGGATGGACGTCGCCCTGTGTCTTATGACATTTTATTGAGTTTAGGCGAACATTTGCCGGGGGTTTGTTCTAACCAATCGGAGGTTATCCTGTTCAAGCTAGCATTTGCTCTGGCGTTTTTTGGAGCATTTCGGTTGGGCGAGTTGGTCAGCCCCTCCAGGCATCAAAAAGGGGGGTTGCTGGGCCGTGATGTGGTTATGCATGGGGATAGGTTGATCTGGTTGCGTCGGTCTAAAACTGATTTGGTGGGGAAAGGTTGTAAAATTGTACTTTTTGAAGTTGCTGGTTCTCCGTTATGCCCCGTATTATGTTTTAAGCAATTTTCAAAGGGTTTGGTCTGGGATGACGAGCCATTGTTATTGCACGAGGATGGTTCGTTCTTATCTCGGTATCAGTTCCTTACGATATTTAAGCGCTGCTTGACGCGAGGGGGTATTTCGGCTGAGAATTTTACGGGGCATTCATTTAGAATAGGGGCAGCTACGGAAGCAGCTAGACGGGGTTTAGGGGAGGACGTGGTGCGAAGGATTGGCCGTTGGGAATCTGCGAGGTTCAGGTCATATATTCACCCGTCCTTGGTCTGAAGGGTGTTGTGAATTGAGAGATAATTTGATCGGGATGGTGCTTTGCGGTTATTATGGTTTTGGTGTTGTCTTTTTTCTTCTCAGGGTCGAGGCCATTACTTACGTGGATTATGGGTCACTCGTTTGTATTTTGGGCGGCACTGCACGCGGACGTTCGCCCTGAAGGGAGGCAGCTTGGTGTGGAGAAGAATTTGTCAATCTTACGATGGATCGGAAAACGGGGAATGTCCTGGAAGCAGCTACTGCCAGAATTTCACAAGTTTGGCCGTTTGGACCGGGCGCCGGATTTGTTGGTGATCCATTTGGGGGGCAATGATCTTGGAAAACGCCCCTGTAGGGAGTTGATCAATAGTAATTTATATAAGCAGTGCACCCCTGCTAATCTCATGAAAATGGGGTGCAAAACCTGGTCAGTAAAATGAATACTAGAAATACCAGAGAAAAAAGACTAGGCCAATAACGGTATGCACACCCATAGAATATACAAAAAATCTCAAAAATGTTTATTATACCTCAAAAAAGACAAATACAATAAAACCATTTAAAAAGGCCTGAATACAGAACCATGAACCACCACCCCTAAGCACATATGCCATGGAATGACAGACACAATAAAGTGCAAGAAAAATACACAATGTCTCCTATCTATACAGATAATGGCTCAATATAGCATGCATGAACATATGAAAATATAAAGGACTGAACAGAGATATATATTGACTTATAAAAATACACTGGCGGATAGTCAAGTGATGAAATTACTGCAGTTCAGTGTATTGAGTATAGAAATATAAGGTGTTAAATGAGCATGCTGTTTGCCCATTTTTGAGATTTTTTGTATATTCTATGGGTGTGCATACCGTTATTGGCCTAGTCTTTTTTCTCTGGTATTTCTAGTATTCATTTTACTGACCAGGTTTTGCACCCCATTTTCATGAGATTAGCAGGGGTGCACCGCTTATATAAATTACTATAGAGTGCGTCTTGCCCTGTCTCAGGGGCATTTTCTTAGTGGTTGCACATGCATATTGTGGCATATCCTGCTGGCTTACTGTAGCAAGTAATATTGTTTTACCTTCGGCTCAGTTATTGCTCTGGTGTGTAGTTATGGATTGGGACGCCAGGGAAGCTGCATGGTTGGCACAGTCCTCTAGCATGTTTCACATAGCAGAATCTGTTGCTCCAGATTCAGACTTTTCGGTATTGTGTACGGATCTTATTAGGGCCCACAAATCTGGAATTAAACTCTGGTCGAATATGAGAAGCCTTGAAGAGTATTCCAAGGCTGGTCTAGTGCCCAGAGGCCTTCGTGTTTCCATCTTTCCAGCTTGGGAGCCATCTGCTTCATTCCAACAAACTTGGGAGCAGGGTCTCACACGCTGTTCTAATATACTCATGACTCTACTAGTTGAACATGATAAGGGGCTGTTTTCTACCACCAAAACACATATTAAAGAACTAGAAGGCAAACTCAGCAAATTTGAGGAGACACAGGTGGCTACATTCAAAATTCAATTAAAAGACACATTGGATAAGTTTGAGGCAGAAATCATTGCGGGTAAACGGAAAAAGTTTCAGAGAGACAAAATGGACTATGAGCAACAACAAGTTTATAAATGGAAACACAGGGGTAACACTAGAGTGGGTACATCACATCGTCATGGGGGTACCACTCTTCCTGCCAGCACTGAGCCCTCACTCAGAGGGGCTAGCTCTAGCGATTTTTTTATCTTCAACGGGGAGCGAGCTCGATCACGGACCAGACATGGCAGAAGAAAGAAGAAGGCCTGCAAGAAAACGCCCTCCACCATATCGAGGGAAGACATCGCCATACCGGCACAAGTATTTCACCAGACGCAAATAGAGAACACTGGCATCCAGGATATTCCAGCATCAGACTCAGAGGTACCGAGCCATGTTTTACAGGTTATCAATCTGTCTAACCACCCTTTATCACAGGTTGAACTCTCAGTCCTCCGTAGGGGCTTAACATTTGTCCCCACACACAGGGTGGACAAGTTTACTCTTATCAAAGATCTGTACCTCTTTTGCAGGAATATTACTTTTCAAGTCATGTATAAGAAACCTGATATGTTACAGCACATCCCTCAGGATGAACGCCAGGCTTTCCAAGATTTGGTGGACCTATTGGAGGAGAACCAAACTGCGACTCTACACAATAAATTTCCATATAAGAAAAAATCCTTGAGGGCACCTTCCTTCACGCTGGTCCCGGCTGTCAAGATCTTCTATGAATTGGTGAAAAGAGACATAATGGCCATGGTTCCTAAGGTCAGTACACCCCCTAACCTATCCGCTGCAGAAAGCCGTGCTATCTCTGAGTTGAGTAACAATGGGGCCTTCACAATCAAGGAAGCAGATAAGGGGGGTAATGTCGTCCTTTGGCCCACCCACATGTACCAGGAGGAGGCCATTAGGCAACTAAACAACAGGCGGTTTTACAGTAAGTTACCATCGGACCCTACACAAACATTTGTGTCCAAACTGCAGACTTTACTCTGCAGGGCCAATCAACTTGACATCATTACCCCCAACGAAAAACGTTACATGTGGGTGGAGGATCCTATTATTGCAACATTCTATATGCTGTCTAAAATTCACAAGGACGACAGGCAACCCCCTGGTCGCCCCA
The DNA here is from genome assembly GCF_051348905.1 of Ranitomeya variabilis. Classification (NCBI taxonomy): domain Eukaryota; kingdom Metazoa; phylum Chordata; class Amphibia; order Anura; family Dendrobatidae; genus Ranitomeya; species Ranitomeya variabilis. Next base: position 111,570,444 of record NC_135234.1, read on the forward strand.
TTGTTTCATGCATTGGCAGTTTATGTGAAAAAGCTTGCCATTATATTGACTTTTTTCTGCAGCCGGTCGCAACAGCATTACCCTCGTATGTGAGGGACTCTGCTCACTTTATTGAAATCATTCGGGACATCCATTTGCCCACTGAATTCCATCTAGTCACATGCGATGTGGAATCATTATATTCCAACATCAGTCATGTTGACGGGATTAATGCTGTGTCCTTTTTCTTGGATCGTAGACAGTCTGAGGACGCCCGACACCACATGTTTTTGTTAGAGCTCCTCAAGTTTGTTTTACATCACAACTTTTTTCTTTTTGATAGGACTTTTTATCTCCAGGTGTCCGGCGTGGCCATGGGGGCTAAATGCGCACCAACTTACGCCAATATTTTTTTAGGCTGGTGGGAGGAGACAGTGGTATACCCCTCCAAAATTTTCCAAGAGAAAGTGCGCCACTGGCATCGTTACATCGATGATTTGTTCTTTGTATGGTTGGGTACCGAAACTGAGTGTGTACAATTTTTGCAGGATTTAAACACCAACGCCTACAATATTTTCCTTACACACTCCATTGTTGTGAAATTGGATTCTGGGCTCCCCCGGTGGCCACTTGTGGAATTGAACTTGTGTGCATCATCCCCTCTGTTCACCTGCTCCTATCAGGATGTGGGAGTCGCTATATAACCTTGCTCCTCTGTCAGTTTCTTGCCGGTCAACAATGTAATCAGAAGCCTTCTGTGCTTGTTCCTGCTACTAGACAACTCCCAGCTAAGTTGGACTTTTGTCCTTGTGTGTTTTTGCATTTTGTTCCTGTTCACAGCTGCTGTTTCGTTACTGTGTCTGGAAAGCTCTTGTGATCGGAAATTGCCACTCTGGTGTTATGAGTTAATGCTAGAGTCTTAAAGGAATTTCTGGATGGTGTTTTGATAGGGTTTTCTGCTGACCATGAAAGTGTCCTTTCTGTCTTCCTGCTATCTAGAAAGCGGACCTCGATTTTGCTAAACCTATTTTCATACTACGTTTGTCATTTCATCTAAAATCACCGCCAATATATGTGGGGGCCTCTGTCTGCCTTTTGGGAAAATTTCTCTAGAGGTGAGCCAGGACTGTCTTTTCCTCTGCTAGGATTAGGTAGTTCTCCGGCTGGCGCTGGGCATCTAGGGTTAAAAAACGTAGGCATGCTACCCGGCCACTTCTAGTTGTGCGGCAGGTTTAGTTCATGGTCAGTATAGTTTCCATCTTCCAAGAGCTAGTTCTCATATATGCTGGGCTATGTTCTCTCGCCATTGAGAATCATGACAGTTTGACCGGCCAAAAAAAAAGGGTTAAATTACTGGCTGAGAAAGGAGAGAAAAAAGAAGTCTGCTACAATTGTTTTTTTTTTTTTTTTTTCCCTCTAGTTCTGAGTGTGCTCTTAATTGAATCACTTGCTAGTCTGCCTATACTGCAGCCTTCCTCTCTTTCTCTCCTTCTAATCCTTGAATGGCTCTGTGTTCACCTGTTTCAAATGGATCTTCAGAGTGTAGCTACAGGTTTGAATAATCTCGCCACAAAGGTACAAAATTTGCAAGATTTTGTTGTTCATGCACCTATGTCTGAGCCTAGAATTCCTTTGCCTGAATTCTTCTCGGGGAATAGATCTCACTTTCAAAATTTTAAAAATAATTGCAAATTGTTTTTGTCCCTGAAGTCTCGCTCTGCCGGAGACCCTGCACAGCAGGTCAGGATTGTAATTTCCTTGCTCCGGGGCGACCCTCAAGACTGGGCTTTTGCATTGGCACCAGGGGATCCTGCGTTGCTCAATGTGGATGCGTTTTTTCTGGCCTTGGGGTTGCTTTATGAGGAACCTCATTTAGAGCTTCAGGCGGAAAAGGCCTTGATGTCCTTGTCTCAGGGGCAAGATGAAGCTGAAATATACTGCCAAAAATTCCGCAAATGGTCTGTGCTTACTCAGTGGAATGAGTGCGCCCTGGCGGCGATTTTCAGAGAAGGTCTCTCTGATGCCATTAAGGATGTTATGGTGGGGTTCCCTGTGCCTGCGAGTCTGAATGAGTCCATGACGATGGCTATTCAGATCGATAGGCGTCTGCGGGAGCGCAAACCTGTGCACCATTTGGCGGTGTCTACTGAGAAAACGCCAGAAAATATGCAATGTGATAGAATTCTGTCCAGAAGCGAGCGGCAGAATTTTAGACGAAAAAATGGGTTGTGCTTCTATTGTGGTGATTCAACTCATGTTATATCAGCATGCTTTAAGCGTACTAAGAAGCCTGACAAGTCTGTTTCAATTGGCACTTTACAGTCTAAGTTTATTCTATCTGTGACCCTGATTTGTTCTTTGTCATCTATTACCGCGGACGCCTATGTCGACTCTGGCGCTGCTTTGAGTCTTATGGATTGGTCCTTTGCCAAACGCTGTGGGTATGATTTGGAGCCACTGGAGGCTCCGATACCTCTGAAAGGGATTGACTCCACCCCATTGGCTAGTAATAAACCACAATACTGGACACAAGTGACTATGCGTGTTAATCCGGATCACCAGGAGGTTATTCGCTTTCTGGTGCTGTATAATCTACATGATGTTTTGGTGCTGGGATTGCCATGGCTGCAATCTCATAACCCAGTCCTCGACTGGAGAGCTATGTCTGTGTTAAGCTGGGGATGTAAAGGAACTCATGGGGACGTACCTTTGGTTTCCATTTCATCATCTATTCCCTCTGAGATTCCTGAATTCTTGTCTGAATTTCGTGACGTTTTTGAAGAACCCAAGGTTGGTTCACTACCTCCGCACCGGGAGTGCGATTGTGCCATAGACTTGATTCCGGGTAGTAAATACCCTAAGGGTCGTTTATTTAATCTGTCTGTGCCTGAACACGCTGCTATGCGAGAATATATAAAGGAGTCCTTGGAAAAGGGACATATTCGTCCTTCGTCATCTCCCTTAGGAGCCGGTTTTTTCTTTGTGTCTAAGAAAGACGGCTCTTTGAGGCCGTGTATTGATTATCGACTTTTGAATAAAATCACGGTTAAATATCAATATCCGTTACCACTGCTTACTGATTTGTTTGCTCGTATAAAGGGGGCCAAGTGGTTCTCTAAGATTGATCTCCGTGGGGCGTATAATTTGGTGCGAATCAAGCAGGGGGATGAGTGGAAAACCGCATTTAATACGCCCGAGGGCCATTTTGAGTATTTGGTGATGCCTTTTGGTCTTTCAAATGCCCCTTCAGTCTTCCAGTCCTTTATGCATGACATTTTCCGCGATTATTTGGATAAATTTATGATTGTGTATCTGGATGATATTCTGATTTTTTCGGATGACTGGGACTCTCATGTCCAGCAGGTCAGGAGGGTTTTTCAGGTTTTGCGGTCTAATTCCTTGTGTGTGAAGGGTTCTAAGTGTGTTTTTGGGGTTCAAAAGATTTCTTTCTTGGGATACATTTTTTTCCCCCTCTTCCATCGAGATGGATCCTGTCAAGGTTCAGGCTATTGGTGATTGGACGCAACCCTCTTCTCTTAAGAGTCTTCAGAAATTTTTGGGCTTTGCTAACTTTTATCGTCGATTTATTGCTGGTTTTTCTGATGTTGTAAAACCATTGACTGATTTGACTAAGAAGGGTGCTGATGTTGCTGATTGGTCCCCTGATGCTGTGGAGGCCTTTCGGGAGCTCAAGCGCCGCTTTTCTTCCGCCCCAGTGTTGCGTCAGCCTGATGTTGCTCTTCCTTTTCAGGTTGAGGTCGACGCTTCTGAAATCGGAGCTGGGGCGGTGTTGTCGCAGAGAAGTTCCGACTGCTCCGTGATGAGACCTTGTGCTTTTTTTTCCCCGTAAATTTTCGCCCGCCGAGCGGAATTATGATATTGGGAATCGGGAGCTTTTGGCCATGAAGTGGGCTTTTGAGGAGTGGCGTCACTGGCTTGAGGGGGCCAGACATCAGGTGGTGGTATTGACTGACCACAAAAATTTAATTTACCTTGAGTCTGCCAGGCGCCTGAATCCTAGACAGGCGCGCTGGTCGTTGTTTTTCTCTCGGTTTAATTTTGTGGTGTCGTACCTACCGGGTTCTAAGAATGTTAAGGCGGATGTCCTTTCTAGGAGTTTTGAGCCTGACTCCCCTGGTAATTCTGAGCCCACAGGTATCCTTAAAGATGGAGTGATATTGTCTGCCGTTTCTCCAGACCTGCGGCGGGCCTTGCAGGAGTTTCAGGCGGATAGACCTGATCGTTGCCCACCTGGTAGACTGTTTGTTCCTGATGATTGGACCAGTAGAGTCATCTCTGAGGTTCATTCTTCTGCGTTGGCAGGTCATCCTGGAATCTTTGGTACCAGGGATTTGGTGGCAAGGTCCTTCTGGTGGCCTTCCCTGTCACGAGATGTGCGAGGCTTTGTGCAGTCTTGTGACGTTTGTGCTCGGGCCAAGCCTTGTTGTTCTCGGGCTAGTGGATTGTTGTTGCCCTTGCCTATCCCGAAGAGGCCTTGGACGCACATCTCGATGGATTTTATTTCGGATCTGCCTGTTTCTCAGAAGATGTCTGTCATCTGGGTGGTGTGTGACCGTTTCTCTAAGATGGTCCATCTGGTTCCCTTGCCTAAGTTGCCTTCTTCTTCCGAGTTGGTTCCTCTGTTTTTTCAAAATGTTGTTCGTTTGCATGGTATTCCTGAGAATATCGTTTCTGACAGAGGGACCCAATTCGTGTCTAGATTTTGGCGGGCATTCTGTGCTAGGATGGGCATAGATTTGTCTTTTTCGTCTGCTTTCCATCCTCAGACTAATGGCCAGACCGAGCGGACTAATCAGACCTTGGAGACATATTTGAGGTGTTTTGTGTCTGCGGATCAGGATGATTGGGTTGCTTTTTTGCCTTTGGCGGAGTTCGCCCTCAATAATCGGGCCAGCTCTGCCACCTTGGTGTCCCCGTTTTTCTGTAATTTGGGGTTTCATCCTCGATTTTCCTCCGGTCAAGTGGAATCTTCGGATTGTCCTGGAGTGGATGCTGTGGTGGAGAGGTTGCATCAGATTTGGGGGCAGGTGGTGGACAATTTGAAGTTGTCCCAGGAGAAGACTCAGCTTTTTGCCAACCGCCGTCGTCGTGTTTCCAGACGGAGACTCCAGTATCTGGTCAAATGGAAGGGATACGGTCAGGAGGATAATTCTTGGGTCACTGCCTCTGATGTTCATGCCTCCGATCTTGTCCGTGCCTTTCATAGGGCTTATCCTGATCGCCCTGGTGGTTCTGGTGAGGGTTCGGTGCCCCCTCCTTGAGGGGGGGGGTACTGTTGTGAAATTGGATTCTGGGCTCCCCCGGTGGCCACTTGTGGAATTGAACTTGTGTGCATCATCCCCTCTGTTCACCTGCTCCTATCAGGATGTGGGAGTCGCTATATAACCTTGCTCCTCTGTCAGTTTCTTGCCGGTCAACAATGTAATCAGAAGCCTTCTGTGCTTGTTCCTGCTACTAGACAACTCCCAGCTAAGTTGGACTTTTGTCCTTGTGTGTTTTTGCATTTTGTTCCTGTTCACAGCTGCTGTTTCGTTACTGTGTCTGGAAAGCTCTTGTGATCGGAAATTGCCACTCTTGTGTTATGAGTTAATGCTAGAGTCTTAAAGGAATTTCTGGATGGTGTTTTGATAGGGTTTTCTGCTGACCATGAAAGTGTCCTTTCTGTCTTCCTGCTATCTAGAAAGCGGACCTCGATTTTGCTAAACCTATTTTCATACTACGTTTGTCATTTCATCTAAAATCACCGCCAATATATGTGGGGGCCTCTGTCTGCCTTTTGGGAAAATTTCTCTAGAGGTGAGCCAGGACTGTCTTTTCCTCTGCTAGGATTAGGTAGTTCTCCGGCTGGCGCTGGGCATCTAGGGTTAAAAAACGTAGGCATGCTACCCGGCCACTTCTAGTTGTGCGGCAGGTTTAGTTCATGGTCAGTATAGTTTCCATCTTCCAAGAGCTAGTTCTCATATATGCTGGGCTATGTTCTCTCGCCATTGAGAATCATGACACTCCATATCAACTACTTCGGTCACCTATTTGGACTTGAAAATCATGGCAGAGGATCGCCGTCTGGTCACGGACCTCTTCCGCAAATCCACGGCTACCAACTCTACTTGAATACACCAGCTTCCATCCCACTCACACCAAGGTGGGTGTTCCCATCAGCCAATTTCTGCGGGTAATACGTAACTGCACGCATGATGCTGACTTTTTATCGCAGGCCCAGGAGCTTACCAATCGCTTCAAACAAAGGGGCTATCCCAAACGAGTTATATCATCAGCCTTTCAGAGAGCACGACGGGAGGATCAAGCATCACTGTTGACCCCTAGACCACATAATTCGGACAAAGTCACCAGATTTGTCACGGATTACAACAATAGTTGGCACCAGGTAACAGCTATTATCAACAGACAGTGGCCTATTTTAAGAACTGACTCTCAGACAGCAGAGGTGACTAGCGATAGACCATTACTTGCGATGAGACGGGCCCCAAATTTACGAGATCTTCTAACTAAAAGTCATTTTTCAAGACCCACAGTCAGACTTAATAGAGGTTTCAATCTCAAGGGGTCTTTTCCCTGCGGGGATTGTAATGTATGCCCTTTTATGATACCCACCAAGAATGTCTTTTTTAACACAGTAGATTCATCTACCCATCGACTCAAACACTACATCAACTGCAAGACGAGAGATGTCATCTACGTCATCATTTGCCCGTGTGGCAAGCCGTACGTTGGGCAAACCTCCCAGGAGCTACGCAAGAGGATACAGAAACATATGTCCACCATCCACCTGGCAGCTACAGAACAACGTAAGGGTAAGCCCCTCACCCCAGTAGCTGCACATTTCCTGGCTGCACATGGGGGATCTACCTCCAATACCAAGGTTGTGGGGTTGCAGAGAATACCATACAACGGCAGGGGTGGCAATCCACACAATCAGCTCCTTCGAACTGAGTCTAGGTGGATTTTTAATCTTAGGTCCGTGGCTCCGGTGGGACTCAACGAAGAACTATTATTTACCGGTTTTCTGGGCTAAGTAGATGTGGCAGACATTTTTCTATGTTCAGGAGGACTCTCTGTATATGCTGTTCACCCTGCTGCGATTTTCACGTGTTTGTTTTTTGCCTTTGTCTTATTTTCATGTCCAGAGCACCATCTCATTTGTCGTAATAGAAGATCTATTCGGCCTTGGACACCTTGCCTGGCTTTCTTGTTGATTTACAAACAAATCAGGTCTGACGGACTCACATATCTGGTTAATCTGGAAAAACAACGTCCTATTTGGAGCACCACATCCACATCATCCTGAGGACCACGTGTTGCAGTTTTTTAGATTTTTGGACACCAATGACAACTATGACAACAAGCTCGAATATCTTTATAGGATGGACCGGGACTATGTGATCACATATATGGTGTCTTTTGGAGCCCTTGCTCTTGCTTTCATTTATATCACCTGCGTCACACCATCCAGAGACAGTGGCTTCACACACTGCCCGGGACCCCTCTGGACACCTACCCCACTACTATAGGGCCCAATATGTCTTCATTCCTATTTGGGTATCCACAGGTATTGAGCTTTAGTTTTTATAGCATTTAAATCTATACCCATACTGTGTCTCCTCACTTGGGTCCAGGTGGGCATTTATGTGCATTATAGTGCAAGTATATGTGGCCCCATTTGAGGACAGTTATCCTTTTTAGGTTTAACCTAATTTATTGCAGCTTATACTATGGTCATAAAATTTGGCTCAGCTTTAGGCCATCTTACTGATGTTTTGTCAATATAACTTATCTGGGCACACTTCACCAACACATCTCCCTTGGGATGCTCGCCCTTTTTAGGACACTCTCTCTCTCTCCCCCCTTTATAGTCTTGCCTTGCTGGGCATCATTATGCATTTTGCTTTGGTCCATTTAAACATCATCTGCATAGCAGTTGGTTTCATTGTCCTTTATATCGCAGTCATTCCATCATTATTTGGGTGCTTTTGCATTTGTCCTCATGGTCGCCTTACATAGGTGCTCTTATATTTGTTTCCATGGTTGCCTTATCATGATTCTTTCTCCTGCTGTCCCTTTGAATGTGTAATATATATATATATATGTATATATATATATATATGTATGTATGTATGTATTATTTTTTTTATTATTATTTATTTATTTTTTTTATATATATATGGGGGATAAGTATAACATTATTTCACTTCTTATTTCATTATGCCTATATATGTGTGCAGATATCACACTCATTGTTTGCATATATCAATGTGTACTTAGATCCCTTCTGCTGTCCACACTTGAATGTTGCTTGTCTTCTATTATGCAGCTAAATGCCCCAATGTCTCCCCCTAGTGTTGCCTTCCCGCATGTGCATCTGCACTATGACGACGGCATACACTTCTGGCTATAGCCACTTCCTGAATGCTCCATGCGGCGGCCTCCATTGTGAGTCACATCTGAACTGTACACCGGTCTGTACTTGATTCATTTAATTTTGCTTATATTAACCTCAGAATGGGCGTACCCTCTCACTTCCCCTGACGAAGCTGCGCCTGCAGCGATACGCGTGGGGCTTCTGCCTCACCCCTTAGCCCGTCTCCTGTCTTTCTCAGGCATCTGGGTTCATTGCTCAGCGTTGGTATTGTCCTTGCTGGACACTTTTTTTTTTTTTTTTTTCCCACTGTTTCAGCTTACTTACTATTATGTATTCATTAGGCTGCATTTGCATTACTTTGCACTCTAGATAATATGGGGTTGCCAGTGCACACCTGATTGAGGTTTTTTGCTTACAACCGAAGCCCAGACTAACATGCCAATACTGATATTTCTATCATCCTGGGCAAACAGCATGCTCATTTAACACCTTATATTTCTATACTCAATACACTGAACTGCAGTAATTTCATCACTTGACTATCCGCCAGTGTATTATTATAAGTCAATATATATCTCTGTTCAGTCCTTTACATTTTCATATGTTCATGCATGCTATATTGAGCCATTATCTGTATAGATAGGAGACATTGTGTATTTTTCTTGCACTTTATTGTTGTGTCTGTCATTCCATGGCATATGTGCTTAGGGGTGGTGGTTCATGGTTCTGTATTCAGGCCTTTTTAAATGGTTTTATTGTATTTGTCTTTTTTGAGGTATAATAAACATTTTTGAGATTTTTTGTATATTCTATGGGTGTGCATACCGTTATTGGCCTAGTCTTTTTTTCTCTGGTATTTCGGGAGTTGATCAATGACATCAAGTTTGATGTCTTGAGGCTATGGGCTATGTTTCCGTGTTTGTTGGTGATCTGGTCTGATATTGTTCCCAAGAAAGTGTGGTATGGGGCACGTTCGGTGCAGGGTTTAAACAGGGCCAGAATAAAGGTTAACAGGGAGGTTTCCCGTTTTATGGTTCGGAATGGGGCTCTCGTGATTCACCATGTGGATTTGGAGTCGGGATCGGGCGAGTATTGGAGGAAGGATGGTATCCACTTGAATGCCATTGGCTTGGACTTGTGGTGTCTAGCGGTGCAAGGGGGTATCGAGAAAGGGCTGCTGGTGTGGCGGGACACAAATGTCTGAGGTGTCAGGACATTTGCGTTGGTGGCGGGGGAAAGAGGTCCTCGAAGTTGGTGGTGCTAAGAAATGGCAGCTTGGAGGGGGGGGTATTTTTAAGATCCTGGACTCCCCCTGGTGTGGTTTAGAAAATGGAAAGGAAATTGGTGGTTATACAGTCGAGATGACTGGGGCCGTGGGATTCTGGCGGATATTGGCCGGGCGAGTCCTTTAAGCGTCTCTGAGCTGGTGCCTAGCGGCTAGAGGCAGACACGGCCTGGAGGCCAAATTATGCAGATTGGACATGAGTTGGTTTAATTGTTGGGGCTTCGAGGACCGCCTTTCCTGGGGTTTAACGTTAAGAAATTAAAACTGTGATGTTTGAATGTTAATAAAAAAGGCTGCTGTGGCAAATTTATCCAAACGTTTGATGAGTAGTTATTGGGGTATGGGTTAAAAGAGTGTGGGGGACGGGTTGTTAGAGTTTAGGGTTAATGGTCAATTTTTTAAGTGAAACTCACGGGCATCACGAATACTCAATGTCATGCGTCTATGCTCCGATTCTCTCGCACAGGGAGGATTGGAGCACAGATGAATTTCTCCATCTCCTCCATTGCTGGGGTCCGCTTATAACTCACGTCACTCGGATGATATCCAAGTGGTGTGCGCTGTCTCACTCACACCCATAGGCTTATATGGGTGCGAGTGAGCCCAGAGTTTTCCTCGGTCCGAGACAATCGCAGCATGCTGCGATTGTCTCGGACCGAAGAAAACGGCTGACAAAAAGTCGGCTGCTGGGAGCTGCCCCATAGCTGAACTTTGGTCCGAGTGCAATGCGATTTTTTAATCGCATTGCACTCGGCCGTTTAAAACGCCAGTGTGACGCCGGCCGTAAGTTCTGGACTGGACCAAGGGAACCCAGTGGACGGAGTGTATATGGACTTTTCAAAAGCTTTTGATACAGTGCCACACAAAAGGTTGATACATAAAATGAGAATAATGGGGATAGGGAAAATATGTGTAAGTGGGTTAAGAGCTGGCTCAGGGATAGGAAACAAAGGATGGTTATTAATGGAGCACACTTGGACTGGGTCGCGGTTAACAGTGGGGTACCACAGGGGTCAGTATTGGGCCTGCTTTTTAATATATTTATTAATGACCTTGTAGGGGGCATACAGAGTAGAATTTCAATATTTGCAGATGACACTAAGCTCTGCAGGGTAATCAATACAGAGGAGGACAATTTTATATTATAGGAGGATTTATGTAAACTAGAAGCTTGGGCTGATAAATGGCAAATGAGCTTTAATGGGGATAAATGTAAGGTCATGCACTTGGGCAGCAGAAATAAGATGAATAACTATGTGCTTAATTGTAAAACACTGGGCAAAACTGTCACTGAAAAAGACCTGGGTGTATAGGTAAATGACAAACTCACATTTAGTGGCCAGTGTCAGGCAGCTGCTACAAAGGCAAATAAAATAATGGGATGCATTAAAAGAGGCATAGATGCTCATGAGGAGAACATAATTTTACCTCTATACAAGTCACTAGTTCGACCACACTTAGAATACTGTGCACAGTTCTGGTCTCCGGTGTATAAGAAAGACATAGCTGAACTGGAGCGGGTGCAGAGAAGATCGACCAAGGTTATTAGAGGGCTGGGGGGTCTGCAATACCAAGATAGGTTATTACACTTGGGGCTATTTAGTTTGGAAAAACGAAGGCTAAGGGGTGATCTTATTACAATGTATAAATACATGAGGGGACAGTACAAAGACCTTTCTATTTTGATGTTTGATCTTTTTACTCTAAAGGTACCTTCACACGAAGCGACGCTGCAGCGATAGCGACAACGATGTCGATCGCTGCAGCGTCGCTGTTTGGTCGCTGGAGAGCTGTCACACAGACCGCTCTCCAGCGATCAACTATGCCGAGGTCCCCTGGTAACCAGGGTAAACATCGGGTAACTAAGCGCAGGGCCGCGCTTAGTAACCCGATGTTTACCCTGGTTACCAGCATAAAATCTAAAAAAAACAAACAGCACATACTTACATTCACGTCCCCCTGCGTCCACTTCCTGACTGACTGAGCGCCGTACAGTGAGAGCAGAGCGGTGACGTCACCGCTGTGCTGCTTTCACTTTCACTTTGCGGCGCTGAGTCAGAGGAGGAAGCAGACTGCAGGGGACGCAATGTGAGTATGTGCTGTTTGTTTTTTTTACATTTTACGCTAGTAACCAGGGTAAACATCGGGTAACTAAGCGCGGCCCTGCGCTTAGTAACCCGATGTTTACCCTGGTTACCAGTGTAAAATATCGCTGGTATCGTTGCTTTTGCTTTCAAACACAACGATACACAGCGATCGGACGACCAAATAAAGTTCTGGACTTTATTCAGCGACCAGCGACATCACAGCAGGATCCTGATCGCTGCTGCGTGTCAAACGAAACGATATCGCTAGCGAGGACGCTGCAACGTCACGGATTGCTAGCGATATCGTTATAATGTCGTTTCGTGTGAAGGTACCTTAAGACTTGAGACGGGGACAAGGGGGCATCCTCTACGTCTGGAGGAAAGAAGGTTTAATCCTAATAACAGATGCGGATTCTTTACTGTAAGAGCAGTGAGACTATGGAACTCTCTGCCGTATGATGTTTAAGAGGGGACTGGATGCCTTTTTTTGAAAAGTATAAAGTTACAGGTTATATACACTAGATTCCTTAATGGGGCGTTGATCCAGGGAACTAGTCTGATTGCCGTATGTGGAGTCGGGAAGGAATTTTTTTCCCCAATGTGGAGCTTAGTGTTTGCCGCATGGATTTTTTTTGTCTTCCTCTGGATCAACATGTTAGGCTATGTGCACACGTTGCGGATTTTGCTGCGGATCCGCGCGGTTTTGGTGCTGCGGATTCGCAGCTGTTCTCCATGAGTTTACAGTACCATGTAAACCTATGGAAAACAAAATCCGCAGTGCACATGCTGCGGAACAGAACGCGCGGAAACGCTGCCTTTATTCCGCAGCATGTTCATTCTTTGTGCGGATTCCGCAGCTGTTTACACCTGCTCCTCTATAGGAATCCGTACAAAATCCGCAAAGAAAACATGGTAAATCCGCGGTTTACCTGCAGGTTTACAAAAACAGGTGCGGAAAAATCTGCAGAGATTCAATCTACGTGTGCACATACCCTTAAAGTCTTCTTTCAACCTTAAATACTATGTTACTATGTAACTTAGGGCGAAAGCTACATTTTAATGGAAAAAAAGTGGTAATTTTCCAGTGACTCAGCTCAATGTTATACAATTCTGTGACTCACCTGAGGGTTGAAAATGCTCATGTCATATAGGGACTGTGGGCACCTATCCAACTATTCAAACTAGGGGGCACCCTAGACTAACCCTGTCCCCCAGATTAACCCACAAGGTGGAGATGCCGGAGTCACGTACCTTGCTATGCTTGTATCTTAACCCTTATATGTTCCCTCCCCCACCCAGGGAGGTGTGAGACCATATGTATAGGATTACATTAACCAGTCAGGGGTACACAGACATGGATAAAAGAAAACTACAATCATACAAATATACTCACAAACAGAGTGGGAAATGGGCAAAATAGGAAGGAGAAACCAAAGGGGAGAGGATGAGGATGAACTTGCAAACCAACACCACGAAGAAATCTTCTAAACAACTGTCCAACCACCTACTCCAAACATTGAACTTCTCTCCTTTAACACCAAACCAGGAAGTGTGAACAATCACTGGCAATACCCAAGTGCCAGTGGCGAGCATATAAACCAGAGGGGAGTGGCCAACACAGAACAACTAAGACAATTCAAGAAGGAGAGCTCCAGATCAACTGAACTGATTAACCCTTGCAATGACATAGCAAGGAAAAACCTGCACTGTTTAATTGGATGGTGAAGCAGTTCTAATTAGTGCAGGAATTCGTATAACCATATGCCGTGATGATCTGGCCCCTCTGTCATGGTATCCCCTTGACAGCTCATTACTCCCCTAGATGAATTCCTCAAGAAGTGTAGTTTCCACAATGGAGTCACTTGAGGTGATGTGATCCCTAAAAAAAATGGTTGTGAATTTTGTTTGAAAAATGAGAAATTGATGATAAACCTTTAACCTTTCTAACTTGCTAGCAAAAAAAAAAGTTTCAAAAATGATGCTGATGTAAAGTAGACATGTGGTAAATTTTATTTATTTAATATTTTGTGTGGTATAATTATCTGGTTTAAGGGCATAAAAATTCAAAGTTTGAAAATTGCAATATTTTCTATCAAATTTTTTATCTTAATATATACTTACCTTGTAATGTCTTCACATCCTGTTCGATCCAGATGTGTCCGGATCCCAGAACTCCAAGCGGCGGAAGTTCGCCGACAGCCATATTGGGACACCCAAGTGATGGGTGTCTCAATATGGAAACTGCTGGTGGTACCAGCCTCTTGTGCGGTACCACCAGCGGAATACCGTCGCACCACAAACACACACTGTATATGCTGTACGCACCACACAAACGGTATACACCGTACGCACCACACACAAACACACTGTATATGCTGTACGCACCACACACACACTGTATACGACGTACGCACCACACACGCACTGTATACGCCGTACGCACCACACACACTATATACGCTGTACGCACCACACACAAACACACACTGTATATGCTGTACGCAACACACTGTATATGCCGTACGCACCACACACACTGTATACGCCGTACGCACCACACACACACTATATACGCCGTACGCACCACACACAAACACACACTATATGCTGTACGCACCACACACTGTATACGCCGTACGCACCACATACTGTATACGCTGTACGCACCACACACACTATATACGCTGTACGCACCACACACAAAAACACACTGTATATGCTGTACGCACCACACACTGTATATGCCGTACGCACCACACAAACTGTATACGCCGTAGGCACCACACACACTATATATGCCGTACGCACCACACACAACCACACACTGTATATGCCGTACGCACCACAAACACTATATACGCCGTACGCACCACACACACTATATACGCCGTACGCACCAAACACAAACACACACTGTATGCTGTACGCACCACACACAAACACACACTATATGCTGTACGCACCACACACACACTATATACGCCGTACACACCACACACAAACACACTGTATATGCCGTGCACAGTTTTAATGTGACCGCCGCTTTCTGTCTGCTCAAAGATGGCGGCAGAGAAGTCAGCACATGGGGAAAGAGAGAGTGGATAGGTGGGTGAGCACATGGGGGAGAGATTCTCAACGCTGCAAAGCCTGCCCCATCGTGACATTACCGCCCTCCCGATGCGATGGCAATGGACCTCCATTTAGTATTGGTATAAATATCGACCAAAATGTAGCACTAACATGAAGTACAATGTGTCTCAGAATCACTGGAATATGTTGAAGCGTTTCAAAGTTATTACCACGTAAAGTGACACTGGTCAGAATTGAGTAAATTGGCCTGGTCAGGAAGGTGAAAAGAAGCTGGGGGTTAAAGGGGTTAAAAGTCTGAGCAGCCTCTTCGAACAAGTAATAAAATTTTGTCTTTTTATTTTTCTAGTGCAAGTTTGGAAATAAGTCCACCTGAGTGGTTGAGACTAGCGATGTGCGAACGTGCTCGGCTAAGGTGTTCCTGTGCTGAGTGTCTATGTTTGAGTCCCCGCAGCTGCATGTCTCGTGGCTGTTAGACAGATGCAACCCATGCATCGATTACCTAACAGCATGAGACCTATTTTTCGAACACGCTGAAGACACTCGGTTAGCACCCAAGCATGCCCTGATAACACCTTACCCAAGCACGTTCGCTCATCACTAGTTGAGACCAATAAATCATCCATTGTGCATGTAGCCCACTTGTCTCCCATGGAACAGCCAGCAGGACGCGCTTTATACGGTATGTAGAATGTACAAAGGAGTAACCAGCATCAGTCTAAGGGTCCCTTTCCACTTGAAAGATAAAAAACTGTCCGTAATCTGGACCAAAAAAACGGATGGAACTTATGCGATTGTCATGCGAGTGTCATGCGAGTGTCATGCGAGTGTTATGCGAGTGCCATGCGATTTTTTTTAATCGCACCATCCGTATGACATCAGTATGACATCCGTATTGCTGTCCGATTTTTACGCACCAGTGTCCTTTGAAAAGCCGGCAATTCAGCGCCGTGTACAGTAAAATCACACTGACAGGTTAGAATAGAGTAGACATATGCACATAGAATGTGTATATATACATACAGTGGGGCAAAAAAGTATTTAGTCAGTCAGCAATAGTGCAAGTTCCACCACTTAAAAAGATGAGAGGCATCTGTAATTTACATCATAGGTAGACCTCAACTATGGGAGACAAACTGAGAAAAAAAAATCCAGAAAATCACATTGTCTGTTTTTTTAACATTTTATTTGCATATTATGATGGAAAATAAGTATTTGGTCAGAAACAAAATTTCATCTCAATACTTTGTAATATATCCTTTGTTGGCAATGACAGAGGTCAATTGTTTTCTGTAAGTCTTCACAAGGTTGCCACACACTGTTGTTGGTATGTTGGCCCATTCCTCCATGCAGATCTCCTCTAGAGCAGTGATGTTTTTGGCTTTTCGCTTGGCAACACGGACTTTCAACTCCCTCCAAAGGTTTTCTATAGGGTTGAGATCTGGAGACTGGCTAGGCCACTCCAGGACCTTGAAATGCTTCTTACGAAGCCACTCCTTCGTTGCCCTGGCGGTGTGCTTTGGATCATTGTCATGTTGAAAGACCCAGCCACGTTTCATCTTCAATGCCCTTGCTGATGGAAGGAGGTTTGCACTCAAAATCTCACGATACATGGCCCCATTCATTCTTTCATGTACCCGGATCAGTCGTCCTGGCCCCTTTGCAGAGAAACAGCCCCAAAGCATGATGTTTCCACCACCATGCTTTACAGTAGGTATGGTGTTTGATGGATGCAACTCAGTATTCTTTTTCCTCCAAACACGACAAGTTGTGTTTCTACCAAACAGTTCCAGTTTGGTTTCATCAGACCATAGGACATTCTCCCAAAACTCCTCTGGATCATCCAAATGCTCTCTAGCAAACTTCAGACGGGCCCGGACATGTACTGGCTTAAGCAGTGGGACACGTCTGGCACTGCAGGATCTGAGTCCATGGGGGCGTAGTGTGTTACTTATGGTAGGCCTTGTTACATTGGTCCCAGCTCTCTGCAGTTCATTCACTAGGTCCCCCCGCATGGTTCTGGGATTTTTGCTCACCGTTCTTGTGATCATTCTGACTCCACGGGGTGGGATTTTGCGTGGAGCCCCAGATCGAGGGAGATTATCAGTGGTCTTGAATGTCTTCCATTTTCTAATTATTGCTCCCACTGTTGATTTCTTCACTCCAAGCTGGTTGGCTATTGCAGATTCAGTCTTCCCAGCCTGGTGCAGGGCTACAATTTTGTTTCTGGTGTCCTTTGACAGCTCTTTGGTCTTCACCATAGTGGAGTTTGGAGTCAGACTGTTTGAGGGTGTGCACAGGTGTCTTTTTATACTGATAACAAGTTTAAACAGGTGCCATTACTACAGGTAATGAGTGGAGGAAAGAGGAGACTCTTAAAGAAGAAGTTACAGGTCTGTGAGAGCCAGAAATCTTGATTGTTTGTTTCTGACCAAATACTTATTTTCCACCATAATATGCAAATAAAATGATAAAAAAAACAGACAATGTGATTTTCTGGAATTTTTTTTCTCAGTTTGTCTCCCATAGTTGAGGTCTACCTATGATGTAAATTACAGACGCCTCTCATCTTTTTAAGTGGTGGAACTTGCACTATTGCTGACTGACTAAATACTTTTTTGCCCCACTGTATATACATGTCAGTGAGACACCTATATATGTATATTTATATTTAATGCAGCGCTAGATAGCTTAAAAGCCTCTAATTCAATTGCCGGCTTTTTCCTTCTCCTTCACAAACCCGACATGATATGAGACATGGTTTACATACAGTAAACCATCTCATATCCCCATTTTTTTTGCATATTCCACACTACTAATGTTAATAGTGTGTATGTGCAAAATTTGGCCACTGTAGCTGCTCAAATAAAGGATTAAATGGCGGAAAAAATTGGCGTGGGCTCCCGCGCAATTTTCTCCGCCAGAGCGGTAAAGCCAGTGACTGAGGGCAGATATTAATAGCCAGGAGAGGGTCCATGGTTATTGGCCCCCCCCCGTGGCTAAAAACATCTGCCCCCAGCCACCCCAGAAAAGGCACATCTAGAAGATGCGCCTATTCTGGCACTTGGCCACTCTCTTCCCACTCCCGTGTAGCGGTGGGATATGGGGTAATGAAGGGTTAATGCCACCTTGCTATTGGAAGGTGACATTAAGCCAGATTAATAATGGAGAGGCGTCAATTATGACACCTATCCATTATTAATCCAATTGTTCGAAAGGGTTAAAAAAACACCCACACATGATTTAAAAGTATTTTAATGAAATAAACACAGCGGTTGTTTTAATATTTTATTGCTCTCTCAATCCATTTGCAGACCCTCGCTTGGCAAAACAATAAACACACAAGATACATACCTTCTGCTGACCCGTCACGTCCCACGAGGTAATCCATCTGAAGGGGTTAAAATAATTTACAAGCAGGAGCCCTGCAAATGCAGCTGTGCTCGTGCTTGTAATTCCCCGGCGAATGAAGGAAATGTAGGTCATTGACCTACATTGCCTTCAGTCGCGGTGATGCGCCCCCTGGTGGATGTCCTCATATGACCTGGAGCGTGGGAAAAAGTTCCCAGGCTGCAGTTCATGAGAACATCCAGCAGGGGCGCATCACCGCAACTCAATGTAAGTACAGATCACCCAGATTTCCTTCATTCCCCGGGGATTACAGACACGAGCGAGTGCATTAGCACAGCTCATGGCTGTAAAATAATTAACCCCTTCAGATGGATTACCTCGTGGGACGTGACGGTTCATCTGAGGGTATGTATCTTGTGCGTTTATTATTTTGCCAAGCGAGGGTTTGCAAATGGATTGAGAGAGCAATAAAATATTAAAACAACCGCTGTGTTTATTTCATTAAAATACTTTTAAATCATGTGTGTGTGTGTTTTTTAACCCTATCATTCAATTGGATTAATAATGGATAGGTGTCATCATTGACGCCTCCCAATTATTAATCTGGCTTAATGTCACCTTACAATAGCAAGGTGGCAATAACCCTTCATTACCCCATATCCCACTGCTACACGGGAGTGGGAAGAGAGTGGCCAAGTGCCAGAATAGGCGCATCTTCCAGATGTGCCTTTTCTGGGGTGGCTGGGGGCAGATGTTTTTAGCCACGGGGGGGGGGCAATAAGCATGGACCCTCTCCTGGCTATTAATATCTGCCCTCAGTCACTGGCTTTACCACTCTGGCGGAGAAAATTGCGCGGGAGCCCACGCCAATTTTTTCCGCCATTTAACCCTTTAATAGCTAGAGCCCCCAAATTGTGCACACAGACACTTGTTACATTAGTGAAGAGGAATATGTAATAAAAAAGGATATGAGATGGTTTACTGTATGTAAACCATGTCTCATATCATGTCGGGTTTGTGAAGGAGAAGGAAAAAGCCGGCAATTGAATTAGAGGCTTTTAAGCTAACTAGCGCTGCATTAAATATAAATATACATATATAGGTGTCTCACTGACATATATATATATATGTATATATACCTATTCTATGTGCATATATCTTCTCTATTCTAACCTGTCAGTGTGATTTTACTGTACACCGCGCTGAATTACCGGCTTTTCAAAGGACACTGGTGCATAAAAATCGGACAGAACTCGCATGGTGCGAGTGCTGTGCGATTTTTTTTTCTCGCACCCATTGACTTGCATTGGCGAGTCTCGTCCGAGAATCGCAGCAATACGCAGCATGCTGCGATTTTTTTTCTCAGCCGATCCCGATTTTTCTCAGTCCGATTTCGGGTGAGAAAAAAATCGCAAAAGAAAAGACACCTATTAAATAACATTGGTCCGAGTGCAATCCGATTTTTAATCTGATTGCACGCATCCGTTTTCCTCGCAAGTGGAAAGGGACCCTAATAAGGAGACTGCAAAAAATGATGGCTTAATCTACCTACCCTGCCATAAAAACATAAGACAAGATCACGAGCAATGAAAAGTATCTTCCATTTGCTGTTCCTAATGAAAAAGATTAACATCTTGCCGTAGGATTATGTCAGAATTACATCATTTTGTGCATCTTCTCTATAAACTATATAAAAAGGGAAAGGAAATACTTTTTAAACTCAAAAACATATTAATAGTTCCAATTTATGGTAAAAAGAAAAAAAACCTTTTTACATTAGAACATCAGGCAGCGAACTTTAATTACGCCAATGTTTAACCGTTACCATAGCAGGTAATTGGGAACAGATCTTCAGCTATGCTGGATGTTGGCAGTTGTAGTTACACGCTAGGATTTTAAAGTCACCAGAAACGTGTGCCATCAATTACTGGCAACTATTATATGCATTTAATTAGTTAAAGCAGTAAGTGCCAGATGCCCCCGAATACATTGCCAGCTGGGGGCTGCAACCAACACATGCTGTTACACTTACAAGGGATGTGAAGACGCAACGCTGCACAGTCATTATGGCTGCACTGCTTCTGGAATGGACCACACTGCTTCTCACTTCATTACTTGGTTGAAGGTCACATGTTTGCTTTGTACCCTCAAAAGTCCTGAAAATGGAGGAAATTACTCAGTGTGTTATGACTCACTGCAAAATGAATATTCTTTTAAACCTGGCTATCCTCTGTAAGCTCATAACTGGATATCGGTGACACTCTGCACTGCATTTACTCATTACTTCTAGGTACACATTGACTTTTTAGCACCTCAGTTCTTCAATATCTTAAAGGGGTTGTTCAAGCTTTGGAGAAAAGTCTGCAGTGCCCACACTGTCACAATTCCCCTGTATTCCTGATGTGAGCGGGCGGTCACGTGACCGCATGTATGCCATTTTGCAGCTATAAAGAGTTGTCTTCAGACTTTCCTCCCAAGCCTGGACTGTCCCTTTTATCGATATAGTTTTTGACATAGATATATAGACTTTTTTCCAAACGTCAAAAGTAATTCTTTACTTCTGCCACAAGAGAGCGACATCTGCATGACTACAACAGAGGTTCTTGGGGAAAGGAACAGAATGAAGCCTCTATTCTACGCAGCGAGAATGACTAGAGACAGAGAAAAAGAAATGATAGAAGATGAGTAAAAACAATTGCTTGGATATTATAGATTTGATATTC
Source organism: Ranitomeya variabilis (assembly GCF_051348905.1). Lineage (NCBI taxonomy): Eukaryota > Metazoa > Chordata > Amphibia > Anura > Dendrobatidae > Ranitomeya > Ranitomeya variabilis. Next base: position 111,591,354 of record NC_135234.1, read on the forward strand.
TTCTGCTTACAGAGATCGGAAGACAGAAGGCTGTTATAGGGCCAAACTCCTTGATAATGACACCTTACACATTTCCTTGACATGTCATTAAGAAAGAATTGGGTGCAGGAAGAAGTGTGTGCCGAGTAGCTCTTCTACCATGACTAGAGAAGAGCGGACCCTAACTGTCAAGGTCAGGGTTCATGCCGGACACCTAATGTCCAGTCCAGAACTCCTTCCACGGACTTCTCCGGGAAGTCTGTTTTAGTGTTCGGAAGGAGAGCGAGAGCCCCGTAGCCCTTACTACAACTGCTTTACAGCATCAGAGTTCGGGTCCCTATTGACTTCTATGGGGTTCTGGTACACGAACCAAACTCTGGACTACAGTCCGGTCGAACCCGAACATCCACTGGTCTGCTCATCGCTAACCATGACCTCTCATCCTTGTATGATTTAATTCTCGGGTCTCTCCTTATATGTGTGGCGAGACCTGTCAATTAAGTCTAGCCAAGCCAGAAAAGGTAGAGGGGACTTTTTTTTTTAAAGATTTTATTAATATTCCAGGAAAATGGCGTGATTTTAAAAGTTTATATACTGGTATTTTATTTTTAAAATATTTTTGTTTTACTTTTTTTGCTTATTAGTCCCCCTAAAGGGACTTCAACCTGTGATCAGTTACACAATATACTGTAATATTTTAATATTTTAAATAACTGTAGATTTACCGTTCTGTAGGTGTACAAACATGGCAGACACTCGGAGGCTTCAGTAGGCCTTTGTTTGCCATGACAACACCATCAACACCCAATTTCCATCCTCTTAAATGCCTGTTTCATACATGCAGTACACAAAGGGCTAAGTGGGCCGCCTGGAAACAGTGGGCCCTGGCACTTTCCTGAGTTCACCAGGTGCTGGCGCCCCCTTGCCACCATAATAGGCCTGTGTGGATAAAGCCTGCTGTGCATGTAATAGCTATATACTAGCCCTCATTGTGTTGTAGAACTCAGAGAAAGCCAAACATGAGAGGACATGTAGCATCTATGCAGTTTGTATCCTTATAGGATTCATACACCAGTGCAAATCAGCGAGTCATTTTCTAACTAAGGCCATGTTCACAAATAGAGAAATGCTACGTTTTGTGGTGCGAGAGGTCATTTAACCAACAGCTATCTAATTCGTATGGGGTTCTTTATTAGAAAAGGTAGACCATCTGCTGATATTGGTGGGTTCGGAAGACTTTATTCTAATGTGTACACCTTTAGGATATGTTCAGTTGGAGTTTTTTGAGTCTTCAAGCAGGTTTGCACTAAAAAATGTCTGAAAAATAGCTCAAAAACACACTTGAAATATTCTTTCTCTTCATTTCTATTATAAAACCACTTTTGTTTTCAAAATGCTGAGCATTTTATTTCCTCTTCAAGTTTAAGAAATGCCTTGTGGGAGAAAGAAAGTGCATGTCACTAAAATGTCTCCCGATGGAAAACACTCCAAACCTCCAAACTAGGCACTGTCCAAAAACGTCCAAAACGCATCAAAGCTTCTTAAGGAAACAAAAAAAATTCTCAAACAAGAAATGTTTCCTGTTAGAAAACTTGTTGTTTTGTTTAGTAGATGTCCCCAACACTCTTATGTGTTTGGACGTCCTTCTGGAGAACTGCATAAGAAAGGTTACTCTGAGGTCTTTTCACAATGCAAAGATTATACTGTTAATGAGCGAATAATTTATGTAATTTCTCAAATATAACATTTTAACAATTCACCTGTTATAAATCACGGCAACCTTCAAGAAAAAGCAATCCAGAATCAGTTTGGTATGAAAGAAATTAGATATTTTTTAAATATAAAGTTTGGTAATTAATATTCCAAAGTCAAATAAACTTGCTGTGCATGTCACTAAACATTAATTTATTCTGCTTTCATGAAAATTTAACGCTCTGTCAGGACATGAATCTCTCCTAGCATTGGGCAAAGCAGCAGTAAAATATTTTAATATTCTTTGGAGGTGTCTGATTTTGATATGAGATTTCAGTCCCACAGAAGAGATTTCTATAATTTATTCCAGTATATCCACTTTGATCTTTGGGGGAACGGTAACCTTTGAAGGAAAACTAGTAAATGTATAAGTTGCAAAGCATTAAACATTGACAAGGGCTGCTTTAAATCTTAATGAAATTTGCTTGGCTTGCCATCTTTTTCAATCCCCTACTTGATGTTGCCTGGCGTATTTAGCTATACTAAGCTCAACTCTTTCATATAAAATGTGTGAAATAATTGCTTAGTGATACTACACAACAAAGCCAAAAATGTTATGGCGCTGGCAGCAACTGTGGACTCGCATGTAACTAGGGCATAAGAGGAGTGGCTGGTATAAGCAGCAAGAGTTAATAATAGCGAGGATATACACAGAACAGCTATAATAATAAAACCACTGACAGGTGAAGCGAATAGCTTTGGTTATCGTGTGACAATGGCACCTGTCATAGAGTGTGAAATATAAGGCAGCAAGTGGACAGTCCTTTTTTGAGCTTGATGAGTTGGAAATAGGAAAAAAAAAAGTAACTTTGACAAGGGCCACATTATAATGGCTAGATAAGTAGATGACATCAGTTCAAAAAGTAGGTCTTGTGGGGTGTTAGTACCTATCAAAGTGGTCCTAGGAAAGAAAAAGTGGCAACTGGCGACAGGGTCATGCATGCTGAATGCTCATTGATGCAAAATAGGAAAAGAGGCTAGACACTTTGGAACAATCGTGAAAAGTAGTCCAAGTTTGGGATAAAAGTCTGTAGCCACTCTGTGACTGCAGATTTCTGAATCATTGGAGTGCGCACACAGCACTCTATAAGGATTCTTTGTGCCAGCAGTGAGAGTGGTCCATCACGTGACCACAAGTATGTAACTTTATTCTTCTAGCCTCATACCGACAATACGTTCACAGCTTTGCTCAATATGAATGAACTAGACTGTGGCCCGATTCTAATGCATCGGGTATTCTAGAATATGCATGTCCCCGTAGTATATGGACAATAATGATTCCAAAATTCGCTGCAGACTGTGCCCGTCGCTGATTGGTCGAGGCAACCTTTATGACATCATCATCGCCATGGCAACCATTATGACATCTACGTCGATACTGTGCCCGTCGCTGATTGGTCGATGCGAATTCGCAGCAGACTGTGCCCGTCGCTGATTGGTCGAGGCAACCTTTATGACATCATCATCGCCATGCTGTGCCCGTCGCTGATTGGTCGAGGCCTGGCGGCCTCGACCAATCAGAGACTCAGAGACGCGGGATTTCCAGCACAGACAGACAGACAAACCCTTAGGCTATGTTCACACTTTGCGGTTTTTGCTGCGGATCCGCAGCGGATTTGCAGCTGCGGATCCGCAGCCGTTTTCCATGCAGGGTACAGTACAATGTTACCCTATGGAAAACAAAAACCGCTGTGCCCACTTTGCGTTTTTCCGCTTGAAAATCAGCGCAAATTTTCTGCGGAAAAAAAAGTAGCATGTCAATTCTTTCTGCGGATTCCGCAGCGGTTTTCCACCTGCACCAATAGGAAAGTGCAGTTGGAAACCCGCAGTGGAATCCGCAGTAGAAACCGCACAAAAAACCGCAGTGAAAACCACCGCGGTTTTGCACTGTGGTTTTTCCAAATCCGCAGCTGAAAAATCCGCAGCAAAAAAAGGATAGTGTGAACAAGGCCTTAGACAATTATATATACAGATTGAGCGAGACCAAGCACGTGTAGAAGTCTGCAGTCACACATTGTCACTGCCGACTTTCATCCCAAACTTGAACAAACCCTATCATGCTAGTATAATAGACTCTTATCAAAGCACACAATGCTACTACATACACTCCCTGGCAGAAGTTATGTCGCTTATCCATGTTATGTAAATAAAAGCTTATAACCTGACGTTAAATTCATTGGTTGTATAAATTATTTTTTTGAAAGCTGAAACCCTCCAAAATGTGTTTTGGTTTAGGTTAAGAAAATAAATGGGCATCAATGCAGAAATATTGATCAGTTAATGTACACAGAATGGTCAGATTTTGGCAAGACAAAAGTTTTGTTGCCTGGTCATATAATGCACCCAATCCTAGTTTACATCCTCACCTGTACTCAGTAAATGATAGGTTAATTAGTGTGTGTGTATAAAAAGAAACCCAGTACCCCAGACCTTCACTTGAACTGCAACTTGAGCTCTGACAACATGCCGAAAATCCACCCTGCGACCAAAGCCTGGATTATCAAGAGACTGAAGACCAGATCCACTGCAGAGGTGGCTGGCACCTTTAATGTGTCTCAGCGTCAAGTACAAAGAATTAAAAGATTTGAAGAGACTGGAGATGTGTTTGACAAGCCCAGGTCCGGCAGACCCCTCAAGGCAATTGCTCAGGAGGAACGTTTGTTGGTTAGAAAATCCAAAGCAAGCCCCTCTTCCACTGCAGCAGAGCTCCAACAGGCCTGGTCACCTCAAGTCACTGTGTCAACTAGAACAGTTTGTAGGATTCTGTCTCGAAATGGCCTCCATGGTCGAATCGGTGCCCAGAAGCCAGCACTAAACAAAAGGCAAATAAAAAAACGTGTGGCATTTGCCAAGACCCACAGCCTGCTAAACAGATGGAAGCTGGAAAGTGGCAGAAGGTGGATTTCTCTGATGAATCTTCAGTAGAATTACACCACAGCAGCGACGAATATTGCATGAGACTTACTGGAGCCCGTATGGATCCAAAATACACCCAGAAAACAGTTAAATTTGGTGGTGGAAAGATCATGGTCTGGGGTTACATTCAGTAAACATTTGCAAGGTGGAAGGCAATATCAATAGCCTAAAATATCAAGAAGTATTAGCTACCTCTTATATTCCAAATCATAAAAGGGGTCAAATTCTGCAGCAGGATGCTCCATCTCATACATCCATCCCTACAACAAAGTTCTTCCAGGCAAAAAAGATCAAGGTGTTCAAGGACTGGCCAGCCCAGTCACCAGACATGAACATCATTGAGCATGTCTGGGGTAGGATGAAAGAGGAAGCATGGAAGACAAAACCAAAGAATCTAGCTGAACTCTGGGAGGCATGTAAGACTGCATTCTTTGCTATTCCTGATGACTTCATTAATAAATTGTATGAATCATTGTTGAACTGCATGGATGCAGTCCTTCAAGCTCATGGAAGTCACACAAAATATTAAATATGACTCTAATAGCACAACTCCATTCACCAATGTTATGCAACATATATTTGTATTTTAAGTTAATTATTTGTTTGAATATCACATTACTTTCTGTGGGCGACAAAACTTTTGTCTTGCCAAAATCTGACCATTCTGTGTCCATTAACTGATCAGTATTTCTGCATTGATGCCAATTTATTTTCTTAACCTAAATCACATTTCGGAGGGTTTCAGCTTTCAAAAGAATAATTTATCCAACCAATGGATGAATTTAACGTCAGGTTATAAGCTTTTATTTACATAAGATGGATAAGCGACACAACTTCTGTCAGGGAGTGTATGTGTGTCATGGTATAGGACATGGTTCATGTCCTGCTCCCTCAGGGTTAATGTTGCTGGCCTCTCTTTGGATCTGGGAGGGGTATTTATACACACTTTGGACTAGGATTCCCTGTGAGCTATACTTTCGTCTAGTCTGTGTGTCTCACCCCTTGAGTGTGTGCTCGGTTTGCTTTGCAGCCGTGCGTTACTCTGCTTGTTTGTTCTGCTGGTTTTCTGACCTTTTGCTCCCTGACTATCCCTCCACCTCACCCTTGGTTACCTCGTTATCTCCTGGTTTGATCTTGGCACGTTTAACTACTCTCCAGTGTACATCGTCTCCTCTGCACCCCGGCATCTGGTGCCGCCCTCGACCACCTCCTTCCCTGTCACGTGGTTCAGGTCCTGTTTGCTACCCGGTGAGTTCCCTGTCGCTCTGCTCTCAGCTCCCTTGCTGTGGTGTGCAGCTCTCCCCGCAGCAGTAATACCCGGGAGTCGTGGCTGTGTAGCTGCTGACCCCTGTCCATGACTGAAAGCACATACAAAGGAAATGGGGTTATCAGAGCTGGACAATAGAAGAAGGCGGCTTGGACTGATTATATTTTCGTTTATACCAGAATACACTATGGGAAGAAGGCAAGCCAGTGAAAAGTACATTACTCTGGGCAATTATCCTCACATTTATATGGTTATTACTATGACATATATCACCAACTTACCAACTAGGGGTATTCAGGGCAGATTCTGGGGATACAAGAACACCAATCCCCTGAGGCCCAAAATTCAGCACTGACAGGATTCAAAAGATCTTTTTGGAAGTGCATTGAACAGCAAGGTGGATTGCTGCTGAGGGGAAAAAAAAAATATATATATATTTTCATATATATATATATATCTTTAAATCTTCAGCTTAGCGAGTGTGAACTGAGCATAATTGCGAACAGCAGTAAGTGTGTGACTTGTGATTCAGTGACTTTGGATTCAGAGAGTTTCCAAGGGAGGAATTACTGAATTGCTGTCTGTATTTTATTAATACTTTGCATTTATTTTTTATTTAACTTTTCTGTCTGGTGCAATCCCCATTTGGAAATGTGCTCCACTATTGTTAATGCCATCCAGTGCACATCTTGCCACATGTATGCAGTCCTTGATCAGCCGGTCGAGGGTGCATACTGCTGTGCGAGATGTGAGCACGTTGAGCATTTAGAAGCCCAGATTCTGGATCTAAATTTGCAGCTGGCAACACTGAGATCCATTGACAATATGGAGAGGAGTCTTCTGCTCACTGAGCAGATGCACAATGGGATAGATGAGGGGGGATGGTAGGATGGAGCTGCAGGACAGTGGAGCAGCAAGCTAGGTGACAGAAGGCTGGGTAGAGGGAAGAGTGCCAGGGAGGCTAGTCCTGATCTGGCACACCCCAATAAGTTTGCTAAGTTGGCAGATGAGGGGGTGCCAGTACTGGGGTAGCACTGCTGCAGCCAGGCATGTCCTCTGAAAGCCGGAGGAGTGACTGCTCCAGTAAGGAGGGAAATAGGAGAACAGGGCAGGCCAGACAGGTGCTGGTAGTGGGGGACTCAATTATTAAGGGAACAGATAGGGCAATCTGTCACAAAGACAGGGATCATCGAACGGTGTACTGCCTACCTGGCGCTCGAGTCCGACACATCGCTGATCGGGTGGACAGATTACTGGGAGGGGCTGGTGAGGACCCAGCGGTCATGGTGCACATTGGCACAAATGACAAAGTTAGAGGTAAGTGGAAGGTCCTTAAAGATGATTTCAGGGAATTAGGCTGCAAGCTGAAAGCAAGGACCTCCAATGTGGTATTTTCCGAAATACTGCCTGTACCACGTGCCACGCTAGAGAGGCAACGGGAGATTAGGGAGGTTAATAAGTGGCTCAAGAATTGGTGTAGGAAGGAGGTGTTTGGGCTCCTGCAGAACTGGGCCGACTTCTCAGTTGGCTACAGGCTCTACGCTAGGGATGGGCTGCACCTCAATGGGGAAGGTGCAGCTGTGCTGGGGGAGAAAATGGCTAGAAGGTTGGAGGAGTGTTTAAATTAGGGATTGGGGGGAGGGTATTCAATTTATAGGAGGGGAAGATAGTGCAGATAGAGCCCTGGACACAAATAAGGAAGTTGGGGGTGGCGGTGGCATGGGGGGTGGGGTTAGAACAATTAATAATTTAAGAAAGAATAGAGGTACAGAGAGATACATAAAGTGCATGTATACTAATGCCAGAAGCCTCGCCAACAAAATGGAGGAATGAGAATTAATGTTGTTGGAGCATAATTATGACATGGTGGGGATATCTGAGACGTGGCTGGATGAGAGCCATGACTGGGCTGTTAACTTGCAGACCTATAGTCTGTTCAGAAATGACTGAACGGATAAGCGAGGGGGAGGTGTGTGTCTATATGTAAAATCGTCCTTAAAACCCATCCTGCGTGATAATATACGTGAATCTAATGAAAATGTAGAGTCCGTGTGGGTGGAGATAAGGGGAGGGGGAAAAATTATAAATTACTGATAGGGGTTTGTTATAAGTCTCCAAAAATAATGGAAGCAACGGAGAATATCCTCTTAAAGCAAATAGATGAAGCTTCGACTCAAGGAGAAGTCATTATTATGGGAGACTTCAACTACCCCGAAATAGATAGGGGAACAGAAACCTGCAGTTCCAGCAAAGGTAATCGGTTTTTGACAACTATGAGAGACAATTACCTTTCACAACTAGTTCAGGACCCAACAAGAAGGGGGACACTGCTAGACCTAATATTAACCAACAGGCCAGACCGCATATCAAATATAAGGGTTGGGGGTCACTTGGGGGATAGTGATCACAAAATAAAAAGTTTTCATGTCTCCTTTAATAAGATGTGTAGTAGAGGGGTGACAAGGACACTAAACTTCAGGAGGGCAAATTTCCAACGGATGAGAGAGGATCTTGGTGCAATTAACTGGGACGATATCCTGGGACATAAAAATATACAAAGAAAATGGGAAACGTTTATTAGCATCCTGGATAGGACCTGTGCACAGTGTATACCGTATGGGAATAAACATACTAGAAATAGGAGGAAACCAATATGGCTAAATAGAGCTGTAAGGGGTGCAATAAGTGACAAAAAGAAAGCATTTAGAGACTTAAAGGAAGTAGGTAGTGATGAGGCATTAAATAAATACAGAAAATTAAATAAATTCTGTAAAAAGCAAATCAAGGCAGCAAAAATTGAGACAGAGAGACTCATTGCCAGAGAGAGTAAAAATAACCCCAAAATATTCTTTAACTACGTAAATAGTAAGAAACTAAAAAATGATAGTGTTGGCCCCCTTACAAATAGTCTGAGTGAAATGGTGGATGAGGATGAGGAAAAAGCCAATATGCTAAATGACTTTTTTTCATCAGTATTTTCACAAGAAAATCCCATGGCAGACAATATGATCAATGATAACAAAAATTCCCCATTAAATGCGACCTGCTTAACCCAGCAGGAAGTACGGCGGCGTCTAAAAATCACTAAAATTGACAAATCTCCGGGCCCGGATGGGATACACCCCCGAGTACTGCAGGAATTAAGTACAGTCATTGATAGACCATTATTTTTAATATTTAAAGAGTCCATAATAACAGGGTCTGTACCACAGGACTGGCGTATAGCAAATGTGCCAATATTCATAAAGGGGACAAAAACTGAACTTGGAAATTTTAGGCCAGTAAGCTTAACCTCTACTGTGGGTAAAATCCTGGAGGGCATTCTAAGGGATGCTATGCTGGAGTATCTGAAGAGGAATAACCTCATGACCCAGTATCAACATGGGTTTACTAGGGACCGTTCCTGTCAGACAAATCTGATCAATTTCTATGAATAGGTAAGTTCCGCACTGGACCAAGGGAACCCAGTGGACATAGTGTATATGGACTTTTCAAAAGCTTTTGATACGGTGCCACACAAAAGGTTGATACAGAAAATGAGAATAATGGGGATAGGGGAAAATATGTGTAAGTGGGTTAAGAGCTGGCTCAGGGATAGGAAACAAAGGGTGGTTATTAATGGAGTACACTCTGACTGAGTCGCGGTTAGCAGTGGGGTACCACGGGTCAGTATTGGGCCCTCTTCTTTTTAAGATATTTATTAATGACCTTGTAGGGGGCATACAGAGCAGAATTTCAATATTTGCAGATCACACTAAACTCTGCAGGGTAATCAATACAGAGGAGGACTATTTTATATTACAGGATGATTTATGTAAACTAGAAGCTTGGGCTGATAAATGGCAAATGAGCTTTAATGGGGATAAATGTAAGGTCATGCACTTGGGTAGAAGTAATAAGATGTATAACTATGTGCTTAATTCTAAAACTCTGGTCACAACCGTCAATGAAAAAGACCTGGGTGTATGGGTGGATGACAAACTCACATTTAGTGGCCAGTGTCAGGCAGCTGCTATAAAGGCAAATTAAATAATGGGATGCATTAAAAGAGGCATAGATGCTCATGAGGAGAACATAATTTTACCTCTATACAAGTCACTAGTTCGACCACACTTAGAATACTGTGTACAGTTCTGGTCTCCGGTGTCTAAGAAAGACATAGCTAAACTAGAGCGGGTGCAGAGAAGAGCAACCAAGGTTATTAGAGGACTGGGGGGTCTGCAATACCAAGATAGGTTATTACACTTGGGGCTATTTAGTTTGGAAAAACGAAGGCTAAGGGGTGATCTTATTTTAATGTATAAATATATGAGGGGACAGTACAAAGACCTTTCTGATGATCATTTTAATCATAGACCCGAGACAGGGACAAGGGAGCATCCTCTACGTCTGGAGGAAAGAAGGTTTAAGCATAATAACAGACGCGGATTCTTTACTGTAAGAGTAGTGAGACTATGGAACTCTCTGCCGTATGATGTTGTAATGAGTGATTCATTACTTAAATTTAAGAGGGGACTGGATGCCTTTCTTGAAAAGTATAATGTTACAGGGTATATACACTAGATTCCTTGATAGGGTGTTGATCCAGGGAACTAGTCTGATTGCCGTATGTGGAGTCGGGAAGGAATTTTTTTCCCCAATGTGGAGCTTACTATTTGCCACATGGTTTTTTTTTGCCTTCCTCTGGATCAACATGTTAGGGCATGTTAGGTTAGGCTATGGGTTGAACTAGATGGACTTAAAGTCTTCCTTCAACCTTAATACTGTAACTATGTTACTATGTTACTATTGCTAAAGGCTTGATGCCAGATATCCACATGATGACCTACAGAGATTAACTAGCAGCCAAGCAGTGGTGACGCACGAGATAGAGCGTTGTCCTGCATAAACATCATGGTTTTCTTGAAAGATGCAGACTTTTTCTTCTACCACTGCTTGAAGAAAGTGTCTTCTAAAAACTGGCAGTAGGTTTAGGAGTTCATTTTGCGACCATCTTCAACCCGAAAAGCTTGCTGTGACAAAGAACGCAGTATAGTTTTTGAAACGTGTCACCTTTCTTCTCTTCCACCACGTGGTTTGCTCAGAAATGTTTGTAAAATTTCTTGAATAAAATTTCAATATTTTTTTTTATATATCAAGGAACTGGAACTACAATTTTTTCTCTTCTGTATTGTTCTACAGCTGGCCTGATTGTTCCTTTCATTATTGACATTCCTGCAGCATTTCTTGGGCTGGCTTTTTTTCTCATTTTGATCAATAAAGTATGTCAACAAAAGTGCTTGCTAAACACTATAAGCTAGCCCGCAGTGAATTCCTCCCCCGGTAAAGTATCGTGACCCCATCACAGTATGATGTCCCAATTACGATGCCCACACAGTCCTCCATACAGTATAATGGACCTCACATAGTACTCCATATAGTATATTGGCCCCACATAGTCCTCCATACAGTATAATGTGCTCTGCATTGCCTTCCATAATGTATAATAGCCCTGCATAGTCCTCCATATAGTATAATGGTACCTGCATTGCCTTCCATAGAGTATAATGGCACCACATAGTCTCCCATACAGTATAATGTGCTCTACATTGCATTCCATAATATAGAATTGCCCCACATAGTCTTCCATAAAGTAGAATGGGCCCTGTATTGCCTTTCATACAATACAATGGCCCCACATAGTCTTCTATACAGTATAATGGGCCCTCATTGCCTTCCATAATGTCCCCGTATAGTCCTCCATACAGTTAAGTGGCCCCACATAGTCTTCCATACAGTATAATGTGCTCCTCATTGGCTTCCATTCAATAAAATGACCCCAAATAGTCCTCCATATAGTATAATGGGCATTGCCTTCCATACAGTATAGTGACCCCACATACCCCTCCATACAGTATAACTGATCAAGATAGTCCTTCACATAGTATAATCGCCCCAAATCCTCCATACGGTATAATGGGCCTAGCATTGCCTTCCATATAGTAAAATGGCTCCACATAGCCCTCCATACAGTATAATAGCGCCACATAGTCCTCTATACAGTATAATGCCCCACTTTAAAAATAAATACCTCCCCCCAGTGCCCTGTTGCTTTGGTCTTGGCAGTGAGTGTTCTGTACCTCTACACCACTTGGCACGGAGGGTGCATTGTAGTGACGTCACCGCGCCTGCTGTGCTGAGACGTCTGAGGCAGAGAGAGAGTGATGGCAGAGGGAAGTCAACTAACGGCTCCCTCTTTCATCATTTCTTTCAACTGTATTGACATCAAGGATGATGAAAGTGTGATGGTGGCTGGTCAGGTGGGGGCTGATCAGGGTGGAACCGGCATCAGGAGGGGTGGGGGGCCTGTGCGGCATCGTGGGCCAGGTACATTCAACCTGTGGGCCAGAGTCTGACATGTGGTCAATAGCATGACCCTCCAGTTTACAAGTTCAGGTTGTAACTTTAACACCCCTCCTTTATCTTCCCTGGCAGATTGTTGGTGCTGCCGACTCCTGGCGCCTGTGGGAAGAGAGAGCTGTGAAATCCTAGCACCTCCACCCCCCTTATTTCCTTCCATCACCCCCCTGGTTTGTGTTGGCAGGTAACCTCAGGACTTGGATTTTACTGGCTCCCGGATTGTGGCCAGTACGATGAAAAGCTGTTCTGTCCCAGGCATTGGAAAAAGCCACATGCTGCCTTGTGAACAGAGACTGCTCTTCTTGTGCATCCTGAATGAAACAGTTCAGAGAGAGGGGGATTTACACCCCCTGATAATGAATTGCTCTAATAGAAAAGGGCACGAGGGCACAGCTATAAAATAAACACCCGTACATGCATATTGTCGCGTTTCCATTCATGAAATAATCGTAACGCTGTTTGTTTGCTTTTTCCACACAGGGCTCATTGTTGGCCAAGATTTCCAGACATACATGGTAAGTGAAGAAGACTGTAGCACTGTGCTGAGGGTAATGGATACATTCAGTTACAGCATCATCAATGGCCATATTTATGCACTGGATTGCTAATGTCTAGTACATTTCCCTAAACGTTGGAGCAGATTGACTGAATTCTGTCATCACCTATTATACATACCATCAATTTTTCTGTTTGATAAACCCAACTCCATTGAAACCGCATACCCCTTTAACAGTATTCATTCTCTTTATAACTAGGGGCCCTGGGACAAGGCTAAAGGAGACCTTGATGGAGATAGTAATAAAGGCGATACCAATGATGAGGTTACTAGCACTTTCTGTAATTACAGGTGTCACTAATGGCAGGAAAGGTATCTATGACATTTATTTTCCCATATGTCTAATTACTAAATTGCTGTTTAGATGTCAGCCATGGCCCATCTGTCTTACTGACCTTCACAACTGTGGAAAATGCCAGTGTTCAGCTCTCGGATTAGTAACAGACTTGTACCCTCCTTAAGGGGTCAAAGGACAAGTCCAGACTTTTTACTATTATAGACAGCTCTTTAGCTCAGGCCACAGGTACAGTGTTCTGCCTCTTACGTTTAGACTATTTTAATATTCAGTGCCTTTGTTTTATGCTGCCAGCCTTTGTTCATATTGTTAAAGAGGACATTTCACAAATGTTTGCATTTTAAACTGCACATTCCAGCAGACAGTAACAAGAATATAGATGACACTTTTTGCATTTTTTGTATCCACTTAGACTGGTTTCTCATTTGCGGTTGTGTCCGCAGCGTTTATACTGCATTTTTCCTCATGCGTTGTGAATTCCTATCTTTAACATTAGGGACGCAGGTGCCTGCGATTGGATGCGTTTTGCCGCATTTGACGACGCATGCGTCGTTTCGTTGTCTGCGGCTTGGCAGTTGTTAGCGGATGGAATGCGTAGAAAAAAACGCATTTAAGTCTATCAGAACGCATGCATTTTTCCACAGGAAAACCTGTCTAGACACTGATAAGCCACCCCCCACATACAAACTGATAAAGGGAAGGAGTGGGCATTTGCAGGTCACTACTCAGCAGACTGGGAACAAGAGAACAAGCTCTGAAGCTGTGAGGAATCTACACTGAACAATTGTGAGTATCAAAGCCAATGTATTTTCTTTTCTCTCTCTCTCTATATATATATATATATATATATATATATATATATATATATATATATATATATATATATATATATATATATATATATAAAATTGTCTAAGGGGTACTTCCGTCTTTCTGTCCTCAACTTCCGTAACGGAAATCCCGCGTCACTGATTGGTCTCACCAGCTGCCTGTCATGGCTGCCGCGACCAATCAGCGATGGGCACAGTCCGATTAGTCCCTCCCTACTCCCCTGCAGTCAGTGCCCGGCGCCCGCATACTCCCCTCCAGTCACCGCTCACACAGGGTTAATGCCAGCGGTAACGGACCGCGTTATGCCGCGGGTAACGCACTCCGTTATCGCTGCTATTAACCCTGTGTGTCCCCAACTTTTTACTATTGATGCTGCCTATGCAGCATCAATAGTAAAAAGATGTAATGTTAAAAATAATAAAAAAACAAAAAACCTACTATTCTCACCTTCCGTCGAGGCGCGTGCGGCTGCTGCCATCTTCCGTTCCCAGGATGCATTGCGAAATTACCCAGATGACTTAGCGGTCTCGCGAGACCACTAAGTCATCTGGGTAATTTTGCAATGCATCCTGGGAACGGAAGATGGCGGCAGCCGCGCGCGCATCACCAGAGCTTCGCTGGATCCCTGCGGGTGAGTATATAACTATTTTTTATTTTATTTTTTTTTTCTTAACAGGGATATGGTGCCCACACTGCTGTATACTACGTGGCCAGTGTTAGATACTATGTGGGCTGTGTTTTGTACTGCGTGGGCTGTGCTATATATTACGTGGGCAGTGTTATATACTGCGTGGCCTGTGTTATATACTACGTGGCCAGTGTTATATACTGCGTGGCTGCTATATACTGCGTGGGTTGTGTTATATAGTACATGGGCTGTGTTATATACTGTTTGGGCTGTGTTACATACTGCGTGGCCACTGTTATATATTGCGTGGCCTGTATTAACGCATCGGGTATTCTACAATATGTATGTATGTATGTATATAGCAGCCACATAGTATATAGCACAGGCCATGTACTGTTTGTCTGCTATATACTACATGGCTCCTATATACTACATGGCCTGTGCTATATACTATGTGGCTGCTATATACATACATACATACATATTCTAGAATACCCAATGCGTTAGAATCGGGCCACCATCTAGTGTCCTAATAATTTCTGTCTCTTTTGCTTACTGCATGCATCAGAATGTCATCGTCTTCTTCTGAGGAGCGTCTTCGAACAAGGTGGAAATGAAAGTGAAGTGAGTACTCACCTCTTCAGATAAGGTAAGTATTCTCTGTCACATCTACACATGTGACAAATTTTTCTTTTTTTCTTTTTCAGAACAGTTCTTCAACTGCGGCAGAGGCCGAGCAGGAGCAGCATGGACACGTTCGTGTGGAAAGGCGGCGTGTAAGTATACCTTACTGATTGTACTTTGTTTATTGTATCCTGACTTTACTATTCTTGACTGTTAATTTCTTTACTTTGCTCTTTCTTTACCTTTTTTCTTCTTGACTCCTTTTTTTCTTGACTTCTTTTTTTTTCTTGACTTTGAATATTCTTGCCTGTTTTCTGTCTCTGTTGTTTTCTTTCTTTTCCTTATGTTAATGTCTCCAACATTAATGTATGTATTTATTTTCTAGGTTCCAGAACGGGATTAAGGCCTCATTGACAATGACATCCTCATCTCCCTGGTCCATGAGCGAGTCCCGTTGTGGGACACCCGGGTTCCACAGCACTCGGACAAGGTGACGATATGGCAACTATGGAATGAGCTGGTCCAAGCGATGATGGATGGCTGGGACAACGCCCCGGCTCAGGTCCACAAGGCATTTCGTAAGTATTGCAATGCGGTGTGATGCAGCAGTGACTTTGGCCGGGATCACACAACGGTGTGTGTTGAGAGACACTCCTGCGAATATCTCGCAGTTGTGTGATCCTGGCCAAAAGTGGATTGTCTAACATTTTTTTTTTAAACAGTGCTCAAAGTCAGAACATGTTGGCGTTCGATGAACGATCGCTTCAACAAGGTCCTTCGTCAAGAGAGCCGGGTTCCCAGTGGTTCTGGAGCAAGGATCAGAAAATATAAGCATCACAGCATGCTGGCATTTTTTTTCCCAGAGAACGTAAGTACTTTTGTGGTGCATTGGATTGTGTTGTATTGCCTAATCTGTATTTTGCGATTCCACAGGAGTTGGCGCTTTTACTATTATAAATGTTTTGTACTAATGGTTTTTTTATTTATTTTTTTTGTTCATAGCACCTGGAGCAGCACTCTTGACCCTGGTTCTGGAGCGGTCCTTCATCAAACAGCCATGGACCCGTCCCAGCCATCCAGCAGCGCAACAGCAAGTGGGCCTGCAACACAGACTGGAGACCAGGAAGCTGGTCCATCAGGTGTTCCCCTGTCCCAGTCCTCGGCCTCTGCCTCTTTTTTTGGGGGGCTCTTCCCGGCAGCGGCAGAGGGCCTCGGACAGGACACTCATGCCCGAGTTTTTGCACTTGAGCTCGTTCTTTCATGATGGACTCAAGGCGATGGGCAACAGACTGGATAGTGGCTTCAACCTTATGAATACACTTATCCAGGATGTCACCAGAAGCCTTGACCAAGTGAAAGACGACCTCCAGAGGCCAGCACATCATTTTTTTAATCAAGTAGAAAAGGGCATGTCGGAACACCTTACTCCTGATCTCCAGCTCGGTGTCATGCAGGCCTGCAATGTTGCTTACATGCAGGCTTTGCAGCAGACTTGGTATTTTCAGCAGCCAGTGGTGGCATTTCCACCTGTGCCAACACTGTCGCGCTTAACCTCAATACCAAGCTCTGCTTCATACCACTGCACTGCCACCACCATTCCAAGCACTGCCGGACACCACTACAGCACCACCACCATGCCGAGTGCTGTTGGACAGCCCACCGCCACCACCATGCCAAATGCTACTCCTGCTTGGACATCCTCCACAGCGTGCAGCAGCAGCACCTGGACCAGGACAGGTCGTCAACCATCACCAGGTCTCAGCTGCAGCAGCAGCAGCACCCAGACCCTGGCATGGCTTTCCCCACCACCAGGATGCAGCAGCAGCACCCGGACCCTGGCATGGCTTTCACCACCACCAGGATGCAGCAGCAGCACATGGACCCTGGCATGGCCTTCACCACCACCACCATGCAGCAGCAGCAGCCGGACCCTGGCATGGCCTTCACCACCACCACGCAGCAGCAGCAGCCGGACCCTGGCATGGCCTTCACCACCACCATGCAGCAGCAGCTGCACACGGACCATGACAGGTCGGCCACCATCACTGGGCCTCAAGAAATGACCCCACTGAGGCTCCCCAAACCACAGCGCCAATCCCAAAAAGGGAAAAAGAAAAAACAGCGGACTATCGCTATCCCTTCCCCCTCACCTCCCAATGTGTCTGTGATGTCAGGTTTGTCTCGCCCTTCCAGTGTCTCTCTGCCGTCCCATGCCTCTAGTACCATCCCTGAACTACCTAACCCCACTAGTTTAATTGCCCCTTCTCCTGCAACCCCTGCGTTGTCTTCAGCTAGCCAGGCCTCACAGCTACACACCCATCCGTCACTCTACCCCAAGCCGGCGCAGTTAAGGTCATGTGTCATAAATAGTGAGTTCATGATGCACAAAACTCTGCGTCTTGAAATCATTATGACACCTCACCTGGTGAGTAGAGAACTGCCTTGTATAACCTCCATTTTCTCTTCAGTCTACGTAATCTATTTCACACAAACTAAAGAGATGATGGAAGTCATACAAGGCATATCTATATTCACCTGGACAGGTGTCAGAAATAGTGAATTCATGAGGCTGGGTTTTGTGCATCATGAAGTCATTATTTCTCACACATGAACTGGTGAGTATAGATCTGCTTTGTATTATACCTTCATCGTCTCTTCAGTCTACGTCCAATAGATACTGCAGAAGAGATTCAGGATGTAATGACATCAACTACCTTACCACTAATAACATAAGTGGTTTTTAGAGGAAAGACATAGGAGACTCGGTTCAGGTATCAAAATATGTTGTTTATTAACAACAAATATTAGTAACATTTAATACATAACTGGTACAGACCCAAACCAACAGCACATTTTACACAATATTATCTTGCCATGCCACACATCCGATGTCAGAAACAAAATAGGCAGCAAATTGGTCCCACATGTTGGCAACTTCAACAGTTGACCGCAGAGGGTGATGCTGGTAATCTGGCAATGGGTTTGCAACTGGTTCATCCAGTTCAATGTTGGGTCGCTCCTTAGCCATAATGTAATTGTCGAGAACCACACAGCCTTTGACAACCTGATCGACTGTCTCCATTTTTAGATTAATGGTTGTCCCAAGAATGCGTCATTTTGAGACAAGAATCCCAAAGGTACACTCAACTGTTCTTCGGGCCCTGGTCAGTCTGTAGTTATAAATCCTTTTAGTGTGGTTCAAGTCCCGACTGGAATATGGCTTCAGTAGGTTTTCACACATCTGAAAGGCCTAATCCCCAACCATAACAAATGGCATCGGTGGGCCTTGAGTGTTGGGGAGAGGTCGTGGCAGGGGAAAATGAAAATTTTTGCCATACAAACGTCGGCCCATATCCGAGTTCTTGAAAGTCAGGGAGTTATTGCCACGGCCAAAAGCTCCAATGTCCATGGCGATAAAGCGACAGTCCGCATCTGCTGTTGCCATGAGCACTACAGAAAAATATTTCTTGTAGTTAAAGTACTCCGATCCAGATCTAGCGGGTTTGATAATCCGATGCTTTCCATCCACTGCTCCCAAACAATTGGGGAAATTACACACTCTCCAGAATTTGTCGGCAATTTCCATCCACATGTCCATGGTGGGTAGGGGGATAAATTCATGCCAGAGAACGTTCCACAAAGCCCGGCAGGTGTCCGTAACTATTCCAGACAAGGCTGAAATTCCAAGCCGGTACTGAAAGTAGAGCGATGATAAGCTCTTTCCGGTAGCAAGGAATCTGAAAGAAAACAGACAGACAAACAAAAAAATTACGAACAATTCTATTTATGGTGGGGTTTTGCTAAACACATAAAGGAAAATACAAATAATACATGGCAGAACAATTATAATTATGACAGGCATTTGTTTAGAATTATTACGTACCTTAGTGTGACCAGGAGACGTTCCTCTGCAGGAATCGCTCTACGGAGCTGGGTGTCCTGTCTCTGGATGGCTCCTTGGACACGACCAAGTAAATCCTGAAAAGTCTCTTGAGACATCCTGGTATATTCCGGGAATTTGTCCGGGTTGGCATTAAGCTCGCCATATAGCGTGTGGTAGGCTCCACGGCTCTCCCGGAGTTCAATAATGGTGTGTCTCCAAAAACGCTGACGCCGTGTCCTGCTCTGCCTTTCTCAATTTCTTTGTTGCTCCCAAGCAAACGCACAGGCAAGAAACAGCTTTATACTTAAATCCAGGTTGAAATAAAAGCTCTCCGTGCGAAGATCCATCATGACACAGGATACAGTAGCAAAATCTGAAGATTTCAGCAGTCCAAGGGTCTATATAAAGATATCTCATAATACACGTCCACTGTTGTCCCATTGGCGGTGTCTGTATATTGAGATTTTTCACCTGTCAAATTTTCCACAATGCGCACAGAAAACGCAAACGCGTGAAAAAGCATGTAAACGTTGCATTTTTTTTTACCGCATGCATTGCCTTATGCGTCTAAAATGCTGCGTTTGCATGCGGTTTATCGTGCGTTTCAGGTTGTGGCATAAACGCTGCAGATTCTACCGCAAATGTGAAACTAGCCATAGTTGTGCAGATTCAGGGCGCTGCAATTTTTGGTGTAAATTTTCTTATCTATTTTCTTTCTAACTAGGCTTTTCATTTTGTTCAGGCGTGTACTTTCATCCTGCTATGACACTATGACATGGTCGAATCATAAAAGGCACTGTCATAGGGATAAAAAACTAGACAAACACAGAGCAGGTCAGATAGGTGCTATTGTGATCATTTGACAATTCCTTCTTAACTGCGCTAACATTAATACTTACCTGTAGTAGGACTGCCGTTCTCAGCTGCTCTCGCGATGCTCCTGGAGCGCCCCCACGTGAAGGGCAGTGGGGTACTCGGTACCAGGTCTATCTCTCTCGGTTCTGGGAATGTCACGGTGGCCCGACTTGGTCCAAGGCCCTTCTGAGGGGCGCCCAATTAAAGGTGTAGTTGTTTGTATGGTATTCGTGACGCCACCTGTGGTATTCGGTCAGGGTGACCGATGCTGCTAGGGGTCCGCTGGGGTGATGGAATGGCAGCTAGATGGTGTACCTTCCCACAGGTGAATTATGTCCCCAGGGCTTCCCAGTTGTATAGGTGGTGATGGTGGACGTCGTAAGGCACAATGAATAATGAGGACACAAAGGTTGCAGTCTCTTTACCTTTTACTGAAGACTTCAGAGTCCACAGTCCAGAGTACTGTTCACAGGGCAGGCTGAGTCCGGCCGGTCCGAAGGCACATCCAGAGTCCCCTTATCCAGGTGGAAATCAGTAGCCTTCCTACTAGCGCCTGTGTGTTGTAGTACCTCCCTGCTGAGCACCACGGGATAGTCCTCACAACTTTCATGGATGTTTCTGATGTTCTCTCTCTCTCTGTCCCCCAGATGATATGGATAGGACAACCCGCATGACGGGGTAGGCCTGGAGCTATTTTATAGGGACCCTAGAGACACCCTTCTCCCACAATTTGCCTCCGTGTCTTCATAGGTATTAAGGTCGGGCAGCCAACTTGGAATCGACTGTCCTGCCGGTCTCTGAAGTAATGCGTAGAGCCTATAACTCCCTCGGTGTTCCGGCTACCGTCTACGCGCCTCAGAAGGAGGCTGCCGATCTTGGGGCAGAACTCCTCCCGGTATTATCTCCTTGTGCTGTGACTTCGTTTCTCACTCTCCACAATATACTTCGCTTCGTGTCCTTTCTTAGGAAGCTGCCGCATGGGGTGCAGGCGCAGCTCCGTAACGTTCTATCTCGTGCTTGGCCTCTGTCAGGATCCCCCCCCTGACAGGGACCCTCTGTCTGCAGCTCAGATGTTCCTCCTTCTCCCCCTGTCTGCCTGACAGGTCCTCTCTGGGTCAAACCCAGGCCACTTCTGACTGACTAACTTCCTATCCAACCCACCAGTTTTACCTGTGTGTGAGGAGTGGCATAGTAGATAGAACCTTTGCTCCCCCTGGTGGACTGGAGTGTGAAGTGTAGTGTGTGACTGTGATACCTGGTCAGGTGAACTTGTTTAGTACCATCAGACGTAATATCACTCCCCCTGGTGGAAGAGCGACATTACTGCAATGACCAGGACTCTGGGGCGCTGCACTCCTGTCTTAGATGCTGCTATTTGCCTCCCGACATGTTAATAAGAGGATGTGATGAAAGATAGTCGTGATTGCATGAGATCATGTGAGACAGATAAAGTCTTCCACGATTACCATGTCAATGCATCCCTCCTGGCACTTCCTGTTATTAATGTGCTGGGAGAAGAGGTGGATAGCAGCATCATTGTCAGGACTCAGGAGCATTGAAGGAACAGCTGAAAATGGCAGACCTACTTTGTGTTAGTATTACTGTTAGTGCAGGAGGCATTCTTAGTGCAGTCATGTGAGATAGATGACCACTCTGGCATAGTTCTCTACATTACAGTTTAAAAAATTTGTGAAAGGTTCTCTTTAAACAGGAGAGTGGAAGCAAAAAAATCAAGGGGCATTTGGATTGGCCATTGACTGATCACATTTCTTTTTGTCCTGTATAAACCCAAACATTTAGGTGCTCGAAGCACTAAGATCATGACCGTGTATGGCCAATATGACTACTTCTTACCCCATAGGTTGAAGTGAAGGACAGCATCCAGTCAAGGTGAAAAAATTATTCTTTATTGTGCCATAAATGCAACGTTTCAACCTCAAGGGTCTTTCTCTTACTCCCATGACGGCACCACGGAGAGAGAGGGATCCGCCTGTTGTGAACTCTGTTTTCGGGCTCCCTCTTGTGGTCACAGGTGGTAATGTGTGAGTTTTGTTTTTGGGCTCCCCCTGGTGGCTTTGTTTGTTATCCTGCGAATCTGTGGTTGGATCAGCTGCCTCGTTATGCACTAGGGAGTTTCCTATTTAGCTCTGCTTCACCTCCCCTTGTTGCCGGCGGTCAATGTACTCAGTGCTATTCTGATTACTCCTGATTATCTTCGGTTTCAGTGTCTTCAGGAGAAGCTAAGTTCTGTTTAATTATTTTTTGCTCATCAGTCTGCAATATGATTTCTGTGTATGATGAGTTTAGTCCAGCTTGCTAATATGTGATTTCTTCTGCTGGTTTGCTCTGGGGTACAGAGTTGCATCCCCCGCACCGTTAGTTGGTGCGGGGGCTCGAGCGATCTCTGCGTGGATATTTTGAATAGGGTTTTTAATTGACCGCACAGTTCCCTTTCTATTTTCTGCTTTCCAGTGTTAGCGGGCCTCATTTGCTAAATCTAATTTCATCTCTGCGTTTGTGCTTTCCCCTTAACTCACCGTTAATATTTGTGGGGGGCTATTCTATATCTTTGGGGTCATTTCACTGAGGCAAGTGAGGACTTTCGTTCCCTCTAGGAATAGTCAGTTTCTCAGGCCGTGAAGAGACGTCTAGGATTTTCAGGTAACGTTCCACGGCTGCCTATAGTTGTTTGCGGATAGGATCAGGTTGCGGTCAATTCAGTTACCACTTCCCCAGAGTTTGTAGTCGGTTTAGTTACTTAGCTAGTCCTACTTGCGATCCTTGCCACTAGGATCATAACAGTACAGCCGGCCATAAAGTGTTAATTGCATGGCAGAAGCAGGAGAAGAGAAGCCTTGAGGAATTTTTTTTTTTTTTTGCTGCCGTGTGTCTAGCTGCTGTGTGTCTAGCTTCTCTCCTCCTCTTAATCTTGGTGTGGCTCTGAGTTCAGCTGCTGACATGGATATCCAGAGTTTGGCCTCCAGTGTAGATCATCTTGCTGCAAGGGTACAAAGTATTCAGGATTTTGTTGTTCACAGTCCTATGTCAGAGCCTAGAATACCTATTCCGGAGTTGTTTTCTGGAGATAGATCTAGGTTCCTGAATTTTAAGAACAATTGCAAATTGTTTCTTTCTTTGAAACCTCGTTCCTCTGGTGATTCCGTTCAGCAAGTTAAGATTATTATTTCTTTCTTGCGCGTCGACCCTCAAGACTGGGCCTTCGCATTGGCACCAGGGGATCCTGCATTGCTCAGTGTGGATGCGTTTTTTCTGGCCCTTGGATTGCTCTATGAGGAACCTAATCTTGAGGACCAGGCTGAAAAAGCTTTGTTGGCCCTCTCTCAGGGGCAAGATGAAGCAGAGGTGTATTGCCAGAAATTTCGGAAATGGTCGGTGCTTACTCAATGGAATGAGTGTGCCCTGGCTGCAAATTTCAGAAAGGGTCTTTCTGAAGCCATTAAGAATGTCATAGTGGGGTTCCCTACGCCTGCAGGTCTGAATGAGTCAATGACTCTGGCCATTCAGATTGATCGGCGTTTGCGGGAGCGCAAACCTGCGCACCATTTGGCGGTGTCTTCTGAACAGACACCTGAGTCTATGCAATGTGATAGAATTCTGACCAGAAGTGAACGGCAAAATTATAGATGGCAAAATGGGTTGTGCTTTTACTGTGGTGACTCAGCTCATGTTATCTCAGCATGCTCTAAGCGCACAAAAAAGATTGATAAATCTGTCACCATTGGTACTTTACAGCCTAAGTTCATTTTGTCTGTTACCCTGATTTGTTCCCTGTCATCTTACCCGGTTATGGCTTTTGTAGATTCAGGTGCTGCCCTGAGCCTGATGGATTTGTCATTTGCCCGGCGCTGTGGTTTTGTTTTGGAGCCTTTAAAATTTCCTATTCCACTAAGGGGTATTGATGCTACACCATTGGCTATGAATAATCCTCAGTACTGGACGCAAGTGACCATGTGCATGACTCCTGTTCATCAGGAGGTGATTCGCTTTCTTGTTCTGCATAATTTGCATGATGTTGTCGTGTTGGGTCTGCCATGGTTGCAGACTCATAATCCAGTCCTGGATTGGAAAGCAATGTCTGTGTCAAGTTGGGGTTGCCAGGGAATTCATGGCGACGCTCCTGTGGTGTCAATTGCTTCATCCACTCCTTCTGAAGTCCCTGCGTTTTTGTCGGACTACCAGGATGTATTTGATGAGCCCAAACTCAGTTCTCTACCTCCTCATAGGGATTGTGATTGTGCTATAAATTTGATTCCTGGTAGTAAGTTTCCTAAGGGATGACTTTTCAATTTGTCAGTGCCGGAGCATGCTGCTATGCGGAGTTATATAAAGGAGTCTTTGGAGAAAGGACTTATTCGCCCCTCCTCCTCCCCTCTGGGTGCGGGATTCTTTTTTGTGGCTAAGAAGGATGGTTCCCTGAGACCTTGTATTGATTATCGCCTTCTAAATAAAATCACGGTCAAATTTCAGTATCCTTTGCCATTGTTATCTGATCTGTTTGCTCGCATTAGGGGGTCTAGTTGGTTCACCAAGATAGATCTTCGTGGTGCGTATAACCTTGTGCGTATTAAGCAGGGTGATGAATGGAAGACTGCATTTAATACGCCCGAAGGCCATTTCGAGTACTTGGTGATGCCTTTTGGACTTTCTAACGCTCCTTCTGTCTTTCAGTCCTTCATGCACGACATCTTCCGCGAGTATCTGGATAAATTTATGATTGTGTATCTGGATGATATTCTGTTTTTTTCTGATGATTGGGAGTCCCATGTTAAGCAGGTCCGGATAGTGTTTCAGGTCCTGCGTGCCAATGCTTTATTTGAGAAGGGCTCAAAATGTCTTTTTGGAGTCCAGAAGGTTTCTTTTTTGGGTTTCATTTTTTCCCCTTCTACTATTGAGATGGACCCAGTCAAGGTTCAGGCTATTCATGACTGGACTCAACCTACATCTCTTAAGAGCCTTCAGAAGTTCTTGGGTTTTGCTAATTTTTACCGTCGTTTCATCGCTAATTTTTCTGGTGTTGTTAAGCCTTTGACGGATTTGACCAAGAAGGGTTCTGATGTTACTAATTGGTCTCCTGCAGCTGTGGGGGCCTTTCGGGAGCTGAAGCGCCGGTTTTCCTCGGCTCCGGTCTTATGTCAGCCAGATGTCTCTCTTCCTTTCCAGGTCGAGGTTGATGCTTCTGAGATTGGAGCGGGGGCTGTTTTGTCGCAGAGAAGCTCTGATGGCTCTGTGATGAAGCCATGTGCTTTCTTTTCAAGAAAGTTTTCGCCTGCCGAGCGGAATTATGATGTCGGTAATCGGGAGTTGTTGGCTATGAAGTGGGCATTCGAGGAGTGGCGACATTGGCTCGAGGGAGCTAAGCATCGTGTGGTGGTCTTGACTGATCACAAAAATCTGATTTATCTCGAGTCGGCCAAGCGGCTGAATCCTAGACAGGCTCGTTGGTCGTTGTTTTTCTCTCGTTTTGATTTCGTGGTCTCGTACCTGCCTGGTTCGAAGAATGTGAAGGCTGATGCTCTTTCTAGGAGTTTTGTGTCTGACTCTCCTGGAGATTCTGAGCCAGCTGGTATCCTCACAGAAGGGGTGATTTTGTCTGCCATCTCCCCAGATTTGCGACGAGTGCTGCAGGAGTTTCAGGCGGATAGACCTGACCGTTGTCCACCGGAGAGACTGTTTGTCCCAGATAGATGGACCAAAAGAGTTATTTCCGAGGTTCATTCTTCGGTGTTGGCAGGCCATCCTGGAATATTTGGTACCAGAGATTTGGTGGCCAGGTCCTTTTGGTGGCCTTCCTTGTCGCGGGATGTGCGTTCCTTTGTGCAGTCTTGTGGAATTTGTGCTCGGGCTAAGCCTTGCTGTTCTCGTGCCAGTGGTTTGCTGTTACCTTTGCCTGTCCCGAAGAGGCCTTGGATGCACATTTCCATGGATTTTATTTCAGATCTCCCTGTCTCTCAGAGAATGTCTGTCATCTGGGTGGTGTGTGATCGTTTTTCTAAGATGGTCCATTTGGTGCCCTTGCCTAAGTTGCCTTCCTCCTCCGAGTTGGTTCCGCTGTTTTTTCAAAATGTGGTTCGTTTGCACGGGATCCCTGAGAATATTGTTTCCGACAGAGGATCCCAGTTTGTGTCTAGATTTTGGCGGACCTTTTGTGCTAAGATGGGCATTGATTTGTCTTTTTCGTCGGCCTTCCATCCTCAGACAAATGGCCAGACCGAGCGAACTAATCAGACCTTGGAAACCTATTCAAGATGTTTTGTTTCTGCTGATCAGGACGACTGGGTGGCTTTTTTGCCATTGGCCGAATTTGCCCTTAATAATCGGGCTAGTTCTGCTACTTTGGTTTCGCCTTTTTTTTGTAATTCGGGGTTTCATCTTCGTTTTTCCTCGGGTCAGGTGGAGCCTTCTGATTGTCCTGGAGTGGATCTTGTGGTGGATAGGTTGCATCAGATTTGGGATCATGTGGTGGACAATTTGAAGCTGTCACAAGAGAAGGCTCAGCGCTTTGCCAACCGCCGTCGCTGTGTGGGTCCCCGACTTCGCGTTGGGGACTTGGTGTGGTTGTCTTCTCGCTTTGTTCCTATGAAGGTCTCCTCTCCCAAGTTCAAGCCTCGGTTTATCGGTCCTTATAAGATTTTGGAAGTCCTTAACCCTGTGTCATTTCGTTTGGACCTCCCAGCATCGTTTGCTATTCATAATGTGTTCCATCGGTCGTTGTTGCGGAGGTATGTGGTGCCTGTGGTTCCTTCGGTTGAGCCTCCTGCCCCTGTGCTGGTTGAGGGAGAATTGGAATACGTGGTGGAGAAGATCTTGGATTCTCGTGTTTCTAGACGGAGGCTTCAGTATTTGGTTAAGTGGGAGGGCTATGGTCAGGAGGATAATTCCTGGGTTGCCGCCTCTGATGTTCATGCTGCTGATTTGGTTCGTGCCTTCCATGTGGCTCACCCTGATCGCCCTGGGGGGTTTTGATGAGGGTTCGGTGACCCCTCCTCAAGGGGGGGGTACTGTTGTGAACTCTGTTTTCGGGCTCCCTCTTGTGGTCACAGGTGGTATTGTGTGAGTTTTGTTTTTGGGCTCCCCCTGGTGGCTTTGTTTGTTATCCTGCGGATCTGTGGTTGGATCAGCTGCCTCGTTATGCACTAGGGAGTTTCCTATTTAGCTCTGCTTCACCTCCACTTGTTGCCGGCTGTCAATGTACTCAGTGCTATTCTGATTACTCCTGATTATCTTCGGTTTCAGTCTCTTCAGGAGAAGCTAAGTTCTGTTTAATTATTTTTTGCTCATCAGTCTGCAATATGATTTCTGTGTATGATGAGTTTAGTCCAGCTTGCTAATATGTGATTTCTTCTGCTGGTTTGCTCTGGGGTACAGAGTTGCTTCCCCCGCACCGTTAGTTGGTGTGGGGGCTCGAGCGATCTCTGCGTGGATATTTTGAATAGGGTTTTTAATTGACCGCACAGTTCCCTTTCTATTTTCTGCTTTCTAGTGTTAGCGGGCCTCATTTGCTAAATCTAATTTCATCTCTGCGTTTGTGCTTTCCCCTTAACTCACCGTTAATATTTGTGGGGGGGCTATTCTATATCTTTGGGGTCATTTCACTGAGGCAAGTGAGGACTTTCGTTCCCTCTAGGAATAGTCAGTTTCTCAGGCCGTGAAGAGACGTCTAGGATTTTCAGGTAACGTTCCACGGCTGCCTATAGTTGTTTGCGGATAGGATCAGGTTGCGGTCAATTCAGTTACCACTTCCCCAGAGTTTGTAGTCGGTTTAGTTACTTAGCTAGTCCTACTTGCGATCCTTGCCACTAGGATCATAACATCCGCCCTCAGGGACAGGAAACCCACAGGTTAAAAAGGCGGGACCTCTCCTCCACCTCAGTTTCCAGAGATCTTCAGTGGGAAATCCCGCCTAGAAGGAGATTTAGAAAAACGCTTGAAAATCTCCTCGCAAACAATGACTTCCCTAGCCTGGTGGATAGACTCGACCAATCTCACCAGGGGGGTTCCATGGATATGGCCGTTCTCAGTAACCCTCACCGCGGATGCAATTCCATGGGGTTGGGGAGCTCACTTAAAAGATCAAATTGCCCAGGGCCCATGGTCAGAGGGGGAAAAGCTCTTCACTTCAAACATGAAAGAGCTTTGGCAGTAAATACGCGCTAGACCATTTCTTAGTTTCCCTCCGTTCCCATCACGTAAGGGTACTGACAGACAACAGGATAGTAGTGGCGTATTTGAATCACCAGGGGGGTACGAGATCCCAATCCCTGATGGAAGTGACGAAATCCATTCTGTTACAAGCAGAATCCAACCTATCCTCCCTAACAGCCCTTCATATCAAAGGGACAGAAAATCAGACAGCAGATTTCTTAGCAGAACACAGCTAAAGCAGGGGGAATGAGAATTAAACCAGCAAATATTCAACCACATAGTGGACCGTTGGGGGACCCCGGATATAGGTCTATTCGAGAACAGTCAAAACCGGGAAACAGAGACCTTCTGTCCAATAGATCCACGGGGGAATCTAGTGACCCTAGACGCCTTTCTAATTCCCTGGAATTTCCAAATAGCATACGCCTTTCCCCCGATAGCATTAATTCCATTAGTCCTGAGGAAAATCCATGATGACAGAGCAAAGTTGATCATGATTGCCCCGTTTTGGCCAAAAAGAATGCGGTTTCCATGGTTACGCCTAATGTCGGTAACAGACCCTTGGGTCCTCCCAGATATCCCGAATCTTCTGCGTCAGGGGCCAATAAACCATCCACAAGTAAAAAACTTGCATATGGCAGCCTGGAATTTGAGAGGGAACTTTTGACCAGGAAAGGGTTTTCTCCAAATTTAGTCTGAACTCTGTTAACCAGTAGGAATCCAGTAACTACCAGAGCGTATGGCAAAGTCTGGAAAAGATTCCTCTCTAATTCAGGTATCAGCTTATCGGGAGAGACCCCAGTTCAGGAAATACTAGAATTCCTCCAAAAAGGATTAGAGAAAGGCTTGGCAACGAGCACTCTAAAAGTTCAAGTCGCAGCATTGGGGCCCTTTATAACTGTGACTTGGAAGGGAGCCACTGGATTAAAAGGTTTGTTAAAGCTTTAACTAGATATTGGCCAGTCGTACATCATACTACGCCTCCCTGGGATCTGAACCAAGTACCTTCTGCACTAACCAAAGGGCCTTTTGAACCCTTATCACAGGCTTCCTTAAAAATAGTTTCCCTGAAAACCTCCCTACTGGTAGCACTAAACTCGGCTTGCAGGATTAGTGACTTACAGGCTCTATCAGCTTATCCGCCTCTAACCCAGATAAAAAGGACCGCGTAGTCCTTAGAACTGATCCATCCTGCCTTCCTAAAGTGGCATCACGCTTCCATAGATCCCAGGAGATATCCTTACCATGCTTTTGTCCAAACCCCAAAAATAAAAAGGGAAAAAACCTTGCACACACACTAGATGTGAAGAGATGTCTCACCCAATATATATCAGCCACGAGGGAGTGTAGGAAAGGGAGGTCTCTGTTTGTCTATTTTCAGGGGCCAAACAAAGGACACAAAGCATCAAAAGCCACGTTGGCAAGATGGATAAGGGACGCCATTGCCTGTCATACGCCTCATCCAAGGAAGCCATTCCAGAAGGAATTAAGGCTCATTCAACCAGATCGGTGGCGACCTCTTGGGCAGAGCGAGCTGGAGCATCACTTGACCAGATATGTAGAGCAGCCACTTGGTCCTCTTCCTCTACTTTCTTTAAGCACTACCAGCTTGACCTATCTTCCTCTTCAGACTTAACCTTCGGGAGAAGGGTTCTGGAGGCAGTAATCCCACCCTAAAACTCACATCCTATGAAATTCTCTCTGTGGTGCCGTCATGGGAGTGAGAGAATATCGTAGTTACTCACCGAT
Source organism: Ranitomeya variabilis (assembly GCF_051348905.1). NCBI lineage: Eukaryota > Metazoa > Chordata > Amphibia > Anura > Dendrobatidae > Ranitomeya > Ranitomeya variabilis. The sequence goes on from NC_135234.1 coordinate 111,621,251, forward strand.
AACGGTATTTCTCTGATCCCATGACGGCACCCGTATATTCCCTCCCTTCACATATGGGTGTGCACACTACTAGTTAGCCTTTAATGCTTAGCCACGCGGTGCGGAAAAGGAAAAAAAAATATTTTTTTTTAATAATGATAAACGATGACTTGAAAGACTTTCTGTGTGTGTAAATAGCTACTTAAGTTACAGCTGAAGTCCTGTCAAGGCTCTATAAAACAAACTGAGGTGGAGGAGAGGTCCCGCCTTTTTAACCTGTTGGTTTCCTGTCCCTGAGGGTGGATCCCTCTCTCTCCGTGGTGCCGTCATGGGATTAGAGAAATACCGTTATCGGTGAGTAACTACGATATTCTCAAGCATACAAAACAGTTAAACTGGCAGCCTTAAATGGGAAGTGCATAGCTCCCAACCGTCCCTCATTGTGTGGGACTGTCCCAGTTTTGAGCCTTTGCCCCGCTGTCCAGCACGGGACGCTCTAATCCCTCAGACAGCAGGAGATTCAACCGACACGCCCCCTTGTGTTAAGCCATGCCTCGGGCCCTTACCCTTCCGTATGGCTGCCTGCTTTCTGTGCACAGGACCTGTGATGAGGTCACAGGAGGGGAGGAGTCAGGGGTCACATGATCGGGACCTCCATGGCTTGCAGGACTCGGCTGCCTGTGCTGGTTGCCAACTTGTCACATGGACGGTGCTGCAGCCGCAGGATAAGGTAAGTAATGCCTTGTGTGGGGTCAGGAGGTGTACAGTGTGGATGTAGCAGAGCAGTGTGTGTACGAGGTGTATGGAGTGGAGCCGTGTGTGTGCGAGGTGTATGGAGCGGAGCCGTGTGTGTACGAGGTGTATGGAGCGGAGCCGTGTGTGTACAAGGTGTATGGAGCGGAGCCGTGTGTGTACGAGGTGTATGGAGCGGAGCCGTGTGTGTATGAGGTGTATGGAGCGGAGCCGTGTGTGTACGAGGCGTATGGAGCGGAGCCGTGTGTGTACGAGGTGTATGGAGCGGAGCCGTGTGTGTACAAGGTGTATGGAGCGGAGCTGTGTGTGTACGAGGTGTATGGAGCGGAGCTAAATGTGTACGAGGTGTATGTAGCGGAGCCGTGTGTGTATGAGATGTACGGACCAGAGCCATGTGTGTATGAGGTGTATGGAGTGGAGCCGTGTGTTAAAAGTATAAGCAGCGCAGCCGCATGTGTAGGAGTAGCTATGTGTGGCCATTATATGTTACGAAATATCATGTGCGGCCAATATACAGTATGGAGCATCATGTGCGGTCATTACAGTATGGAGCATCATGTGTGGTCATTATACAGAATGGAGCATCATGTGGGGCCATTATACAGTATGGAGCATCATGTGCAGTCATTATACAGTATGGAGCATCATGTGCGGTCATTATACAGTATGGAGCATCATGTGTGGTCATTATACAGTATTGAGCATCATGTGGGGTCATTATACAGTATGGAGCATCATGTGCAGCCAATATACAGTATGAAGCATCATGTGCAGTCATTATACAGTATGGAGCATCATGTGCGGCCATTATACAGTATGGAGCATCATGTGTGGTCATCATACAGTATGGAGCATCATGTGCAGTCATTATACAGTATGGAGCATCATTTGTGGCCATTATACAGTATGGAGCATCATGTGTGGCCATTATACAGTATGGAGCATCATGTGGCCATTATACAGTATGGAGCACTGTGTGGCCATATTTTTTTGTTTATAATTATTGTATATGAAACAGTGTGGTCAGCAGTCCTAAATGGGTGTGGTTGGGACGTGGATATGGGTGTGACTAATTATGAATGGGTGTGGTCAGTTGTGCGTCGCGGGTATTCTCGGTCACCATGACGGTGCCGCATGCGTTGTCATGTGACACTGCGTTATGGGGCCGGTGGGCATGTGCACGGGGAACAGGGTTGTCGACCTGTGAGCCGGGCTACAGCCGCTGATATGCGCATTATGTGTTACAAATGCCGCGCCGTGGTTGCAGGTAGTGGTTTGTTTGTATGTGACAGCTCCAGGTGATTGGGGGGCGTGTCCTCTCAGTAACCATGACGGCGCCACAGACTTAGTCTTGTGACTCTGACGTGGGGCCGGTGGACATGCGCACTGGTGAATAGATGGGTCGGCAAGCTTTGAAGTGAGTGAGCCCTTTTGAGCTGAAGGCAGCGTGACTTTGGTCAAGTGATGCTACATGTGGGCGTACGATGTGTGGTTTTATGTGGTGAACCGGGATTGGTTCTGATAGATTAGGCTGGCACATGTCGTTCTCTATGATTGGGCCCTCTATGCAGATATTGATTTGCTGGCGTTGGGATGTAAGAAACAAGCTGTCACATTGGCTGAGTATGCGCAGACTCGCCCTTATAGACCTGGTGATTGGTTTTGACATGACAGGCAGCACTGTTTACCGTATATATGTTTTGATTCCCTACATGTGCTTACTATTTTAATCTTGGGTTGCATTATGTATTATGTGGGATGTATAAGATAAGGTGAATAGCTTTTAATTATATATGTTTTATAGAATGTAAGTTTTATATTGTTATTGAGATTACTGAACTCTGTTATGTAAATTGTGTGGGCGGTCTGGAACTGGGTGATTGGTGGGTGATGACCCACTTCCTATTTAAGGCTGCCAGTTTGACTGTTTTGTATGCTTGAGAAAGACCCTTGAGGTTGAAACGTTGCATTTATGGCACAATAAAGAAGAATTTTTCACCTTGACTGGATGCTGTCCTTCACTTCAACCTATGGTATGTACTCTTCCACTTGGGTCCAGTGGATATAGGACAGGCATCAGCCTTTTCCTGCTTTTTTGTTAGATGTGCTGTCAGTCATCAATCTTTGTTCTTCTACTTCTTACTCCATAACATCCACCACCCACTAACCCGTGAACACAAAACATCATACTTTTAATAAAAACGAGACACAATATTTCTTTTTGGATTATTTTGGCCACAGCGGCCAGTTTATTAACAAAACAATAACAAACATTTACTTTAAGCATTAATATGCATTTATGCAAAATTCGAGGGGAGGGTTCTTGGAGCCCACCGGGAAAAAATTCTGGCTTAAAATATTTTGGCAAAACCAAAAAGAACTTAAACACCTCAATTTACCCTCAGCCGTACCACCAGCTCGAGGGCACCATAAATCCCGTTCCGGGAAAAAATTAACCACCACCAGCTAGGGTAAAAGCCCCGTCCAGAGCCCGTAACCAAAATGCCAGATCAACAAACACCATTTTAACTGTCCAGAATTTTACTTAAAAATTCCTTCCCCGCTAAATCAGCATCAACTCCAAGAACCCCACCCCCCGCCAAACACTCACAGCCCTGAACACCTCAGGCTCGTGAGTGCCCCAACACCACCACTGCTCTCTCAATTCCTTCTTGTATTGAAAGGGCCCACAAGTCAATGCCAATCTCATTCAAGTGAACCCCGTCTTCCCTCCAAAAATTACCAACACCCGATTCCAACTCAAAATGCCTAACACTTATACCCCATTCCTGGATACAAACTTTGCCACTGCCCTGTTCAACTTCACCCTAGCCCTATTGATCCCCTTAAATGATCGTGTGAACCGCCACTTCTGTCAAGGAACAATATCCGACCAGACCGTTAACACCCCTGGGAATGACGTCCACAACCGGAGAAAGTCAAAACGAATGTCCCTTATCAATTCTCTAACCGGTTTGGAGCCTAAATCATTCCCCCCCAAATGAACCACCAAAATATTGGGTGTTCTGTCCAAATGAGAAGCTCGTGAAAAATAAGAAATCGCCCTGCTCCAAACCATTCCCCGAAAACCGAGCCACCGAACTACAACCTGCTCCCTACTAAAACCTAACTGCCTACCGTCCGGCCTGGTGTCCACCCGCAGCGCCCCCCAATAGACTAACGAATGTCCAAAAATCCAGGCCAGGTATGGGTCCCGACCTGAAATATATAACAGTAATTGTTAAATAACGACCCAACATACAACAAAGCTACCGCAATTAATGCCGTACATAAGACAAATAACGGCCCGAGCTCCAGCGTCCGATGCGCTTGATCACTTCTGACCCCTGACCGAGGCTATCGGCCTCTGACGCTGCCCCGATCCTGAACGAATGCGACCCAAACGCGTCCCGCGAAAAACCCAACTCCCTTAAACGTTTATGAAGAATTGCAATAAACTGAAAACGAGACAGAAAAGCCCCGTCCTGATGGCACAACAATGGGCCCGCCTGACTGGACCACAAATCCCAATATGCCTTTAAACACTGTTCGGGGCACATCAATGACCCAGCAACTCTGCCCAACACTACCCGTTTTCCCGCACCAGCCTGATCCGTCTTAGAATGCTGGATCCAAAAAACAATGCCGCCAGTCCAAAAGTCTATGTCCTGTGCCAATAAGCCACCCGCACTAACTCTGCTACGAGACACCAATTCACCTATACGTAGAGCCCCGAAAAGGCCAAAGAAAAAGCCAAACGAAACAATACCATTTCAAAATGAGAGCAGCAAATACCATCCAATGTTCCGCCTAAACGTTCAAGCACGCTGAACGATATAGGCCGGCGCCCATCGACGCTCCTATTACCTCTCCAAAAACCTTTTAACGCTTGCCTCACCAAAAAATTATGTCACATCCGCCGAGCCCTCCAGCTTGAAACCAAAAGCTAGACCAGCCACAAATTTGTTCACCTTAGAAATAGACCAACCTAAATCTGCCGACCAAACACAAAACAGCTAACAACTTGTCTTCCTCCAACCCCAACGTACCCCACTGTAACACCGAACTCTGCCAAAGATTCCATGATGCTTCTTACGACGCCCAGGTCTGACTTGTAACTGAGGCCCGAATCAACCGTCCCGCTCCTCCTTAAGAATTAGCTACAAGTGCGAAGGGCATGCCGCTCCTGATGCTTCCGCTTCTGGTGCCAGCTCCCGGAAACGCTCCCACTGTAAACGAGATAAGGCATCTGCTATAGAATTTTGCAGGCCAGGTACATGCACCACTGAAATCCATGCATTGATCTCCAGACACTGTAAAACAAGTTCTCTCACCAACTTTATCACGGGGGGAGAGGACGCTGACAGAGTGTTGATCACTGACACCACACTCATATTGACGCAATGAAACCTAACTCAGCGATTCGCAAACACCTCACCCCAAATTAAAACTGCCACCACAATGGGAAACAATTCCAACAAAGCGAGATTTTTTGTGAGACCCTTCTTATGCCACCAGTCAGGCCACGTTCCGACACTCCACCGCCCTGCACAATAGGCCCCATAACCAACGCTGCCTGCTGCGTCCGTGTAAATCTCGCAAAGTTATTCACCATCTGCTGTTGTATCAGAGAGCGACCATTGTACTGCACCAAAAAACGCTGCCAAACCAACAAATCCTCCTTATGCTCTTGTCGCAATCGAATAAAATGGTGCGCAGACCGCACCCCCGCCGTCGCACTGGACAACCTACGGCAAAAAATTCGACCCATGGGCATGATCCTACACGCAAAATTCAAGCGGCCGAGACTGCAACTCTTTCAAAGTCACCTTTTTAAGCCTGACAATTCGATCAACCTCCTGTTCTAGGGACAACAGTTTATCCTCTGGCAACCGACATTTCATTTTCTCCGAGTCTATCAGTATACCCAGAAAACTTAAAACAGTGCAAGGGCCCTCAGTTTTTTCCTTAGCCAAGGGTACTCCAAAAAGCTCCGCAACCCATTCCATGGCAGCCAAAATATTTCTACACACACTAGAATCTGGAGGACCAATAAATAAAAAATCATCCAAGTAATGAATGACGGAAAGGACACCAGCCACATCCCTGACCACCCATTCTAAAAAGGTACTGAACGTCTCGAACAAGGAACATGAAATGGCACAACCCATTGGCAAACATCTATCTAAATAATAATCACCATTCCAAAAACATCCCAACAACGGAATACTGTTCGGGTGAATCGGAAGTAATCTAAAGGCCGATTCAACATCCGTCTTTGCCAACAAAGCTCCCGTGCCGTAACTGCGCACCCAGTGCACCGCGATGTCAAATGACGTATAGACCACAGAACATAACTTTTCAAAAATGCCGTCATTAACAGACAACCCCTTCGGGTACGACAAATGCTGAATTAAACCAAATTTATTCGGTTCCTTTTTTGGGACCACCCCCAATGGGGAGACAATCATCCCTTCAACAGGTAAACACGAAAACGGACCAGCCATTCTCCCTAATTCCACCTCCTTTTTCAACTTGTCACGACTACAGTTGCATGTAACGCAGCCGACCTCAAATTCTTAACCGAAAAAGTAACTATGTGGTTAGGGGGGGGGAATATGAAAACCTTCAGCAAAGCCCCTGCTAATGACCCCAGCCTTCTCCTGATCAGGGTACCTACTTAGAAAGGGGGCCATCTTTTGAAGCCTCACCGGCGTCTCCCCCTTCACCGGCACCCACTGCCGGCTTCCCTCTTGCTTTCTTAAAACATTTGGAGGCCCCATGTGAACTTCCATTGCAGTGGGAGCACACGTGCTTAAACTTGCAGGTATTCCCATATTTGCACTGTCCCTCGTTGAACTGCCAGCACGTTCCTGACTTCTCCTTTGCTCCTTGTGACCCCTGACCACTACTCCCATGGCCTGCCTGCTGGTTGCCGCTGCCTCCGCTCCCGTGAAAGGACTGCCCGTACCTGACTGGCGCCATCACTTTTAACCAAAGTCCGATGTCTTTTTCTTCCCACCGAATCTCTGGCCTGACCGCCTTCCACTGCCTAAACTGTCCATCATAGCGCATCCAGGCCTGCCCACCGTAGGTACGGTGTGCTTCACCAATCGCATCAAGATAACAGAATAAACTAGAACAATTCTCTGGCGACTTCTCCCCTATTACACTTGCTAAGATTGCAAACACTTGTAACCAATTGACAAACGTCTGCGGAATCAGCCTCCACCTCCTCTTTTCTTCGTCCTCCTTCTTACTGTCATCTTTTTTCCCTTTATCCAGATTGAACTTTTCCAAGGGAAGCAGGGAAACAATCTCTACATATTCATCCCGCCAAATCTTTTCTTTAACCTCCTTCTTTAAATGTGCCCCTAACGGCCCTTCAAAGCATACATATACCTCACCCTTTGCCCTATCATCCAACTTCACTGCATCCCCTTTTTCCTTTTCCGTTTGCATGGATACGGACACTCCGGATGGCGACGGCGACTGCCCACTCCCCATAGATCTAAACGGTTCAGGTACCAATTGTGTCCCAAACCCCAACCTCGGGAGCCATGCCCCCACCGGTGATGCCGCCGCCCCGCTCACCACCCCACTATCCAATCTACTCAAAAGTTGTGACACACTAAGTAAAACATCACGCAACCCAGGCTCAACCGACCCACTCGAACCCCCTAACTCCGTCGCCATCCCGCTGAACGCCTGCGTACCTCTAACCTCTGCGGACGCAACCCCCCTAGGCAACATACTAGACATAGATTCACACTCACCGAGCTGCACAGGTGCTGTATCCCTGCCAGCCGTACATCCTGAATCCAGACGGTCCCCGTCGCCATCTCGCTCGTTGTCAAAAACCAAGTCTTCAGCACGGCTGCGCTGCTCCCGGCCTGCAACCCTGGCCTCCTCGTCACCAGGGGGGACCGGAGCGTCTGCTACGCTTCGCACCACCGACCTCTTCCTGGATCTGGACCGTGCCTGCTCCCCCGATCATGCATTCCTGTCAGGCTCCCGACCTCTGGGCCTGCCAGGCAGTGTGTCCCCACTGCCTGCCGCACCTCCCATCCTTTGCTGGTTGTCAGGGCCCTGCTGCTGACTCGTCCCCCACAGCACTGCGCCCGCCGACATCCTTTGGCACGCGCTTCTGGTAGCAGGCCCCGAGCCTGGGGCCTCGCTAACGGGACCCACCGCACTGCCGCAGTCCTGGGCAGTGCCCGACGTTCCCAGCCTGCTCCTGCCCGGTAGCGGTGTAGCCATGCCACCCCGGGCATCCGCTCCTCTCCCTGCAGTGCCCCGGGCCCGAGATGCCATCCGCTGCGATGCTGCCGGCCTGCCTTCCGGTGCGGTCCTCTCCACCGCTGCGCTCCGCTGACCGATGCCTGCAGGCCGGTGAGGAGGATTCCTGCCAGAGGGGGCACAGCGGGGGGATGCCGCACCGCTGCACCCAGCCTCCGCAGGGTTCCCGGAGGGGCTCCTAAGCCTGCCGCGTGTGCTTACCTCCGGCGACAGTCTCTGGGGAGTCCTCGACTGCCTGCTGCCCCTGCTGCTCGTGTCCTGCACTCCTGTGTTTCCCAGCAGCAAAGCAAGCTGCTCCTCCAGCCATCCACCTCTTTTGGACCTTGCGGCGCCCCACAAGAGCATCCACCGACTCCATGAGGTAAAGCTGCAAGCTGGGGGGGGGGGGCCTGTTCTCTTCACTCTGGCTTCCAGATTGCAACTGACACTTTTCCCGCACTTTTCCCCTTATACCCACGCCCCCCCACTAAAGTCCCTCCCTGCGCTCCCCCTTCCACCAAATCATATTCTCCTGGCCCAACTTTTAAAAGATGCCTATGACCAAGCACAGTCATGGGGAGCCTACATTGAGCTGTGCTTATTCCTGCTCCTCCTGTACTTCTATTCCACTTCTATTCTAATTTTTTCATGTCAAACTTTGTTTAAATTGTATTTTAGTGCAGCTGTTTATAACTTCCTGCAATTTAAACAGGACATGTCACTTGCCATAAATATGTAATTTATTTTTACCTGGGTTAAAAATCACTGTTGTTCTGAACCTGGCATTGTCTATTTTTTGTTCTTGTGATTCTCCATTTATCTGATATGGCCAACTCTTCTCAGTTTATAAATCTAATCTTTTTAGCCAACTGGACATGATCCTTAAAGCCCTACTCCAGTGTTTTTTTATTGCACTGCTAGAGTAGTACTTTTAATGTAATTCCATTGCTCTCTATCTCATACTCACCTGCCATCACCTTCATTTTTTCCACTGTCGTTCTCCAAAGAAAAGGGTCCTGCCGGTAACTCCAGTGTTTCATGGTGCAGCACGGAGGTCTGGCGCTCATAAACTTTATATTGAGAGCTTGTGACGTAGCTTCTCACTTCCAGACAGTCAGAAGCTGCGCTCTCAAGATGGCACCGCAGGAACGGAGAAGTTCTGAAAAGCAGTGAAGACGCCAGAGGGTGAGTGTATGACTGGGGGCAGGGGCTTTCATTTAAAACGTCACTCCATTGCTGAAAAAACCCCCACTGGAGTGGTGTTTTAAGGAGACACCCTCGAAGAATAGTTGAATAGTTGAGGACCACACCCACTTGTATAAAAAGGCTAGATTTATATACAGAGAACGTATAAAGAATAACTCCAGATTAAGGAGAACTGCAGCAATTACTCCGGGTAAAAATATATTTATATTTATGGCAAGTGACAGGTTCTCTTTAACCATTTTACGACCTTAGATATAGCCATATGTCCAGGTTGGGAAGTACTTCAAGACCTTGGCCATATGGATATGTCCTGGCGATTTTGCGTGCTCGAGCGATGGGCGGGTGTGCAGCTGACACCTGGCACTCACAGCCAGCAGTGGTGCCTATACTGCTCCTGGCAGTTTAACCCCCCAAATGCTGCGATTGATATTGATTACAGCATATAGAAGGCAGCAGAGAGAAGGGGGCTCCCTCTTCCCTCCGATGAGCATCCCTGTGACGTCATCGTGAGGGGCCGATCGTTCCCATGGTGACCCGATGCCATCATACGACATCCGGGTCACCAGGGCTAGCATGCTTGGTTAGATCATGCGCATTGCATGGTCTAACAAACTTGTGGGACTATACAAACAATTTCTGACTTATAAAGGTAAGTAGCCGAAAGAAGAAAACCATATATAGTATTAATAATAAAACAAACTTTATTATTAAGCCATTAAAATGCAATTGAGAAAAAGGCACTAAAACATCAAACAAAGTATCCAGTAGGGAGTATACTACTATCCAGAGAGCGTTGATCAAACAAGAAAATATATGTCTATGGAAGTCAGTATTAATAATAATAATAATAATAATAACAATAAAAAAGAGCCAGGGTATTGAGTATGTAAGCAAAAAAGTGCAAAAGTGTACATTAAAAAGGTGGATCATAAAATCCAATATACTAAGTAATAATAGATTATCATGCTTTTACCTGGACACAATAGACCACTGGAGAAGATCTGGATGGATTAGGCGTTCCCCCTCTCCCAAACATACATTTCGCCCATTGCTTCTTCCGGGTGCAGCCTTAGATGAATGTGTTGAAATGTGTAGCTTGTAACATAGGGTCACTTATGCAGAGTTCTGCTGTTCTAGCACCTCAGGATCTCTCCCAGTAGGTCATGGCACCCACAAACAGAGGTGTATCTAGCCTTTCCTGCACCCGGGGCAAAGGATCAGTTTGGTGCTCCCCCCCCCCCCCCCCCCCATATCAAGCCCAGGTGTTAGAAATGGAGAGATGTCCATAAGACATCCCAGTAGCCCAGTAATAAAAAAAAAAAAACACAAATCTTTAAATGGATACTCATCCATACTTTCCCTAGTTCACAATGTGAAAAAAAAATATCCCCACATACATATCGACAAATTTCTCCCCCCCCATAAGGTCATCATATTTCTGCCCCCTACAATGTGCTCAGATTTCTGCCCCCATAATGTGCTCAGATTTCTGCCCTCATAATGTCCTCATTTGTGCCCCCAGGCCATAATGTCCTAATTTCTGCCCCCATCCCCCCCATATGTTCCTCAGATTTCTCCACCAAGTGCAACTGCACTTACCCATCCAGCTCCCTGGCTTTGCTTCAGTCCTCACACAGTCAATTACATTTACTCCCCCTGTTCCCTCCCTATCCTTGTGTCTGCAGGCAGGCTGGCTCCATATAGCTGACCCCAATCAGCCGTTTTTAGCCCCCTTAAATTTCAATCATTAATCTTCGGTGTCTTCAGCTCCATTACCCCGCTGTCTGGAGCTGGAGCACTTACCAACAATGCTGCCTGTGCCCAGTGCGTCTGTGAAGAGCCGGCGTGTGACGTCAGCAGCATGATCATGTGAACTGATTACGCTGCTGGCGCTTCACTGATGCGGTCAGCGGTCAGGGCTTACAAAGAGATCAAGGCAAGCCAAGGGTACTAGTGTCGCTAGCACACTTGGGATTCGGAACCGACGCACAGCACTTTCCCTGAGCCGGCTATCAATTTGACAGCCGGCTCAGAGAACGGGAGAATCTCAGTGTGGGGGTGGCAGAATGCCGCTGACGGGGAGCCTCCTCCTTGGACCGCCGCATCTGGCGGCCTGCTGGCGCCCCCCTGTCGGCTGCGCCCGGGGCACATGCCCCGGCTGCCCCCCCCCTGGATACGCCACTGCCCACAAACCATAACAGTAAAATCCTTTTGACTTTTGCACTGTGCAAAAGTAGTTCCTGATTACATGTAGGGTATTGGCCCACTCAGTAGAAATTGCACAACAAACTAAGAGGTCTATTTTTTCCTATTAGCTCTTACAAAAATAAAAAATGTGGGCCTAAAACAACATTTTAGCGGTAAAAAATGTAATTATTCTTTCTTCACCGCCCAATGGTATAAATTTGAGAGGCACATGTGTGTCAGTATGCTCCCTGCACCCCTAGATGAATTAATTGGGAAGTGTAGTTTGTAAAATGACATCACTTATGGGGGTTTCTACAGTTCTGGCACCTCAGGGGCCAATGTAACCACTGTTCTGGCGCCTCAGTGTAACCATTCCCTTCTGAACTTTGCAATGTGCCTCAAAAGTAGTTTTCAACCACATATGAGCTATCAGTGCACTCATGAGAAATTGTATGGTGCAATTTATCCTACCCTTGTGAAAATATAAAATTGGAGCTAATAAAACATTTTTTGGGGAAAAAATAGATTTTTTATTTTCACAGTTCAATGTTATAAACTTCTGTGAATCACCTGGGGGTTCAAGGTGCTCACCACACATCTAGATACATTCCTTGAGGGATCTAGTTTTGAAAATTGGGTCACTTATGGGGGGTTTCACTGATTAGGTACATCAGGGGTTCTCCAAATGCAACATGGCGTACGCTCTCGATTCCAGCCAGTTTTGCGTTAAAAAACTCAAGCATGAAGATGCACTCATAACGTCATAATAAGGACTTGCCTTCTTTTGTGAGAAGTAATGACAGTCTTCTCTCCGACCTGATCTCTGCACCTACTGTAAAATAGGGCAGTGCTGAGTGTGATTACAAACACTTTTAGCTTTCATCTCTTGGCAGTCAGTGTGGATGAGGTGGATACAGCAGAGCTGACAGCATAGTGTGTGAGAGGAGAGCTACAGCTGCAGAGATATTAGTAATGACACTTAGCTCAGCTCTGCTCATACCAACTGCAGACATTACAAGAAACCGGGTTGTTCAGAGATTAGCAGAAGACCAGGTAAGTGAGCCATGAAAGCTCCAGACAGATTCAGACCCCTTTAAATTTTTCACTCTTTGTTTTATTGCAGCCATTTGGCAAATTCAAAAAAGTTAATTTTTTCACATTTATGTACACTCTGCACCCCATCTTGACTGAAAAAAACCAGAAATGTTTGCAAATTTAATAAAAAAGAAAAACTGAAATATCACATGGTCATAAGTATTCAGATCCTTTGCTTAGACACTCATATTTAAAGGGCCACTGTCACCCCCCTCCAGCCGTTATAAACTAAAAGAGCCACCTTGTGCAGCAGTAATGTTGCATTCTAACAAGGTGGCTCTTTTAGTTTTTGATTCAGTTAATCCCTGAATAAAGCATTTTAAAGTTTGCCACAAATACCTGACTTTGTACCTGGAGGCGGTCCGAATCGTCCTCTATGAATCTCCCAACTGCCGTCACTCTTCTCTTCAGGGGCGATGGTCGCCGCCCCCTGAGCGCTGTTTCTTCTTAAATCCGGCGCCTGCGCTGTGCGTGCCTGCCTGGGGCAGGCGCAGTCTTCATTGTCAGTCACAGCTCAGATGCAAGGGGCCTGACTGCGCCTGTGCGGGCAGTGCGGCCACCCTGTTGCTGAATCCCCGCCCCGCACTGTGTTATTCATTATGCACAGTGCGGGGCTGGCATTCCTGGGCATGCGCACTGCGCTGTTCAGGCGCTCCCCCATCTCGGACGCTCCCCCTGCTCCCCCGCCTTCCAGCATTGTTATTTGCGGCTGCCTCATTACAAAGGTGAGGATTAGTGTATATTGCGGCAACCTGCATCTGAGCTGTGACTGACAATGAAGACTGCGCCTGCCCCAGGCAGGCACGCACAGCGCAGGCGCCGGATTTAAGAAGAAACAGCGCTCAGGGGGCGGCGACCATCGCCCCTGAAGAGAAGAGTGACGGCAGTTGGGAGATTCATAGAGGAGGCTTCGGACCGCCTCCAGGTACAAAGTCAGGTATTTTTGGCAAACTTTAAAACGCTTTATTCAGGGATTAACTGAATCAAAAACTAAAAGAGCCACCTTGTTAGAATGCAGCATTACTGCTGCACAAGGTGGCTCTTTTAGTTTATAACGGCTGGAGAAGGTGACAGTGGCCCTTTAAGTCTCATGCTGTTCATTTCCTTGTGATCCTCCTTAAGGCTGTGTGCACATGTTCCGGATTTTTCGCATTACGGAAAAAAACGCAGCATGTTCATTAATTTGCGGAATAGCGGGGATTCCGCACACATAGGAATGCATTGATCCGCTTACTTCCCACATGGGGCTATGCCCACCATGCGGGAAGTAAGCGGATCATGTGCGGATGGATGGTACCCAGGGTAGAGGAAACTCTCCTCCACGGACTGGGCACCATATAATTGTTAAAAAAAAAATTAAAATAAAAAATATTGTTATACTTACCTTCCGATGGCCCCCGGAGTCCTCCCGCCTCTCAGTAGTGCACGCGGCGGCTTCCGTTCCGTGACATTACAAAGGTCCTTCGTGCAAAGCATCCATGGGAACGGAAGCCGCCGCGTGCACCGCTGAGGAGATCGGGAGCCGTCGGAAGGTGAGAATTAACCCTTTTTTTAATTATTTTTAACATTCTATCTTTTTACTATTAATGCTGCATAGGCAGCATCAATAGTAAAAAGTTGGTCACACTTGTCAAACACTATGTTTGGCAAGTGTGACCAACCTGTCAATCAGTTTTCCAAGCGATGCTACAGATCACTTGGAAAATGCTAGCATTCTGCAAGCTAATTACGCTTGCAAAACGCTAGTGTTTAGTGGAAAAATGCATGCTAATTCCGCATGCGTTTTTCCCACAGCAGGGAGTTCCGGAATTGCCGTGGAAATTTCCGCCGCAATTCCAGATGTGTGCACATAGCCTGAGATGGTTCTACTCCTTCATTGGAGTTGAGCTGTGTTTAACTAAACTGATAGGACTTGATTTGGAAAGGCACACACAGCTCACAGTGCATGTCAGACCAAATGAGAATCATAAGGTCAAAGGAAATGGCCAAGGAGCTCAGAGACAGAATTGTGGCAAGGCACAGATCTGGCCAATGTTACAACAGAATTTCTGCAGTACTCAAGGTTTCTAAGAGCACAGTGGCCTCCATAATCTTTAAATGGAAGACGTTTGAGACCACCGGAAGTCTTGCTAGACCTGATCGTCCAGCCAAACTGAGCAATTGCAGGAGAAGAGCCTTGGTGAGAGAGGTAAAGAAGAACCTCAAGATCACTATGGCTGAGCTCCAGAGATGCAGTAGGTAGATGGGAGAAAGTTCCACAAAGTCAACTACAGCCCTCCACCAGTCGGGCCTTTATGCCAGAGTGGCCCGATGGAAGCCTCTCCTCAGTGCAAGACATATGAAAGCCCGCATAGAGTTTGCTAAAAAACACATGAAGGACTTCCAGACTATGAGAAATAAGATTCTCTGGTCTGAAGAGACGAAGATAGACCTTTTTGGTGATAATTCTATGTGGTATGTGTGTAGAATACCAGTCACTGCTCAACACCTGCCCAATACAATCCCAACAGTGAAGCACGGTGGTGGAAGCATCATGCTATGGGGGTGTTTTTCAGCTGCAGGGACACGACAACTGGTTGTGATTGAAGGAAACAGGAATGTGGACAAGTACAGAGATATCCTGGATGGAAACCTCTTCCAGAGTGCTCTGGACCTTAGACTTGGTCGAAGTTCACCTTCCAACAGGACAATGACCCCAAGCACACAGCTAAAATAACAAAGGAGTGGCTTCAGAACAATGCTGTGACCATTCGTCACTGGCCCAGCCAGAGCCCTGACCTACACCCAATTGAGCATCTCTGGAGAGACCTGAAAATGGCTGTCCAACGTTCACCATCCATCCTGACGGAATTGGAGAGGATCTGCAATGAAGAATGGCAGAGGATCCCCAAATCCAGGTGTGAAAAACGTGTTGCATAATAATAATAATAATAATAATAATCTTATCTGCCACAGATTTCTCTATGAATTTTCATCATTAATTCTGCGATGTGTGCACATACCCCAAATAAAAAACCATGTAGCTCAAAACTAGTACAAGATAAGTAAAGTAAAGAATGTACAAAGTTATTCAACTTTTTATGTACATTTTAATTTTAAAATGTTGGGCAAAAAATGTGAAACGTTCATTAAAGAGTGCAGCCTTTTTACTGCAGTGAGGGAAGTTGTGTAGTCACAAATTCCATCCGTCATCTTCTTGTGTCTATACACATAGGTCACAAACTATTGCTGCAAAGTCAATTTTAGGCATCATTTGGCTTCCTTTAATGAGGGAAGATGTTTCTCCGGCACTTGAGGCTCGTTTGGAAAGAGCTAAGTATAGAAAGTGTCCAAAGAGCAAAGGACAGTTGGCTATCGATCTCTCCTGTTGTATGCAATAAATGCACATAGCAAAATACTCAACACACTTGTGTCCAAGGCAAACACTCACCCTGTTTAATTTCTGATTCTAGGTTTGTAAATTTCGTTGACACCAAAATGTAGATTAATTGTAGACCAACAGTTTATAGCAGCACTGAAAAAATCACTTTTAAAAGTATACAAATGCTTGTAAACTTGTTGATCTTATATTCATAAGATCTTTTTCTAAAAAATATATAGCGGATTGCGTTTCAATAGTTAATTTCCTGTGGGAAAACTCAAAGTGAAAAATATATCGAGGTCAGTATAATTTTAATAATTCATTCTTTATCTCTTCCATATCTCTATGTTCAAAGTCATAAAGTATGCTAGCCTATCAAATGTGTAGGAGATATCAAGAATATAATATGTTAATCCAGGGTCATGTAAATGAGAAACCAATTATTTGTGATCATAGTGTAGGCACTATGCTTGCTGGTGTACACCTTTACTGTATTAATATGATCACCTTGTCATATGGAGTTCATATAATACTTATGATTATTTGTTGTATTAATTAGTAGAACTGTAATTCTTATTATATTATTCAGATGAAACTTGTTAAAAAATGGTAATAAGGAACAAAACAGATTAACAACACAAAATGTACAGAAGGCTTTTAAAAGCTGTTAATCACTCTTTTATGGTTCATCAGAGTCATGTATAGAACTAACAATGTGCAGAAAAGTAAAATGGAGCCAAGCTATACTGAGGTGAAGACAAAATAAGCAGCTCACACAGGCATAAATAGAGAGCAATAAATAAGTAAATTTAGAAAAGGTAGATAGCAATATAGTACTTTCTGCACATGGTCAGCGAGATGTAGGAAACTATCTACGGTAAGTAGTCGTTTATTACATACAGTGTCCACTTTTAATATTATAGTGTATACAGTGTCCTCCCTTATTGTAACTTACATGAGTGGGTAATATTTGTTTTGGGCTCTATCTTTGGAATGTGTTCTGTATTTGTTTTGTGGTTTGATGAATGAGGTCATATGTACAATTTATGAGTGAAATGCAGGAAGTTGGACAGTCTATAAATAGGCAGTGCGTAAGGAAAGAAATTAGTGCAGCATGCTATAGGCGCAGTAGCGTAGCTACCAGGAGCCAGAGGGGCTCTACACTCAGAGGGGCCCACCCGGAGCTACCACTATCCTTAACTTTGCACGCCGACGCCGATATAGTTAAATTGCACAGGAGACATGATTTCACTGCACAATCACTCACTTTTCTGTAGACCTGCAGTCATGCTTTTTATTTTAATTAAAATGTGTGGGGGCATCATGTCACTGTGGGAGTATCATAAAGTATAGGGCATCATATCGCTGAGGAGGCATCATAAAGTATGGGGGCACCTCACATAGTGTGAGTCTACTGTGGGGGCTATCATACAGCACGTGGGCTACAGTGAGGGGCCCTCATACAGTTTGGGTCTACTGTGGGTGCCCTCATACAGTGTGGGGGCTATTGTGGGGCTCTTATACAGGGTGTGGGCTACTGTGGGGTTTCCCTCATACATTGCAGGGACTGTGGCAGCCTCCATAAAGTGTGGAGGCCATTATCAAATTTGGGCCTACTGCCGGGGCCTTTATACAGTGTAAGATCTAATATTGGGGCCATTATACAGTGTAGAGCCATTAGACACTGCGGAGTCCATTAAAAAATGTGAATACTACTGTGGGGTTCATTATACTGTGTATAGGGAAGCTATGGGCCCTTCACACTATAGGGGATTGGGGGTCCACCATACAGTATATAGAGGGGCTGTGGGCCCATCATACTGTGTATATAGGAGCTGTAGGCACATCACACTGTGTATAAGGGACCTGTGGACCCATCATACTCTGTATAGGGGATCTGGAGGCACCTCTTACTGTATATAGAGGAGCTGTGGGCCCCATCATACTGTGTATAGGGGACCTGTGGGTCCATCATACTGTGTATAAGGGACCTGTGGGCCTATCATACTGTGTATAGGGGCCTGTGGGCCCATCATACTGTGTATAGGGGAGTAGGGGTGCCGTGGGCCCATCATACTGTACATAGGGGGATCTATGGGCCCATCATAGTGTGTGTAGGGGAAGCTGTGGGCCAATCATATTCTGTGTAAGGGGAGCTGTGGGTCCATCATATTATGAATAAGGGAGCTGTGGGCCCATTATGCTGTGAACAGGAGAGCTGAGGGCCCACCACTCTGTGTATAGAGAAGGTGTGGGGGAATGATACAGTGTATAGGATAGCTGTAGTCCCATCATACTGAGTATAGGGGACCTCTACATATGGAAACTCAGGTGACAATACTAAATGTTAAATAAGCACTTCATACAAGCATTATTGGAGCACTCAGAGTATTGTGATCGTCAAAGGTGAACATGATGGGGCATAATCTTTTTCCAGAGGCTAAGTGTGCGCACTGTTTCCTAGGTCATTTGCACAGTGCATTAATATTTTCAAATTTTCTGGGGGGCAATTTTACCATCTTGAGGGCACAAGTTAGGCATTATTACTATGTAAGGGACACAGTGTTGGGCATTATGTGGGGCAGTAAGAGGAGCACTGTTTTTCAGTAAAACAGGAGGCACAGTAATGGGGACACATGCGGAAGCAACTGCTCAGCATTGGAGTGACCGAAGAATGTGGATTTTATGTAGGTTGAAAATAGATGGAGATGGCGCTGGAAATGTGAGAAGTCCAATGAGTCTTTGTTGTAAACTTTGCACACGAGTCATGGTTGGAAGAAGTTATGGCGGTCTGAGCAAGATGAAAATTATGAGAAAAGAGAACAACTTCACCAGAAAGAACGTCAGCTGTAAGTCACTGTCCGTAACTCTACTGTAAACTCTTACATGTTCTGTAGGACTAGTATCTACCACTATATTGTCACCATATGGCGGTAATATCAATGGTAGTCTTTGTGTAGAGATTTGTTTTCAGTAACGGCATAGTCTTCTGCTGAGGTTCCGCTATACCCACAATTAGGGTGCGCCACTGTAGTTGTAATTAGGGTTACCAGGTTAGGGGCCCACTCCGATGTTTCACAGCTGCAAACAGCATTACAAAATATGACAGTACTATAAAGCATTACATGCAGTACAGATAGATAGGTGTACGGTACAAGTAGCATAAAAAGTACAGTACAGGTAGGGAACAGTACAATCCATCTGGTACAGGATATAGGAAGAAAGAACTATAGTACAATAAATGCAGCACAGGTAGATATTAGTATAGTACAGTTTATGGGGCACAACAATACACAGCATTATAGTTCAGGTAGAAATCAATATAGTAGGATTAATATAGGTACAGAACACTACAGAACTGTGCATTACATATAATATCGGTACAAAACAGTACAGTATGTGTAATATGGGTACAGAACAATACACCATGTACAATATGGGTACAAAACAGTACAGTATGTATATTATGGGTACAAACCAGTACAGTATGTGTAATATGGGTACAAACCAGTACAGTATGTGTAATATGGGTACAAAACAGTACAGTATGTGTAATATGGGAACAGAACAGCACAGTATGTGTAATATGGGTACAGAACAGCACAGTATGTGTAATATGGGTACAGAACAATACAGTATGTATGATATGGTACAAAACAGTACAGTATGTGTAATATTGGTACAGAACTGTACAGTATGTATAATATGGGCACAGAACAGTATGTGTAATATTGGTACAGAACAAAACAGTATGTATGATATGGTACAAAACAGCACAGTATGTGTAATATGGGTACAGAACAGTACAGTATGTGTAATATGGGTACAGAACAGTACAGTATGTGTAATATGGGTACAGAACAGCAGAGTATGTGTAATATGGGTACAAAACAGTACAGTATGTGTAATATGGGTACAAAACAGTACAGTATGTGTAATATGGGAACAGAACAGCACAGTATGTGTAATATGGGTACAGAACAATACAGTATGTATGATATGGTACAAAACAGTACAGTATGTGTAATATTGGTACAGAACTGTACAGTATGTATAATATGGGCACAGAACAGTATGTGTAATATTGGTACAGAACAAAACAGTATGTATGATATGGTACAAAACAGCACAGTATGTGTAATATGGGTACAGAACAGTACAGTATGTGTAATATGGGTACAGAACAATACAGTGTATGATATGGTACAAAACAGTACAGTATGTGTAATATGGGTACAGAAAAATACAGTATGTACAGTATAATATGGGTACAGTACAGTATGTGTAATATGGGCACAGAAACAGTACAGCATGTATAATATGGGCACAGAACAATAAAGTACACTACAGTACATTACATGTAATATGGGTACAGAAAAATGCATGTATTATATAAGTACTGTACATTACATGTAATATAGGTACACAACAGTATGTAATTTATGTACAGTATGTGTAATATAGGAAAAGAACACTACAGGGCATTACATATAAGTGCTATACAGTGCATGTAATAAAGGTATAGTACTGTACTTAACATGTAATAATGGTGCAGTACACTACGTATAATACAGGTACAGAACAGTACTGCGCCTGTCTATGAGGGACCAGTATATGGTGTAAGTGTTCACAGCGTGGGTTCAGCAGGAGACATAATACAGCAATCTACCACTCTTGATAGGCCAAGAAATGTAAGGAATGCATGCCTATTATTACAAGCTCAGTCACAAATACGGTAAATAGTTGAAGATGAAATAAGAGAAGCTCTTTGAGAAAAGTGCTGTTTTTCTTCACCTTTTTGGTTTTGTTCCGATTTTCAGTTATTACTGTTTTTACGTGGAAGGTGATTCATTGCCCCAGTGCTATTTGGTTTCTGAGTCCTGATGATCACTCAGAGCTGGAGGTCATGAAGGATGTTTTGCTCTGTGTTCATTGGCCGTATTACAGACTTCCTTTTACTCTCTTCAGAGTAACATTCATATTTAAAGGCATTCCTTTCATTGAAGTAATTGGAAGGTGATGTTTTGGGATTTCTGAGCAGACTGGGAATCCGGTAATTGACGAGACCAATGACTATCCATTACAGATTAATAATTGAAGTAAAGCCAGAATACATACATATGTATTTTGATTTTGTTCTGAAAAGGCTACACTTGGCAGGATAGGCATGGGTACACTCTGTAATGTTCCCTGTCTAAAAAATAAAAAATTAACATTTGAGGTGTTAGAATATTATTGCCAGTCTGTTAGATTTTACTAGGATAGCGGGTAAACAAGCTCTTATCAGATGTTTGTTTTCATCTACATACCATGGATTATGAACCATGTGGCTCTTATAAATTAATTTTACATACACATAGTAAGATCCACAGAATGCTTAAAGGGAACCTGTCACCCCCAAAATCGATGATAAGGTAAGCCCACCATCATGAGGAGCTTATCTACAGCATTCTGTAATGCTGTAGATAAGCCCCCGATGTTACCTGAAAGAGGAGGAAAAGAGGTTATAATATACTCACCCAGGAGCGGTCCCAGTGCGGTCCGGTCAGATGGGCGTCTCAGGTCCGCTCCGGCGCCTCCTATCTTCATTCCATGACGTCCTCAACAGGGCAAACAAAGTACGCCTGTGCCGGAGCCATGGCGTGAAGACCAGAAAAGGACGTCATGGAATGAAGATGGGAGGCGCCGGACCAGACCTGCGACGCCCATCAGAGTGGGACCGCCCCTGGGTGAGTATCATCTAACGTCTTTTTCTCCTCTTTCAGATAACATCGGGGGCTTATCTACAGCATTACAGAATGCTGTAGATAAGCCCCTGATGCTGGTGGGCTTACCTCACCATCGATTTTGGGGGTGACTGTTGTGAACTCTGTTCTCGAGCTCCCTCCTGTGGTCAGGAATGGTATTTCTGTGAGTTCTGTCCGTGGGTTCCCTCAGGTGGCTGAAAGTGGAGCTGCTGGTCTGGAGGTGGCTTCCTCAGCTGCATCGTTTAAGACTGGGCTGGTTCCTCTATTTAACTCTGCTCAGATCGTTACCTGATGCCAGTTGTCAATGTATCTGTACTGGTTCAGATCTCACTTGGATCTCCTGATGACCTGTCTACTTCAGCAGAAGCTAAGTCCCTGTTAAGCGCATTTGTTGTTCATTTGTGTGCTGAATATATTTCTGAGTACCTGCTAAGTTTTGTCTAGCTGGCTATGATGATATTGTCTCGCTAGCTGGAAGCTCTGGGTTGCAGAGTGGCACCTACCGCGCCGTGAGTCGGCGCGGGGGGTTTCTTGCTCACTCTGCGTGGCTTTTTGTAGTTTTTTGTGCTGACCGCAAAGATCCCTTTATCTATCTTCTGTCTATTTAGTAAGTCGGGCCTCCTTTGCTGAAACCTGTCTCATTCCTGTGTTTGTGCCTTCCTCTTAACTCACAGTCAATATATGTGGGGGGCTGCTCTTTTCCTTTGGGGAATTTCTCTGAGGCAAGGTGAGGCTATATTTCTCTTTAGGGGTAGTTACCTCTCAGGCTGTGAAGAGTCGTCTAGGCAGAGTCAGGTACGATCCACGGCTAATTCTAGTGTGTGTGATAATAGATTAGGGCTGCGGTCAGCAGAGCTCCCACTTCCCAGAGCTCGCTCTATTTTGCAGTTTTGACTATCAGGTCATTCCCGGTGCTCCTAACCACCAGGTCCAGCCATAACAGTACAACTGGCCTAAAGTGTTAATGCATCTCAATAGAGGGATAAGAGAAGTTCTGAGACCATTTTTTTTCTCTGCAGTGTGTTTAGTCTTTTTTTTCCCCTAAACCTCTGGGTGGTTCAGGACTCAGGTGTAGATATGGACATTCAAGGTCTGTCCTCTTGTGTGGATAATCTCACTGCAAGGGTACAAGGCATTCAGGATTATATAGTTCAGAATCCTTTGTTAGAGCCTAGAATCCCAATTCCTGATTTGTTTTCTGGGGATAGATCAAAGTTTCTGAATTTCAAGAATAATTGTAAACTATTTCTTGCCCTGAAACCTCGCTCCTCTGGTGACCCTAGTCAGCAAGTAAAAATCATTATTTCCTTGTTGCGTGGTGACCCTCAAGACTGGGCATTCTCCCTTGCGCCAGGAGATCCTGCATTGCTTAACGTAGATGCGTTTTTTCTGGCGCTTGGATTGCTCTATGACGAACCAAATTCTGTGGATCAGGCAGATAAAATCTTGCTGGCTCTATGTCAGGGTCAGGATGATGCTGAAATGTATTGTCAGAAGTTTAGAAAGTGGTCTGTGCTTACTCAATGGAATGAGTGTGCTCTGGCAGCGATTTTCAGAAAGGGTCTTTCTGAGGGCCTTAAGGATGTTATGGTGGGGTTCCCCACGCCTGCTGGTCTGAATGAATCAATGTCCTTGGCTATTCAGATCGATCGGCGTTTGCGGGAGCGGAAAGTTGTGCACCATATGGCGGTGTCCTCTGAGCAGAGGCCTGAGCCTATGCAATGTGATAGGACTTTGATCAGAACTGAACGGCAAGAGCACAGACGTCTGAATGGGCTGTGTTTTTACTGTGGTGACTCCACTCATGCTATCTCTGATTGTCCTAAGCGCACTAAGCGGTCCGCTAGGTCTGTCACCATTGGTACTATACAGCCTAAATTTCTTTTGTCCGTTACTTTGATTTGCTCTTTGTCATCTTACTCTGTTATGGCGTTTGTGGATTCAGGCGCAGCCCTGAATTTGATGGACTTAGAGTATGCCAGGCACTGTGGTTTTTTCTTGGAGCCCTTGCAGCATCCTATTCCATTGAGGGGAATTGATGCTACGCCTTTGGCCAAGAATAAGCCTCAGTACTGGACCCAGTTGACCATGTGCATGGCTCCTGCACATCGGGAAGATATTCGCTTTTTGGTGTTGCATAATTTGCATGATGTGGTCGTGTTGGGTTTGCCATGGCTACAGGTCCATAATCCAGTATTGGACTGGAAATCTATGTCTGTGTCCAGTTGGGGTTGTCAAGGGGCCCATGGTGATGTTCCAGCGTTGTCAATTTCTTCTTCCACTCCTTCTGAAGTACCTGAGTTTTTGTTGGATTACCAGGATGTATTTGATGAGCCCAAGCCCAGTGCCCTGCCTCCTCATAGGGATTGTGATTGTGCTATTAATTTGATTCCTGGTAGTAAGTTTCCTAAAGGCCGACTTTTCAATTTATCTGTGCCAGAACACGCCGCTATGCGGAGCTATATAAAGGAGTCCATGGCGAAAGGGCATATTCGCCCGTCGTCGTCACCGTTGGGAGCAGGGTTCTTTTTTGTGGCCAAGAAGGATGGTTCTCTGAGACCTTGTATAGATTACCGCCTTCTTAATAAAATCACGGTCAAATTTCAGTACCCTTTGCCTCTATTGTCTGATTTGTTTGCTCGGATTAAGGGGGCTAGTTGGTTTACCAAGATAGATCTTCGAGGAGCGTATAATCTTGTGCGTATTAAGCGGGGCGATGAATGGAAAACCGCATTTAATACGCCCGAGGGCCATTTTGAGTATCTGGTGATGCCATTCGGGCTTTCTAATGCGCCATCTGTATTCCAGTCCTTTATGCATGACATCTTCCGAAAGTATCTGGATAGATTCATGATAGTATATTTGGATGATATTTTGGTCTTTTCGGATGATTGGGAGTCTCATGTGAAGCAGGTCAGAATGGTGTTCCAAGTCCTTCGTGCTAATTCCTTGTTTGTGAAGGGGTCTAAGTGTCTCTTCGGAGTTCAGAAGGTTTCCTTTTTGGGCTTCATTTTTTCCCCTTCTACTATCGAGATGGATCCAGTTAAAGTCCAGGCCATTTATGATTGGACTCAGCCTACATCTGTAAAGAGCCTTCAGAAATTCCTGGGCTTTGCGAATTTTTACCGTCGCTTTATCGCTAATTTTTCTAGTGTTGTCAAACCACTGACTGATTTGACCAAGAAAGGTGCGGATGTGGTGAATTGGTCCTCTGCGGCCGTTGAGGCGTTTCAGGAGCTGAAACGTCATTTTTCTTCGGCTCCTGTGTTGTGTCAGCCAGATGTTTTGCTCCCTTTTCAGGTCGAGGTTGATGCTTCTGAGATTGGAGCAGGGGCTGTTTTGTCTCAGAGAAGTTCTGATGGCTCTGTGATGAAGCCATGTGCTTTCTTTTCTAGAAAGTTTTCGCCTGCTGAGCGTAATTATGATGTTGGCAATCGGGAGTTGTTGGCCATGAAGTGGGCATTCGAGGAGTGGCGACATTGGCTTGAGGGCGCCAAGCATCGAGGGGTGGTCTTGACGGATCACAAGAATTTGACTTATCTCGAGTCTGCCAAGCGGTTGAACCCTAGACAGGCTCGATGGTCACTGTTTTTCTCCCGTTTCGATTTTGTGGTTTCATACCTTCCGGGTTCTAAGAATGTGAAGGCTGATGCCCTTTCAAGGAGTTTTGTGTCTGATTCTCCAGGAGTTTCTGAGCCGGCTGGTATTCTCAAAGAGGGGGTGATTTTGTCTGCCATCTCCCCTGATTTGTGGCGGGTTCTGCAGGAGTTTCAGGCGGATAGACCTGACCGCTGTCCTGCAGAGAGACTGTTTGTCCCTGATAGATGGACTAGTAGGGTTATCTCGGAGGTTCATTGTTCGGTGTTGGCTGGTCATCCTGGAATTTTTGGTACCAGAGATTTGGTGGCTAGGTCCTTTTGGTGGCCTTCCTTGTCCCGGGATGTGCGTGCTTTTGTGCAGTCCTGTGGGACTTGTGCTCGGGCGAAGCCCTGCTGTTCTCGTGCCAGTGGGTTACTTTTACCCTTGCCGGTCCCAAAGAGGCCCTGGACACATGTTTCCATGGATTTTATTTCAGATCTCCCTGTCTCTCAAAGGATGTCGGTCATCTGAGTGGTTTGTGATCGCTTCTCTAAGATGGTCCATTTGGTACCCTTGCCTAAGTTGCCTTCATCCTCTGATTTGGTTAAGTTGTTTTTCCAGCATGTGGTTCGTTTGCATGGCATTCCGGAGAACATTGTGTCGGACAGAGGTTCCCAGTTTGTTTCGAGGTTTTGGCGGTCCTTTTGTGCTAAGATGGGCATTGATTTGTCTTTTTCTTCTGCTTTCCATCCTCAGACAAATGGCCAAACTGAGCGAACCAATCAGACTTTGGAGACCTATCTGAGATGCTTTGTTTCTGCTGATCAGGATGATTGGGTGACCTTCTTGCCATTGGCTGAGTTCGCCCTTAATAATCGGGCCAGTTCGGCTACTTTGGTTTCACCCTTTTATTGTAATTCTGGTTTCCATCCTCGTTTCTCTTCAGGGCAGGTTGAGCCTTCGGACTGTCCTGGTGTGGATTCTGTGGTGGACAGGTTGCAGCAAATTTGGACTCATGTAGTGGACAATTTGACATTGTCACAGGAGAAGGCTCAACGTTCGCTAACCGCCGTCGCCGTGTTGGTCCTCGACTTCGTGTTGGGGATCTGGTTTGGCTGTCATCTCGTTATGTTCCTATGAAGGTTTCTTCTCCTAAGTTTAAGCCTCGTTTTATTGGGCCTTATAAGATTTCTGAAATCCTCAATCCTGTGTCATTTCGTTTGGACCTTCCAGCTTCTTTTGCCATCCATAATGTGTTCCATAGGTCGTTGTTGCAGAGATATGTGGCGCCTATGGTTCCTTCCGTTGACCCTCCTGCTCCGGTGTTGGTCGAGGGAGAATTGGAGTATGTGGTGGAGAAGATTTTGGATTCTCGTATCTCGAGACGGAAACTTCAGTATCTGGTCAAATGGAAGGGCTATGGTCAGGAGGATAATTCCTGGGTTCTTGCCTCCGATGTCCATGCTGCCGATTTGGTTCGTGCCTTTCATTTGGCTCGTCCTAATCGGCCGGGGGGTTCTGGTGAGGGTTCGGTGACCCCTCCTCAAAGGGGAGGTACTGTTGTGAACTCTGTTCTCGAGCTCCCTCCTGTGGTCAGGAATGGTATTTCTGTGAGTTCTGTCCGTGGGTTCCCTCTGGTGGCTGAAAGTGGAGCTGCTGGTCTGGAGGTGGCTTCCTCAGCTGCATCGTTTAAGACTGGGCTGGTTCCTCTATTTAACTCTGCTCAGATCGTTACCTGATGCCAGTTGTCAATGTATCTGTACTGGTTCAGATCTCACTTGGATCTCCTGATGACCTGTCTACTTCAGCAGAAGCTAAGTCCCTGTTAAGCTAATTTGTTGTTCATTTGTGTGCTGAATATATTTCTGAGTACCTGCTAAGTTTTGTCCAGTTGGCTATCATGATATTGTCTCGCTAGCTGGAAGCTCTGGGTTGCAGAGTGGCACCTACCGCGCCGTGAGTCGGCGCAGGGGGTTTCTTGTTCACTCTGCGTGGCTTTTTGTAGTTTTTTGTGCTGACCGCAAAGATCCCTTTATCTATCTTCTGTCTATTTAGTAAGTCGGGCCTCCTTTGCTGAAACCTGTCTCATTCCTGTGTTCGTGCCTTCCTCTTAACTCACAGTCAATATATGTGGGGGGCTGCTCGTTTCCTTTGGGGTATTTCTCTGAGGCAAGGTGAGGCTATATTTCTCTTTAGGTGTAGTTACCTCTCAGGCTGTGTCGAGTCGTCTAGGCAGAGTCAGGTACGATCCACGGCTAATTCTAGTGTGTGTGATAATAGATTAGGGCTGCGGTCAGCAGAGCTCCCACTTCCCAGAGCTCGCTCTATTTTGCAGTTTTGACTATCAGGTCATTCCCGGTGCTCCTAACCACCAGGTCCAGCCATAACAGGTGACAGGTTCCCTTTAAGACCAGAGAGGCGGTAGACTATGGCCTATACTGTATTGAAGGATTTTGCAAACATACAGTAACTATATTACTATATTGCTGCAATTTTTTCCATAGCCTGGTCGACCATCTTGGCAGTACAGACGGTACAACAAATGAGCTAAGACTCATGCAGTTAGAATTGTTAGGTATGCTAAATGAATGGTCTTTTCCTCCACTCAAGGATATAATAAATTCTTTAGAATCTTTATGATCCTTACGCTTCAGAATGATTATAAGATCTTCCCCCCGAAAACATCCTCCTCTGATTGCCCACCATTGTGCCCCTACCATTTTACTACACGGTTCTTCATTAAGGGCATGCCTCTTGGACTAATCCTGGTAATTATGTGTAGCACCACAGTCAGTCGCATAACTAAAGTCTGATGGGCCCCGATGCAAGATTTGGAGCAGGGCCCCACCATCCTGATTTTATATTATATACATACATACAGAGGCATGTAAAGGTTTGGGCATCCCTGATTTAAGTTACTGTTATTGTGAACAGTTAAGAAAGTTGAAGATGAAATGATCTCTAAAAGAGCTAAAGTTAAAGATGACACATTTCCTTTGTATCTTACACAAAAAAAATTCATTTTTTACTTTTTAAAAATTACATAAAGGAAAGTGGGCCGATGCAAAAGTTTGGGCAACCTTCAAGGTTAGTACCTAGTAGTACCCCTTTTGCAAGTATCACAGCTTACAAACGCTTTTTGTAGCCAGCCAAGATTCTTTCAAATCTTGTTTGAGGGATTTTCATCCATTCGTCCTTGGTAAATTCTTCCAGTTCTGTGAGATTCCTGGGTCATCTTGCATGCACTGCTATTTTGACATCTAGCAACAGATTTTCAATGATATTCAGATCAGGGGACTGTAAGGGCCATTGTAAAATCTTCAGCTTGTGCCTTGTGATGTAGTCTATTGGGGATTTTGACATGTATTTAGGTTTCAGTATCCATTTATAAAAGCCATCCTTTTTCCAACTTCACCTTTTTTACAAATGGTGTTATGTTTGCATAAGACTTTGTTAAAATTTCATTGAATCCATTCTTCCCTCTACCTGTGAAACGTTCTCAGTGCCATTAGCTGCAACACAACCACAAAGCATGATTGTACCACCCCCTATGCTTAATGGTTGTCGAGATGTTATTTTCCTGAAATTCTGTTCCCATTTTTTTCTCCACCCATACTTTTGATCATTGTGGCCACAGAGTTCTATTTTAACCTCATTGGTCCACAGGACTTGTTTCCAAAATGCATGTGGCTTGTTCAGGTGTTCTTTTGCATACTTCTGACACTGAAATTTATGTTGAGGATGCAGGAGAGATTTTCTTCTGATGACTCTTCCATGAAGGCCATATTTGTGCAGGTGATCTGAACAGTATAACAATGTACAACAACTCAGAGTCTGCTAAATCTTTTTTAAGGTCTTTTGCAGTCAAGCAGGGGTTCTGATTTGCCTTTCTAGCATAAGTATGTGCAGCTCTCACTGAAAATTTGCTTGGTCTTCCAGACATTATCTTGATTTCCACTGTTCCTGTTAACTGCCATTTCTTAATTACATTTAGAACTGAAGAAAGGGCAGCTTGAAAACGCTTTGCTATCTTCTTACAGCCTTCTCCTGCTCTGTGGGCCTCCACCATTTTCATTTTCAGAGCACTAGGCAGCTGGTTAGAGGAACCCATGGCTAATGTTTTTTGGCACAAAGTTAGAGGAGGCTGGGAATTTATAAAGCTGGGAAATTTGCATCACCTGGCCATTCCAAATGATGATAATGAGCAAGCCATAACCTATCAGGTTAATTAAGGTTTGAAACCTTGGTCAAATTTATCTGAGCACACAAATCTCCAAGGGTGCCCAAACTTTTTCATTGGCCCATTTTCCTTTTTGTAATTTTTAAAATGTAAAAGATGACAATCGGGCGGATTATAATAGGGTCAATCTGGGCGGTAGCCCAGGGCCCAGTGGCGGGGGGTCCCTGGGCTACGGCTCAGATTGCCCGCTGCCATCAGGGCATTTCTGCCCTGACTGGCTTATAAGCCCGGTGGGCAGAGGGGGCCCGTATCGGGCCCCGTCTCTGGTCACCGGGCCCCTACCAGCGCTGTGGCAGTTTCACCTATTGACGTGCGGGCGCACGCCCGCACGTCAATAGTTAACAGCCGTCAGCCAATTGGAGGCTGGCAGCTGAAGTCGGCTGCAGGCGCAGCACACACATGACCGGCATCTGACGTCATTGTCAGTCGCCGGTGAGTGCGCGCTGCTGGAGCGAGCTTCGCCGCTGGAGCGCAGGTCAGGTGAGGAGAACTCATTTTTTTTTTCTTTTTTCCGAACAGCCAGAATGCTGAACACTGTCTGGGGAGCAATATGCTGGAGTCTGGACACACTGGGGCAGATTGCTGGACACACTAGGGGCAATGCTGGACACACTGGGGCAGATTGCTGGACACACTGGGGGCAATGCTGGAGAGGAGACACTGGGGCAGATTGCTGGACACACTGGGGCAGATTGCTGGACACACTGGGGGCAATATGCTGGAGACACTGGGGCAGATTGCTGGACACTGGGGCAATATGCTGGACACACTGGGGCAGATTGCTGGACACACTGGGGGTAATATGCTGGACACACTGGGGGCAATATTGGAGACACTGGGGCAGAATGCTGGACACACTGGGGGCAATATGCTGGAGACACTGGGGCAGATTGCTGGACACACTGGGGCAGAATGCTGGAAACACTGGGGGCAATATGCTGGACACACTGGGGCAGATTGCTGGACACACTGGGGGTAATATGCTGGACACACTGGGGGCAATATTGGAGACACTGGGGCAGAATGCTGGACACACTGGGGGCAATATGCTGGAGACACTGGGGCAGATTGCTGGACACACTGGGGCAGAATGCTGGAAACACTTGGGGCAATATGCTGGACACACTGGGGCAGATTGCTGGACACACTGGGGGTAATATGCTGGACACACTGGGGGCAATATTGGAGACACTGGGGCAGAATGCTGGACACACTGGGGGCAATATGCTGGAGACACTGGGGCAGATTGCTGGACACACTGGGGCAGAATGCTGGAAACACTGGGGGCAATATGCTGGACACACTGGGGCAGATTGCTGGACACACTGGGGGCAATATGCTGGACACACTGGGACAGATTGCTGGACAAATTTGGGGCAATATGCTGGACACACTGGGGCAGATTGCTGGACACACTGGGGGCAATATGCTGGAGACACTGGGGCAGATTGCTGGACACACTGGGGCAATATGCTGGACATACTGGGGCAGATTGCTGGACACACTGGGGGCAATATGCTGGACACACTGGGGCAGATTGCTGGACACACTGGGGCAGATTGCTGGACACACTGGGGCAATATGCTGGACATACTGGACAGATTGCTGGACACACTGGGGCAGATTGCTGGACACACTGGGGGCAGGACTGGAGGCATGGGCAGAATGTATATACGGGGCATGATTGCAGACACGGGGCAGAATGAAAGACATGGGGCAGGATTGGATCATGGGGCAGGATGGATACGATGGAGACAGATGGGGCAGGATGGGGAGATCATATGGGGTAGAATGGATACTCATGAGGGCAGGATGCGAGAACATATGGCTGGAGCCAGGAATGAGACACACGGGGCCAGGATGGGGAATATTATTACCATAGGGGCTAATTAAGGAATATTATTACTGCAGTGATGTATTTATTTTATTTTTTGAGTATACTGTTTTAAATGGGGGGGGGCGGTCCTGTTACTGTGCAGAGTGACACTATGTTGCCTTTTTTTCGTCATGTGGTGTAATGTAGAAGTTGGGAAAAATTAAGTAATGTGTTCTGCAAGCGGAGCTCGAGATAACTGTGTTATTTCCTGCAGAAACGAGCCCTGGCTGGAAGAAGTGCTGGCGGTCTGTGCTGGATGAAAGATGAAGGACTTCATCTAGAGACGTCACTGGTGAGTCAGTGTTACCTATACACTGACACTATACACTGTATACTATATACAGAGGTCCTGTGTATAATGTCACCAGTGATCACTGTATAACCTCTACACAGACACTGCATACTAAGTACAGATCTCTTGTGAATACTGGCAGTTATGGTGATAGTATTGTGGGGTTTTTTTTATTACTGATCAGTATTGTAGTATTCAGTCACTATGTGGTGGTAATATGTGGTCTGGAAATGGTGTTGCGGTATTTGTCCCTTGTATGTGCTATTTGGTCACCATGTGGTGGTAAAATGTGGTCTTGACATGGCGTAGCGGTATTTGATCCTTGTATGTGATATTATTCGATCACTGTGGTTGTAATATGTAGCCTGGTCATGGTGCGGTGGTATTTGTTCCTTGTATGTGATATTATTGGTCATTGTAAAAATTGAAAAATAAATCAAAATATACCTAAATTGTATTGCATATTTTAAAAAATATTTAATAGGTTACAGTAGAGTACGGCCCAGCCAAAAGTGTCTACCGTGTTATGATGGCGGCTTACAAAATCTTTTGGCCAAAACAAAAGCTGCCAGCTATATGTGTGATCTGGTGATGGGAACTGTTAATGTGTGATAGGTGACCCCGTCGCATGACCGGGGGGCCCACAGTGTCTGGACAGCCCGGGCCCTGGCTACCCTTAATCCACCCCTGATGACAATACTTTTTTTGGTGTAAAATACAAAGGAAATGTGTCATCTTTAACTTTAGGCATTTTAGAGATCATTTCATTTTCAACGTGCCTAACCGTTCACAAAAACAGTACTTTTGACAAGTGGTGCCCAAACTTTTATATGCCACCGTGTATATATGTATGTATGTATATTATATATGTGTATATATATTTGTTCTCCATCCAGCTGAAGGACACAGAATGCACATCTAGCTGAAGTATTTGCTGGGCCCGGTCACGATGGCGACTCCAGTAGTTACTCCCCTGACCACAGTATAAAAGATCACCCAATGCATTGCAAAAGGGTGAAATTTGCCGCATAACTTGACATACTGTCAATTAGAAATCTGCGGTTTTGGTCAATTTATGCTGCAAGCTTTTTTTGTAGCAAGTGGGCAAAATTGTGTCATCCCTAATGCTGGGACTTTTCTGCCTGCAATACGCTTTGTACAAGCAAGATTATGTGTGAATCAGGACATCTGTCAACTAAATGATTGTGTTAAGGTCTCACCTTGTGAAGTGGATCCTATAAGACAAGGTCCAGGTGGGCACATGGATCTCAGGCATTGATGCAGCAGAAAGGCACTTATGGAGCTAGGACTTGACGCACTGGAGGCCGCTGGCAAGCAGGACACAGGAAATTCCGGGACAATACAGGCAGGGGCAGACAAGAAGTAGGTAGTGGTGCATGGGAAAACAAATAGAACCATGAGTCTTAATACCAAGGCACAGTTATGTGTCTTAGCAGGCCTAATATGTGTCTTGGCAGACGATGACATGGGAGCATGCCAGGCCACTTGTAAACCCTGGCGTGGAGCACAGCAGAGGGCAGCAACTGTAGGGGAAGGTGATAAAGCTATGCCAAGCTAAGGCAGAGGGGTAACATATTGGTAGACTGACACCAGCCTTATGTTTGGGAGTGAAGCTGGACACAGGATGCAGAAGATCTAGGTCAAGAGATTTACTGAAGTAAAGATCTGCATATTTGTACATTTTGATAGAATATCCATGTTAATGGGAACCTATCACCAGGTTTTTCCCACATAACGTACAGCCAACATCATTACAACCTTTTTTACAGCATACTGGAATTCTGTAAGAAAGTCCCCAATCCAATCTGCAGATCCCCCCCAAAAGCTTTTTTATACTTACAGATGGGGGAGTCCGGTCCGATGGGCATCTCTGATCTTGATCAGGCACTTCCTCTGTTCTTCTGATCACCATGCTCTTTTCCTGCTTCATGTGGATGATGTATCCTACGTCATCCACACAGTGTCCTCCATCGCGCTGCTGCACTGGCGCACTTCCATCTTCCCTGCGGCAGAGCAAAGTACTGTAGTACGCAAGAATATGGGAACTCTTTGGCCTTTCCCAGTACATGCGCACTAGGAGCGCGATTAAGGACACTATGTGGATGACGTAGGACCCTTTAAAGCTTTTATTCCTGTTTCTACCTTTTGTGGCCGAAATGGAAATAACTGCTTTTAGGTTCTGACCACCAGAGTTACCAGAAAACATGCTGTTTGCATAGGACCTATAGAAATGAATGAGCATTTGGGGAAAAGAGTAACTTGGGAGTTACGCCAACAGAGTAACTCACTTTTCTATGCTGTTTCCATAACACCCATTCATTTCTATGGGAGTTACTCAATGCTGTGCTCGGCTGTTTTTGTAACCTGGTCTCTTGTGGCATGAAAAGCAGAGATGGAAATAACTCTTTAAATAAAGCAATCTTCACCGGTAATCATGAGGGCAAGTAGCTCCGAAATCTCTGAAGATCTATATATATTAGCTAAAATACATGATTTAGCATTTGGCTTTCCTGTGTGGTTATTATTGTCTCTTGATTATTTTTCCACATTACATGGGTATAATGAAAAACATTCCAAATCCTATTTCATAATACCTGTCTCCCTATAATTGTTGTGTTCCCAACTAGTTTTCTTTTTTTTAACTTAAAAAAAGTAGCTACTACCACAAATATTTGGTTGGCATTTGATTATATATTTCTGTGTGTTTTTTGGGTTGAGTTTGAGGTCCAAACATGGATTTAGCAAGAAAAACATAGTACTTGTAAATGCTTGCTTTGTTCTTCTGAATTACTAAAAATAAATATTTTCAGCCATATTTTCAATATACCTAATGTAGCTGTCTAATAAAGACTCACTTGGCACCCACCTCCATGAGCCAAAACAGAGAGCTGATGTATATACAGAGACAGCGGTTGTCAGTCAATAGTGAGCGCTCCCCTTACAAGTTCAATGAGTCCTCTGTATTATACACTGGTGACATCATCTGTTGTGGCCCACAAGTAGAGTTCCGCATGAATACAGGAGGAACGAAGTGCTCACTCCAACAATGACTGTTTGCCATCCTATCATATACCCACATACCACAGGGTAGGGCCACCCACTGGACTCCTTAGCCCAGAGTGGGAATGGATTTCCATCAACAAAATGTAAGCGTTATGTATCTTTTCTTACACAACTATATAAGTAAAGCAGCATGCCCAATATGACCGATTCTGATTAATGAAATACAGTATCTATATATATTTCAATTTTGTTTTGTCCTTAACCCCTTAAGGACTGAGCCATTTTATACATTAATAGCCTCATTTTTAAAATCTGACATGCATCACTTTATGAGGTAATAGCTCTGGAACCCTTCAAGTTATCCCAGTGATTCTGAGATTGTTTTTTTCGGGACATGTGCTTCATGTTAGTGGCAAATTTTGGTCAATATGCTTTGCCTTTATTTATGAAAAATTCTCAAGTTTCAATTTTTTTATTTTTATGCTCTTAAATCAGATACTTACATCACACAAAATAGATAATAAGTAACATTTTTCATATGCCTACTTTACAACAGCATCATTTTTTAAACATATTTTTTTCATTAGTAAGTAAGAAGGGTTAAAAGTTTATCAGCAATTTCCCATTTTTCCAACAAAATTTACAAAACCTATTTTTTTAGGGACCACACTACATACAAAGATGACATCAATCACACCAATCAAAGTGCACAGATGCGGTGTGGCCTGGTAGTCACCGCCCTGTACTTCATTTTAGCAGCAAATTTGTACACGGCTGTCACTCGGTCCCTCTGTGTGCCGTATTGGACCTTGGGGTGCCACAGACACCTGTGACATCACAATTGCTGCTGCCTGTGCTCCTGCTGCTGCTGAAAGAATAAAGAAGAGTTACTGATCCCTCCCTGATCATTGCCTGATCTTATCTAATCCACCCCAATCCTCTCTCCTCACCGCTCTTCCCCTCTCTCCACCCCCCCTTATGCCACTGAGTGCTGATCAGTACTTGATCGCTGATCAGTACCTGATCGCTCAATTTTTGGCAGTTTTTTTTATTGTTTGTGCATCCTGCAGCTGTTGAGTTCTGATCAGTGACACAAATCACTGATCAAAGACTGTTTTGCTGTGTTTGTTTTTTATCCCTGTCCATTCATCCCCTTTGCACCACCTCCATGAGTACGTCCTGCAGCCACTGAGTGTTGATCAGTGACGCAAAATCACTGGTCCGCACTCCTTTATGCTGGTTTCCACAACCTTTTTTTCCACTTACTTTTCTCCCACTCTTTGCATCACTCTATGTGTGCGTCCTACAGCTGCCAGGTTACTGATCAGACATATACCACTGATAAGCATCCGTCCTCATTTTCTGCAAGGACTATTTTTGTTTCCTGTCTATTTTCCTGCATCCCCTTTTTACACCACAACTGTGTGTGCGTACCACAGCAGTCAAACGCTGGTCAGTGACAAACATCACTGACAGGCCTCTGGTTGTTCTTTTTTGGTCAAATAAGACTCGGATAAAAAATCATTTGCATTAGTTCATAGGATTAGATTAGGGAGATATAAAATATACCATAGTAATCGTCTACTATGGTATTTTTAACTGAATTGAGTTAGTGTCAGCGAGGGGAAAAAAATCATCCGTGTATCCTACAGCCGTAGAGTGCTGATCACTGACGGACATCAGTGATCAACCTCCGGTTGTTGTTTTTTTGTTTGTGAAAAGAGAATAAAAAAAATAATTTAGATTAGGGACAGTAAAATATACTGTAGTACTCATTGTCTACTACAGTATTTTTTACTGAATTGAGTTAGTGTCAGCAAAAAAAAATCATCCTTGCATCTGTCCTACAGCCATCGAGTGCTGATTACTGACGCACATTAGTGATCAACCTCGGGTTGTTGCCTTTTTCTTGTATCTTTTTCTTTCTTTTCTAAATAAAACAGTTTACACCAAACACTCACAAAAACCCACCTGAATAAATCTTGGTACACACACAGACATCACATACGTAAAAAAAAAATGCCCTGCTCATCCCAAACTCGGTATTCAGCGGAGGAAGCACACGTCTTCCTTGCCTCTGACACTGATAGTGAGGGAGAGGATCCCACCTTCCTTTATTTTTCCTCCTCTTCCTCAAGTGATGCTGAACCACCATGCAGACGCCCCAGGGCAAAAACTGAACCAGCACCCACCGTTACTGACCCCGTATGGACCTCACCCCGCGAAGATTTTGAGCCATTGATTGCTGATTTTGTGGCGCAATCAGGAATAAAATTTGACACCATCAGCCTCACAGAAATTGATTTTTTCAAAGTATTTTTCTCTGAGGATTTTGCAAACCTCATGGTGGCTCAAACAAATTTGTATGCCCAATTTTTGTCACAAAACCACCCTTCATCATTTTCTAACTGGACTCATGTACACGCAGTACAAATTATGACATTTTGGGGCCTGGTCCTTCACATGGGAAAAGTGAAGAGGCCAGAACTTTGGCAGTATTGGTGTTTATACAACACTCCACTATTCACCATGGCAATAACCTGTAAACATTTTGAGGCCATACAAATATTTTTCCATTACTATAACAATTCACAATGTCTTCCCTGAGATGACCCCAACTTTTCAAAGTTCGGTTGGTCATTGAGCACTTCAACAACAAGTTTGCTGAGGTGTACGTCCCCTCAAGGGACATCTACGTGGGTGAGTCCCTAATCCATTTCAAGGGGAGGCTCAGATTCTGGCAATACCTGCCCAGTAAGAGGGCCAGGCACTGAATTAAGCTGTATAAACTGTGTGAGGGTACCACAGGGTGCACCCACAAGTTTAGGGTTTATGAAGGGTTGGACTCCCGGATTGAACCCCCTTTTATGCCCCCCTGTTCTGGGAGTGAGTGAGAAAATTGTATGAGATTTGGTGCACCCACTGCTGGATCAAGGTTATCACCTCTACATAGATAACTTTTATATCAGCATCCCTCTGTTCAAGTCTATCTCTTCGCGAGCTACAGCAGCTTGTGGTACTGTCTTCAAAAAGTTGCTCAGAAAGGGTGAAAGCAGAGCCTAATGTAGCGACGTGTTGGTGGTCAAGTACAAGGACAAAAGGGATGTCCTTTTCCTGACCACCATACATGATAATGGCAGAACCCCCATCGCTGTACAAGGTACCTCTACATAGGTCCACAAACCCCACTGTGTACTGGGCTACAACAAGAACATGGGGGGGAGTTGATCTCTTTGATCAAGTCCTCCAGCCGTACAGTGCCATGAGAAAAGCCAAGGTGTGGTACAGGAAGCTGGCCGTGCACATTGTACAGATGGCAGTGCACAATGTTTCGTGCTATCATGATGTGCAGGCCAGGACATACCTTCAGTTCCAGGAGGTAGTGATCAAGGCCCTAATCTTTGGAAACCAGGAAGGAGCGGGCCCCAGTACTTGCGGAACTGAAGGTGCCCGTATAGTATCAGGTTAACATTTCCCCGGGGAGGTCCTTCAAAGCACAAGAAAAGGTAGGTCACAAAAAAAAATACCAAGTGTGTTACAGAACGGAATACGCAAGGACACCAGTTTTATAATGTGATACCTGTCCCGACAAACCTGGTGTGTGTATAAAAGAATGCTTCAGACTGTACCACATATCCATGGACTACTAAATTCATTTCTGACTTACACAACTCACATATACCAACCTGATGAACACTACACAACTCACGTTTGCCAACCTGTCGAGCACTACACTACTCACATATGCCAACCTGACAAACTCTACACTACACATATATGCCAACCTGACGAACTTTACACTACTCACATATACCAACCTGATGCACTCTACACAACTTGTGTATGCCACTACAATAGAAAATTCAGACACCAGGAAACAGTAAATCAGTTCCAAAATGGGGTCATTTGTGGGGCATTTGCACTGTTTAGGCACATCAGGGGCTCTCCAAACATGACATGACGCCCTCTTACCATTCCATCAAAGTCTGCATTCCAAAACGTCATTCCTTCCCTTCCAAGCCATGCCGTGTGCTTACCCTACGTTCACATTTGCGGTGTGCGCCGCAGCGTCGGGCGCCGCAGCGTCGCCGCATGCGTCATGCGCCCCTATATTTAACATGGGGGCGCATGGACATGCGTCGCACTTGCGTTTTGCGCCGCATGCGTCCCTGCGGCGCCCGCGTCTGGGCGCAGAGGACGCAGCAAGTTGCATTTTTGCTGCGTCCAAAATCAATGAAAAAAAGGACGCATGCGGCGCAAAACGCAGCGTTGTGCATGCGTTTTGCTGCGTTTTGGTTTGCGTTGTGCGTTGCGGCGCCGACGCTGCGGCGCACAACGCAAATGTGAACGTACCCTTAAACAGTAGTTTTCTTCCACATATGGGATATCAGCGTACTCAGGAGAAATTGCATAACAGATTTTGGAATACATTTTCTCCTGTTACCCTTATGAAAATAAAAAATTTTGCTGCTAAAAGATCATTTTTGGGAAAAAAAATTAGAATTTTTTACTTTCCTGACTTACCGTTATAATTTTCTGTGAGGCATTTGGGGGTTTACAGTGCTCATGACATATCTAAATAAATTCCTTGAGGGGTCTAGTCTCCAAAATGTTAACCACAATTTGCCAAAGAGCAACAAATTCCCAACTAAAGGTTAAAGTAAAACATAACTTTTAATTCTACTATTAAAGATTAAATTTAAAATTTGCTATACTGGTGAATGTAATTATTAGGATATTGTCAATTACTCTCTCATCCCTTGGATTTATAATATCCTATCTATTAATTCATTTAGCTCCTAAAGCATGGCGCGGCCACTAGCCTCTAACCCTGATGAAGCCAGCTTCACTGGCGAAACATGTCGGGGAGGTCTAGTTATTTTAGTAGCTAACTTGTGGAATGTTTATAATTACCTATAAGAGCAGTGGTAGTGGCCGCGCCATGTTTTAGTAGCTAAATGAATTAATAGATAGGATATTATAAATCCCAGAGATGAGAGAGTAATTGACAATATCCTAATAATTACATCCACCAGTATAGCAAATTTTAAATTTAATGTTTAATAGTAGAAATAAAAGTTATGTTTTACTTTAACCTTTAGTTGGGAATTAGTTGCCCTTTGGCAAATTGTGGTTAATATAATTATCCCACGTTGTTTTTTTTTGAACAGCAATTGGTGTTTCTTAGTCTCCAAAATGGGGTCACTTGTGAGGGGTTTCTACTATTTAGGCACATCAGGGGCTCTCCGAACGCAACATGACATCTACTCTCAATTTCAGTAAATTTTGAGTTAAAAAAATCAAATGGTGCTCCTTCTTTTCTGAATCCTGCCGTGCACCAAAATGGTGGTTATTCCCCACATATGGGGTATCAACGTACTCAGGAGAAATTGCACTATAACTTTTAGGGTCCAATTTCTCCGGTTACCCTTGTGAAAATAAGAAAAATTGGGGCTTAAAGATAATTTTTCTGTTGAAAAAATGTGATTTTTTTTATTTTCATGGCTCTACACTATAAACTTCTGTGAAGCACTTGAGGGTTTAAAGTGCTAACCACACATCTAGATAAGTTCATTGAATGGACTAGTTTCCAAAATGGGGTTGAAGGGTCTAGTTTCCAAAATGGGGTCACTTGTGGGGGTTTCCTCTGTTTAGGCACATCAGGGATTCTTCAAACGTGACATGGCGTCCGCTAATTACTCCAGCAAATTTTTAATTCAAAAAGTCAAATGGCGCTCCTTCCCTTCAGAGCCCAAGCAGTGTTTTTGTCCCCACATATGGGGTATTGGCATGTTCAGGAGAAATGTTTAATGTTTATTAATTGTTGCTGATGTTAAGTAGACATGTGGGAAATGTTATTTATTAACTATTTTGTGTGACAGATAACTCTGATTTAAGGGCTTAAGAATTCAAAGTTTGAAAATTTCAAAATTTTCAACATTTTCACCAAATTTACATTTTTTTCACAAATAAAAGCAAGTCATATCGAATGCATGTTACCACTATCATGAAGTACAATATGTCCCGAAAAAACTGTCTTAGAATCAGTGGAGTCTGTTGAAGCATCCCAGAGTTATTACCAGATAAAGTGACACTGGTCAGAATTGTAAAATTTGGCTTGGTCATGAAGGGGCAAACAGCCTTGGAAGTAAAGGGGTTAAAGAATTTCATAATAGTGGAACTGACACTTGCTCATGATGTACTACACGTCATGAGACCTTAAGGGGTTAATGGGAGAAATGATTTGCCATTATAATGTATATGACTGTCTTCAGTGTTGAAGTATTAAATCAGATGGACTGATATTAGTATGTATGGAATATAGTGCACACTTCATTGTGTTTGTAAGGTAGTTGCAAGGTTTATTTTTTCTTTCATAATTTCAGTGAATTCTATGTTTTATTCATTAATTTCCATTACACTATTAAATCCCATAAGACTAATCACCTAAAACAACACAGCACTATTGAATATGGATCTAATGATCTAAGATTATTTTCTCTAAATGCTTCACTTATTCTCTTTTCGGGAGGAATGTCCTGTGTAGAATTATCAGCAATTTAAATAGCAATGCTGCCAAATTAATTCACAGTTTACTGAAATGTATCAGCCAGTCTTCCATGTACGCAGTTGTGCAATAGTACATCACATTTTCTTTAAATGCTTTTTTGCTTTAAAAAATAAATAAAGTTTCATTTTTTTTTTCCAATCAACTTTGTCTAATATGAGTGGGGTTGGGAGATATAGAAGTCGACTGAACAAGTGTTCGGCCGGCAGCTAATATGTATGGGCACCCTAAGCATTGTGCATATATATGCAACTCAATCCTATTTTTAAAATAACTAAAATTTAATTTATTTCAGATTTTTTTTCCTCTTTAAATAGGATTCAGTTGCATATATACGCACGATGTTTAGGGTGCCCATACATATTAGACAGCTGCCAGCCAAACAGCTGTACAGTTGACAGCTATCTCTCCTGACCCCACACATACACATGGCGGACCGAGCCTACATGTATGTTCCATAGGAGAGAAAGACCCTGCCAGATACCTAGGGTGTTTCCAGGGACAACAAAAGAGTTGGGTGTTAGAGGGAATCTGTCAGTAGGATCAACCCTCCTAAGTCCTCTATATGTACAGTACATGTAGGTCATGGAAAGCTGAATAAAATTATACCTTGATATCTGTGATCCAATGTCTTATTCCAGAGAAATCCACATTTCTTAAACGTAAATAAGCTATTCAGGACTATAGGCTGGACACTGATCTGCATGAAAATCTGCCTCCATGGCTAATTTTTTATTAAAGGGGTCATTACCAGTGTGAGACAACTAAACTAACACAACAGGAGAACTGAATTGTATCTTCTTACAAACATGTTAGCAGCTGCAGCTCTCACAGCTCTGCTGTATGGCAATAATATTGCAACCCTGTCTGCCTGTGAGATAGAAGCTGAAGCTGAGTGGAGGTACTATCACGCACAGGAGGTACTATCACGCACAGCTCCGCAGTGAGATCAGGAGAGGAGAGAGAGGGCATTACACATCACACTTGTAACTCAGTGTCCGGCCCATAGTCCTGAATAGCTTATTCGCATATAAGAAAACGTAGATTTAGATGGAACAAGACATCAGATCACAGATATCAAAGTATCATTATATTCAGCTTCCAATGACCTGTGTGTCCATGTAGATGGCTTAGGAGGGTTCATCCTACGGACAGATTCGCTTTAAAATTCAAAATGCCCAATCTTCCTTTCTTCCGCATTAGGTGGTTAGCCAGGCTCTCGGAGGTCATTCAGTTCTTTAGTGTAATTTAGGGCTGCAAACACTTTGCAAGAGGGTTGAAAATGACTGTTCCTATTAACCATTGTTTTAATTTTTATTTCATACATCATAAGTGGATATGAAAATAAGCAACTTTGGAACATATCTTATCAGAGAAATCTGCTTCTTTCTCTTCCAGAATTGATCAGTCATTCTCAAAATTCTCAGAGAATACAGACATCCCCATTACTGAGATAGGAGATGGCAGTTACTGCTGATAATATTCTATGTAGGAGGGAGGGTGGAAGTGTACTATTGATTTCTAAAATAAAAGGATGCTTCTTTAAAGTGAATCTGTCACCTCATTTTGCCGCTATAAGCTGTGGCCACCGCCATTAGGGGCTTATCTACAGCATTCTGTAAGGCCATGTGCACACGTTCAGTATTTTTCGCGTTTTTTTCGCTATAAAAACGTGATAAAAACGCGAAAAAACGCTAACATATGCCTCCCATTATTTTCAGTGCATTCTGCATTTTTTATGCAAATGTAGCCTTTTTTCCACGAAAAAATCGCATTGCGGAAAAAAAAGCAACATGTTCATTAAAATGCGGAATTGCGGGGATTCCGCACACCTAGGAGTCCATTGATCTGCTTACTTCCCGCACGGGGCTGTGCACACCATGCGGGAAGTAAGCAGATTATGTGCGGTTGGTACCCAGGGTGGAGGAGAGGAGACTCTCCTCCACGGACTGGGCACCATATAATTGGTCAAAAACAAAGAATTAAAATAAAAAATAGTCATATACTCACCTTCGATGTCTTCCCGCCTCTCAGCTGCATGCTGCCGCTTCGGTTTCTATAGCTGGTGTGCGGTGAAGGACCTGCGATGACGTCACGGTCTTGTGATTGGTCGAGACCGGTCATGTGACCGCTCACGTGACCGCGACGTCATGGAAGGTCCTGAACCACACCGGCATTTATAGGAACGGACGCCTGCAGGTGAGTATAACCATTTTTTTTATTTTTTTTATTATTTTTAAACATTCTATCTTTTACTATAGATGCTGCATAGGCTGCATCTATAGTAAAAAGATGGTCATACTTGTCAAACGCTATGTTTGACAAGTGTGACCAACCTGTCAGTCAGTTTTCCAAGCGATGCTACAGATCGCTTGGAAAACCTTAGCATTCTGCAAGCTAATTACGCTTGCAGAATGCTAAAAAAACGCGAAAAAAAACGGAAAAAAAACGCAAAAAAAAAATGCGGATTTCTTGCAGAAAATTTCCGGTTTCCTTCAGGAAATTTCTGCAAGAAATCCGGACGTGTGCACATACCCTAATGCTGTAGATAAGCCCCGATGTATCCTGAAAGATAAGAGAAACAAGTTAGATTATACTCACCTGGGGGGGCGGTCTGGTGCGGTCCGGTCCGATGGGCATCACAGTTGGGGTCCGGTACCTCCCATCTTCATATATAATGATGTCCTCTTCTTTGCTTCCTGTCACGGCTCCGGTGTACTTTATCTGCCCTGAGGGGTCAGAGAGGCCCAGCGCCTGTGCACTGCAGTACTTTACTCTACCCTCAAAAGGGCAGATAAAGTACACCTGCGTAGGAGCCGTGACAGGAAGCAAAGAAGAGGACGTCATCGTAAGATGGGAGGACCCGGACACAGACGCCCATCGGACCGGACCGCACCGGGACAGCCA
Organism: Ranitomeya variabilis; assembly: GCF_051348905.1. Classification (NCBI taxonomy): domain Eukaryota; kingdom Metazoa; phylum Chordata; class Amphibia; order Anura; family Dendrobatidae; genus Ranitomeya; species Ranitomeya variabilis. Next base: position 111,665,343 of record NC_135234.1, read on the forward strand.
CTGGGTGAGTATAATCTAACTTGTTTTTCTTATCTTTCAGGTTACATCGGGGGCTCCCCCTGTACAGCTCCCCTATACACATTATGATGCTCTTTTATACACAGTATAATGCCCCCTCTGTATACATACTGACCCCTTAGTATCCCCCAAACTGATGGCTCCAACACTGTATGATGGCCCCCTCACTGTAATCACCACACTGTATGATGGCCCCCTAGGTAGCCTCCATATAGTATAATACACCAGATAGTCCTCAATATAGTATAATGCATCCCCCCATAGGCAGACTCTATATAGTATAAGGCAGCCCCCCCACAGGCAGACTCTACAATATAATGCAGCCCCCCATAGGCAGACTCTACAGTATAATGCAGCCCCCCATAGGCAGACTCTACAGTATAATGCAGCCCCCATAAGCTGACTGTAATGTAAGGCAGCCCCCCATAGGCAGACTGTAATATAATGCAGCCTCCATAGGCAGACTGTAATATAATGCACCCCCAGGCAGACTCTAATATAAGGCAGTCCCCCCCTAGGCAGACTGTAATATAATGCACCCCCAGGCAGACTCTAATATAAGGCGGTCCCCCCTAGGCAGACTGTAATATAATGTACCTCCAGGCAGACTGTAATGTAAGGCACCCCCATAGGCAGACTGTAATGCAAGGCACCCCCATAGGCAGACTGTGATGTAAGGCAGCACCCCCCATTGGCAGACTGTAAGGTAATGCAGCACCCCCCATAGGCAGACTGTAATGTAATGCAGCACCCACCATAGGCAGACTGTAATGTAAGGCAGCACCCCATACACAGGCTGTAATGTAAGGCAGCACCCCTCATAGGCAGACTGTAATGTAAGGCACCCCCCATAGACAGACTGTAATGTAAAGTAGCACCCCCATAGGCAGACTGTAATGTAAGGCACTCCCATAGACAGACTAATGTAAGGCAGCACCCCCATAGGCAGACTGTAATGTAAAGCAGCAACCCTCATAGGCAGACTGTAATGTAAGGCAGAACCCTCCATAGGCAGACTGTAATGTAAGGCACCCCCCATAGGCAGACTGTAATGTAAGACAGCCCATAAAAAAATCCAATACTCACCTCTCTTCCTCCTGGCTCTTGTGCTGCTCCGAGCTCCCACTCATCTCCTGTCAGCAGATGCTGGGTAGTGACATCATCGCGCCCGCAGTCAGTGACTGCGACTCTGTCAGATGCTGACAGGGGGATGTTGGGAGAAGGAGCGTAACACTCCTCATCAATGTGGTCAGCTGTATCGGCTGGATGCCAATACAGTTGACCCTGCGATGACAGGCGGAGGCCCACTGCTGGCATCGGGTCCCCCCGCCTGCTCTGGGGCCCCATAGCAGCCGGGCGGCAGAGCAGGGAGATCAATTCTCCCTGTTCTGCCGCAGAATGTAACTATGGGTGCACTGTGCACGCTGATAGTTACAGTAGCGTAGCTCTGGGTGGGCCCCCTCAGAGGGCGGGGCCCGGGACCACTGCCCCCCGGTAGCTATGCTACTGCGTTGCACACATGGCCGGAAGACTGAGGTGGGTGGGCGTTCTGTCCCCGAACTAAAAAAAAAATCTTGCTCAGGTGCCGCTCCCCCGCATTATGGTGCCCTAGGCAGGTGCCGTCAAGTGCCTAGTGGCAAATATGGCCCTGCCTTCCGGCATTTTCATCTGTGTTTCCCACCGCTCAGGTCTGTGTTATGCAGTTTGTGATCTTCTGGCTGCTCCAGTGTCTGCTGGAGTGAGCCAGAGGTCCATAATCAATATCAGTCTATGAGAGCCTCGTTCTGGCTCTCATAGACTTCCATTGAGAGCTTGTGGCATAGCTTTTGACTTCTGGCTAGTCAGAAGCTGCGTTAACAAGATGGAACCATGGGACTGGAGCAGTGTTGAAAAACGGTGAAGATACCGGAGGGTAAGCATAAGACCAGGGGCAGAGACTTAAGTTTAAAGCACCACTCCATCTGTGAAAAAAACCTAAAATGCTGGAGTGGTGCTTTAAGTGTGTTAATTAGGGTTGAGCGAAACGGATCGGACAAATTGAAAAATCGCCGACTTTCGGCAAAGTCGGGTTTCATGAAACCCGACCCGATCCCAGTGTGGGATCGGCCATGCTGTCGGCGATCTTCGCTCCAAAGTAGCGTTTCGTATGACGCTTTCAGCACCATTTCTCAGCCAATGAAGGAGGACGCAGAGTGTGGGCAGCGTGATGACATAGGTCTCGGTCCCCACCATCTTAGAGAAGGGCATGATAGTGATTGGCTTGCTTTCTGCGGCATCACAGGGGCTATAAAGGGGGGTGCACGCCAACCGCCATCTTACTTCTGCCGATCAGAGCATAGGGAGAGGTTGCTGCAGCTTCGTCAGAAGCAGGGATATACTTAGGGAGGGAAGATTAACCCCCAAACCGCTTGTGCTGTAGCGATTTCCACTTTCCAACACCACCTTTTCTTTGCAGGGACAGTGGAGGCTAGATTTTTGTGCATCAGCTCTGTAGCTTATAAGGCTCCCTGATAGCTGCATTGCTGTTTGTACGCCGCTGTGCAAACCAACTGCTTTTTTAAAAGCAAAAATCCTGTTGCTCCTTTCTGCACAGTTCTATTGTTTATTTGTCCACACTTTTGTGTGCAGCAGTCCTTTTTATTGCTGGCTGCCATACTTGTCCTGAGATCATTGTAGGGAGATTGTTATTGTAGTACAGTCCCTTTTTTTTTTATATATATATATCTTCCAGCCACGTTCTGCCACTTACATTGTGTAGTGTAATACAGTGGGCCTGGTTTTTGCAGCAGTCTCCCACATAATAAAGGGAGATTTAAATTGCCACTAAGTGGATCTGCGTCACTTCTGTTTGTCGTATATCTGCCAGCCACGTTCTGCCACTTACATTGTGTAGTGTAATACAGTGGGCCTGGTTTTTGCAGCAGTCTCCCACATAATAAAGGGAGATTTAAATTGCCAACAAGTTTATATACATCTTCTACCTTGTTTTACAGTACCATATAACGGTTGTTAGTTTGGTTACATTTTCCCAAAAATGAGGAAGTCTGGTGGAAGAGGCCGTGGGCGGTCATTGCCAGATGGTAATGATGGTGGTGGTGGTGGTGGAGCATCTGGTGGTAGTGGGAAAAGCAAAATAGCACCTAAGGCTCGAGTTGTTCAGACAGCGTCATCGTCTGGCTACACAAGGCCTCGAGGGCTCCCTTATCTGGGAGTAGAAAACCGCTTTTAAAGCCGGAGCAGCAGGAACAAGTTTTGGCTTTCATTGCTGACTCAGCCTCTAGCTCTTTCGCCTCCTCTTCAGAAAGTTCGAAATATAAAAGCAGCGAGTCGTCAGTGGATGTTCCCGGTCAGGAACAAGTCGCTTCCTTGTGTCCTTCACCCAAAGCAAAAGTGAAGGATGCGGCAGGCGACACTACAGTTTACTCCATGGAGCTCTTTACACATACTGTGCCAGGGTTAGAAAGGGAAATAGTTAACAGCCCATTACAAGATGAATCGGACATGGAGTGCACAGATGCACAGCCACAGCTAGATTATTATGCTGTTCCACTGACTCAGATCACTACATTGCCCTTGCAGTGTACTGAGCCAGAATCTGACCCTGATGAGACTATGGTGGCCCGTCCCGAACGCTATAGCACCTTACACAGTGACACAGAGGAAGGTGCACAGGACATTGAAGAGGAGGTGATAGATGACCCAGTTGTTGACCCAGATTCGCAGCCATTGGGGGAACAGGGTGCCGCTGGCAGTAGCTCTGAAGCGGAGGAGGATGATCCGCAGCAGGCATCAACATCGCAACAGCTTTCATCTGGCAGGCCCGTATCAGGCCAAAAACGTGTGTCTAAAACAAAAAGTTTTAGGACAGCGTGGCCATCCGGTGAAAGTAGCACAGCGTGCAATGCCTGAAAAGGTATTCGATAGTAGGAAGAGTGCAGTGTGTCAATTTTTTAACAAAGATCCGAATGATCAGTGCAAAGTTATCTGTAAGATATTCTCAAAGACCTTTAGCAGAGGGAAGAATCCCCTAAATTTAAATACAACGTGCATGCATAGACATTTAACCAGCATGCACTTGCAAGCCTGGACTAACTATCAAACGTCCCGTAACGTTGGTGCACCTGCTCAGAATGAAGGTAGTCAGCAATGCTACATTGCTTCCCTCACTGTAAGCCCACCGTTTAGGACACTACCTGCAGCAAATGTGGAGGTATTGTCGCAAGGCCAAGGCAGTCAGAGAATCACCAGGTTCTTGGTAGGAAACACTGTATGTAGGCCAACATCAAGAATACCATCACCAACCCTCTCTCAATCTGCCATGTCCACCACCACCCCCGCTAGTTCCACCATATGCAGCTCTCCAGTCCAGCTCACCCTACAAGAGACTCTCGTTAGGAATAGGAAGTACTCATCCTCTCATCCGCGTACACAGGGTTTGAACGCCCACATTGCTAGACTAATCTCGTTAGAGATGATGCCCTACCGGTTGGTTGAAAGCAAAGCTTTCAAAGCCCTGATGGCCTACGCAGTACCACGCTATGACCTACCCAGTCAACACTTCTTTGCGAGAAAAGCCATCCCAGCCCTCCACCAGCATGTCAAAGACCGCATTGTCCAGGCAATCAGTCAGTAGAAAGGTGCACCTCACAACAGATGCATGGACCAGTAGGCATGGCCAGGGACGTTACGAGTCCATCACGGCGCACTGGGTTAATGTGGTGGATGCAGGGTCCACATGGGACAGCCATAGTGGGACAGTTCTGCCTAGCCCACAGTCTAGGAAAGAGTTGGCAGTAGGCGTTTGACACCCCTCCTCCTCCTCCTCCAGAAGCAAAAGCTCGTCCACAGAGTGCAGTCGCCCTACCACTCCATCCGCAGCTGCCAGTGTTGCACACGAGGTGTCCCATTATGGAACAGCTAGTGGTAAGCGTCAGCAGGCTGTGTTGGAAATGAAGTGTTTGGGCGACAACAGACACACCGCAGAAGTACTGGCAGAGTACTTGCAGCAAGAAACTCAGTCATGGCTGGGCAGTGTACATCTTGAGGCAGGCAAGGTAGTCAGTGATAACGGAAGGAATTTTATGGCTGCCATAGCCCTTTCAGAACTGAAACACATACCTTGTCTGGCTCACACCTTGAACCTGGTGGTGCAGTGCTTCCTGAAAAGTTATCCAGGTTTACCATCCCTGCTCCTGAAGGTGCGAAGACTTTGCTCGCACATCCGCCAGTCGCCCGTACACTCCAGCAGTATGCAGAACCATCAGCGATCGCTGAAGCTTCCCCAGCACCGCCTAATAATCGACGTTGCAACAAGGTGGAACTCCACACTGCACATGCTTCAGAGGCTGTGCGAACAGAGGTGTGCTGTAATTAATTTGTGGGAGGATACACATACACGGGCAGGCAGTTGGATGGCAGACATGGAGTTGTCAGGTGTGCAGTGGTCGAAGCTACAAGACCTCTGTCAAGACCTTCAGTGTTTTGAGGAATGCACACGGCTGGTAAGTGCAGATGACGCCATCATAAGCATGAGCATCCCACTAATGCGTCTGCTGATGCAAAGTTTGACGCACATTAAGGAGCAGGCGTCTGCAGCCAAGGATGAGGGAAGCCTTGATGACAGTCAGCCATTGTCTGCTCAGGGAACTCTCCTAGACGAGGTGGCGGATGAAGAGGAGGAGGAGGAGGAGGATGATGGGGATGAATATTTATGGGAGGAGGATGCTTCTCAGGGGGCAATAGAAACTGGTGGCGTTGCAAGGTCAGGTACAGGGTTTTTGCGGGAGACAAGTGATGTTGATTTGCAAGAAAGTGCTCCTCAACCCAGCACAAGCAGTGAATTGACACCTGGAACATTGGCCCACATGGCTGATTATGCCTTGCGTATCCTAAAAAGGGACCCCCGCATTGTAAAAATGATGACCGATGACGATTACTGGTTGGCCTGCCTCCTGGATCCACGCTACAAAGGGAAATTACAAAATATCATGCCACATGAGAACCTTGAGCAAATATTGGCTACCAAACAAGCAACTCTTGTAGACCGTTTGGTTCAGGCATTCCCAGCACACAGCGGCAGTGATGGTTCTCACACGAGCTGCAGGGGACAACATGGCAGAGGTGTTAGAGGTGCACAAATCAGAAGTGGCGTTGGACAGAGGGGTTTTATGACCAGATTGTGGAGTGATTTCGCAATGATCGCAGACACGACAGGTACTGCTGCATCAATTCAAAGTGACAGGAGACAACATTTGTCCAGTATGGTTACGAACTATTTTTCCTCCCTTATCGATGTTCTCCCTCACACGTCATTCCCCTTTGATTACTGGGCATCTAAAATAGACACCTGGCCTGAATTAGCAGAATATGCATTACAGGAGCTCGCTTGCCCAGCTGCTAGTGTGCTATCAGAAAGTCTTCAGTGCTGCTGGTTCAATACTGACCGAAAAAAGGACTCGTCTGGCTACCCAAAATGTTGATGATCTAACCTTCATTAAAATGAACCAATCATGGATTTCTAATTATTTTGCCCCACCTTCCCCTGCTGACATGTAGCTTGCCTGAAAAATGTCTTGCTTTTGGCCTCCTCTTACTGACTGCTCCAATTCCTCCATTTGCAGCTGCTGAATGTCCACCATAGGCCATTTTTTTACCTCCCTAAATGGGCTGACTCCCCCCACAGGGCCGTGGTCACCACCTAGCGCAAGCACCCGTGCGAGTGCCGTTTGCCTGGACAGGTGGGTGTGCCCACTCTTGGGCGACAGCACTGGTACAGGGTCCCTCAGTACAATGAAGTGTCTGACGGTGGTGGTGCACAACCAATGTCAGACACACCATCGTAATATGAGGGGCCCTGTGCCAGTACCGCCGCCCACGAGAGAGTGTTCCCCCCTGGTCGAACAGTGCTCTACCATTTGCAATACTTACCTCTCCCTGCTCCACTACAGGGTAGTCTGTGCTGATAAATCCTTCAATGGCTCTGCCAATACAAATTTATTGAAATGATAGATGATAGTTAAAATATACAGGGGCCCTGGCCTCCATTTAGACCATTTAATACTTTGCGCCAACTACCACTGTCTGCTACTCAGCAGAGGAGCCCACTCCTGTACGTAGCTATGCCACCTGTTTATTTTTGAAAAAATTTTTGGCAGACATTTACCTCACTATTATTTTGGCCTACTAACTGTGTCAGCCACTCTTTACAATTGTCCTCCACTGAACAACGCTATGCCGCCTGTGTACCCCTGTAACCAATTTTAAACTGCATTGAGCCTACTTTTTTAATTTAGGCCTACTAAGTCTGTCTGTGCCACTCATTACAATCGTCCTCCGCTGAACAACGCTATGCCGCCTGTGTACCCCTGTAACCAATTTTAAACTGCATTGAGCCTACTTTTTTATTTTAGGCCTACTAAGTCTGTCTGCGCCACTTCTTACAATTGTCCTCTTCTGAACAACGCTATGCTGCCAGTTCACTCCTGTAACCCGTTTGGAACTGCATTGAGCCTACTTTTTTATTTTAGGTCTACTACCTGTGTCTGTCTGCGCCACTCCTTACAATTGTCCTCCACTGAACAACGCTATGCCGCCTGTGTACCCCTGTAACCAATTTTAAACTGCATTTGGCCTACTTGTTTGGTTGGGCCTACTAACGGTGTCTGCCGCTCCTTGCTTTTCTCCTCCACTGAACAAAGCTGAGCTTCAATTTTCAGCCTATATCACATATTAAACTGCATTTGGCCTACTAGTTTTGTTGGGCCTACTAACGGTGTCTGCAGCTCCTCGCTTTTCTCCTCCACTGAACAAAGCTGAGCTTCAATTTTCAGCCTATATCAAATATTAACCTGCATTTGGCCTACTTGTTTGGCTGGGCCTACTAACGGTGTCTGCCGCTGCTTGTTGTTATCCTCCACTGAACAAAGCTGAGCTTCAATTTTCAGCCTATATCAAATATTAAACTGCATTTGGCCTACTTGTTTGGTTGGGCCTACTAACGGTGTCTGCCGCTGCTTGTTCTCATCCACTGAACAAAGCTGAGCTTCAATTTTCAGCCTATATCAAATATTAAACTGCATTTGGCCTACTTGTTTGGTTGGGCCTACTAACGGTGTCTGCCGCTGCTTGTTGATCTCCTCCACTGAACAAAGCTGAGCTTCAATTTTCAGCCTATATCAAATATTAAACTGCATTTGGCCTACTTGTTTGGTTGGGCCTACTAACGGTGTCTGCCGCTGCTTGTTGTTCTCATCCACTGAACAAAGCTGAGCTTCAATTTTCAGCCTATATCAAATATTAAACTGCATTTGGCCTACTTGTTTGGTTGGGCCTACTAATGGTGTCTGCCGTTCCTTGCTTTTCTCCTCCACTGAACAAAGCTGAGCTTCAATTTTCAGCCTATATCACATATTAAACTGCATTTGGCCCACTTTATTACTTGACCCTACTAACTGTGTCTGCCACTCCTTACAGTTGTCCTCCGCTGAACAAAGCGATGCCGCCAGTTTACTCCTGTTACCAATTTTGAACTGCATTTAGCCTACGTACTTTTTTGGGCCTACTAACTGTGTCTGCCACTCCTTACAATTCTCCTCCGCTGAACAAAGCTATGCCGCCAGTGTACTCCTGTTACCAATTTTGAACTGCATTTAGCCTACGTACTTTTTTGGGCCTACTAACTGTGTCTGCCACTCCTTACAATTGTCCTCCGCTGAACAAAGCTATGCCGCCAGTTTACTCCTGTTACCAATTTTGAACTGCATTTAGCCCACTTTATTATTTGGGCCTATATCTGTGTTTCCTCCTCATCCTGCCCATTGCCCAGCCACTGCTAGATGAGTCTGCTGGTACATTGACCCAGACCACTACATTCCCCTTTGCACTCTACACAGCCAGAATCTGACCCTGCTGAGAGTCAGGTTCCCCTTCCCGCATACTATACCACCTTACACGGGGACAAACAGGAAGGTGCAGATGAAAGTGCAGGTTCCTTCATCAGGTGGGGGGCATACTCGTTGGCAATGTCACTGGCACAGGGACCCTCATAGTACGCAAAAGTGTCTCCGCTGGTGGGAGGCACCCCCGCCGTCAAACACACCGCCGTACTTTGAGGGGCCCTGTGCCAGTGCCAATGCGAACGAGTGGGCTCCCCCTGCTTGCTTAGGATCACAGCACTTGCAAAGTTGAAATACCTCTCCCTGCTCCACCGCCGTGACATAGTCCGCGTTTCCTGGGCCCACGAAAGACTTGAACCAGCCCTACCCCCCCACAACTTTAGCCAAATGACCCCCAATTTCAGTGCCTAACTATTATTATAAAGTAAATTAAGATTGACAAGCTTCAGTAATAAGAATTGATGTTTTTGGCATTAAAATAGGCACTGTAGGTGTTTTCCTGTCCTCCACTCTCTGCCAACTTAATTCCAGAGGTGTATCTAGCCTTTCCTGCACCCGGGGCGCTCCCCCCCAAACCTCCCTCATTTGAACCTTAACTCTATTGAAACTGTGTGACCAAGCCAAGGTACATTCCTGAATCCCCATAATGTTAAAATAGATACCCATAAAAGTAAAATTAATTGAGACATCAGTAGGTTAAGTGTTTTTGAATATCCATATTGAATCAGGAGCCCCATATAATCCTGCATAAAGGTTAGTAATGGCCCCATAAGATGCTCCATAGACACATTTTCCCAATATAGTGCTGCAGAAACGTTGATTATGGCCCCATAGGATGCTCCATAAAGATATTTGCACCATATAGTGCTGCAGAAACGTTGATTATGGCCCCATAAGATGCTCCATAGAGACATTTGCCCCGTATAGTGCTGCACAAACATTAATTATGGCCCCATAAGATGCTCCACACAGACACTTGCCCCATATAGTGCTGCACAAACATTATGGCCCCATAAGATGCTCCATACAGACACTTGCCCCATATAGTGCTGCTCAAACGTTATGGCCCCATAAGATGCTCTATACAGACACTGGCGCCATAAAATGCTGCAGAAACGTTGATCATGGCCCCGTAAGATGCTCCATATAGACACTTGCCCTATTTGCTGTTGCTGCGATAAAAAAAAAAAAAACACATACTCACCTCTTCGTTGCTCAGGCCTCCGGCACTTTCAATATTCACCTGCTCCATCTTCAGCGTCTTGTGCACTGACGCTCAGGCAAAGGGCGCGCACTAACTACGTCACCGCGCCCTCTGACCTCAGCGTCACTGCAGAAGACGCTGAAGACGGCGCGGTGCCCGGAACGAGGAGCAGGTGAATATCGCGCAGCGCTGCTCTCCCCTCTCCGTTATACTCACCTGCTCCTGGCACGGTGCAGTCCCTGCTTCCCCGGCGCCGGCAGCTTCTCCCTGTACTGAGCGGTCACCGTTACCACTCATTACAGTAATGAATATGCGGCTCCACCCCTATGGGAGGTGGAGCCGCATATTCATTACTGTAATGAGCGATACCATGTGACCGCTCAGTACAGGGAGAAGCTGGGGCGTCCGGCGCCGGGGAGCCAGGGACCGCGCCAGGAGTAGGTGAGCATTATTAGACAGCCCCCGCTCCCCCTCCCCTGCCGACCCTGGGTATGACTCAACGAGGAGCCTCCTTGGACCGCCGCATCATCAGGCGGCCCGCTGGCGCCCCCCTGTCGGCTGCGCCCGGGGCACATGCCCAGGCTGCTCCCCCCTGGATACACCACTGCTTAATTCTTCAGTAGAGCCCCTCATGGCGTGGTTAGACTTGGTTCCAGATGAATGCCAGGTGCTACTCCAGGACAGACCAAAGACACTAGATTAATCAATAAACTGGACTTTTTTTTTTCCAGCGATGCACAGTGATCTAGTGGTATGTCTTAGCCCATGTTCATGCTTTTCTCTTATGCCCCTTGAGGCTCATTCAGATGTAATTTTTTTCACATACAAGAAAACGGACCGAATTTCATCAGTGATTTTTGTCAGAATTTGGTCCAATTTTCATCAGTTTTTCTCATATGTGAAAATGTTTTTTACATCCACTTTCTCCGATTTAATACTCCATAACAATCAGACCGCACTCGGATGGCATCCAAGTGTTGTCTGATTTTTTTCATTGAACTCATAGACTTGCATTCTTGATTTTGATCTAACACTCAGATCAATATAAAACATGTCTCCACAATTTTGCTCCAACTGCCTAGTCACTGAAAATTCATGGACATGTGAATGGCTCCATTCAGTAGTCATAGGTATGAGTGCTACCCGTGTTTTTCACGGATAGCACTCAAACACAAATTACAGACATATGAATAAGCCCTTATAGAGGACAGATTTATTGTCTGCCACTTATTTTTTTTATTCTTTTAAGTCTATTACTAGATACTGTGGCTTGTTCACCCCTCTTGTAATTTTTCGTGTTTTGCTACCGTAGCTCACAACCTGGAATTTCCCAATTTTTTTAGGGTTTGCATCAGTTCATGCAAAGAACATGCCTTCAACTGTGAACATTTAGTTTTCTTTTTTTTTGTGAAGCAAACAACAAATAGGACAAAATAACTGAAAACTTCAGTGTGCAGAACTAGTCACCCCCTAAAGTCAGTACTTTATAGAGCCTCATTTTGGGACAATTAGGCTATGTGCACACGTCAGGATTTCTTGCAGAAAATTCCTGAGAAAAACCTGAAATTTTCTGCAATTAATCTGCAAGAAATCTGCATGCGTTTTTGCCGCGGTTTTGACCAGTTTTTGCCGCGGTTTTGACACGTTTTTGGTGCGTTTTTTTCCGGACATTTCCCAATGCATTTTATAGTGGGAAATCCGCAAAAAAAATGCAAAATTAATGAACATGCTGCGTTTTTTACCGCGATGCGTTTTTTCCCTGGAAAAAAACGCATCATGTGCACAAAACATGCGGAATTCATTCTAAATGATGGGATGCATATTGTATGCTGTTTTTTGCGGTTTTATAGCATTTTTATTGTGAAAAAAACGCGAAAAATCAGCAACGTGTGCACACAGCCTTACAGCTGCATGTCACTTTGGATAAGTCTCTGAGTGTTCCACATCTTGCCACTGGGATTTTTACCCATTCCTCAAGGCAAAACTGCTCCAGCTCCTTCAAGTTAAATTGTTTTCTTTGGTGAACAGAAATCTTCAATTCTGACCACAGATTCAAAATTTTATTAAGGTCTGGGCTACTCCAAAGCATATACACATTTCCCCTTAAACCACTCAAGTGTTGCTTCAGCAGTATTCTTTGGGTCGTTGTCTTGTTGGAAGGTAAACCTCTATCCCAGTCTCAAATTACTGACAGAAGGAAACAGATTGTGGTCAAGAATATCCCTGTATTTCGCACCATCCATCTTCCCCTCGACTCAAACCATATTCTCTGTCCCTGCTGCCGAAAAACATCCCCACAGCATGAGCATGCCACCATCATGTTTCACTGTGGGGATGGTGTTCTTGGGTGATGAGCTGTGTTGATTTTTGGTGGCCAAAAAGTTCAATTTTGGTTTAATCTGACCACAGCACCTTGCTGCATACATTTGGGGAGTCTCTCACTTGTCTTTCGGCAAACTCAAAACGAGCCTTACAATTTTTGTGCGTAAGCAAAGGCTTTTTTCTTCCCACTCTTAATTAAAGCACACCTCTATGCAGTGTATGGCTTATTGTGGTCGCATGGACAGTCTCTGCTTCTAATTTCTACTGCTCGTTCAGGGTTATCTCTGGTCTCTGTGCTTCCTTTCTGATTTCTGCCATCCTTGCTTGAGCTTAGAGTTTTGCTGGGCGCCCTCTCTTGGCAGGTTTGCTGTGGTACCATGTTCTTTCCATTTTATATTAATGGATTTGATGATACTTCTGGGGATCATCAGAGATTGGGATATTTTGTTATAATGCAACACTGACTTGTACTTCTCAACAATTTTGTCCCTGACTTGTTTGGACATATTTGGACATGACTTGTTCTTCATCTTGTTTTTTGGTTAGTGTTGCCTCTTGCTTAACCCATTTATGACTAATGATGAACATAGCGCTTCATCGTGAGCTGGTGTCGGTTCCCACACCATGACGTGCTATGTCAGTCATGACTTTAAGCTGTCACATAATGACAGTTTCGTGATGACAGCTGTCAGTGACAGCTGAGCTGCATGGGAAGAGGTGCAGGGACCCATGCCATCGGTCCCCATACTCAGGGCATTGAGATTGGTCAGTCAACCTGACTGATTGATCACAGCATGATCATGCAGGAGGTGCTGAAATATCAGCTCCTCGTGACCAATCAAAGAGGGAGCTCGGTGCTGCTATTATCCGAGCTCCTGCAGTAACAGCCAGGGATGATGCCAGCATCACCCGTGGCTGTTTAACCCATTAATTGCTCTGATTGAGAGCAATCAAGAGTCATCTGGTCCTCCAAAAAACACAGCTCCATGAACAAAAAATTAAAAAGTTATAGCTCTCAGAAAACAGCGATGCAAAAATATTATGTTCAATTTTCCCAATAAAAACTTCAACTCAATCGACAAAAATGCAAGTATCCGTCATCTGCTAATGGAAATATTGGGGGCTTCCACATTACTGGTAGCACAAAGTCTCTGGAAAAGTGCTACAACTCCCCCAGGCAAAAAAAATATATATATAAAATCCAACCAATTCTGCTCTCCCAAATTCAAGTGCCCCCTTCTGAGCCCCACGTTTGACATTTCTGTAGCAATGAGAACCTGCTTAATTAACGGTGTGCATATTTCCAGAAGCATGTGTAAGGACCCTCATGTACCTTCTCTAACCTTAATGCTCTTTACCTGTGTCACATACGGCACCCTGATATTTTATTAATGCTAATGTAATGTGCGGTTCCCTAATGTTCATTAATGTGTGTCATGTATTGTAATGTGGTGTACTCGATATGTTTAGGATTAGGCATAGAAGTTAGCATAGAGTAACAGTGGGGTTAGATTTTAGGGGGGTCACATTAGAGAATAAATAAGAGTGTTAGCTAAATACAGGCAGCATAGGGATTAAGCAGATGGGACGAGTCACAGAGCAGAGCAGCACAGAGTAGGATGGTATAGGACAGATACTTCCTGGTTCTGTCAGACAACCAGGCACCTTGCGCAAGGTCAGGACGTGTGAGCAGAGTATTATAAACCGTGGGGGATAAGTCTGCAGATGGCAGTAAGGGGACTCCAGGCTGAGAATCGTGCAGGTGGTCACCAGCTTATACAAAACCGTTCCAAGGAAGGATCCAAAGCCAGCGACTGGGATTAGAAGGCAGCTGAGTTGGCAAGCCCATTACCCTATAACTCACAGCCGGACCAGGGAAACGGTAGGAAGTTAGTGGGCCTGGAGCACAGGTGGGACAGAGATTGTCCAGAAGAGGAACAGGGATTGTCCAATAGTGGGTCAGAGATTGACCAAGAATGAGACAGAGGCTGCAAGGATACTAATAGAGGCTGAAAGGATATAGGCAGAGATGACAGGAAGAATCGAGTCTGCCCGGATGGCAGGGAAACATAAGAAGATACATCAATGTTTAACTTGTGCTCTCTGTGTGAAGAATGCAGATAAGATGTCTCTGTGTTTGAACTGTGCTGATGTGATGGATGCCTTGCAGTTTAGTAAAGTTCAACTGTTGGAAAAGAACTGTGACTTTGTGGTGTTTCATGGAACCTGGGAGCCAGAGGCTGGAGTGACAGAGACTGAGGGAATCCCAGCAGCAGAAATGAGTACTCCACTGCACCCATCTCTCCATGTGCAAGGTGCTGGGGTGTTCACTGACTGTTTCTTAATAGACACGCCCACGAATACCACCCCGTGCCATCTTGTTACACATGAGCTGTGCACAATGTACTGGGCACTACAACGTACTGAACACTGCAGTGGCAGATTTGCTATTTACACTGAGCAACATCAATTGCTGCTTGTTTCTGGAAAACAACCATGGAGTCCAAATCATCACTACACCTACAGATAAATTCCCAGAGGAGTGCTATTACTAAAATAAGGTCACTTGAGAGATGATTCTGCTCTTCTGGCACTAAGGCTCTGTAAATGGAGTCCGCAAACTTTTCTACTAAAATTTGCTCTCCAAGAGTCAAATAGGACTCCTTCCCCCCCGAGTCTTGCTGTGTGTCTATGCAGTACTGTACAGTCTCATATGGACTATTGCCACTTTCAATTGAAATTGTGTGACAAATGTTGGTGTCCTGTTTACCAATTTCCCTGGGTGAAAATGTAAAATCTGGGGCTAAAGCAATTTTTTTGTGGTACAAATGTAATTATTTTTTCTTCACTGCCCAATGGTATAAAATTATATGACACACATGATGTCAACATGGCCACTGCACCTCTAGCTTATCATAATTAATTGAGAGGTTTAGTTTGTAAAATAGGGTCCCTTATGAGGGATTCTGCCATTATGGGACCTCAGGGGCTCTTCCAATGTGTCATGGCACCCACAAACCATAACAGCAAAATCTGCACTTTAATGTGGTGTTCCATCCATTCTGAGCTTTACACTGTGCCTCAAATGTAGTTTTCGACCACTTATGGAATATTGTAGTACTCAGGAGAAAATGTACTCACTTCTCCCCTAGATGAATTCCTTGGGAGGTATAGTTTTCAAAATAGGGTCACTTGTGGGGGTTTCTACTGTTTTGGCATGTCAGGGGCTCTTCAAATGTGACATGGTGTCTATAACCTATTAAAGCCAAAATGGAGTCCCTTCCCTTCTGATCCGTGCTGTGCACCCAAACAGTAGTTTTCTACCACATATAGAGCATTGGCGTACTCAGGAGAAATTGCACAACAGATTGTATGGTCCATTTTCTCCTGTTATCCCTGTGAAAATAAAAAAATTCAGGCTAAAGCAACATTTTTTGTAGCAAAAATTCGATTTTTTTATTTTCACGGCTCAGCGTTATAAAATTCTGTGAAGTACCTCTGCAGATTCAAGGTGATTACCAGACAGGGTCTCTGCAAACGTGACATGACATCCGATATTCTAGCCAATTTTGTTTTCCAGAAGTCAAGTGGTACTCCTTCCCTTCCACGCTCTGCTGTGACCTAAAACAGTATTTTTCCACTTTTCCATATATGGGGTATTAGCATATGTAAGAGAAATTGTACAAAAAACTGTAGGGTCCATTTTCTCCTGTTACCTTTGTGAAAATGCAAAATTTAGGGTAAAGTAACATTTTTGTGGGAAAAAGTAACATTTTCATTTTTTTCTTCCATATTGCTTTAATTCCTGTGAAGCACATGAAGGATTAATAGATTTCTCAACTGTGGTTTTGAGGGGTGCAGTTTTTAAAATTGGGTATTTTCTGTCTAGTAGGCCCTTCAAAGTTGCTTCAAATGTGATGTGTTCCCTATGAAATTGGTTTTATAAATTTGTTGGAAAAATTAGAAATTGCTGATTCACTTTTAAGGCTATGGTCACACTATCAGTATTTGGTCAGTATTTCAAATCAGTATGTTAGCCAAAACAGGAGTGGGTCAAAAATACAGACTTGGTGACATGTTTCTATTATAGCCTTCCCCTTTGTTTGTTCCTCTCCTGATTTTGGCTTACAAATACTGTTGTAAAATACTGACCACATACTGATAGTGTGACCGTAGCCTAACCCTTCAAACTTCTGACAAAAAAAATTGTGTTTAAAAAATGAAGTGATGTAAAGTAGACATGTGGTAAATATTATTCATTAACTATTTTTGTGTGATAAAACTATCTGATTTAAGGGAGTAAAAATAAACATTTTGAAAATTGCAACATTTTCTCCAAAATTACAATATTTTCACAAATAAATGCAAAATGTATCGACCTAAATTTACCACTAACATATCAAGAAAAAAACATTCTCAGAATCACTGGGATACGTTGAAGCACTCCAGAGTTTTTACTACATAAAGTGTCACGGGTCATAAATGAAAAAAATTGGCCTTCTCAGGAAGGTGAAAACAAGCTCTGGCGCAAAACGGTAAAAGCACCTCTCCAGCATTTTTTTTCAATTTGCCAGTTGACGTGCCTCCATTAATCTAAGTTCCATGCATCTAGTATTACATTTACCAGCCGCCGCCTTCATCTGTAACTGTATCAACGTCACTCTGGCCCTCTTTTGCTGGGAATCTGGAAGTCACAACTCAATGAAAGTCTATAAGAGCCGGAACAAAGAGCTCATAAACTTACATTGAGGGCTTGTGACCGTTACCTCTGACTTCCGATCAGTCAGAAGATGCGGTCACAAGATGGCGGCATGGGACCATGGTGGCACAGGGAAGAGCTGAAGTTAGTGGCTGGGAACTTACATTAGTAGCATCACTCCAGTGCTGAAATAAACAAAAATGCTGGAGAGGTATTTTAAATCACCCACAATTTAGCGATAATGAGATGACTCAGTTAATCTGTCCTAGTCTACACAGTGTAACAAGCTACAGAAAAGAAGGAAATTTCAGTGTATATAAACAGATTGAAGCAGCTGTTCTAAACTTTGTTTTATCCTTCTTCAAAATCGTAAGTTTATTTCTTTTCAAGCAATATGAAGTGGATCTGCACTTGTGCTGTTGTACATTTTTCCTTGTCTTGCTGCAACACCCAACTTCAAAAACAAGTGCTTCAAATTTGCCAAAATAAGCACTACTAGTCATTTTAGAGCATTAAAACCTTTATTCTCAAAAATAGTGAAGGTCACAGTAGCAGGAACAGGTTGTTTTTTTTTAGTAGATTCAGGCTGGACCCACAGGCAATACATGACACGTTGTACTGTACAGAACATGATAACAGCTCTATATTTTAGGTGAACTGTAGCACAGTAGGCTATTACATAAAATGTTCTATTTAATTGGTACAGTGGTCTTTTTGTCAAACATTTTTCCAAGAAATCAAAATTAGGTTTTCTTTTTTTTTTTTTTTCAGGAAAAATACATTCTTAAACTTTTCCTGTGCTCATTGTCAGAAACTACTGAACCATGGAGTTGGCAGCATGAAATCCTTATAGATATTTGCTTAAGAAAACAGTGTTGAGTAGTTTCTACAGTTTCAATATTTTGTAATTGTTAAAGTGTAGCCCCGGCCAAAAATTCAAACTTAACTTTGCTTCTATATCCTCATGGTCAGGATTTCGCTTGTAAGCTCACATGCTCCTGATTTCCGCTATTTTTTGACAAGTTGCTTCCTCTCAGCCATATTGTCTCTGATCAGACTAATATATTAGTCATCGGTCTGGCCATGTATAATTCTGGCCATGTATGTAAGGCTTTTCATTCACTGTCAACCCTCTCTGTCCATCAATCAATGTGAAACAATTGTACTGCCCCCTCACTGTCTTGAGGGACACTTAAGGAAGGCTATTGCCTCGAGCAGTAAAACAAATAGTCAGGTTTGCCTTCTGACAGAGCAGGTGGGATGGGGTCCACCCTATCTCCACCTACAGAGTCCTGACAGGATCTGTGTGATATCAAGAAATATCAAAAAAATGACTGTCACTTCCAAGCAGAAATCAGGTATGAACTGGTGCTTACTAAGAGTTGCCATCTCCATATACAACCAAACAAATAAAGTAGCACTCTGTAGCACTATAGCATGCAAACATGAAATATGAAAATTGAATTGCATTACTGCACTAGAAAATATTAAAAATAGAGAATACCAGAGTCCTGGTCGTTGCAGTAATGTCGCTCTTCCACCAGGGGGAGTGATATTACGTCTGATGGTACTAAAGGAGTTCACCTGACCAGGTATCACAGTCACACACTACACTTCACACTCCAGTCCACCAGGGGGAGCAAAGGTTCTATCTACTAGGCCACTCCTCACACACGGGTAAAACTGGTGGGTTGGATAGGAAGTTAGTCAGAAGCTACCTGGGTTTGACCCAGAGAGGACCTGTCAGGCAGACAGGGGGAAAGGAGGAACATCTGAGCTGCAGACAGAGGGTCCCTGTCAGGGGTGGGATCCTGACAGAGGCCAAGCACGAGATAGAATGTTACGGAGCTGCGCCTGCACCCATTGCAGCAGCATCCTAAGAAAGGACAAGAAAGGAATTGTATTGTGGAGAGTGAGAAACGAGGTCACAGCACAAGGAGATAATACCGGGAGGAGTTCTGCCCCAAGATCGGCAGCCTCCTTCTGAGGCGCGTAGCCGGTGGCCGGAACACCGAGGGAGTAATAGGCTCTACGCATTACTTCAGAGACCGGCAGGACAGTCAATTCCAAGTTGGTTGCCCGACCTTAATACCTAAGAAGACACGGAGGCAAATTGTGGGAGGGGTGTCACTAGGGTCCCTATAAATAGGCTCCAGGCCTACCCCGTCATACGGGTTGTCCTATCCATACCATCTGGGAGACAGAGAGAGAGAGAACATCAGAAACATCCACGAAAGTTGTGAGGACTATCCCGTGGTGCTCAGCAGGGAGGTACTACAACACACAGGCGCTAGTAGGAAGGCTACTGATTTCCACCTGCACAAGGGAGCTCTGGATGTGCCTTCGGACCGGCCAGACTCTGCCAGCCCTGTGATCTGTGCTCTGGACTGTGGACGCTGAAGTCTTCAGTAAAAGGTAAAGAGACTGCAACCTTGTGTCCTCGTTATTTATTGCGCCTTACATCGTCCACCATCACCACCTACACATCTGGGAAGCCCTGGGGGTACACTTCACCTGTGGGAAGGTATACCATCTAGCTGCCATAACATCACCCCAGCGGACCCCTAGCAGCGTCGGTCATCCTGACCGAATACCACAGGTGGCGTCACGAACACCGTACAAACTTCACCTTTAATTGGACGCCCCTCAGAGGGCCACGGACTGGATCGGGCCACTGTGACATCCCCAGAGCTGAGAGGGACCCGGTACCGAGTACACCATTGCCCTGATGTGGGGGCGCTCCACTTAGCACATAAATTGGCCAATTCATGTGTACGCGGCAGCCACGATAAGGCGACTCTCACTGCCAGGACCTGCCTAATGTGAATACTCTCTTAGACTAAAGTCTACATCTCTATGGGAAGGTAGGATCCTGCTGTAAGTAAAACCGCCTAAGGCAGAGGGGTGGAGTGCTCAGTCAGAGAGCTAATGCATACAAATACCAAAAGACTAAATGTCATTTCCAACGCAAGTAGAGTCGCCTTATCATAGCTGCCGGGAACACATGAATTGGTCAATTTATGCGCTAAGTATTCTCTATTTTTCCTATTTTCTAGTGGAGTAATGCAACTCAATTTTCATATTTCATGCTTGCATGCTATAGTGCTTTAAAGGCTTCCAGGGATGAAGCCGCAAAGGACACTTGTCAGAGAGGCGGGACCCCAGCGGTTTCTCTCTGTCCACTTGCCTTGAGTGACAGGTCTCTCCCTGCGAAAGTACAATATAGAGAGACCTGTGAGTCGGTGGTAGCGGCCAGGGAGAAGCCACCAGGGACCCACCTGACTGACTAGTCTTCCGTGCACCTCGGGCCCCGGCGGCTCTGACAGAAGGCTTTTCATTGAAACACTGCAGTGTTTGAGAGTCAAACATACCTGCCAGCGTCTGATACACACTACATGAGGCTCAGGCAGCCTTTATCCACTGTCAGGTTCCCTTTAATTATCAGGAGATTAGTACATTTATTAGCAGAAAATTCAGGATCTACTTAAATAATAATGAATTTTATGTATACTTTAACCCAAATACATATTACAATTAATCCGCCAGGAACATAGCTATAATTTGACATGTTAAATCAAGTGCCGTCTGGTTATACCATTATTTCACTAGGAATTGATGTTTGGTTGATTTTTTAAAATTTTTGCATCTCAGCAATCAATCATACATTAGGATATGGGAGTAGCCGGTCACCTGCTGTGCGTTTTTGGAACTTGATCAGTGCTCTATTGTGTAGCGGGAAAACATTGGATATTTTCTAATAAAGACGTGACATCTCTCATATTCAGTATACATTCTTTTACTGAGCCAAGACATACATTTATAGATATTTGCATCATGGACCTGTCACTGTTATAGAAGTAATTAAACATTCAGGACAGTGTGTGCAAATGGCGAGCTGGACTTGACTCCCTATAGTGTGCACTCAGCTGTCACTCCTTAATACGATATCTGCTGTATGAAATCTTGTTACTTTCCCTGGTGGATTAAATAACTGTATGTAGGATATATAGATATTTGGAGCTGTATGTACCATATGTGAGGAAGGCACATGTCTCAGATTTTATCGGCATTCGAGCTTGTTTTGATAAGTTTCCGTTTCACCTGACAAGAATAGAATAGCCCACTGCCCTTTTCTACAAAAACTTGACTGCCTCAATCGAAAACAGATTCATCAAATTAATTCTGGATCCATTAAAAAAGGATCAGTGTGATCAGCCTTATAAAACATATACGTCAACATTTACTTAAACTGCTGTTTATGGCACCAATCTAAGAAAGAACATAATTGGAAGGATCTGCTCAAATGTATTGAATGGAGCACGCCAAATAAATTTAATGCATTTTGGACTGTCTAAACATCAGTAAACTAAAGTACTAATGGAATTAAATGACCGCCGATCGATAAATATTCACTGATCAACAGTCATTTACTAGCCTGTTCAAACAGGCAGTCCGCACTTAACTCCTTCCGCCTTGAGCCTGTAACCTTCCCAATAGGCCAAATTTTACTGTTCTGACCAGTGTCACTTTATGTGCTAATACCTCTGGAGCGCTTCAACATTTCCCAGTAATTCTGAGATTGTTTTTTGTGACACATTGTACTTTATGTTAGTGGTAAATTTAGCTGGATATTTTTTTACTAAATTTAACAGAAATTAATAGAAGAAAACTAAAATTCCTTGTGCAAATTCTCCTTAGATGCCCCATATGTGGTTTAAAACTGTTTGGGCACACGGCAGGGCTCCGGAGGGAATGAGCGCCAATTGAATTCTAGAGCGCAATTTTAGCTGGAGAATATTGCGGATGCCATGTCACATGTGAAGAGCCCTTGCCATGCGAAAACAGCAGAAACCCCCACAAGTGACCCCATTTTGCAAACTACACCTCTTGAGGAATTCATGTTGGGGAGTAGTGAGCATTTTTAACCCTTAAGCGCTTCACAGAATTGTATAACATTGAGCTGATTAAATGGAAAATTACCATTTTTTCCATTAAAATGTTGCTTTGGCCCCAAGTTTTACATTTTCAAAAAGACTAATAGGAGAAAATGAACTGCACAATTTGTTATGCAATTTCTCCTGAGTACCCCATATGTGGTGAAAAACGACTTTTTTAGGCACAGTTCAAAGCTCAGAAGTGAAGAAGAACCATATTGGAGTTCAGATTTTGCTGGAATGGTTTGAGGGTGCCATGTCACATTGACAGAGCCCCTGAGCTGCCAGAATAGCTGAACCCCCCCATAAATGACCCCATTTTACAAACTACACACCCCGATGAATTTATCTAGGTTTGCAGTGTGCATATCGACAACACATGTGCGTGGCAGAATTATATACCATTGGATGATGAAGAAAGAATAATTACATTTTAACCACTAAAATGTTGTCACAATCCATTTTTGGATTTGTGGCAGATCTGGTTCCATGGAGTTAAACCATTTTTCCTTTTGGACTATCGAGCGTTGATGTCAGTTTTTCCCCGCTAGCAACCTGGTGTAATTGCATTGCTGCTGGGTCAGCTGATGTGGGCGGTGACCACCACTCCCACCATCCTTTAAAAGGTCACCTGATGCATCAGCTGACTATCGGTGTTAGAGCAATCTGCAGTGACCAAGCTGGAGTAAGGAGCTCTCTGGGTGTAGTGGTACTTCTGCTGAGTTCGCTGATCTGGTGCCTTTCATCTGCTGTCCGGTGCTTTGCAGCAGAGAAAGCTAAATGTGAAATTTTTGTTACAGTGTCCCTTTGGTGTCTGTCATTTCCCCGTGTTTATTATCTGTAGTGGTGTGGCAAGTGCCTGTCACCGGCCAGTGCGCTAGCCTGGGCAGTGTTAGATGACAGTTAGGGACGAGGTATCCTGTCAGCGGAGGGGGTATAGGGCATTAGGGGAGTGCAGGGTCAGGCTCAGGTTTGAGCTCAGGCAGTGACCATTCCCCATTGCCTATGGGTAGGGCCTTCCTCTCTCCTATACCATCCCCATTGAATGTGTATTGTGCCGTTAGCTGACCGACCATCCGTTGGGTCTGGTCACTCCGTAACAAATGTTGTTTTAAACCCAAATTTTTTATTTTTATTAGGGCTAATAGGACCATACAGTTGTATGCAATTTCTCCTGAGTGTGTCAATACCCTACATGTAATTGGTAAATACTTTTCAGGCACAGTGCACAGCTCAGAAAGGAAGGAGCGCCAAATTGTGATGCAGATTTTGCAATTATGGTTTGTGGGTGCCATGACCCGCTGAAAGAGCCGTGGTGGGTGCCAGGACAGCAGAACCCCCATAAGTGACACCATTTTATTAACTACCTCTCTCAATGAATTCATCTAGGGGTGCGGTGACGTCACCGCTGTGCTCTTCTTTACGGCCGGCACTGACAGTCAGTGCGGGAAGCTGACGGCGGGGGACGTGACAGACATCGGAATGTGAGTATGTAGTGTTTTTTTTTTTTTTAACTTTTACAATGGTAACCAGGGTAAATATCGGGTTACTAAGCGCGGCCCTGCGCTTAGTAACCCGATGTTTACCCTGGTTACAAGTAAACACATCGCTGGATCGGCGTCACACACGCCGATCCAGCGATGACAGCGGGTGATCAGCGACCAAAAAAAGGTCCTGATCATTCCCTACGACCAACAATCTCCCAGCAGGGGCCTGATCGTTGGTCGCTGTCACACATAACGAGATCGTTAGCGGGATCGTTGCTACGTCACAAAAAAGCGTGACGTTGCAACGATATCGTTAACGAAATCGTTATGTGTGAAGATACCTTTACACAGTCCCAGATCACAATGAATGAAAACGTTACCAGTCTCAGAAAATGGCGACAAAAGTAACTTTTTTTTTTCTTTTACAAATTTCCGATTTTTTTTCAACACTTAAATAAAAAAAAAAAAAACAAATAAAAACAAACTATACATGTTTGGTATCTGCATACTCATACTGACCTGGAGAATCATATAGCCAGGTTAGTTTTACCATAAAGTGAACATAGTAAATAAAAATCCCAAAAGACAATTGTGGAATTGCACTTTTTTGCAATTTCACCACACTAGGATTTTTTTTTCCCATTTTCCAGTACACTCTGTGGTAAAATGAAAGGTGACATTCAAAGTTAATCTCGTTCTTCAAAAATAAACAAGCCCTCATAGGGCTATGTGAATGGAAAAATAAAGTTATGGCTCTTGGATGAAGGGGAGGAAAAAGGAAAAAATGGATAATTGTCAGGGGTGAAGAGGTTTACATTCTTGTAACAGCCACATAATAGCAGCAGCAGAGCCATCTCATATCTATAAAATGTACCGTAATTAGCATTAGGGTACCCAATTCCTAAATGTGTGGACAGTTATCAGGCAGAAACTTGCAAAGGATTAAGGTCAACATTTCAATTAGTGACCACCCTAGTGACCCCATAAAACATAAGGCATGAAGTGTTGTCATAGGGATTTTGGGAAACCAGGATGTCACTTAATAGTTCACCTTTAAACTTTTTTTTTTTAGTAAAACAGACTTTAGTATGTAGTATATAGGAGCTCTAAATTACAGTTAATAGATGATCCTATGAAAACATTCTTACTGACTCTCTAGTGTGCAAAACCTATTTTCTTTAACATTTTTAGGTCATTCCTAATTAATATAAGTAGTCCTGTGCTCAGAATCCCCATCACTTGGTCAGAGTAGTTAAGAAGAGATTGTTCTGTGCCCATCATTCCTTGTCAGCCTGTGTAAAGTGGCCAGTAAACAATGACTCCATGATTGCTGATCGCGCTCATTTAATGGTCTGAACTCAGACCAACCTAAACATTTGTGTGTGGTGGTGCAGTATGTGAGAATTTAGAACCACACTTTAAACTTTTGCTCAGGGCCCCAGTTTGTCTAATACTAGCCTTGCCTTAGGTATCACCTTTCCTTGCTGTGTGACAGGAGTGAATGTTTCTGCCACATCACCAGTCCTACTAGCTTATCAAAAATCAAAGCAATGACATATAGGCTGAAATGTGGACGAGGGACGGCCACAGGACGAGGAGTATAGCAGCAATCAGCAGACATGCACAAAGATCTTAATATATACTTACCTTGTAATGTCTTCACATCCTGTTCCATCCAGATGTGTCCGGATCCCAGAATTCCAAGCGGTAGAAGTTCACCGACAGCCATATTGGGACACCGAAATGATGGGTGTCTCTATATGGAAACTGCTGGTGGTACCAGCCTCTTGCGCGGTTCGACCAGCGGACCACCGTCGCACCGCACACACACACACACACACACACACACTGTATACGCCATACGCACCACACTCACACACACAAATACACACTGTATGTGCTGTACGCACTACACACACTGTATACGCTGTATGCACCACACACACACACACTGTATATGCCGTACGCACACACACACACACACACACACTGTATAATAAAGGGGTTTTCCCACAAATGAAAGTTCATTTTAAAAATTGACTTTGTCTGACCGTGTACAGACAATGCTGACATTACAGCAGGTGATCACAGAGGATTCATTTTGTCAGGTAAAATATTTCACTGACTGTTTTTAAACAACATTTTACCTCACAAAATGTATCCTCTGCGATCTCCTGCTGTAATGTCAGTATTGTCTTTTGCTTCCTCCCCTGCCCAGGAGCTGTGGTATGTTCTGTACATGGTCAGACACAGACAATTTGTAAAATGAAATTTTGTTCGTGGGAAACGCCTTTAAAAAGTGTGGCACCGCAGGAGTCCGGTTGCCACAGTGGCATTGCCTCCCTCACAGGGGGTGATGCCATGCCTGGAAGTAAGGAGGGATTGCCTTAGCAGTTAATACATCAGCATGCAACACCTTTCCTACTCCAGACCAGAAGGGGGAGCTCTAATACCTGATTTCAGGGGAGCTTCCTGATTTAAGTTCTGGCCTGGAGGCGGAGTTAGTTAGTCTGAGGAAGACAGAGAGGAGAGAGGAAGTCAAGGAAGAACCTGAGAAGTGGAGCTGTAGATAAGTTCACCTCAGGGCCAAGTGCTAGAGACTGGACGTCAGAGTCCGTGGTTGTGCGGGTACTGAAGTCCCAGCAGCTAAATCCGGAGGGCAGGGGACTGCAGGTCTCCTGGCCCATCACAATACCTGAAGGCACAGTAGCAAATGAGAGCCCGGAGCCACCACGAAGGAGTGACACCTGTGATAGGCTTGAGCTGCCTGCCATACAGGCAAATACTATAGACCAATAAGGAACAGAGGACTGAGCATAGCTTTAGGCAGCAAGGACCTCAGAGGACAGCGCAGTAAGAAGGCCTCAAAACCCACTCTGGCTAGCGGATCCCAAGTTGCTTCCAGGCTCCCCGGACCTCCATTGTGATCTGTAACTAGTGCCCTGGCCTGCAATTCAAACTGAGAGTAAACTGTGGAAACTGCACCCTGCTGTGTTCTCTGAATTATTGCTTCGTCACCTGCCCTGCACTACAACATTCACTTCCACCATCATTGACTTTAGCACCGTAATTGCCCTATTGCGGACTGAGCTCCACCTGTGGAGAGCTGTACCAACTCTGCTGCATCACCATCAGCCCCAGTGGTCTCTTTAAGCAGCATCGGCCATCCCTAGCCGAGTACCACAGGTGGCGTCACAAACAATTCCCCTACAAACTATTCCCCTTTCATTTCATTGACTCTTTTATTGGACACCCAGGGCAATGGACCAGGTCCCTGCTGCTGTGACACATCCCTTTAAGAAGCGGCTTGCTACCGAGTATCCCCATGGCCCTGGCGGGCGCTCCATTTTGGCATTGCGAACAAGATAGACCAACCCAGCAAACTGGGTCCTGTGCGCCATAGATTTTGTTGAACTGTATGACAACCGCCGTTTTACATGCCACGTGGCGTGCGAGGAGCAGAGGGGGTGTGTCTTCATGAGCGGAGCCAGAGAAAGAGCGTGAAGAGAAGCTGCGCTCCATGCTTTGCCGTGAGTGGACGAAAAGAACAGACCGCCGGTGGAGCAGCCGCTGACTCTGGTAACGAAAGGCAGGGCATGGCTGAGGTTCACTTGGGGGGAAGAGGAGAAAATGTCCAGTCCAGGTGAAGATTCAGCGGCAGCCGCAGCCCCAATGATGCAGCCAGATTCAGCGGCAGCCGCAGCCACAGCTTCTATACATACCGGGAGCAGCCTGGACTGGGAGTCACACACCCTGAGCGATTTTAAGGAGAGACTCTGCAGTTTGTTTGAATTGTACCCCCTGTCTGAGAATCAAAAGGTCAGCATCCTCATTGGCCAGTTAACTGGTGCAGCTCAGAACGAGGTAAAGTCCTGGCTGGACACCGATAAAAGAACTGTTAAACAAATCTTGGCCAGGCTGAAGGACACCTTTGACACCCACACTGCAGCAGAGATTAAAATGAGATTCTTTGGGTGCAAAGGGTGCAGGACAGTCCTGGCTGGACACCGATAAAAGAGCTGTTAAACAAATCTTGGCCAGGCTGAAGGACACCTTTGACACCCACACTGCAGCAGAGATTAAAATTAGATTCTTTGGGTGCAAAGGGTGCAGGACAGTATACGGGGCTATGCCCTTAACCTTCAGGAAGTGCTACGGGCTGTAAAACAGGTTGACCCTGAGAGTGTGGTAGATGAAGATAAGTTGCTGACGGAGCAGTTTATAGAAGGTCTCCTGTTTAACAATCAAAGGACACAGCTGCGCATAATTGCCCTACAAAATCCTGACCTGGAATTTGCGCACTTTAAGGATAGGGCCATCAGGGTGCTGCATAAACCAAATCTAAGTGGAGGCTGACATGCTAACCCAAGATAATGATTCTTCTGCAGACCTACGTTTCCAGGTCCAGGAGCTGACCAAAAGTATGGCTGCATTAACTAAAACCGTGCAGTCCCTGCAAGGGTCCCCAAAATAGAAGATCCAGCTGGCCTCCAGTCCAGACGACGTCCCGTGGAGACAGCAGAAGAGGATTCCACCAGAGGGAGAGATAACGACCGCTACGACCAGAACGGGCGACCCATCTGTCGCCACTACAACAAGGCAGGGCACATCGCAAGATTCTGCAATTTAAACGAGCAACCCCTGGGGCAGAGGGCCAACCCCCAGGAGTAAGACATCCAGGCCCACAAAGCTGGCAGGACAAGTACGTGGGAGGACGGCCGGTCCTGCCTATCATGATTGATGGCTTCCCAATGAATGCTTTACTGGACACTGGCTCCCAGGTGACAACTATGCCATATATTCTTTACAAACTATACTGATCTGACAATAGTCGCCAACAATGGTCAGCCTTTGCCTCAAGTAGGATATAAAGAGGTGACCATTAAGACTGGCCGAGTAGAAATGCAATCGTAAGGTTTGATTATAGTCGATATTGACAAATGAGAATGCCATCCTATGATCACTTTAGGTACCAATGTAATAGAACATTGTCTTGCAGAAATTATTTTGTTGCAACAGGTAGCCGAGACAATCACTCACAGTCAGTGCAGGAAAGCACAGCGCCGGGGGACAGACACCTGGAATGTAAGTATGTAGTGTTTGTTTTTTTTTACATTAGCACTGGTAACCAGGGTAAACATCGGGTTACTAAGCGCGGCCCTGCGCTTAGTAACCTGATGTTTACCCTGGTTACCCGGGCACCGGCATCGTTGGTCGCTGGAGAGCTGTCTGTGTGACAGCTCTCCAGCGACCACACAGCGACGCTGCAGCGATCTAGATCGTTGTCTAGATCGCTGCAGCGTCGCTAAATGTGACGGTAGCTGTAGGCACTGACTCCACTCCTTTGCACCAAAAGCATGGGGCTTACCGGGTGGCTCGAGAGTATGAGCAGGTCTTCAGCAAACATCCTCTAGACTTTGGGCAGGCAAAAGGGGTCCAACACCATATCCCCACTGGAGATCATCCGCCCATTAAAGAAAGGTACCGGCCTGTACCCCAGCACACTATCAACGTGCCAAGGATATGTTTCGGGAGATGAAGGAGGCTGGGGTAATTAGAGATAGTTGTAGCCCCTGGGCAGCTCTGTTAGTCCTCCTTAAAAACAAAGATGGTACCATGAAAATGTGTGTTGACTATATCAACGTCAACATGGCTCCTCCTAAAAAGTACAATGAAAGGAAAGCAGCAAAGGCACAATGTCAAAGAAGAAAGCACAGACGAGAGAAGTCAGCACATGGGGAAAGAGACAGTGGATAGGTGGGTGAGCACATGTGGGGGAGAGATTCTCAACGCTCAAAAGCCTGCCCCATCGTGACATTACCGTCTTCCCGATGCGATAGCATCGGGCCTACATCTAGTTAGATAATATAATACGAATATTTACTGACCAGTTTATAAAGCAAAGGATGATAGGGAAATAGTGTATAAGTAACAAATACAATGACAGCAGTTCCTCTCAATAACACTGACACCGACAAGAGTATACGCAGGTACACTTAAACAGAATTAACAGTTATATGCAAGCAAAATACAACGTGATTAACCCTTTCTATGCATAAATCAATAAAATGACAGATTTGTGCCAGTACTTTAGTAATCTTCTATTCGGAGTGGTTTTCTAAATGTCTTTCAAAGAAGAGGCCTTTTCTCATAACTAGACCTCTATAAGGCTATTTATATATGCGCATATATATTCAGATGTAAGATGGTACCAGTCCTTAGATTGAAGTAGAAAGGTCCTTGCTTGGCTGAGTCCAGAATAATCAGAAACGCCTTCTTGAAGCTCTTAGGGAATGTCAATCTTTCCAACGCTGGACCTCCCTAAAGGGACCGTTAAGGCCCCGTCACACATAGCGATTTACCAACGATCACGACCAGCGATACGACCTGGCCGTGATCGTTGGTAAGTCGCTGTGTGGTCGCTGGGGAGCTGTCACACAGACAGCTCTCTCCAGCGACCAACGATCAGGGGAACGACTTCGGCATCGTTGAAACTGTCTTCAACGATGCCGAAGTCCCCCTGCAGCACCCGGGTAACCAGGGTAAACATCGGGTTACTAAGCGCAGGGCCGCGCTTAGTAACCCGATGTTTACCCTGGTTACCAAAAAAAACAAACAGTACATACTCACCATCTGATGTCTGTCAGGTCCCCCGCCGTCTGCTTCCTGCTCTGACTGAGTGCCGCCGTACAGTGAGAGCAGAGCGCAGCGGTGACGTCACCGCTGTGCTGTACTTTCACTTTCACTTTGCGGCGCTCAGTCAGTGTGGGAAGCAGACGGCGGGGGACCTGACAGACATCAGATGGTGAGTATGTACTGTTTGTTTTTTTTTACATTTACGCTGGTAACCAGGGTAAACATCGGGTTACTAAGCGCGGCCCTGCGCTTAGTAACCCGATGTTTACCCTGGTTACCAGTGAAGACATCGCTGGATCGGTGTCACACACACCGATTCAGCGATGTCAGCGGGACCTCAACGATCAAAAAACGGCCCAGGCCATTCCGACACGACCAGCGATCTCGCAGCAGGGGCCTGATCGCTGGTACGTGTCACACATAGCGAGATCGCTACTGAGGTCGCTGTTGTGTCACAAAACTTGTGACTCAGCAGCGATCTCGCTAGCGATCTCGCTATGTGAGACAGGGCCTTTACACTAATGCTCCAGCGATATAGACAACGATCTGACCTTAACTAGATCGCTGGAGCGTCGCTGTTAGGTCGCTGTAGAGACGGCAAAAACAGCAACTCCAGAACGATGCAGGAGCGATCCAGTGACGTAACGGCGACTCGCTTATCGTTCACGCTCCATGTAAAAACATTGCTGACATCGTTGCTTTTGCTGTCAAACATGACGATACACGCCGATCTAGCGACCAAATAAAGTTCCAGACTTCTAGCTCCGACCAGCGATATAACAGCGGGATCCAGATCGCTGCTGCGTTTCAAACTCAACGAGATCGCTATCCAGGACGCTGCAACGTCACGGATCGTTGTCGTTCTCGTTGGAAAGTTGTCTAGTGTGAAGGTACCTTAAAGGGCCACTGTCACCCCCCTCCAGCCGTTATAAACTAAAGGTACCTTCACACGAAACGACATTATAACGATATCGCTAGCAATCCGTGACGTTGCAGCGTCCTCGCTAGCGATATCGTTTCGTTTGACACGCAGCAGCGATCAGGATCCTGCTGTGATGTCGCTGGTCGCTGAATAAAGTCCAGAACTTTATTTGGTCGTCCGATCGCTGTGTATCGTTGTGTTTGAAAGCAAAAGCAACGATACCAGCGATATTTTACACTGGTAACCAGGGTAAACATCGGGTTACTAAGCGCAGGGCCGCGCTTAGTTACCCGATGTTTACCCTGGTTACTAGCGTAAAATGTAAAAAAAACAAACAGCACATACTCACATTGCGTCCCCTGCAGTCTGCTTCCTCCTCTGACTCAGCGCCGCAAAGTGAAAGTGAAAGCAGCACAGCGGTGACGTCACCGCTCTGCTCTCACTGTACGGCGCTCAGTCAGTCAGGAAGTGGACGCAGGGGGACGTGAATGTAAGTATGTGCTGTTTGTTTTTTTTAGATTTTACGCTGGTAACCAGGGTAAACATCGGGTTACTAAGCGCGGCCCTGCGCTTAGTTACCCGATGTTTACCCTGGTTACCAGGGGACCTCGGCATAGTTGATCGCTGGAGAGCGGTCTGTGTGACAGCTCTCCAGCGACCAAACAGCGACGCTGCAGCGATCGACATCGTTGTCGCTATCGCTGCAGCGTCGCTTCGTGTGAAGGTACCTTAAAAGAACCACCTTGTGCAGCAGTAATACTGCATTCTAACTAGGTGGCTCTTTTAGTTTTAGGCTCAAGTATACCCCAAATAAAGCGATTTTATACTTAGCCACAATTCCTGTCTCTAGCCAGGGAGGCGGGTCCTCACTCCCCAGCTTGAACCGCTACTCTGCCGTCACTCCAATCTTCATGGTCTTTCGGCACCGCCCCCTCAGCGCTGTTTAGGTTTCAAAACCGGCGCCTGCGCTGTGTACTACTGTGCTTCGCAGGCGCTGTAAGCTCTGGCCATCTGACGTCCCAGCCAGGCTTGCGGACTGCGCCTGCGCGGGCAGTTCGGCCACCCACCTTTGGAATCCCAGCCCCGCACTGTGTATAATGCATAACTAAAAGTGCCACCTTGTTAGAATGCAGCATTACTGCTGCACAAGGTGGCTCTTTTAGTTTATAACGGCTGGAGGGGGGTGATAGTGGCCCTTTAAGTCCTTAGAGATGAAGCCTCACATGGCCTATCCCAAGATGTTGTGCACTTTCGTTGTCCTCACCGACTCGGTTCATTTCAAGCCAGGCAACACATCTCAGAGTCACCAACAACAGATCCAGAGTCACACCGCTCTATCCAGACTTTTCCCAAGGAACAGCACCTCTTCTTCCCTCTGGTCTCTTTGCCTCTTCCCAACTGCTCACCAACTGGCAAAACCCCCATACTCTAAAGGTACCGTCACACTAAGCGACGCTGCAGCGATAGCGACAGCAATGCCGATCGCTGCAGCGTCGCTGTGTGGTCGCTGGAGAGCTGTCACACAGACCGCTCTCCAGCGACCAGCGATGCCGAGGTCCCCGGGTAACCAGGGTAAACATCGGGTTGCTAAGCGCAGGGCCGCGCTTAGTAACCCGATGTTTACCCTGGTTACCAGCGTAAAAGTTAAAAAAACAAACACTACATACTCACCTGCGCGTCCCCCAGCCTCTGCATCCTGACGCTGACTGAGCTCCGGCCCTAACAGCACAGCGGTGACGTCACCGCTGTTGCTTTCACTTTCACTTTAGGGCCGGCGCTTTAGTGTCAGGAAGCAGAGGCTGGGGGACGCGCAGGTGAGTATGTACTGTTTGTTTTTTTAACTTTTACGCTGGTAACCAGGGTAAACATCGGGTTACTAAGCGCGGCCCTGCGCTTAGTAACCCGATGTTTACCCTGGTTACCAGTGTAAAATATCGCTGGTATCGTCGCTTTTGCTGTCAAACACGGCGATACACGGCGACCTAGCGACCAAATAATGTGCAGACCTTCTAGCAGCGACCAGCAATTTCACAGCGGGATCCAGATCGCTGCTGCGTGTCAAATACAGCGATATCGCCATCCAGGTCGCTGCAACGTCACGGATTGCTGGCGATATCGCCTAGTGTGACGGTACCTTAACTCCGGCCTCTTGTCACTGCCCTCTACTGTCCACGTCACAAATCTCCAACAATACAGTAAACTGTGATTGCCTCTTACATAGGCTCAGCTCCTAAGTCATTGACCTGATTTATTATGAGATCAGAGGGCTGGAGACACAGCAGAAACTCACTCAGGTAATGGAACAAGGAAAAGAGTTACCTCAAAAAGTAGGAGCTGCGAGCCCCTGGTGTTTTGTCTGCATACTCTTATCATAAGTCACTTATGCATCCTCCCCTAGCCAGGAGCTTTAATATGTGCTGACCATGAACTGGAGTAGCTCTGCGTGGTCAGACACAGCCATTACACAGCACAAAACAGGGAAAACATTTATAAATTAACTCAGCACAGTAAAAAAATGTTTAAAACACATCCAACTGTGGAACTTATTATTCCAAGATCTAATAATGAAAGTGCACTTTCTTTGTGGGACAACCCCTTTAACTAAATATTTCTGTTAGAGTATATTGTGTGAAAATTAGTAACTGTCAGACCCAAGACTCAACAATAGAAAATTATCACTGTGTTTTTAAGATTTATGGAATTCCTAGAATATCATGTTATAGTCCTTTGGCATTTAGGTCCTTATTCATCAAGCTATCAAGCTATTTTTACAAGTATTTTTTACTTAAAACTGCTTGAAATTTTGTACAATTTTTGCACAACTTGAGTTCCCCTCAAAATTTGCAACATTTAACATTTACACGTCAGTCCTGGCCAGCTCCGTCTACTTTTTGAAAAGTGTGTGGAGCTTAGCCAAGATGGGTCATGGCTGAGTGCAGCCAACAAATTCCTCATAATTTACGCCACAAAAGTGACTTAAACTATGACACGAATGTACTCCAGTGTCCTTGGTGGCAGCTGAAAGATGCGCAAAATTCATCAAGAAGCACATGCCTCCTAATGAATTTGGCACATCTTATTCCTGTGCACTCTTCATCAAAGATCCCCATGAATTGGGCCCTTAGTGTGCTGCTAACAGGAATACTTCAACTTTAAATGGGCAACCATGAACAGACTTGGCATAAGCCACATTGAATGGCCTGATTTACATCCCTACACCGTAACTTAGGGATCTGACCGAGAGTGAGAGCAGAGTGTGAGCCGACTCTCTTGGATGAGGAGAAGATGGGGAAAACAATTTCTCCATTTTCTCCATTCTGTCAGGCCAGGGAAATAGGACTGCACTCAGATGACATCCAAGTGCAGTCCAGTGTTTTCCATGGACTCATTTACTTGAATGGCCGAGTGGGATCCAAATATTGGATCAATCTCAGCTATGCTGTGGTTGTCAGATGATGTCCCAGGAAATAATTGGACAAGTACATGACCTCATAAACCAACATTGGTCTGAGTGCAATCCGATGTTTTGTCGGCTCACGCTAAGACCAATAATACGGTTGTCTGCACCTGCCCTATCAGAAGAATAATTTACAGAGATTCTTGTAAGTTTACAGAGCAGCATAGGTTACAATCACTGGCACTACAGAAAGGGTATTAGGGATTTAAATATGGCGCTATGACTTCTTACCTCTCTTCTGTATTCTATGGGCGTTATGGAAAGAGGACACTAACAGCTTTTAATAAAGGGCTGGATGATTTCCTCAGTACACATAACATTGTGGGTTATAGTTAATTTAGAGACAAAATGTACAATTGGTGGAGAAAGGTTGAACTTGATGGATCGAGATCTTTTTTCAACCTGTGTAACTATATGTACTGTATATGAGTGCTGCCGTACAATATCACCCGTCCTTCATTTCAATGTATTACAGTGTGGACTGATCATGTTATAAGTGTTGGTGGGCATAATAATAATAGCAATCAGCTGTACATACTAAAAACTCTACTTGATTTTCTAAGATTTACAGAGAATTTAAAATGTCAGATGTGTCAAATATTGATTTAGGGCGGAAGCCAAACTATTAAAGCACAAGAATTACTCATTTTACTCCCTACTATGTTAATTTTTTTAACTTTTAATATAATTATATTGTTTTTTAGAATAGCATTATTAATTTTGGTAAAGCCGGATCCATTTCTTATTTATATGTTCCTAACAAGGTACAGGCTGTAACATTTTTCCTGGAGTGTACTAACACCAGGGTTTTGGCTCAGGTAGTCATTCATACGTAGCATGTCCAAATATTCCACTGCTCTGTGTCAGACTCCTGGTTAAAGGGGTTGTATGAGATTAAGGCTATGTTCACACGATGCGGTTTTTGCTGCGGATCCGCATCCTTTTTCCATGCAGGGTACAGTACAATGTTACCCTATGGAAAAAAAAAACACGCTGTTCCCACGTTCCTTTTTTCCGCTGGAAAATCCGCGCTGATTTTCTGCGGAAAAAAAAAGAAGTACCATGTCAGTTCTTTCTGCGAATTCCGCAGCGGGTTTCCACCTGCACCAATAGGAAAATGCAGCTGGAAACCCGCAGTGGAATCCGCAGTAGAAAAAGGATAGAAAACCGCAGTGAAAACCACCGCAGGTTTTGCACTGCGGTTTTGCAAAATCAGGACTTGAAAAATCCGCAGCAAAAAAAGGATGGTGTGAACAAGGCCCAAAGGAAAGAACGGTTGTGTGTGTTCATTTTCCAAAAACAGTGCCCCACAAATCCATGGTTGTGTCTGGTACTGTAGCTAAACCACTTTCACTGAAATTAGATAAAGCTTTTGAAAACACTGACCGACAATATTTTGTCTTCG
This sequence comes from Ranitomeya variabilis, assembly GCF_051348905.1. NCBI lineage: Eukaryota > Metazoa > Chordata > Amphibia > Anura > Dendrobatidae > Ranitomeya > Ranitomeya variabilis. The sequence continues at coordinate 111,701,321 of NC_135234.1, forward strand.
ATTAATAGTCTAGAAAGAAGGGGTGTCCTTGTTAACCTTCTATCGTCCATGTCCTATGGATACGTTTATAGGGACAGACACATAAAGGTGATATGTTACCTGGTAAGCACCATATATTAGCCCTATATGACATATGTATTAGGACGGCGAGGTGGCTGACTGACGTATTGGTAACTGGCGGCTTTCATAGTTTCACAGCCTGGTCGATAGCCGCCAGACTGTGTTATACATGCCTAGAGGAAAGGGTGAGTGGCTGTGGAGGGATAAGACATAGGAGAGCTGCATTTCTTCGTCTCCCCTGCTCGTCTGTAACTAGACCCTGGTCAGGAAATGAGTGTGGCTTTCCGTGAAACACTGGGCACAGACGCTGAATAAATTGGTGAACAAGGAGCGATATTGTGTGCCCGGCGGCTCCCCCTGGCAGGTTGTGCTTTGTTTGGCGGGGGATGGGGGCTGGAAGAATGCTGGAAGTGTGCTAAGTGGAGAGGAATCCAGAGGGGTCTTAACCCATTGACTGCTAAGTATAGACATAAAAGCTAACTATAAGGCTGCCGTCACACTAGCAGTATTTGGTCAGTATTTCACATCAGTATTTGTAAGCCAAAACCAGGAGTGGAACAATTAGAGGAAAAGTATAATAGAAACATATGCACCACTTCTGCATTTATCACCCACTCCTGGTTTTGGCTTACAAATACTGATGTAAAATACTGACCAAATACTGCTAGTGTGACGGCAGCCTAAGGCCGGCGTCACACTGGCATATTGCATCCGATGTGAGAGCATCGGATGCGATATGCTAATGACACTCGGCTCCTGCTCGCAGCAGAGCAGGAGCCGAGTGTCATGCGTCTGTGCTCCGATTCTCTCGCACAGGGAGGATCGGGGCACAGCTGCGGAGGAGGCGGAGAAATGAATTTCTCCATCTTCTCCATTGCTTGGGTCCGCTCATAACGCACATCACTCGGATGATATCCAAGTGATGTGCGCTGTCTCACTCGCACCCATTGGCTTATATGGGTGCGAGTGAGCCGAGAGTTTTCTCAATGCTGCGATTGTCTCGGACCGAGGAAAACGGCCGACAAAAAGTCGGCTGGTGAGAGCTGCCCCATAGCTTAACATTGGTCCGAGTGCAATGCGATTTTTTATCCGTTTAAAACGCCAGTATGACGCCGGCCTAAGAGGTGTGACTGGTCAAATTTACTAAAATATTTCTGAGCAAATTTGTAGGAAGGACGATATCTGAAAGACAAGTGAGCTGTGCTCTTTTAAGTTCACTGTGTAATCTTACCTCCCTACTTTCCGAGCCGTCAGAGATATCTTTGGTTCATTGTGTGAATGAACCATTTTTCCATTCATATTGATACACTTGAGTACGTCTATGTATAACGCTGGCTAAACATATAATGGAATGTGTTTTATAAATCGACAAGTATTCCAATAATTCATTAGGTGTTCTTTTCACTGCATTTAGGCTATGTGCACACGTTGCGGAATCTCTGCGGATCTGCAATGTTTTTTGACGCGGTTTTGACGCGGTTTTGGTGCGTTTTTTTTCCGGACATTTCCCAATGCATTTTATAGCGGGAAATCCGCAAAAAAACCCGCAAAATTAATGAACATGCTGCGTTTTTTACCGCGATGCGTTTTTTTAGCAGGAAAAAAACGCATCATGTGCACAAAACATGCGGAATTCATTCTAAATGATGGGATGCATATTGTATGCTTTTTTTTGCGGTTTTATAGCATTTTTATCGTGAAAAAACGTGAAAAAAACTTGAAAAATCAGCAACGTGTGCACACAGCCTAAGAAAAAAATCATCTGAACAGCACTAAAGAATAACATGGGTCAGTATGCTGTCCAGTTAAAAATCCGATAGCATGTGTCTGATTTATATGCTTGTCTGCATGAGCATTGCCACGCAATGCCACGCTAAAATTCTGCTAGTCGTTTTCATGCCTTCCTTGCCCAGTTCTGACAAGGTAGGTGGAGTCGGGGCAGGACGAGGGCCTAATGGAGAGTGGCGTCCCTCACTCGTCAAATTCATGATGAGCAGTGGCGTTCCTTACACTACAAATATCTCGACTCGAAGAATAAGATTTGTGGTCAGGTGAACGCTGGGGCGCAAGCTACTTTACACCTCACCTCATTCTTAATAAATCAGGTGTCTCTCACTCTACCCCACCCTCTCATCAAAATTGGCATGAAAACCAAGGGTTTTGACGAATCGGGGCCATAGTCCTCAGAGAAACAATAGCGTGAACAACCCCACAGACCATAATAGGTATGTGTTCTAAATATAAGGAAAGAGCATGTACAACATAGATTCTCACCACAGCAAAATAAAACTCAGCTATTCCACATAATAAGGTCATCTCTCCAATATGTCTGTTGCGATATTGGCAGTCATGTAACCAAGGGAAACGATTTATTTTCCCAATATTTTATTTGTTTTAATAGGGGTAAAGGGGGGAAGGGGGATTTTAAAGTGAGTCAGGTGGTGTTAGGAAGGCGAGGGGAGTAAAACAAAACATAACGCACGTAAAAATGCGAATTGGCTACAGTTTAGCCTGAATAAAGCAAGGGACGCAGCCCTTGGAACAAACAGCCTTATAATCAACAACTATAGTGTAAAAGTCAGAAAACAGAGAGTACATTGTTGAGACATATTTGAGACCATTGTTAAAGAGCGAACTGGATAAAGAATGATAGTGAGGTGAGAGAGTAAATGATCAAAACGTAAAAAGTTGATCCCATTTGTACCATTTCTGATAGAACTTGCCAAATCCATTGTTGGAAAGCAAATTTAAGCTCAAGTTCTCTATGTTGAGACATAAGTTTGATGATGAGGTCGGAGTTGGGTAGAGTAAGTTTTTTCCAATGGTAGGCAATGGAATTTTTGGCGACCATGCATATGTGCAAAACTATATGTTGCAGAGAGTTGTCTAGAAGTTTAGTATCTAAGGAAAGTAAAGCCAATTGGGGTGTGAGGGTAAATGTAGAACCCGATAGTTTAGTGATTATTGAGGAGATTTCCGACCAAAAGGCGACGACAATGGGACAGTTCCAGAAATTATGTAGTAGGTCTCCTTTGTGGCCACACTCTCTCCAACAAAGTGGGAAATTAGAAGTATCTATGTGAGAAAGCCTAGATGGTGTATAGTACCATCTGGAGCATAACTTGAAGTGTGACTCTAGGAGAGACATAAATATTGTGGAATGGTAAGACATTGAAAACGCCTCTTCCCAGTCATCTGTAGAAGCAGTGAAATTAATGGACTTTTCCCAAGCTAGTATGAAAGCGCTTTTTGCAAATGACGTGTCTTTGTTAAAGCTATCATAGACAAACTTATGACTCCAAAAAATTTGGTGGTTTGGATTGACCAATATTTTTAGAGATGCCTCCGAGAATCTCAACTTGTAACCCAGAAATGACTTAACGTGTTCCCTCAGTAACATGTAATCAAGGAAGGAGGATGATGGGACCTTGAATTTATTTTTTAGAGTGCTGAAATTCAGATGGTTGGGTCCATCCGAGATATCACCCAGAGTGTGAATTTTAAAATCCACCCAATGGGGGGGCATAGTTTGGTTCAAAAATGAGTAAACAAAAGCTAGAGGCAATTTATGTAGCGTGGACCCTTTCTGGCTGCGACCATCAATTCTGGAGATTCTGGACCAAGCCAAGGAGATTGCTTGAAATATTGGGTGCGTAGAAGTGTTTGGAGTCGAGCTAGATATAGCTTTAAAAACCAGGGATTTAGGGTGTTTGCCTTCGTTAATTTCCATCTCCAAGTCATACCATGCGGGGACATTTTGGTCTGAAAACCAAAATGTGCTCTGTTTGAGTAGTAGCGTGAAGTAATGGGCATATATATTAGGAAGGTTGATTCCACCATGAGTTTTCATTTTGAACAGAGATCTAGTATCAGTTCTGGGTTTTTTGTTATTCCAGACAATGTTGTTCAATTGAGATTGAATGGCCGTCAGGTAGGCCGTGGAGATGGGAAGTGGGATGCACCTAAAAACATATAAGATTTTGGGCAGTGTAAATAGTTTAATCGCCAAGTTTCTCCCCCACCAGGACAAATCTCTATCTTTAAAAATGATACTGTCTCTAAGGATCGAGTCTGTCAGTTTTTTCATGTTTGATATGGCGGTCTTGTCTAAGTTTTTATTGATTGTAACACCTAGGTATGGAAATTCCTCTTTACACCATTTAAATGAGGTAGAAGCTTTTAGAAAACGGATTTCTTCTGGTTTAACATGGATGGGCAAGATGTTAGATTTTAGGTTGTTAATTTTAAATTTGGAAAGAGCTGCAAATATCTCTAACTCGTTAAGGATCTCCAGAGTAGAAGCTACAGTATTCGTGAGGGTCAGGATTATGTCATCTGCGAATAGGCTAAGCTTATGCTGGCGTCTATTAGTGCGTATACCAGATATTTTGAGATTTTGTCTCATGTGTTCCACTAAGGCTTCCAATGCTAAGTTAAAGAGTAAAGGTGAAAGGGGGCATTCCTGTCTCGTGCCGTTATTAATGGCAAATGCGCCCAAAACGTGGTTATTACAGGTAATTCTAGCTGTGGGGCCATTATATAGTGTCATAAATGTGGTGATAAGGTTACCGTTAAATCCGAATTTGATTAAAGTCTGTCTGAGAAAGCACCAATCAATACGGTCGAATGCTTTCTCAGCATCTAGTATGAAGACTGTTGGGGTCCTGGTTAAATTGGTGAGTTTAATGGAGTCCAGTATTCTTCTTGTACCGTCAGCTGGTTGTCTGCCCTTAACAAATCCCATTTGGTCTTTAGCTATTAGATTGGGTAAAATATAGCTAAGCCTATTAGCCAGGATTTTTTAAAATATTTTTATATCCGTGTTTAAGAGGGATATCGGTCTGTAGCTACTAAGGGTACCGTCTCACAGTGGCACTTTGGTCGCTACGACGGCACGATCCGTGACGCTCCAGCGTCGCTCCAATATCGCTCCAGCGTCGTAGACAGCGGTCACACTTTGCAATGCACGACGCTGGAGCGATAATTTCATGACGTATTTGCGATGTAGAAGCCGTTGGTTACTGTGCGCACATCGTATACAACCTGTGTCACACGATGCGATCATGCCGCCACAGCGGGACACTTGACGACGAAAGAAAGTTTTAAACGATCTGCTACGACGTACGATTCTCAGCGGGGTCCCTGATCGCAGTAGCGTGTCAGACACAGCGATATCGTATGGATATCGCTGGAACGTCACGGATCGTGCCGTCGTAGCGACCAAAGTGCCACTGTGAGACAGTACCCTAAGGGATGCAGGATTACCTGATTGTTTTGGGATTAGTGTAATGGATGCCTCCAGCATCTCTGGTGGGAAGGATTCTGACTTTGAGGCATAGTTGAAAAGCTTCACAAGATGTGGAGATAACCTTTTGCCAAAGGCAAATAGGCATTATTGTAGCCGTCCGGCCCCAGGGACTTAGGAAGATCGAGGTGGTTGATAGTATCTTCCACCTCTTGGGTGGAAAAAGGTGCAGATAGGGATGGCAATTCAATGTTTGCTAGGTAAGTTTTTATATCGAGTTCGTTAGGGGGAGGGGAAGATGGGTCTGAGTTTAAGTTGTATAGTTTGGTATAATATTTGGAGAATTCGTTGGCTAGGGACCTGACGGACACCGGAATGTGAGTATGTACGGTTTGTTTTTTTTTACATTTACGATGATAACCAGGGTAAACATAGGGTTACTAAGCGCGGCCCTGCGCTTAGTAACCCGATGTTTACCCTGGTTACAAGCGAACGCATCGCTGGATCGGTGTCACACACACTGATCCAGCGATGACAGCGGGAGATCCAGCGACGAAATAAAGTTCCAAACGATCTGCTACGACGTACGATTCTCAGCAGGGTCCCTGATCGCTGCTGCGTGTCAGACACAGCGATATCGTATGGACATCGCTGGAACGTCACGGATCGTACCGTCGTAGCGACAAAAGTGCCACTATGAGAAGGTACCCTAACCTGGTTTCTATTAGGTGCGTACACATTCCCCAGGGTACATGTTTGACCATTAATGACACAAATCAAGATATGGTATCTGCCTTTGGCATCACCAAACTCTTCAAGGACCTCAAAGGGGACGGTATTTTTGACCAAAGTGATCACCCCAGCTCTTTTACTGGAATTGCAGGCTTCAAAAATATGAGGGAAGCTGCGATGTTTGAAGTAGGGGTGATTTCCTGCCAAAAACTTTGTCTCCTGAATACAAGCAATATCTGCCTGAGATTTGAGTAACTCTCTCCATATAGTATGCCTCTTTTGGGGGCTATTTAGCTCTCTGATGTAGTAAGAGAGAATTTTAAAAGTCATTTTAACCAGTTCACTATGATAGAAAATAACACTTTAAACCTTAGGATTTCTATAGTCTGAAAAGGAAAAATTGCACTGAGGTGCGAAATATAGTGATCACCCGTGTACCGTATTATATCTTTCTTCTTGCGAACCGCAGTCTCGACGGGTCTTTAGTTGAGACCTGAAAGATAAGATAACGGGTCTTTAGTTGAGACCTGAAAGATAAGATAACGTCTACAATGTCTACACAAGTAGGTCCGCAGAACTACCTGAAAAGAGAAATGGGGTTATTAAAAGTGGGTGGGAATAGGGGAAAAATCCCAAATAGCGGTTGAGACGGAGGCCCCCACCACTAGGGGATGGCTGAGAAAGACCTTCCCTATGACCATCATCTGGTTAGTCTCTATTCAGTGGTCTAACGATCTAACGAAGTTCAGTCCGTCTTCAATGGAGAAAATTGGTATGGTTCTTCCCTGATATGAAATTAGCAGTTTCAACGGAAAGCCCCATTTGTAACTGATTCCTTTATCGTGAAGAGCTGTAGTCACAGGCCTGAATTCCCTTTGGCCTTCCAGAGTTTCTTTTGAAAAGTCAGGAAAAACCTTTAGTTCCTTATAAGGCTCTGGGAAGGTTTTCTTATCCTTTAGGTAGGCAAGTATCATCTCTTTGGTTTTGAAAAAGTGAAGTTTGAGGATAGTGTCTCTTGGTAATTCCGCAGAGACCTTGGGAGGTTTGGGCAACCGGTGGGCTCTATCGATCGTTAGGTCCAGATCTGAAAGGTCGGGCAAGGCCGATTTAAAAATATTCTTGAGGTGAGTCGACAGTTGTTCCTGAGTCACATCTTCCGAAATGCCCCTTATTTTCAGATTGTTTCGTCGGCCTCTGTCTTCAAGATCTGCCATTTTGCAGCGTAAATGTTTCATCTCTAGGTTGAGCGGGTCCAGTTCATCAAAAGATATTGACGATCTGTGTTCGAGCCTATTTAGCCTCTCCTCGTGTTTTGACAATTGTTTATCGATCTTGTCAATCTTGTCACAGTATCTTTGGAAGTTGGAGTCCATTTCTATTTTCATTGTCTTTACAAGAGATTCTAGTTTTTCATCCATTTTGTTAATTAACTTACTTATTAGGTCGTCTTGATCTGATTTACTTGAACCCGCAGAGTGTGTAGGTGCGTGTAAACTTGCTGAGTTTGCACCTTTGTGGCATTCAGAGTCGTCGTATTTTATTTTGCTTTTCAGTGGTGTTTGATTAGGGGACGTGTCGCTGGATTCGACATCATCCCCTACTTCAGAATTATTCCCAGAAGAAATATATCTCTCACTTATAGCTCCTGGGTTCATTCTTTTCAAACTAGTAGAAGAGTCCATTTTAGTAGGAGAAGATTTACTGTCAAAGGATTTAGTATTAGGCCCATAGTCAAGTAAACGAGGCATATCTCTCTGAGGAGATCTAGACCTACGCCTAGGAGAAGAAGTGAAGTTAGCCCTGTTTCTTTCTTGTTTTAGGCTGTATTGAGATTTAATTGGGGTAGTGGGGTTAGCTTTCCCCTTAAATTTTGAGTTGTACATGGTCCCAGTCAGAGGATGCTGGCGGAGTGATTCTTAATGTTGTGGAACGGCCGGAAATATTTCCTATATACAGATGCTGTACGTGACAGTATTATAATAAAAAAACGCACTTATACTCCTCTCCAGGAGTAATTTCTTATAGGGCCGATGAGAGGAGGACACTCATGTAATTACCCCCTTTTCTAGAGCTCCCCGCAGTATATAGGATGTTTTTCAGGGGACTACTTTTTTCAGGCCTCCATAAACCGCCGGGTTCGATCCGGGGCCTCGATTTGATTATGTACTGACCTTGCGGTATGCCTCTAAGGGACTCCCCGGGAAGGCCGAGATCCTCGTCGGAAGGCAGGGAGAGGGCGGGATGATTCACTGGCGGTGATCCAGCAGTCTAGGTGACCGCCGGTCTTCTGATACAGAGGCACGGAGCCTGCCGGTTGGAGCCTGCCGGTTGAATGACGCCGGCGCCTGGGGAGCAGCGGTGAGACCTGCATCTGATGAGGAGACGCTGCACCACAGCTCCTGCTCTCTGTTATCTGCCGCTTGATGTGGCGCTTCAGCAGCGCTGTCCTCTGCCGGTCTCCTGGGGCCGCGGCTTGCGGCCGACTCTGTGCACCTGATGAGGAGACGCTGCACCGCAGCTCCTGCTCTCTGTTGTCTGCCGCTTGATGCGGCGCTTCAGCGGCGCTGTCCTCCGCCGGTCTCCTGGAGCTGCGACTTGTGGCCGACTCTATGCCTGTAAGGCCTGCTGCACCTGCTCTCCAGGGTTAGCCTGGCAGAAGGTCCTCCAGCTTGTGACCTGCAGAACTCCCTGAGGGATCGCAGTGGGGGACCGTTTTGCAGGAAATGGGAAAGAATGGGGATGAGCAGGAAGAAAGTCTCTTGTTAGTAGTATTGGGCCTCTCAGGCTTAAAAGGCCTCAAAGGCCCCGTCAGGCAGATGCCAGATTGCGGCCTATCGCGCAGTTTAGCCAGTCAATTTTTGATTGAGAGTGTTCCCTGTAGTGTGAGGGGTCTATATAGAGGGGTTGTGTGGCAGGTAGCCCCCTTTAGGATGCGTTGATAGCCGCTTTGTGGGATTTTTCCCCAGAGCTCCCTCTTCAAGTGTGTCTCTCCATTGACACCGAAGCCACGCCCCCAAGGGAAACGATTTCAATCAGAATAACCATTGACCTAAATGCAGTAGTGGCCAAGAAGTATTTTTTCTAACTATCTTCTATAATTCTTAGGGCTCCTGCACACGACTGTAAAAATCGGATGATTACTATCCGTCGCTTTGACCGATAGCCTTCGTCCCCATGTTATTCTATGGGGCTGTGCACATGCCCAATTTTTTTCCATGAAACTGAGTCTATGAGTCCGTGGAGCATATCGAACTGTAATCTGATGACATCCGAGTATGGACTGACAATATAGAGATGGTTGAGAAACTTTTTTTTTTCTACACCTCCGAGAAAATTGGATCACACTGATCACACTGTAATCAGTTTGTGATTACCATAATGGGACCGATTTTCTCAGATGAAATAAAAATGGTCTTGTGACTTTAGCTTTTACGCTATGTGCATACGACGTTTTTCTCAGGTGTTTTTTTTTTTTTTGCACCATTTTTTTTCCAGTCGAACATTCTACAGCATGTTAGTTGCAAAACAATGGGAGAATAATAAATGTACTAAAAACAATTAATTTTCATGACATTTTTAACTCCCTTTTAGTGCATTTCGTGGAATAACATTCCTTTTTCCATGGACACATTGACTTGAATGGGGAAGTTTGATCCATAAATTGGATTTAAAAAATTGGACGTCTGGTTATATATTTTTATGAAGGTCAGATGATAATTTAAAATCCATAGCAAAATCTATAACATACCACAGTATCTGTCACAAAGTGACAAGGGACTGTGGGCACCTACCCGGTCCCTTGAACTAGGGGCGCCCAAGGCTATCCCTGTCCCCTGGATAACCCCGGATGGTGGAGATGACGGATTTCCTACCTTGCTATGCTTCTATCTTATCCTTATCTGTTCCCTCCCCAACCCAGGCCGAAGTGTATAACCAGTCAGGGGTTAACAGACAGGGATGAAAGAAAATGACAATCAAATACACTCACAAAACAACAGTGAGTGGGAAACAGGAGGAAGAGGAAGGAAGAAACCAAATGGGAGAGGATAAGGATAAACATGCAAACCAGCTTCACACAGCAATCTCCTGAAAAACTCTCCAACCGCCAACTCCAAACACTGAACTCTCTCATTCAACTCAAAACCAGGTAGTGGTAACTGTCACTGACAAGGTCAGAAGCAAGGAGGAGGGTTATTATACCTGCTGGGAGTAACAAACTCAGAACAGCTGATAAAACCCAAGACTGAGAACTCCTGGAGTCCACCTAAGCAGTTTAGCCCTTGCAGTACCAGAGCAAGAAAGAACTGCTAATAGGATGGTGAAGCCGTTCTAACTACAGCAGGTGTATGTGTCACCAGACGCTGATGCTGACCCCACTCTGTTGCGGTAATCCCGTGACAGTATCAACAGTGCCATGCTCTGGGTGTGATGTTTTTTTCTGACATTTTTCACATAGTCTTCTCTATAGGGATTGATCAATACCAGAAAATATGCCTTTACAAAATGTCACAGAACAAAAATGTTAAAACAAATGCTCGAAAATAAGGCTATGAAAAAACGTGGGGCTGTGTGCCCACTATGAGTTTTTGATGCTGCGTATTTTTGCTAAGTCGAAAACACAGCATCTTCTAGTTCCAGCAAAGTGGATGGAATTTATAGAAATCTCATGTCCTCTTGAGCTGTTTTTTGTACTTGGCGTAAACTTACTTGCGGTGCATGTTTCAAATCCGCATCATGTTATTTTCTCGTGCACTGAGTTTTATGTGCAGATTTTCCTACAGACTTGCATTATATGCTGAAAATCTGCAGACAGTGTGTTTCCGAAGCGTAAACGCATTAAAAAGGTAATATCCAGAGTATAAATGATAATTACCCAAGCCTCACAATACACTGTGTGCAGAATTATTAGGCAAGTTGTATTTTAGAGGATTATTTTATTATTGATCAACAACTATGTTCTCAATCAACCCAAAAGACTCATAAATATCAAAGCTTAATATTTTTGGAAATTGGAGTGTTTTTTTTTTTAGATTTGGCTATCTTAGGAGGATATCTTTTTGTGCAGGTAACTATTAGGCTAAGTGCACATGCTGCGGAATTGCCATGAAAATTTCCACGGCAATTCCGCAACTCCTGCCGCCGGTATATCGCATGCGGAATTGGCATGCGTATTCCCGCTAAACACTAGCGTTTTGCAAGCGTAATTAGCTTGCAGAATGCTAGCATTTTCCAAGCGATCTGTAGCATCACTTGGAAAACTGATTGACAGGTTGGTCATACTTGCCAAACATAGTATTTGACAAGTGTGACCAACTTTTTACTATTGATGCTGGCTATGCAGCATCAATAGTAAAAAGATCTAATGTTAAAAATAATAATTAAAAAAAAAAAAAAAAAAAAAAAAGGTTATTCTCACCTTCCGAGATCACCCGGTCTCCTCAGCGGTGCACGCGGCGGCTGGGATGCTGTGTGCTAAGGACCTGGGATGACGTCACGGTCACGTGACCGCAACGTCATCCCAGGTCCTTCGCACACCGCATCCCTGGGAATGGAAGCCGCTGTGTGCACCGCTGAGAGGCGGGAGGACTCCGGGAGCCATCGAAAGGTGAGTATATCACGATTTTTTATTTTAATTTTTTTTTAACAATTATATGGTGCCCAGTCCATGGAGGAGAGTCTCCTCTCCTCCACCCTGGGTACCATCCGCACATAATCCACTTACTTCCCGCATGGTGGGCATAGCCTCATGCGGGAAGTAACTGGATCAATGCATTCCTAGGTGTGCGGAATCCCTGCGATTCTGCAAATTAATGAACATGCTGCATTTTTTTCCGGAATGCGTTTCCGCTCAAGAAAAAAATGCAGCATGTGTATACAAAATGCAGATTGCATTCTTTTAAGAGGATGCTTAATGTGAGCGTTTTTTCGCGGTTTTATATCGAAAAAACGCAAGAAAAATCCGGAATGTGTGCACACAGCCTTACTGTGCAGAATTATTAGGCAACTTAATAAAAACCAAATATATTCCCATCTTACTTGTTTATTTTCACCAGGTAAACCAATATAACTGCACAAAATTTAGAAATAAACATTTCTGACATGCAAAAACAAAACCCCCCAAAATTAGTGACCAATATAGCCACCTTTCTTTATGAGGACACTCAACAGCCTTCCATCCATAGATTCTGTCAGTTGCTTGATCTGTTTATGATCAACATTGTGTGCAGCAGCCACCACAGCCTCCCAGACACTGTTCCGAGAGGTGTACTGTTTAACCTCTCTGTAGATCTTACATTTTATGAGGGACCAGAGGTTCTCTATGGGGTTCAGATCAGGTGAACAAGGGGGCTTGTCATTATTTTTTCTTCTTTGAGACCTTTACTGGCCAGCCGATACCGACTTCTTCCTGTACCACTGCTTGAAGAAGTTGTCTTCCAGAAACCGGCAGTAGGTCTGAGAGTTGAGATTCACTCCATCCTCAATCTGAAAAAGTCCCACAAGTTCATCTTTGATGATACCAGCCCATACCAGTACCCCACCTCCACCTTGCTGGCGTCTGAGTCGGAGTGGAGCTCTCTGCCCTTTACTGATCCAGCCTCTGGCCCATCCATCTGGCCCATCAAGAGTCACTCTTATTTCATCAGTCCATAAAACCTTTGAAAAGTCAGTCTTAAGATATTTTTTTGGCCCAGTCTTGACGTTTTATCTTATGTTTCTTGTTCAAAGGTGGTCGTTTTCAGCCTTCCTTACCTTGGCCATGTCCCTGAGTATCGCACACTTTGTGCTTTTTGTTACTCCAGTAACGTTGCAGCTCTGAAATATGGCAAAACTGGTTGCAAATGGCATCTTGGCAGCTTCACGCTTGATTTTCCTCAATTCATGGGCAGTTATTTTGCGCCTTTTCTGCCCAACAAGCTTCTTGCGACCCTGTTGGCTATTTGCCATGAAACGCTTGATTGTTCGATAATCACGCTTCAAAAGTTTGGCAATTTCAAGACTGCCGCATTCCTCTGCAAGACATCTCACAATTTTGGACTTTTCAGAGCCTGTCAAATCTCTCTTCTTACCCATTTTGCCAAAGGAAAGGAAGTTGCCTAATAATTAGGCACACCTTATATAGGGTTTTGATGTCATTAGACAACACCCCTCCTCATTACAGAGATGCACATCACCCGATTTACTTAATTAGTAGTTGGCTCTCAAGCCTGAACAGCTTGAAGTAGGACAACATGTATAAAAAGTATCATGTGATCAAAATACAACTTGCCTAATAATTCTGCACACAGTGTAGATGACAGCGCTGCTCTGCTTTCTCAAGGGGTGTGTGTCCTGTATTTTTCTGGTATACATATATTATATACACTATGATTAATATGTTTTAGCATCTTTGAAAAATAAATAAGTATTTTATTAATTTGAGTGTGGTACATTTTTTGCAGGCTGTACATTATAAGTCTTCATTAAAGTCTGACATGCACTGAGTTTTCGGTTTCATCCAACAGACAACCATCAGTAATGGTGACTGATTCATACCTAAAGTGGGAACCTCAAAGCAAATCCAACATGGAGATCCATCTTGCTGATAGTTGAGTTGATGAGTCTGACACTACCCAATCTACGTTTTTACCTGATTACCTTTCTTTCACTCCAGTGCATTTATGCCACATAAATGGAGAAGAATCCAAAAGGAGAAAAGTCCCTCAATTTACCAAAATTCCCAAATGAAAGTACGCCATAGGGATTTCGTTCTAGTAACCTACCTTCATCAAAGCTTTGGAGGGCTGAAGATGAGTCGCCCGCCAGGGCCGTGTGGTACTCGGTACCGGGTCCGGTGTTCACAGGGGGATGTCACGGTGGTGACCCGGTCCGTGACCCTGGGAGTTGCTCATGTAAAAGGGAAAGGTCTTTAAAGGGAATAAAGTTTATGTTTGTGACGCCACTTGTGGTATTTGGTCAGGGTGACCGACGCTGCTTTAAGGGGTCCTCTGGGGTGATTGTTATGGATCCCAATGGCTAGGGGATCGCACTGGACAAGCAAAAATAACTAAAATAACGGACGAGCTCTAGGGTGATGGAACCTGGGCTGACCGCTGCCCTACTCCTGACAAACACAACTAGAAATAGCCAGGGAGCGTGCCTACGTTGATTCTAGACGCCTCGCGCCAGCCTAAGAGCTAACTAGCACTGCAGAGAAAATAAAGACCTAACTTGCCTCCAGAGAAATAAACCCCAAAGGTATAGTTGCCCCCCACATATATTGACGGTGAAAATGAGAGGAAGGCACGCACATAGATATGAAAATAGAGTTAGCAAAACGAGGCCCGCTATAACTAGAAAGCAGAAGGATACAAAAGGGGTCTGAGCGGTCAGCAAAAAACCCTAATCAAAAACCATCCTGAGATTACAAGCACCCATGTGCCAACTCATGGCACATGGGGAGCACCTCAGCCCACTAGAGCTTCTAACTAGCATAGAGTAATATTTAGCAAGCTGGACAAAAAACAAAACAACTGAAAAGCATAACTTAGCTTATCCTGAGAGATCTGGAAGCAGGTAGTCAGAACCAAACTGAGAACATCTGAGAACATTGATAGCCGGCAAGGGAATGACAGGGAAGCCAGGTTAAATAGGAAACACCCAGCCTCTGATGGACAGGTGGAAACCAGAAACCGCAACCCACCAAAGTCACCCAGTACCAGTTGTAACCACCAGAGGGAGCCCAAAAACAGAATCCACAACAGTACCCCCCCCTTGAGGAGGGGTCACCGAACCCTCACGAGAACCCCCAGGGCGATCAGGATGAGCTCTATGGAAGGCGCGGACCAAATCAGTCGCATGAACATCAGAGGCGACCACCCAGGAATTATCCTCCTGACCATAACCCTTCCACTTAACCAAATACTGGAGTTTACGTCTGGAAACACGAGAATCCAAGATCTTCTCAACAACATACTCCAATTCTCCCTCCACCAGCACCGGAGCAGGAGGCTCAACCGAAGGAACAACGGGCACCTCATACCTCCGCAATAACGACCGATGGAACACGTTATGAATAGCAAACGATGCTGGGAGATCCAAACGAAAAGATACAGGGTTAAGAATCTCCAAGATCTTATAAGGACCGATGAACCGAGGCTTGAACTTGGGAGAAGAGACCTTCATAGGGACAAAACGAGAAGACAACCACACCAAGTCCCCAACACGAAGTCGGGGACCCATGCGGCGACGGCGATTAGCAAACTGCTGATCCTTCTCCTGAGACAACTTCAAATTGTCCACCACCTGATTCCAAATCTGATGTAGCCTGTCCACCACCACGTCCACTCCAGGACAATCCGAAGGCTCCACCTGACCAGAGGAAAAACGAGGATGAAACCCCGAATTACAAAAGAAAGGAGAAACCAAAGTAGCAGAACTAGCCCGATTATTAAGGGCAAATTCGGCCAGTGGCAAAAAGGCAACCCAGTCATCTTGATCAGCAGAAACAAAACACCTTAAATAACTTTCCAAGGTCTGATTAGTTCGCTCCGTCTGGCCATTCGTCTGAGGATGGAATGCAGACGAGAAAGACAAATTAATGCCCATCTTAGCACAAAACGTCCGCCAAAATCTAGACACAAACTGGGATCCCCTGTCAGAAACGATATTCTCCGGAATCCCATGCAAACGAACCACGTTCTGAAAAAATAAAGGGACCAACTCAGAGGAGGAAGGCAACTTAGGCAAGGGTACCAAATGAACCATCTTAGAAAAGCGGTCACACACAACCCAGATAACGGACATTTTCTGTGAGACAGGGAGATCTGAAATAAAATCCATGGAAATGTGTGTCCAAGGCCTCTTCGGGATAGGCAAGGATAACAACAACCCACTGGCCCGAGAACAGCAAGGCTTAGCCCGAGCACACACTTCACAAGACTGCACAAAGGTACGCACATCCCTTGACAAGGAAGGCCACCAAAAAGACCTGGCCACCAAGTCTCTAGTACCAAATATTCCCGGATGACCAGCCAACACAGAAGAATGGACCTCGGAGATGACTCTACTGGTCCAATCATCCGGAACAAACAGTCTTTCTGGTGGACAACGATCAGGTTTATCCGCCTGAAACTCCTGCAATGCACGTCGCAAGTCTGGGGAGACGGCGGACAATATTACCCCATCCCTAAGGATACCAGTAGGCCCAGAGTCTCCAGGAGAGTCAGGCACAAAACTCCTGGAAAGAGCATCTGCCTTCACATTCTTTGAACCTGACAGGTATGAAACCACAAAATTGAAACGAGAAAAAAACAACGACCAACGAGCCTGTCTAGGATTCAGACGCCTGGCAGACTCAAGGTAAATCAGATTTTTGTGATCAGTCAAGACCACCACACGATGTCCAGCACCCTCAAGCCAATGACGCCACTCCTCAAATGCCCACTTCATGGCCAAAAGCTCCGGATTACCCACATCATAATTGCGCTCGGCGGGCGAGAATTTTCTAGAAAAGAACGCACATGGCTTCATCACCGAGCCATCGGAACTTCTCTGTGACAAAACCGCCCCCGCTCCAATCTCGGAAGCATCAACCTCAACCTGAAAAGGAAGTGAAACATCTGGTTGACATAACACAGGAGCAGAAGAAAACCGGCGCTTAAGTTCCTGAAAGGCCTCCACAGCCGTAGGAGACCAATTAGCAACATCAGCACCCTTTTTAGTCAAATCAGTCAAAGGTTTAACAACACTGGAAAAATTAGCAATGAACCGACGATAAAAATTAGCAAAACCCAAGAACCTCTGAAGACTCTTAACAGATGTAGGTTGTGTCCAGTCACAAATCGCCTGAACCTTGACGGGATCCATCTCAATAGTAGAAGGAGAAAAAATGTACCCCCAAAAAGAAATCTTCTGGACTCCGAAGAGACATTTCGAGCCCTTCACAAACAGAGAATTGGCCCGCAGGACTTGAAACACCTTCCTGACCTGTAGAACATGAGACTCCCAGTCATCAGAAAACACCAAAATATCATCCAAATACACAATCATAAACTTATCCAGATATTCACGGAAAATATTGTGCATAAAGGACTGAAAGACTGAAGGAGCATTAGAAAGTCCAAAAGGCATTACCAAATACTCAAAATGGCCCTCAGGCGTATTAAATGCGGTTTTCCACTCATCACCCTGCTTTATCCGCACAAGATTATACGCACCGCGAAGATCTATCTTAGTGAACCACCTAGCCCCCTTAATGCGAGCAAACAAATCAGTCAATAATGGCAATGGATACTGATATTTGACTGTAATCTTATTCAGAAGGCGATAATCTATACAAGGCCTCAGGGAACCATCTTTTTTAGCCATGAAAAAAAAACCTGCTCCCAGAGGGGACAAAGATGGACGAATATGTCCCTTTTCCAAGGACTCCTTAATATAATTCCGCATAGCAGTATGCTCTGGCACTGACAGATTAAATAAACGACCCTTAGGGAACTTACTGCCAGGAATTAATTCTATAGCACAGTTACAATCCCTATGAGGAGGGAGCGAATTGAGCTTAGGCTCCTCAAAAACATCCCGATAGTCAGACAAAAACGCAGGGACCTCAGAAGGAGTAGATGAAGCGATTGAAATCAGAGGTGCATCATCATGAAACCCCTGACATCCCCAGCTTAACACAGACATTGTTTTCCAATCCAGGACTGGATTATGAGTTTGTAACCATGGCAGACCAAGCACTAGTACATCATGTAAATTATACAGTACAAGGAAGCGAATCACCTCCTGATGAACAAGAGTCATGCGCATGGTCACTTGTGTCCAGTACTGCGGTTTATTCATAGCCAATGGTGTAGAGTCAATTCCCTTCAAAGGAATAGGAACTTCCAGAGGCTCCAGACTAAAACCGCAGCGTTTGGCAAATGACCAATCCATAAGACTCAGGGCAGCGCCCGAATCCACATAGGCATCGACGGAAATGGATGACAGTGAACAAATCAGAGTTACAGACAAAATGAACTTAGACTGCAGAGTACTAATGGCAAAAGATTTATCAACCTTTTTTGTGCGTTTAGAGCATGCTGATATAACATGAGCTGAATCACCACAATAAAAACATAATCCATTTTTCCGCCTATAATTTTGCCGTTCACTTCTGGACTGAATTCTATCACATTGCATAGTCTCAGGTGCCTGTTCAGAAGACACCGCCAACTGGTGCACAGGTTTGCGCTCCCGCAAACGCCGATCAATCTGAATGGCCATAGTCATAGACTCATTCAGACCTGTAGGCGCAGGGAACCCCACCATAATATCCTTAATTGCCTCAGAAAGACCATCTCTGAAGTTTGCAGCCAGTGCGCACTCATTCCACTGAGTAAGTACCGACCATTTCCGAAATTTTTGACAATATACTTCCGCTTCATCATGCCCCTGAGAGAGGGCTAATAAAGCCTTTTCAGCCTGAATCTCCAGGTTAGGTTCCTCATAGAGCAATCCCAGTGCCAGAAAAAAACGCATCCACACTGAGCAATGCAGGATCCCCTGGTGCCAATGCAAATGCCCAATTCTGAGGGTCGCCCCGCAGGAAAGATATTACAATCTTGACCTGCTGAGCAGGGTCTCCAGAGGAGCGAAATTTCAAAGAAAGAAACAATTTGCAATTGTTCCTGAAATTCAGGAAGGTAGATCTATCTCCAGAAAAAAACTCTGGAATAGGAATTCTAGGTTCAGACATAAGAGTGTGAACAACAAAATCCTGTATGTTTTGAACTTTTGCAGCGAGATTATTCAGGCTGGAAGCCAAACTCTGGACATCCATGTTAAACAGCTAAGGTCAGAGCCATTCAAGGGTTAAGAGGAGGTAAGAAGCAGCTAGACAGCAATTAAAGGCTAGGCAGCAAAACTCTGAGGGAAAAAAAAAAAAAAATTTCCCTTCAACACTTCTTTTTCTCCTGCTTCAGCCCAAACAATTAACACTTTGTAGGCCGGCTATACTGTTATGGATCCCAATGGCTAGGGGATCGCACTGGACAAGCAAAAATAACTAAAATAACGGACGAGCTCTAGGGTGATGGAACCTGGGCTGACCGCTGCCCTACTCCTGACAAACACAACTAGAAATAGCCAGGGAGCGTGCCTACGTTGATTCTAGACGCCTCGCGCCAGCCTAAGAGCTAACTAGCACTGCAGAGAAAATAAAGACCTAACTTGCCTCCAGAGAAATAAACCCCAAAGGTATAGTTGCCCTCCACATGTATTGACGGTGAAAATGAGAGGAAGGAACGCACATAGATATGAAAATAGAGTTAGCAAAACGAGGCCCGCTATAACTAGAAAGCAGAAGGATACAAAAGGGGTCTGAGCGGTCAGCAAAAAACCCTAATCAAAAACCATCCTGAGATTACAAGCACCCATGTGCCAACTCATGGCACATGGGGAGCACCTCAGCCCACTAGAGCTTCCAACTAGCATAGAGTAATATTTAGCAAGCTGGACAAAAAACAAAACAACTGAAAAGCATAACTTAGCTTATCCTGAGAGATCTGGAAGCAGGTAGTCAGAACCAAACTGAGAACATCTGAGAACATTGATAGCCGGCAAGGGAATGACAGGGAAGCCAGGTTAAATAGGAAACACCCAGCCTCTGATGGACAGGTGGAAACCAGAAACCGCAACCCACCAAAGTCACCCAGTACCAGTTGTAACCACCAGAGGGAGCCCAAAAACAGAATCCACAACAGGTGATGTTATGGCAGCTAGATGGTATAACTTCCCACAGGTGAAGTATGTCCCCAGGGTGTTATGACCCCAATGGCGAGGGTCTCAGAGGAACGTGGAAGTCTGCAGAATACAAAAATCCAGCTCATAGGGCAGTGGCAACTGGGTTGACCATATATCTACTCCTAACGCCAACACTAGCAGTAGCCGGGGATCATTCCTACGTTGATTCTAGATGACACGCGCCAGCCGGAGAATCTAGCTACCCCTAGTAGAGGAAAAACAAAGACCTTTCTTGCCTCCAGAGAAGGGGACCCCAAAGCTGGATAGAAGCCCCCCACAAATAATAACGGTGAGGTAAGAGGAAATGACAAACACAGAAATGAACCAGGTTTAGCACAGAGAGGCCCGCTTACTGATAGCAGAATAAAGAAAGGTAACTTATATGGTCAACAAAAACCCTATCAAAATCCACACTGGAAATTCAAGAACCCCCGAACCGTCAAACGGTCCGGGGGGAGAACACCAGCCCCCTAGAGCTTCCAGCAAAGGTCAGGATATAGATTTGGAACAAGCTGGACAAAAATACAAAACCAAAACAAATAGCAAAAAGCAAAAGGCAGACTTAGCTGATATAACTGGAACCAGGATCAGTAGACAAGAGCACAGCAGACTAGCTCTGATAACTACGTTGCCAGGCATAGAACTGAAGGTCCAGGGAGCTTATATAGCAACACCCCTAACTAACGACCCAGGTGCGGATAAAAGGAATGACAGAAAAACCAGAGTCAAAAAACTAGTAACCACTAGAGGGAGCAAAAAGCAAATTCACAACAGTACCCCCCCCTTAGTGAGGGGTCACCGAACCCTCACCACGACCACCAGGGCGATCAGGATGAGCGGCATGAAAGGCACGAACTAAATCGCCCGCATGAACATCAGAGGCGACCACCCAGGAATTATCCTCCTGACCATAGCCCTTCCACTTGACCAGGTACTGAAGCCTCCACCTGGAGAGGCGAGAATCCAAGATCTTCTCCACCACGTACTCCAACTCGCCCTCAACCAACACCGGAGCAGGAGGCTCAGCAGAAGGAACTACAGGCACAATGTACCGCCGCAACAAGGACCTATGAAATACATTGTGAATAGCAAACGACACAGGAAGATCCAGACGAAAAGATACAGGATTAAGGATTTCCAATATCTTGTAAGGCCCAATAAAACGAGGTTTAAATTTGGGAGAGGAGACCTTCATAGGAACAAAGCGGGAAGAAAGCCATACCAAATCCCCAACGCGTAGTCGGGGACCCACACCGCGGCGGCGGTTGGCAAAGCGCTGAGCCCTCTCCTGTGACAACTTCAAGTTGTCCACCACATGATTCCAGATCCTCTGCAACCTATCCACCACAGAATCCACCCCAGGACAGTCAGAAGGCTCCACATGACCCGAAGAAAAGCGAGGATGGAAACCAGAGTTGCAGAAAAAAGGCGAAACCAAGGTGGCGGAACTAGCCCGATTATTAAGGGCAAACTCAGCCAACGGCAAGAATGTCACCCAATCGTCCTGATCAGCAGAGACAAAACACCTCAAATAAGCCTCCAAAGTCTGATTGGTTCGCTCCGTCTGTCCATTAGTCTGAGGATGGAAGGCAGACGAAAACGACAAATCAATGCCCATCCTACTACAAAAGGATCGCCAGAACCTGGAAACGAACTGGGATCCTCTGTCTGACACAATATTCTCAGGGATGCCGTGCAAACGAACCACGTTCTGGAAAAACACAGGAACCAGATCGGAAGAGGAAGGCAGCTTAGGCAAAGGAACCAAATGGACCATCTTGGAGAAGCGATCACATATCACCCAGATAACGGACATGCCCTGAGATAGCGGAAGATCAGAAATGAAATCCATGGAGATATGTGTCCAAGGTCTCTTCGGGACAGGCAAGGGCAAGAGCAAACCGCTGGCACGAGAACAGCAAGGCTTGGCTCGAGCACAAGTCCCACAGGACTGCACAAATGACCGCACATCCCTTGACAAGGAAGGCCACCAAAAGGACCTGGCCACCAGATCTCTGGTGCCAAAAATTCCCGGGTGACCTGCCAACACCGAGGAATGAACCTCGGAAATGACTCTGCTAGTCCACTTATCCGGGACAAACAGTCTGTCAGGTGGACAAGACTCAGGCCTATCAGCCTGAAATCTCTGCAACACACGTCGCAGATCCGGAGAAATAGCTGACAAGATAACTCCATCTTTAAGAATACCAACAGGATCAGCGACTTCAGGAGCATCAGGCACAAAGCTCCTAGAAAGAGCATCGGCCTTCACATTCTTTGAACCTGGTAAATACGAGACAACAAAATCAAAGCGGGAGAAAAACAATGACCAGCGGGCCTGTCTCGGATTAAGGCGTTTAGCAGACTCGAGATACATCAGATTTTTGTGATCAGTCAAGACCACCACACGATGCTTAGCACCCTCGAGCCAATGACGCCACTCCTCAAATGCCCATTTCATGGCCAACAACTCCCGATTGCCCACATCATAATTTCGCTCGGCAGGCGAAAACTTCCTAGAGAAAAAGGCACAAGGTTTCATAACAGAGCAACCAGGGCCTCTCTGCGACAAAACGGCCCCTGCTCCAATCTCTGAAGCATCCACCTCAACCTGAAAGGGAAGTGAGACATCGGGCTGGCACAAAACAGGCGCCGAAGTAAACCGGCGTTTCAACTCCTGGAAAGCCTCCACGGCAGCAGGAGCCCAGTTAGCTACATCGGAGCCCTTCTTGGTCATATCCGTCAAAGGTTTCACAATGCTAGAAAAATTAGCGATAAAACGACGGTAGAAGTTAGCGAAACCCAAGAACTTCTGAAGACTCTTAACTGACGAGGGCTGAGTCCAATCAAGAATAGCTCGGACCTTGACTGGGTCCATCTCCACAGCAGAAGGGGAAAAAATGAACCCCAAAAAGGGAACCTTCTGTACACCAAAAAGACATTTTGAGCCCTTGACAAATAACGAATTTTCACGCAAAATTTTAAAGACCAACCTGACCTGCTCCACATGCGAATCCCAATTCTCAGAAAAAAACAAAATATCATCCAGATAAACAATCAAAAATTTATCCAGATACTTCCGGAAAATGTCATGCATAAAGGACTGAAAAACTGAAGGCGCATTGGAGAGCCCAAAAGGCATCACCAAGTACTCAAAATGACCTTCGGGCGTATTGAATGCGGTTTTCCATTCATCACCTTGCTTAATGCGCACAAGGTTGTACGCACCACGAAGGTCTATCTTGGTGAACCACTTGGCACCTTTAATCCGGGCAAACAAGTCAGACAACAGCGGCAAAGGATACTGAAATTTGATAGTGATCTTATTTAAAAGCCGATAATCAATACAAGGCCTCAAAGATCCGTCCTTTTTTGCCACAAAAAAGAATCCCGCACCAAGAGGGGAAGAAGACGGACGAATATGTCCTTTCTCCAGAGACTCCTTGATATATGAACGCATAGCGGTATGTTCAGGTACCGACAGATTAAACAGTCTTCCCTTAGGAAATTTACTGCCTGGGATCAAATCTATAGCACAGTCACAGTCCCTATGAGGAGGCAGTGCACTGGACTCAGACTCACTGAAGACATCCTGATAATCAGACAAATACTCAGGAACTTCCGAAGGCGTAGAAGAAGCAATAGACACAGGCAGGGACTCCCCATGAATACCACGACAGCCCCAACTTGAGACTGACATAGCCTTCCAGTCCAGGACTGGATTATGGGTCTGTAACCATGGCAGCCCTAAAACAACCAAATCATGCATTTTATGTAAAACCAGGAAACGTATCACCTCGCGGTGTTCAGGAGTCATGCACATGGTAACCTGTGTCCAATACTGCGGTTTATTTGCTGCCAATGGCGTAGCATCAATACCCCTAAGAGGAATAGGATTTACTAATGGTTCAAGAGTAAAACCACAGCGCTTAGCAAATGACAGATCCATAAGACTCAGGGCAGCACCTGAATCTACAAACGCCATGACAGGATAAGACGACAGTGAGCAAATCAAAGTTACAGACAGAATAAATTTAGGTTGCAAATTACCAACGGTGACAGGACTAACAACCTTAGCTATACGTTTAGAGCATGCTGAGATAACATGTGTAGAATCACCACAGTAGTAGCACAAGCCATTCCGGCGTCTATGAATTTTCCGCTCATTTCTAGTCAGGATTCTATCACATTGCATTAAATCAGGTGTCTGTTCAGACAACACCATGAGGGAATTTGCGGTTTTTCTATCACATTGCACCGAATTAGGTGTCTGTTCAGACAACACCATGAGGGAATTTGCGGTTTTGCGTTCCCGCAACCGCCGGTCAATTTGAATAGCCAGTGCCATAGTATCATTCAGACCTGTGGGAATGGGAAAACCCACCATAACATTCTTAATGGCTTCAGAAAGGCCATTTCTAAAATTAGCGGCCAGTGCACACTCGTTCCAATGTGTCAGCACGGACCATTTCCGAAATTTTTGGCAATACACTTCAGCCTCGTCCTGCCCCTGAGACATAGCCAGCAAGGCCTTTTCTGCCTGAATCTCAAGATTGGGTTCCTCATAAAGTAAACCGAGCGCCAGAAAAAACGCATCAATATCAGCCAATGCTGGATCTCCTGGCGCCAGCGAAAAAGCCCAATCCTGAGGGTCGCCCCGTAAGAACGAAATAATAATTTTTACTTGCTGAGCAGAGTCTCCAGATGAACAGGGTCTCAGGGACAAAAACAATTTACAATTATTCATGAAATTCCTAAACTTAAACCTGTCTCCGGAAAACAGTTCCGGAATCGGTATTTTAGGTTCTGACCTAGGATTTCTGATAACATAGTCTTGTATGCCCTGCACACGAGTAGCCAGCTGGTCCACACTTGTAATCAAGGTCTGGACATTCATGTCTGCAGCAAGCATAGCCACTCTGAGGTAAAGGGGAAGAAGAAAAAAAAAAAAAAAAAACTCAGAATCTTCTTTCTTATAATCCCTCTTCTGCAATGCATTAAAATTAATACGGGCCTGGCAAACTGTTATGACCCCAATGGCGAGGGTCTCAGAGGAACGTGGAAGTCTGCAGAATACAAAAATCCAGCTCATAGGGCAGTGGCAACTGGGTTGACCATATATCTACTCCTAACGCCAACACTAGCAGTAGCCGGGGATCATTCCTACGTTGATTCTAGATGACACGCGCCAGCCGGAGAATCTAGCTACCCCTAGTAGAGGAAAAACAAAGACCTTTCTTGCCTCCAGAGAAGGGGACCCCAAAGCTGGATAGAAGCCCCCCACAAATAATAACGGTGAGGTAAGAGGAAATGACAAACACAGAAATGAACCAGGTTTAGCACAGAGAGGCCCGCTTACTGATAGCAGAATAAAGAAAGGTAACTTATATGGTCAACAAAAACCCTATCAAAATCCACACTGGAAATTCAAGAACCCCCGAACCGTCTAACGGTCCGGGGGGAGAACACCAGCCCCCTAGAGCTTCCAGCAAAGGTCAGGATATAGATTTGGAACAAGCTGGACAAAAATACAAAACCAAAACAAATAGCAAAAAGCAAAAGGCAGACTTAGCTGATATAACTGGAACCAGGATCAGTAGACAAGAGCACAGCAGACTAGCTCTGATAACTACGTTGCCAGGCATAGAACTGAAGGTCCAGGGAGCTTATATAGCAACACCCCTAACTAACGACCCAGGTGCGGATAAAAGGAATGACAGAAAAACCAGAGTCAAAAAACTAGTAACCACTAGAGGGAGCAAAAAGCAAATTCACAACACCAGGGCTTCCCAGTGTGTAGATGGTAGAATGGTGAGAGGTGCAGTAAGGAACGAGGACACCGGTTTGCAGACTCTTTACCTCGTTTACTGAAGACTTCAGCAGCCACAGTCCAGGGCAGTGGATCACAAGGCAGGTAGGGTCCGGCCGATTTGAAGGCAAGTCCCGAGTCCCCTTATCCAGGTGGAGAATAGAAGCCTTCCTTTGCGCTGTAGTGGTGTAGTCCCTTACTGCTAGAAGCTTCACATAAGGTTCTCACAGATGTTACCTCTTTCTCTCTGTTCCCCGGATAGGATAGCACAAAACCTGTATGACTGGTGACTTGAGCCTGTTTATAGGGTCTCTTAGATGACCCGGCTCTGAAGGGTGTCACCGTGCCTCCTGGGTGTTGGGTCGGATAGGGAACTTGAAGTTCAGCTGTCCTGCCAGTCTCTGATGTAAGGCGTGGAGGTCCTTACAACCTTGGTGTTTTGCCTACCGGATTCCTGCGCCTCAGAAGGAGGCATCCTACTCGGGGCTGGTCCCCTTCTGGTATCCTCTCCTGTGCTTCCTCTCCTGCATGCTCACTGCAATCAATTCTGCTTTCTAAATGTCTCTTTCCAGGAGCTGCAGCTCTGTGGCATGCACAGCTCCGTAAACCCTCTGTCCTCCTCAGACTGATGTCTGGAACTGACTAACTTTCCCTACAGACTACCAGTTATATATATATGGGGAGTCACCTAGTAAATAGGATCAAAAGCTCACCCTGGTGGCCTGGAGTGTGAATGTGTTGCATGTTTGTGGTACCTGGTTACAGTTATCCTTTCTTGCCTCCAAAATGTAGCATCACGCTCCCCATAAGGAAAGCGACATTACTGTGATGACCAGGACCCTGGGGCGCCACAAACTATTCCCCAGTGTCTGCCTCTCAAGAATTTTCTGTGGCTGAGAATGCAGGTTTTTGGTTCCCTAAAAGGAGATCCGGCGTTTGCAGTGGTGAGGAACTTGATGGTAGGGGGGAGACACAATGGCACAATGGCTGCTTTCCCTTCATTGTTAATAGTAGAAATAAAGCATGTAAAGTGATTGGATGATTTTTGTTTTACCAATAGTCTAGAATGGAATAAAAAAATAATGAAAGAACCGTGTTTGCGTGGGTTTCCTCTGGGTACTCCGGTTTCCTCCCACATTCCAAAGACATACTGATAGGGAATTTAGATTGTGAGCCCCATTGGGGACAGCGATGATAGCACAGGTCTGCAAAAAAAAAATTTTCAAGAGCTATTTTGGTTATTCCATGTCATCTTTATGTTTTTAAGTGCGCTGAATCCGAAAATGACCTCCATTTTGTCATAGGACATCACGTTTTCTGACAATTTAAGTAACTATGTTAAATAAGACAATACCTCAAAATAAATGTAAATAGACTCATCAAATTAATTTTTTATTATAAAATGTTTTATGAAAATCATTTTTTAACTGCAATGAGCTCACTAACACACACTAAAATCGATTCTTCTTCCCTGTGAGGCTTCTCTTGGTACATTTACGCTTGTGAGTAGCATCTGGAATATCTCTCTGAAGCGTCCAACAGTAGTCTGCCATCACTGTAATGCTCTATCTTCCCTGGTATCATCTTTTCATCTCTTTAATGTCCGGGTGGAATTTTCAGGAAAGTTGTCAAGGTGGGAATGGAGGAAATGCACTTTCAAACTCATCAGGCAACCTAAAGCTTGAAATGCTTTCAGCATTCATCCGACGATTTTTTTGTAGTCAGGGTCTTTGTTATTGCCTAAAAATTTATCTACGACCTCTTTAAATGCAAACCACCCTTCTTTTTGAGGATGCGTCATGGTATTGATAAACTCTTGATCAGCTATAAGCCTTCTACTGTCTGGTCCGACGAACACACCTTCCTTCAATTTTGCCTCCAAGAGGCCTGGAAACTTGGTGACCAAGTATTTGAAGCATTCTCCATCTTTTGGAAGTGATTTTACGAATAGCTTCATCGATCAAAAATTGAGAAAAATATACTAAATTTGAAGAGAATTTTGCATTTTGTGGCAAATCCTGACGTCCAGGATTTTTTTCAATATTTTTTTTCGTTTTCAGCACACCAAAATACATGGAAATTAGATGAACATAATCAAGCAGCTTTTTAGTCGCAGACTAACTGTAAAGCGCTGCGGAATATGTTAGCGCTATATAAATAAAGATTATTATTTATTATTAAAGAAGCAATATTCACTTTATTGATCTATTCCAATGCTACCTGTGGCCTCCTCTGGCTTTTACCTTCTGGTCCTGTCATAAAATACAGGAAATGCTAGACTGTAAAGCCGATTATGTTGGTGCTAAATGAGGATCATTCTAATAATTTAGTTCTAATGCATAGTGAAGCTTGTCAGAAGGTTACTGTCTATTGGGAGCATGAATCCGCAGCACTGTCTGCAGGCTGCATGATGTCACAGATTAGTCTGCGGAGTGCACTGAGTTTCATCAAAGTGCTGCCTACAGGGGCCTCTGTGTACTACACAGCCTCCATACAGATGTGAGCACAGACTGCGTGCAGCCCTAATGTGTCTGGCTAATGGCTTCGGGCTAGGAGAAGGAATCATTTAAGAGCAGAGTGTTAATAAGGGACTCAAATCAAGGACGTCTGCATAGGGGCTAATGTCTGAGCACTGCACATAGGACTTATGTTACTAATGGAAAAAAATATATCAGACCGGTGTCTCACAGAGTAGAGTGATGTCATTGTCTTGCTTTGACTAAGAAGGGGGACGATGTCATAGAACAGCTTTTTAGTAGGAAGGTTAAACCTAATTGATGTTTTTACAGGCCAAAAACGTGCAAAGTGTGAAAAATTTGAATGTGCAAAATATTCAGAACTTCCACTTAATGATAATGTCAGGGGTGAGATCAGGGTCCATGTCTGTTCTATAGGCCAGAGGTGTGCTCTTAAACACTGGGAAAACTTCATAAGAGCTTTCAAAGACCGCTGACACCAGCATAAGAGAAATGCCTGCAGCAGAGGACTGCTAATGCTCCCTCATTCGTCCTGACACTTGCTTCTTTTCACTCTGTGGAATCGACTTGCTGTATAAATAATCAGCTATTTCCAACCAAAATGAAACAGGAGCCGGAGCTGTGAGAGACAAAAGCAGCTTTCATAGAGGCTCATTTTGAGCGCCGGGAAAGCCTGGCTCCATCCATCCACCCCCATTACATCCCAAGCCCTGGGGATTTCCTTTAACACAGCTGGGGTCGGGGGCTCAGGTCTGGCACCCTAAAACATCCTTCTGGTATTATAGAAAATAATCTACAGTGTGCAGCAGCCTAGTCATGCTGCACTGGTTAAAAAAAAGTTTCAAGGTATAAAAAAATAAGAACTATGGTCAACTTTAGTAAAACAGATGCCATATTTTATTTTCAAGTGGAAAATATTATAATAATATACTATATACAACTACGGTAAGCATCAGAACTGTAAGTGTTCACGCGGGCATCTGTTTCCAAACGTTGCCCCTAATGAGACTGATCCACTTGGATCAATTATTCCCACTAATTGGACCCCCGAAGGGCTAATCGGGGAATATGGTTTGAAGTGCACGACTTATGAGTGTATGTGATGGCTTTTCATCCATCAGTGATCCCTTCTTCCTGGATTTTTTTTTATCATCTAGAAGACTTTGATACTTCTTATTACATTGCAACCATTTATTTATGTTATTATAGTGTAGCAACTCACCTGGGAAAACAGGTAGCACACTAAAAACTGCAACTGACCCTGCTGGTTCCTGTACGGATTAGAGATCCTGACCCCGCGGTCCCTAGTTGTTCCTGCGTGAGCTGCGTGAAAGGCCATCGAGCGCTTCACGTTTGTCCTAAAGAACCGGAGGGCAGAGCAGAGTACAAATTATATTCAGAAAGGTCTAAGGTGTTGTATTCAGATGAAAGTAAATTTTGCATTTGCTTTGGAAATCAAGGTCCCAGAGTCTGGAGGAAGAGTGGAGAGGCCACAATCCAAGCTGCTTGAGGTCTTGTGTGAACTTTCCACAATCAGTGATGGTTTGGGGAGTCATGTCATCTGCTGGTGTAGGTACACTGTGTACTATCAAGACCAAAGTCAGTACAGCCGTCTACCAAGAAATTTTAGAGCACTTCATGCTTCCCTTTGCCGACAACCCTTTTGGAGATGGAAATGTGCAGACAAACTGAAGGCCCCAAAAACCTTTTAAAGTTCCCACGTGCTGTATGTTTTTCCTGTCGGTCCGGTCATCCTCCCTCATGTTCTTTCCATTTGATAATAGATTTGATGCTGCTCCAGGGGATCATTTTTTTAATATCCCAACCCAGACTTGTATTTCTCAACAACTTTGTCCCTGACTTGTTTGGAGATCTCCTTGGTCTTCATGGTGTTGTTTGGTAAGTGGTGCTTCTTGCTTGACCCCTTAGTGGCCATCAATATGTCTTTTTACAGACCTGAGATATAAGAGGCTAGCGTCCCCCAATGGGTGACAATCCTGTAGCTATCAGCTACAGAACTATAGCTGACAACTTGCTGCATAATCCACAATCAGTGTTTGCACCTACTATGTACGTTTAACCCCTTAAATGCATCTGTCAATAGTGACTAGATGGTTAACAAAGTGTGGTGGCTTCCTCTTTAACTTAATTGGCACTCTGAGATCTTGATTGTTTGGTCTTGATGTTTGCCATGCCAGTTCTTGGCCAAATAAAGGCTTTAGAGGCTACTGGCTATAGGGACCTGTTCAAAAGGTATCAGAATTTAGGTGGTAAAAACAAACTTTTTAATTCCTGTCATGCCATATTGCATTAATTCCTGAAAAGCACCCGAATGGTTAATAAACTACCCAGAAGCAATTTTGAATACACTGAGAGGAGCAGTATTTAAAATGGTATACTTTTTGGGGTTTCCAATATATAGGACCCCAAAAGTCACTTCAAACCTGAACAGGCCTCTAAAAAAATAAGTTTTGTAAATTTCCTTGAAAATGTAACAGTAATTTTTCATTTTTTCAAACTTCCTAAAATGCTAACAGAATAAAACAACATTTTACAAATGTTGCTGATGTAAAGCAGACATGAAGGAAATGTTATTTGGTAATTTTGTTTGGTATGGATATCTGAATTAAGAGGATAATTATTCAAAGTTTGAAAACTGCAATTTTTGACAAATTTTTGATATTTTTAGAAACATATCAACCTAAGTCTATCATTATCATAAAGTAAATGTGTCAAAACCAATCTCAAAATCAATGGAATATGTTGAAGCATTCCAGACTTATTACTACATAAAGTGACACATGTCCAATTTAAAAAAAAAAAAAAAATAGCCCGGTCACTAAGGGGTTGCAGCCTCAGTGGCCTTTCAGGTGTGTATATACTGACAGACCATGTAACACTTAGTTTGCACTCAGGTGAAAGTACTGTCACTAAGCATGTGACTTATGAAAGTAATTGCTTGTCCCAGAAATTTTTTGGGGCTTCATAGCAAAAGGAGTGAATATATATGCACGTGACAATTTGTAGTTATTTGATCCCATAAGTTTATTTTATGCCTATATTTTTATCATTTCATTCCACCAACTTAGACTATTTAGTGCTAATGTATCACACACAAATTGGATTAAAAAAATATTTAAACACAGATTTTAGTGTAACAAAATACATAAAAATCCAAGAGGTGGGGTGGTGAATACTTTCGTCAGCCTCTGAATGGGGTACCTAAGACCAGGGCCGCCATCAGGGAATTACTGCCCTTATTGCTGTATGGGGCCGATGACCAGCGGCACACAGGGGGGCCCGCAAGGCCCTGCCTCTTGTGCTTCTACTCATCGGGCCAGGGCCCCATCGTGCACTAATGTGCTGCTGTGCGCTGCGGGGGTGCAGCGCACACGTCGGCGCCGGACCCAGGATCTTTCTCGGAGCTGTGCACGGCTGTCTTACCTTGACAGCTGCACAGCTCCGACTCCCTCTGCCCTCCCTGGACTTCTGGTCACGTGTCGGACATGGTTATAGCTAGAATGTGTGGGCTCCTTCCAGGTCCTGTCAGCAGCCCATACAGTCTAGCTGATTCACTGCTGAAAATGATACAATGTATTGGCTTCTTCCAGTTATAGCGTCTACTGTGACAAGAATAGGAGCTGTGCCTGCTGAGGATCACTTGTGAAGTAAGTATGAAAAACTTTTTTTTTTCTTGATAAAATGAATTAAATGGGTGAGGGGTGCTGCAATAATGAAATGGGGGCTTATGGAGGGGGTCTGCAAATGATGGAGGGAGGCTACAAATGATGGAGGTGGGTGCTGAAAATGATGGAGGGGCTGCAAATGATGGAAGGAGGCTACAAATGCTGGAGGTGGGTGCTGCAAATGATGGAGGGGGCTGCAAATGATGGAGGGGGGATGCAAATGATGGAGGGGGCTGCAAATGATGGAGGGGTGCTGCAAATTATGGAGGGGGCTAATGGAGGGGTGCTGCAAATTATGGAGGGGGCTGCAAATGATGGAGGGGGTGCTGCAAATGATGGAGGGGGTGCTGCAAATGATGGAGGGGGCTGCAAACGATGGAGGGGGCTGCAAACGATGGAGGGGGCAGCAAATGATGGAGGGGTGCTGCAAATGATGGAGGGGGTTCTGCAAATGATGGAGGGGGTTCTGCAAATGATGGAGGGGGTTCTGCAAACGATGAAAGGGGGGCTGCAAATGATGATGTGAGGGAGGGGACGGGGGACTGCACATGAACAGAAGGGGACTGCACATGATGAAGTGGGGGAGGGGAACTGCACATGAACGGATGGGGACTGCACATGATGAAGTGGGGGAGGGGGACTGCACATGAATGAAAGGGGACTGTACATGATGAAGTGGAGGAGAATGGGGGACTGCAAATGATGAAGTGAGGGACGGGGACAACAATTGAATTGAAGCTGGGGGATGGGGAGAGCAAATAAGGACCTGAGGGAGAGCAAATAGTGATGAATTTTGAGGGTGGTGGGAGTAAGTGATGTATTGAGGGTATGTGCACACGTCAGGATTTCTTGCAGAAATTTCCTGAAGAAAACCGGAAATTTTCTGCAAGAAATCCGCATTTTTTTTTTTGCGTTTTTTTCCCTTTTTTTCGCAGTTTTTTTTAGCACTTTGCAAGCGTAATTAGCTTGCAGAATGCTAAAGTTTTCCAAGCGATCTGTAGCATCACTTGGAAAACTGATTGACAGGTTGGTCACACTTGTCAAACATAGTGTTTGACAAGTGTGACCAACTTTTTACTATAGATGCAGCCTATGCAGCATCAATAGTAAAAGATAGAATGTTTAAAAATAATTTAAAAAAATAAAAAAAATGGTTATACTCACCTGCAGACAGCCGATCTCCTCAGCGGCTTCCGTTCCTATAGATGGTGTGTGTGTGCAGGACCTTCGATGACGTCGCGGTCACGTGACCGCGATGTCATCGCAGGTCCTTCACACACACCATCTATAGGAACGGAAGCGGCAGCATGCACCGATGAGAGGCGAGAAGACTCCGGGGCCATCATAGGGTGAGTATATGACTATTTTTTATTTTAATTCTTTTTTTTTTTACCAATTATATGGTGCCCAGTCCGTGGAGGAGAGTCTCCTCTCCTCCACCCTGGGTACCAACCGCACATGATCTGCTTACTTCCCGCATGGTGGGCACAGCCCCATGCGGGAAGTAAGCAGATCAATGCATTCCTAGGTGTGCGGAATCCCCGCAATTCCGCAAATTTAATGAACATGTTGCTTTTTTTTCCGCGATGCGATTTTTTCGCGGAAAAAAATGCAACATTTGCACAAGAAATGCGGAATACACTGAAAATAATGGAGGCATATGTTAGGCTACGTTCACATTTGCGCTGTGTGTTGCGTCAGCGACGCAACGCACAATGCATGCAAAACGCATGCAAAACGCATTGTTTTGTGACGCATGCGTCCTTTTTTTGCTTGATTTCGGACGCACAAAAAATGCAACTTGCTGCGTCCTCTGCGCCCTGACACGTGCGCCGCAGTGACGCATGCGTCACAAAACGCAAGTGCAATGTTAAATATAGGGGCGCATGACGCATGCGTCGCCCGACGCTGCGTCGCACAACGCTAATGTGAACGTAGCCTAAGCGTTTTTTTTGCGTTTTTTTTGCGTTTTTATCACGTTTTTATAGCGAAAAAACGCGAAAAATACTGAACGTGTGCACATGGCCTGAATGTGGGGAGAGCAGTTGATAATGAATAGAGAGTGGGGGTGGGAGAGAGAAAAGACATGACAATGAATTTGGGCGGAAGGGGCATGTAAATATAATGAATCAGGGGAGTGGGAGGCACATAGTGGGGGACTTTGAGGATGCAGTGGCTGGTAATGAATTGTGGAAAGAGTACAGGGGCTAATTAATGTATATATTTATTATGTTGGGAAAATGGCTATTTACAGTTGGTGGGGGCGCAGTGGTGGATTATAATTTATATTTGGAATGGTGGATTGCATAATAACTAATTATGTATTAATGGTGGGTGCACATCTGTATTCAGATGTGTAGTGCAGAAGAAAGGGAAAAAGTGGTGAATGTGCTCTAGAAGCCTTGCTCTAGGTAACTATGTGTTATTTTATGCAGAGACGAGTCCTGGCTGGTAGAAATGATGGCGGTCTGCTCTGCATGAAAAAGAAAAGCAAAGAAAAGGAATTCAGCTACTGATGTTACTGGTGAGTCAGTGTGTTACCTGTACACTGACACTATACACTCTATTACCTTTTCACTGTACACTATATACAGAGCTCCTGTATATACTGTCACTGGTGATCACTGTATTACCTGTACACTGACTCTATATACAAAGCTCCTGTGTATAATGTCACTCGTAATCACTGTATTACCTCTACACTGCGTGCAAGCGTTTCATGGCAAATAGCCAACAGGGTCGCAAGAAGCGTGTTGGGCAAAAAAGGAACAAAATAACTGCCTATGAATTGAGGAAAATAAAGCATGAAGCTGCCAAGATGCCATTTGCCACCAGTTTTGCCATATTTCAGAGCTGCAACGTTACTGGAGTAACAAAAAGCACAAGGTGTGCAATACTCGGGGACATGGCCAAGGTAAGGAAGGCTGAAAAACGACCACCTTTGAACAAGAAACATAACATAAAATGTCAAGACTTGCCAAGAAATATCTTAAGACTGACTTTTCAAAGGTTTTATGGACTAATGAAATGAGAGTGACTCTTGATGGGCCAGATGGATGGGCCGGAGCCTGGATCAGTAAAGGGCAGAGAGCTCCACTCCGACTCAGATGCCAGCAAGGTGGAGGTGGGGTACTGGTATGGGCTGGTATCATCTAAGATGAACTTGTGGGACCTTTTCGGGTTGAGGATGGAGTGAAGCTCAACTCCCAGACCTACTGCCATTTTCTGGAAGACAACTTCTTCAAGCAGTGGTACAGGAAGTCGGTATCGTTCAATAAAAACTTGATTTTCATGCAGAACAATGCTCCATCAGATGCCTCCAACTACTCCACAGCGTGACTGGCCAGTAAAGGTCTCAAAGAAGAAAAAATAATGACATGGCGCCCTTGTTCACCTGACCTGAAACCCATAGAGAACCTGTGGTCCCTCATAAAATGTGAGATCTACAGGGAGGGAAAACAGTACAGCTCTCGGAACAGTGTCTGGGAGGCTGTGGTGGCTGCACGCAATGTTGATCGTAAATAGATCAAGCAACTGACAGAATCTATGGATGGAAGGCTTGTGGATCTCTGTATGATCCAATGTTCAATCCACCAAAAACAAATATGTCAAGATCCTACTTTACCAGAAAAACCAAACAAGAAAAAACAAGGATCCCTAAAATATAAATTTTAATATATAAAGTTTAAAAAGATATTCCAAAATTGGAGACAAGTAGCAAAAATACAAAATATCATAGGGAAAAATGATATGCACCAATAGTATATCCTTTTGGGCCCTATAAATAGACTAAAATGACTACTACCTGACAGTGGAGGTTGGCACCCTAAGTTTCAGTGGTAGGCGCCCCCACTCCACGGTGGCTTGCCCTCCTGTCCCTACAAATCCCTATGATCAAAAAATGTGTCCCTATACACCCATTGCCCCAGTGAAAAAAACACAGAAAAAATTACAAAGTAAACATAAAAAATGAAAAAAATATAAATAATAAATAGAGCGAGTACTTCCCATACTAATAAATGCTCTATTCAGCTCCCAAATGGGAGAAAGTAGGGAATAGTATCCCCTTTGTACCAAAAAATCAATCTGTAGGCACAAATGGTATAAAAAAATATAAGTGTAACACCTGCACTGGGAACTGTCAGGGCAGCTACTGGTATACTGGGATTTACAGACACTAAGAAGAGCTTTGCAGCTGCTGTTAAACGGGGACCTACAGACATTAGCAGATTTTCCTCTGAGCTGCAGTGGACTACGATTCCCAAGGACCCTTGGACTACAATTCCCAGGGATCCTTGTTTCAGTCAGATGACACAGCCTGGATTGGATGAGGAGTGACTTGGAGGGAGGAGCTGGGCACAAAGTGAAAGCAAGAATTCAGAGAAAGAAAAGAGCGTGGCATCTTGCTGGGAGAGACAGCACGGTGGATTTGCATCGCACCACGCTGCAGGTTTGCTGTCCCCTCGGATATACCCGCGCTGCTGGCAAGAGCGCGGATTTGTTTTACTCTCTGGAGCAAGTTGCATCAAGAACTTGGAGAGTTCTGCCGGCACTCCCACCGTATAAAGGACTGAATCTGGCCGCCCCCAGCTGGCGTCCAGAGAACCATCCGACCATTGGAGATGCGCAGTGAGTGCCCTTCTGAGACTTGTGGTCCTACCAGCGCTATTTACAGTGAGTACATTACAGCCCAGACTATTGCCATTAATATTCGTCTAAGTGCACCAACTGTTGTAATTTGCGCGCCAACATCCGCGGCAACTGGGCCCCAACGTTTGGACTGAGTTAAACTAGAAACAAAAACCCTGCTACGTTATACTTGCAGGGTTGAAGTAGAATTAGAGTGTGATGTGTATATGACTTTGATAGAGCACAGTTACTTGTATTGCATGTTATTCTTTTAAATCCATCTCATTTATGCTGCATAGCAATAAACCTGTTAAACTGTTTTACTACTGATCCCTGTGAGTGTGTACTGAGTGTGGCAGGGGCTTCCCGAGTTAGCCCCTGGCAGAAGATAATAGTCCTTCTGCAGTCCCAGAGAGAGCTCCAATCAAGATTCGGGTGGAGGCACTGCGCCCTAGAGAGGTGAGACCCCCCATAACACCCAGTGTACCATGGTAGCCCTAAAAGGGTGTTACAGTGGAGGCACTGCTGAGATACAGAACTAACACAGGAGTATTTACTATGGAGACTTTAACAAAACGAGAAGTGTATTTGTGGTGTGAAGAGATGGATGTTCCTGCCAAACAAAGCTTTGCAGTGAGTGGTGAGCTCTGTGATGCGTCTGATGAAGAGATACTGAAAATAGTTAACTGACTCACTGAACTTGCCCACCCTAAAGTGGTCGACCGCCGGAAGGAAAAGCGGGGACAGTTACCCACAGCCCTGATTTCAACCGGGCAGATCTTGAGAAAAGAATACTTCCCATCCATGGTAGTCATGTCTTCAGAGTATGGTCGACAATGGCAGATCACTTGGCCTACTGAGTCCGAAGTTGAGACCCGACAACAGGAATCAACCACTCAGCCTAGAAAGACTAGTATATATCCACCCTCTTCTCCACCTAGCTTCCGTCCTGAAGAGACAGCGGCCCCTGCTGATGTGCTTATGACAGCTATGGAAAAGTTAGTCAGTCAGTTTGCCAAGATGCAGCCAGAAGGGAACTACCGTCGTCTAAGAACTTCCTCGGGTGCCCTCCCCACCCCTACTAGAGAAGAAGGATATGATACTTGGAGGGATGTCACTTTACAGTGGCAGTGCATTGATGCTGTAAAGAAGCAGAGAATAGTAGAGAGCTTGAAGGGTACTGCTATGGAGGTGGTGCAGGCTGCTTGGCGGAGCAAGCCTCTGGCAACTTATCAAGATTATATGAGTGCTTTAGAAGATGCTTTTGGATCCCTTGAAGATGCTACTGATCTACTCTATAAACTCTGTACCACGTACCAACAGCCAGATGAGAAGATGTCCGACTATCTATATCGACTAGATAAGCTGGTTCATAGAATAATATCTAAAGGTGGCATCAGCCCTAAAGAAGTTGATCAGTGTCACCTGGAACAAGTACTCAGAGGAGCTCTCACTCATGATCCAATTGCCCAGCGGATGAGGTCTTGTGATAGAGAGAAGATTCCTGGTTCTTTTCATGAGTTGCCTAAGGAAGTTGGGAAGGAGGAGGTTATTTTGGCCGCAAGAGAGACGACATCCCCTCGGGTGACTACTGTTGCCTTGAAGCCAGCAGCCGACTGCCGAGAGATAGAACTGTTGAAAGTCATCGAGAAACAGGGGAGCAGATCACACAACTGTTAAGTGCTCAGGCCAAGATAATACAGCGGCTACAAAGTGCTGCGGAGGTAGCCGAGAAGCAAACCCTGGTTTCAGGAAGAGAGAATGATGACCTCGGTAGAGTAGAGAGTAGGAAACCAGAAGGGTGCTTTGTCTGTGGGAGTCCAGGCCATATAGCTCATCAGTGTCCGAAGAGGTGGAGCCCAAAGAATTCTTCACATCTTCCCCATCACCCTCAGAGGCAGTCGGGAAACGGGAAAGGGGGCCAATAGAACCCCATACTGAGCACCCATCAGCAACTAAGACCTACTCTACCGCCCCATCCAATAGTGCATCATCGAAAACCCTGCCTGAAGGTTTAGTGGGACCATCCCCACATGTCCCCGCATATATCAATGGTCAACCTTGCACAGTATTACTGGATAGCGGGTCTCAAGTATCCATCATCTTTGAAGGATGGTATAAGAGATATTTATCCAACGTGCCTCTGAAACCGTTGTCTGGACTCGTGGTGTGGGGACTGAGTGAGCAGAGCTACCCCTACAGAGGATACGTGTCCGTGACGCTACGATTCTCAAAGACTGTTGTTGGAGTGGATAAAGAGATACCCATCATAGCTCTAATCTGCCCAGAGGCCGAGGCAGATGAGAGACCAACACCTGTCATAGTGGGAACAAATGCCAACATCTTCTGTGCGTTAGCTCAGTGGTGTCGGGAAGTTGGGGGAGAAAATTACTCGCAGACCCTATCCATCCACCCAGTCTGCCTGGAGGCCTATGTGAGAACGGAGGAGGAAAAGAGGGAACTACGCCTTGAAAGCTTTGACCCTTGTTTTGAAGGAAGCGAGCTAAAAGTTGACGAGAGGGGGTTGGTCATTGATGGCCTGATGATGCGAGGTGCAGTTTTTACTCTAGGTGAATGGGACATGGGACTCGCCCAAGGAGTGGAGCATCGCATTCGGTTGAAGGATCAAAAGCCTTTTCGAGTGAGATCCCGAAGATTGGCCCCGGCGGATATCAAAGATGTCAGGCAGCATCTACGCGGTATGTTAGACACAGGAGTCATCATAGAGTCTAGTAGCCCCTATGCTTCCCCCATCGTGATAGCTCGAAAGAAAAATTGAGCTATTCGGATGTGTGTGGATTATCGTACCTTGAATAAACGTACGATCCCCGACCAGTACACTGTGCCCCGAATCGATGAAGCTTTGGATTGCCTGCAAGGGAGCCAATGGTTTTCTGTGTTAGATCTCTGGAGTGGCTACTATCAGATACCCATGTCAAAAGAAGATCAAGAGAAGACCGCTTTTATCTGCCCCATTGGGTTCTTCGAGTTTCAGAGACTGCCTCAAGGACTGACAGGTGCTCCGGCCACTTTTCAGAGATGTATGGACAAAGTAGTGGGGGACATGCACTTACGTGAGGTCCTGGTTTATCTAGATGATCTAATTGTTTTTGGGAAGACTCTGGAAGAACACAACCAGCGGTTGTTCAAGGTGCTGGATCGGTTGAAGGAGGCTGGGTTGAAGTTGTCCCTTGACAAGTGCCGGATTTGCCAGACGACTGTGAAATATGTGGGGCACATAGTCAGCAGAGAAGGAATTTCCACCGACCCCGCCAAAGTGGAGGCTGTTGTAAACTGGCCTAAACCCACCAAACTGAAGGAGCTTAGGTCCTTTTTAGGATTTTGCGGATACTACCGAAGATTTGTACCCCAGTACTCTCAGATTGTGAAGCCGTTAACTGCCCTTACTCAGGGGTATCCCCCTTCCGGGAGGACAGCCCACTCCTCAAGGTCAGGAAAGAGGGTCTACTTCAAAGTTAATGAACTTTTTGGGGATAGATGGACACCGGCATGCGACGAGGCATTCGAGAAACTGAAGTCATGCTTGACCCAAACCCCAGTGTTGGCCTATGCAGACCCCAGTAAACCAAATGTGTTACATGTAGATGCTTCTCTTGATGGACTAGGAGGGATTCTCTATCAAGACCATGAAGGCTGTCTGCGTCCCGTCTACTACATTAGTCGAGGGTTGACTCCCAGTGAACGCAACTACCCAGCTCACAAACTGGAGTTTCTGGCTTTGAAATGGGCTGTAGTGGACACGCTGCATGACTACCTCTATGGGGTACCCTTTGTGATTCATACCGACAACAATCCATTAACCTACGTGAGAACCACGGCAAAACTGGATGCCACGGGGTACCGGTGGCTTGGCTTGCCGCACTCTCTTTGTACGATTTCAGCTTAAAGTATCGACCGGGGATCAGTAACATTGATGCAGACACACTCTCTCGCCTGCCTAGGGAACCCTTAAATGAGGAAGAAGAACGAGGATGGATAGAGGTCCCTGCCCCTGAGGTGAAGACTCTGTGCCATAGACATCAAACAAATGCTCTCCCTATGCAGGGTTGTGCTGAATTCTTAGGAGTATCCAGTGAAGCACTCCCGTTGTTGTACTGCCGAGTGACAAATGTAACCCCAGACTTTCTCCCTCAACTGACTCGTAATCAAGTCCAAAAGGCACAGCAGGAGGATCGATCAGTGGGGGTTGTCTGATGGTGGGTTAAGAGGGGCTGGAGGCCCGAAAAGAATGCATTACGAACAGAGGAATCTGTCCTGCTGACTCGGCAGCTAGAGTCTCTGGTAATAAGAAATGGACTACTATACCGGGAGGCAAAGCGCCAGAAGGGACGAGTCCGCCGACAGCTGGTGTTACCCACCCAATTTCGGAGGATGGTCATGAAGTCCCTGCATAATGACCATGGACATCTTGGCATCGAAACGACCATGAGTCTTGTGGCTGACCGATTTTACTGGCCTCGGATGGAAGCGGATATTGAAGAATACTGCAAATCATTATCCCGGTGTGTGTTGAGAAAAACCTTGCCTTTGAGAACAGCCCCCCTTGTGAACATTACCAGTGATGGCCCACTTGAGCTAGTGTGCATTGATTTCCTCTCCATCGAGCCTGATGAAAGCAATGTCAGTAATGTGTTAGTGGTCACTGACCATTTCACCCGATATGCCCAAGCCTACCCCACCAAAGATCAAAGGGCAACTACTGTAGCAAAAACACTATGGGAGAAGTTCTTCGTGCATTATGGGCTGCCTGCCCGCATCCATACCGATCAAGGAAGAGCTTTCGAAAGTAGACTAATCAAGGAGCTATGCGCCATCTGTGGGATCAAAAAATCCAGAACCACCCCGTATCACCCCCAAGGGGACCCTCAACCTGAGAGGTTCAACCGTACCCTTCTGAACATGTTGGGCACTTTGGATCCCAGGAAGAAGGGACAATGGAGCAGGCATGTGAGTCAGTTGGTTCATGCCTACAATTGCACCACAAATGAGTCAACGGGATACTCGCCTTATTTTCTCATGTTTGGAAGAAAAGCCCGGCTACCAGTGGATATTAGTTTTGGGACATCCTTTGACAATTTTAATGGGAAGACCTACTTAAAATA
Source organism: Ranitomeya variabilis (assembly GCF_051348905.1). Lineage (NCBI taxonomy): Eukaryota > Metazoa > Chordata > Amphibia > Anura > Dendrobatidae > Ranitomeya > Ranitomeya variabilis. Next base: position 111,742,846 of record NC_135234.1, read on the forward strand.
TGTGTCCCAGCTAAAAGAAGATTTAAAAAAACCTTACAGATTGGCAGAGCAGGCCTCTGGTCGATCAGGGAAGCGCAATAAGACTCGCTACAACTGTAGAGTTCAGGAACAAGTTTTACTGCCTGGAGATAGAGTCCTTATCCAACTTATAGGTCTTACTGGGAAGCACAAGCTTGCTGATCGGTGGTGTCCTGTTCCTTATGTGGTGATGGGGAAGCTGCCTGGTGTCCTGGCCTACAGAGTGAAGCCCAAGAAAGGGGGTGGAGCTGTCAAAACCTATCATCGACACCATTTGTTGCCTGTGGGAAAAAACATCCCGTTACCGCCATTGCCAACCCAAGGAGGTCTTCCATGCAATAGGAGAAGTCGTAGGTGTCAACAACCACCCCAGCCTGGAGTTGCTTCAGGAGGAAGTGACCGCGAGTCCGGGGATGAATGGGGACCCGACGGTCAATGGAGCTACAGGTGGACTGAGGACCCATGCCCCATAGGTGGGGGCCCTGAAAACCAGACTCCTGAAGTGGAATCACAAAAAAGGGACATTTGTCAGGAGGCGAGTGCGCTCTGCCCACCATTGGGGAGAGTTCAGAAGAGGGACATTTATTAAATGAAGAGACCCACCTGGAGGAGCCCTATTTGGCCTTATTTCCCAGTATCTCCCATGTGTCCAGGAGGTGGTTTGTGTGCATGTAAATTTGGTGTTAATCAGGATGCTTTAACCCCCATTCATATTTCAGGTAGTGAGTCCTCATGTCATGCTGGGACACTTTCAATAACTCACCAGGGGGAGAATGTAACACCTGCACTGGGAACTGTCAGGGCAGCTACTGGTATACTGGGATTTACAGACACTAAGAAGAGCTTTGCAGCTGCTGTTAAATGGGGACCTACAGACATTAGCAGATTTTCCTCTGAGCTGCAGTGGACTACGATTCCCAAGGACCCTTGGACTACAATTCCCAGGGATCCTTGTTTCAGTCAGATGACACAGCCTGGATTGGATGAGGAGTAGTGTTGAGCGATACCGTCCGATACTTGAAAGTATCGGTATCGGAAAGTATCGGCCGATACCGGCAAAGTATCGGATCTAATCCGGTACCGATACCCGATACCAATACAAGTCAATGGGACTCAAGTATCGGACGGTATCCCTGATGGTTCCCAGGGTCTGAAGGAGAGGAAACTCTCCTTCAGGCCCTGGGATCCATATTAATGTGTAAAAGAAAGAATTAAAATAAAAAATATTGCTATACTCACCTCTCCGACGCAGCCTGGACCTCACCGAGGGAACCGGCAGCGTTCTTTGCTTAAAATGCGCGCGTTTACTTCCTTCCGTGACGTCACGGCTTGTGATTGGTCGCGTGCCGCCCATGTGGCCGCGACGCGACCAATCACAGCAAGCCGTGACGTAATTTTCAGGTCCTGAATGCCTAATTCTAGGCATTCAGGATTTTAAAATTACGTTCCGGCTTGTGATTGGTCGCGTCGCGGTCACATGGGCGACGCGACCAATCACAAGCCGTGACGTCACGGGAGGCAGGAAACGCGCGCATTTTAAAATTACGTCACGGCTTGTGATTGGTTGCGTGCCGCCCATGTGACCGCGACGCGACCAATCACAGCAAGCCGTGACGTAAATTTCAGGTCCTGAATGCAGAATTAGGCATTCAGGACCTGAAAATTACGTCACGGCTTGCTGTGATTGGTCGCGTCGCGGCCACATGGGCGGCACGCGACCAATCACAAGCCGTGACGTCACGGAAGGAAGTAAACGCGCGCATTTTAAGCAAAGAACGCTGCCGGTTCCCTCGGTGAGGTCCAGGCTGCGTCGGAGAGGTGAGTATAGCAATATTTTTTATTTTAATTCTTTCTTTTACACATTAATGTTGTTTCGATACCGATACCCGATACCACAAAAGTATCGGATCTCGGTATCGGAATTCCGATACCCGCAAGTATCGGCCGATACCCGATACTTGCGGTATCGGAATGCTCAACACTAATGAGGAGTGACTTGGAGGGAGGAGCTGGGCAGAAAGTGAAAGCAAGAATTCAGAGAAAGAAAAGAGCGTGGCATCTTGCTGGGAGAGACTGAGCACCGTGGATTTGCATTGCACCACGCTGCAGGGTTGCTGTCCCCTCGGATATAAGCGCTGCTGGAGAGAGCGCGGCTTTGTTTTACCCTCTGGAGCAAGTTGCATCAAGAACTTGGAGAGTTCTGCCGGCACTCTCACCGTATAAAGGACTGAATCCGGCTGCCCCCAGAGAACCATCCGACCGTTGGAGACGCACAGTGAGTGCCCTTCTGAGACTTGTGGTCCTACCAGCGCTATTTACAGTGAGTACATTACAGCCCAGACTATTGCTATTAATATTCGTCTAAGTGCTCCAACTGTTCTAATTTGCGCGCCAACATCCGTGGCAACTGGGCCCCAACGTTTGGACTGAGTTAAACTAGAAGAAACAAAAACCCTGCTACGTTATACTTGCAGCGTTGAAGTAGAATTAGAGTGTGATGTGTATATGACTTTGACAGAGCACAGTTACTTGTATTGCATGTTATTCTTTTAAATCCATCTCATTTATGCTGCATAGCAATAAACCTGTTAAACTGTTTATGGCTACGTTCACATTTGCGTTGTGCGCCGCAGCGTCGGCGCCGCAGCGCACAACGCAAACAAAAACGCGGCAAAACGCATGCACAACGCTGCGTTTTGCGCCGCATGCGTCCTTTTTTTCATTGATATCGGACGCAGCAAAAATGCAACTTGCTGCGTCCTCTGCGCCCCGACGCGGGCGCCGCAGGGACACATGCGGCGCCAAACGCAAGTGCACCGCATGTCCATGCGCCCCCATGTTAAATATAGGGGCGCATGATGCATGCGGCGCCGCTGCGGCGCCTGACGCTGCGGCGAGGACCGCAAATGTGAACGTAGCCTTACTCCTGATCCCTGTGAGTGTGTACTGAGTGTGGCAGAGGCTTCCCGAGTCAGCCCCTGGCAGAAGATAATAGTCCTTCTGCAGTCCCAGAGAGAGCTCCAATCAAGATTCGGGTGGAGGCACTGCGCCCTGGAGAGGTGAGACCCCCCATAACACCCAGTGTACCGTGGTAGCCCTAAAGGGGTGTTACATCAGTAATAAATAGACCAGGTGCTTCCCCCAATAATAAATGCTCTATTCAGCTCCCTAATGGGAAACAATAGGGAATAGTATCCCCTTTATACCAAAATGTCAATCTGTAGGCACATATAGTGTAAGATTATATGCTTGTCTCATTTGTTCTGTAGTGTTATTAGGAGAAAGCCAAAAACTGAACATTCTATGCCACTTTTAAAGAAATGTATATACATTCTGAATCACCAATAATAACCATTTATATAAAGTTTTGCAGCTGATCAATACCCCTCAGATGAAATACAAAACGGAGTTTGCTTTCCCCATTAGGCCACCGATCGACCCCCACAAAAATCACAGGCCACTTTCAAACATAATAGTTCCAGAGACCTCAGCACGTGATACCTCAAAAAGTCATATATTCCCTTTAGGTAGGGTTTCAACACATTATCATAGTCTGCACATTTGAGGCCGATACTATTCATCAACTCATATCACATATAATGCTCAGATAGCCATATACTCATCTGTGCTGTGATATAGAGGGTCGCTGTCACACTGAATCATCGGTAAGCCACACATGAGCGACATCCCAGGTAGTATCCAACGCATTTCCCCCCCCCCCCCCCCGTGGGAATAGCGGGGGTTCATCAGGGAATGTTGGCCATCACAGTGGAATAGAGCTCGGTGGCCTAATGGGGATAGCAAACTATTGCTATTGTAAGGTGACATTAAGCCAGATTAATAATGGAAAGGCGTCAATTATGTCACCTATCCATTGTTAATCCAATTGTATGAAAGGGTTAAAAAAACACACACATTATTAAAAAGTATTTTAATGAAATAAACACACAGGTTGTTTTAATATTTTATTGCTCTCTCAATCCACCTGAAGACCCGCGCTCGGCAAAATAATAAACCAACAATATACATACCTTCTGTTGATCTGTCACGTCCCACGAAGTAAATCCATCTGAAGGGGTTAAATCATTTTACAGCCAGGAGCTGTGCTAAAGCACTCGCTCGTGCCTGTAAACCCCGGGTACTGAAAGGAAAGCAGGATGATCTGTACTTACCTTGAGCGTCATCACCCTGAACACACCATCCCCACTGTCAAACATGGTGGTGGCAGCATCATGGTTTGGGCCTGCTTTTCTTCAGCAGGGACAGGGAAGATGGTTAAAATTGATGGGAAGATGGATGGAGTCAAATACAGGATCATTCTTGAAGAAAACCTGTTGGAGTCTGCAAAAGACCATAGACTGGAACAGAGATTTGTCTTCCAGCAATACAGTGATCCCAAACATAAAGCAAAATCTACAATGGAATGGATCACAAATAAACGTATCCAGGTGTTAGAATGGCCAAGTCAAAGTCCAGACCTCAATCCAATCGAGAATCTGTGGAAAGAGCTGAAAAATACGATCTCCATCAAACCTCACTGAGCTCGAGCTGTTTGCCAAGATAGAATGGGCAAGAATTTCAGTCTCTCGATGTACAATACTGATAGAGACGTACCCCAAGCGACTTGCAGCTGTAATCGCAGCAAAAGGTGGCACAACAAAGTATTAAGTTAAAGGGGCCGAATAATATTTCAAAACCCCCCTTTTCAGCTTTTGAATTTCCACAAAAATTTACAATAACCAATAAATTTCGCTCAACTTCACAATTATGTTCCACTTGTTGTTGATTCTTCACCAAAAATTTACATTTGGTATCTTTATGTTTGAAGCATGTGGAGCGCCCCCGGTAGGGCAATGGGGTACTCGGTACCGGGTCCTTCGGTTCTCAGTGGGGGATGTCACGGTGGCTGACCCGGGCCATGACCCTAGGGACTTCCATTGTAAATGGGGGAAAGGTCTTTAAAGGGATAATGTTCGTGACGCCACCTGTGGTATTCGGTCAGGGTGACCAACGCTGCTTAGGGGTCTGCTGGGGTGATGTAATGGCAGCTAGGTGGTATACCTTCCCACAGGTGAAGTGTATCCCCAGGGCTTCCCAGTGGTGTAGATGGTGGATGGTGTGAGGCGCAGTGAAGAACGAGGACACAAGGTTGAAGTCTCTTTACCTTTTTACTGAAGGCTTCAGCATCCACAGTCCAGAGCACCAGATCACAGGGCAGGCAGAGTCTGGCCAGTCTGAAGGCAAATCCAGAGTCCCCTTATCCAGGTGGAAATCAGTAGCCTTCCTCTAGCGCCTGGGTGTTGTAGTACCTTCCTGCTAAGCTTCTCAGTAAGGTCGTCACAACTGTTGTAGATGTTCTAGATGTTATGTCTCTCTCTCCGTCCCCCTGATGGTATGGATAGGATAAACCCGTATGACTGGTGGCCTGAGGCTTTTTACAGGGACTCTAGCACGCCCCGGCCCCCACAGTTGCCACCGTGCATCCTGGGTATAGGTCGGGCAACTAATATGGAATTAGCTGTCCTGCCGGTCTCTGGAGCAAGGCTTGGAGACGATGACTCCCTCGGTGTTCCGGCTACCGGATCCTGCGCCTCAGAAAGGAGGCAGCCTTTTGCAGGGCAGAACTCCTTCTGGTTTCCTCTCCTTTTGCTATGACTTCGTTTCTCACTCTCTACAATACAATTCTCTTCCAATGTCTCTTTCTTAGGATGCTGCCACACGTCGGGCAGGCGCAGCTCCGTGGCCTTCTGTCTAGGCCTCTGACAGGATCCCACCCCTGTCAGGGACCCACTACCTGAGCGGAGCCCAGATAGCAGCTAACTGGGTGAAGCCCAGCTCGCCTCTCCTGCTGCTTATATGTTGCTCCTTCCCCTCTGGCTGCCTGAGTGGCGCACCCTGGGTGAAGCCCAGTCAGCTTCTGCCTCACTTCCTATCCAGACCACCAGTTTTACCTAATTGTGAGGAGTGCCCTAGTATATAGGAGCATTGCTCCCCCTGGTGGACTGGAGTGTGAAGTGTGTTGTGTTGTTTGTGATACCTGGTAAAGAGATCTCCTTTATTGCCTTCAGACGTAACATCACTCCCCCTGGTGGAAGAACGACATTACTGCAACGACCAGGACCCTGGGGCGCTGCACATGACATGTGGGAAAAGGTTGAAAAGTTCAAGGGGGCCAAATACTTTCGCAAGGCACTATATATATATATATATATATATATATATATATATATATATATATATATATATATATATATATAATGTGTGTCACTAACATCGGCCCTAAGCCCTCTTTTGGGTGGATGTTAAATGTTGCAGTGGTCACTCACACGTTAAAGGGGTTGACGATTTTCAGTTAAGGATGTCTTTAGGTGGCGTTTGGTATATAAAAAAACAAACCATGCTATACTCATCTTCCCTGGGTCCACCAGTGAGTCTCTGCCATGGCTGCAGTGCCAATGTGTCATGTCGGACGCTGTTCAGACCAGGTCGTTCGACAGACAGCGGTAATTCCGCTTTTGACCACTATTTGCTCATTGGCGTCGGCTAGATTTTATCTAGCTGTTCCGGGGTTAATTTACCTGATCCTCGGATTGGAAGCTGGGCCATGCCCATGGCCTTTAAATAGTTCTCCTGATCATTGGGCGTCGCCGATTATAGCTTCTGTCTTGTGCGTTGTTATCTCGGTCTGGAGTGGAGAGCTGGTTGTTGGACATTCGTTGCTGGTGGTGTATTTTCCTTAGTCTTATTTACTCCTTCCTATATTTGTATTTATTTTGCCCTGCACATTTATAGTGTATTCCTGAGTGACTGCGGCGTGGTGTATATTCCTTTATCCTTGTCTGTACTAACTGTGGGTATTGGTGTATTACCTCTTCACTGGGTGGGGGGCGGTTGGTTTCAGCCTAGGGTTGAAACAGGAGACAGGGTGAGGGTCGAGGCCTGGACATGCACACCATCAGTGTAAACTCCAGGTAGAGGGTCAGTCAGGATTTCCCTAGTCTGAGGGAAATTGCAGGGGCCCGGGTTATTAGCTCTCGCTCACCTAGTCTCCCTGTGACATTATAATCGGCCCAACAAAAAAAAGGGTTTCTTTTTTTTTTCTCTTGTCATGGATCCCATGACTTCCATAACCCACCAGTTGGAGGCGCTGTCCCTACAGGTCACTAAGTTGAGGGGGCAGTTCAGCAACAGGGACTAGCAGTATCTAATGTGCAAGCTGGAGCGACAGGAAGAGTTGCTGAGCCTAAATTCCCTTTGCCTGAAAAATTTGCTGGGGAACGCAGTAAATTTGTTTCTTTTTGTGAAGCTTGCAAACTATATTTCCGTATGCGCCCGATCTCCTCGGGTAATGAGGCTCAGCGTGTGGGCTTGGTGTTGTCATTATTAAGCGGGGATCCCCAAGCATGGGCGTTTTCTTTGCCATCTGATTCTGTTGCATTTGACTCTGTGGAGAGTTTTTTTTCTTCTCTTGGGAAAATCTACGATGAACCTGACAGAATGGCTCTAGCAGAATCTAAGATACGCACTATTTGCCAGGGGGAGCGAGTTGCAGAGGATTACTGTTCTGAATTTCGTCACTGGGCAATCAATACACAATGGAATGATCCAGCATTGCGGAGTCAGTTTATTCATGGGGTTTCTGGAAGGGTTAAAAAAGCTCTTCTGATGTACGAGACTCCTGCTTCTCTAGATTCCGCTATGAGTCTGGTTGTCCGCATTGATCGCCGTTTGGGTCAGGGGGAGCATGAGACACCGCCTATGGGAGAGGGTTTAGGTTCACGTGTGGTTGCTGCAGGTGAGCCCACGGAGCCTATGCAAATCGCAGGGGTGTCACATGTGAAGCGTCGAGCCCCTGAGCTCAGGAAGCAGGGTGCCTGTTTTTACTATGGTAAAACTGGTCATTTTATTAACATCTGTCCTCTGCTGTCTAAGAAAAATGCAACGGCGGAAAACTTCTAAGCTCAGAGGGTGTGGAGGAGACCAATCTGAGCTTATGTATAACCTCCATGGTGGTTTCTAAATGCATGCTCCCTGCTAAGGTTTTTATCGCTGGCAGTGAGCTGCCAATTACTGTTTTTGTGGATAGTGGTTCAGCCACAAATCTCATTGATAAGGAGTTTGCGCGCACAGGTTTTAGGATTGAAAAACTGTCTGATCCTATCCGTGTGGTCACCATCAATGCTGCTCCTCTCTCTCAGGGGGAGATTACTGAATTTGTGGCTGAGGTGAAACTCCACATTGGGCTTCTACATTCCGAGCGGGTTACATGTAAGGTGCTCAGGAATCTTCCTGCTCAGGTGGTTTTGGGTTTTCCTTGGTTATCCATGCACAACCCGGTAATTGACTGGAAAACGCAGGACATAATTCAGTGGAGCGAGTTTTGCCAGGAGAATTGCCTGGCCACATGTGTGGCTGCGGTGACTTCAAGCGTTCCGGAGTCACTTCTGGATTTTGTGGATGTGTTCTCTGAAAAGGGTTGTTCAGAGTTTCCGCCACATCGTCCCTATGACTGTTCTATCAGGTTTAAACCAGGGGCCAAGTTGCCTAAAGCAAGGATGTTTAACATCTCCGGTCCAGAGAGACAAGCATTAAAAGATTATATTGCTGAAAGCTTGAGCAAAGGGCACATCAGGCCGTCATCCTCGCCGGTGGCAGCAGGGTTCTTCTTCGTGAAGAAGAAAGATGGCGGATTACGCCCGTGTTTGGATTTCAGGGAGTTGAACCAGATTACGGTTCGTGATCCATACCCGATGCCACTGATACCAGATTTGTTCAACCAGGTGGCGGGTGCTAAGTGGTTTACCAAGCTTGACCTCAGGGGGGTGTACAACCTCATAAGAGTCCGTCAAGGTGATGAGTGGAAGACGGCTTTTAATACCCCTGAGGGTCATTTTGAAAATTTGGTGATGCCTTTTTGGGTTGACTAACGCACCTGCAGTGTTTCAACATTTCATCAATGATGTGTTCTCGCGTGTTTTGGGGAAATTCATTATCGTGTACCTAGATGACATCCTCATATATTCTTGCGACCGGGATGCTCATTTAAATCATGTCAGGCAGGTGTTACAGCTTCTCAGAGAGAATAAGCTGTATGCTAAACTTGAGAAATGTGTATTTTCTGTTCAAGAGTTGCCTTTCTTGGGTTATATTGTGTCTGCTTCTGGTTTTAAAATGGACACCGCTAAGGTGCAAGCGGTGCTGCATTGGGAACGTCCTGATAACCTGAAAGCACTTCAGCGGTTCCTTGGGTTTTCTAACTACTATAGGAAATTTATCAAGGATTTTTCCATCATTGCTAAACCGCTAACTAACATGACTAAAAAGGGTGCCAATTTCTCCGTTTGGCCTGAGGCTGCTGTGCGCGCATTTGAATTTCTTAAGAACAGTTTTGTTTCAGCCCCCATTCTTGTGCAGCCAGACGTATCAAAACCCTTTGTTGTGGAAGTCGATGCGTCTGAGGTTGGTGTGGGGGCGGTACTATCTCAAGGCTCATCTTTGAGTGGTTTGCGTCCGTGCGCCTATTTCTCCAAGAAACTGTCGTCCGCCGAACGTAACTACGATATCGGCAACAGGGAGTTGTTGGCAATCAAGTTGGCCTTTGAGGAATGGCGACACTTCTTGGAGGGGTCGGTACATCAGGTTACTGTTATTACCGATCATAACAATCTGCTGTATTTGGAGTCAGCCAAGCGTCTGTCCCCCAGGCAGGCTCGCTGGGCATTGTTTTTCACGCGGTTCAATTTTGTTGTCACTTACAGACCGGGGTCTAAAAACACTAAGGCGGATGCTCTGTCCAGGTGTTTTCCGGGGGGTGAACCTCGAGAAGATCCAGTACCCATCCTCCAAAAGGGTGTTGTGGTTTCGGCTCTCACTACCGAGGTTGAGGCTGAGATTGCCGAGGCTCAGGAGGAGGTACCATCGGAGCTTCCCATCAACAAATCTTTTGTACCGCTTCATCTCCGCTTAAAGGTTTTGGCGGAGCATCATGATGCAGTCCTGGCTGGCCACCCAGGGGTTAGAGGTACCTTGGAGTTGGTGTCATGTCGGTTTTGGTGGCCCAAGATCTGACAGGACGTGGTCTCATACGTGTCAGCTTGTACCACGTGCGCTAGGGCTAAGACACCCCGCTCCCGTCCTGTTGGCACACTACTTCCTCTTGAAGTACCTAGTAAGCCATGGACGGAAATCTCCATGGATTTCATCACTGATTTGCCCTCATCAGCTGGGAACACGGTCATCTTGGTGATTATTGATCGGTTTTCTAAAATTTCGCACTTTGTGTCTTTGCCTTCGTTGCCTAACGCTAAGACTCTGGCTCAGGTATTTGTGCAGGAGGTGGTCAGACTTCATGGGGTTCCGTCTGACATCGTGTCTGATAGGGGGTCTCAGTTTGTGGCAAAATTTTGGAAAGCATTTTGCTCACGGCTGGGGATCAAGTTGTCTCATTCTTCGGCATTCCATCCTCAGTCAAATGGTCAGACTGAGCGTATGAACCAAAATTTGGAACAATACCTACGCTGCTTTGTCTCTGATAACCAGGAGGAGTGGTCTACCTTTCTTCCTTTGGCTGAGTTTGCCATCAATAATCACCGCCAGGAGTCGTCTGGGGAGTCTCCGTTTTTTTGTGTTTACGGGCTACATCCTCAATTTTGTACCTTGAGTCAGAGGGGCTCTTCCGGCGTTCCGGAGGAGGATCAGTTAGGAGCACAATTGTCATCAGTCTGGAGGAGAGTTAAACAGCGCCTGTTGAGTGTGGGTGCTAGGTACAAACGTGTGGCTGACAGTAGGCATGTGCCAGGTCCGGACCTGAGTGTGGATGACTGGGTGTGGTTATCCACACAAAACATAAGACTCAAAATACCATCCCTTAAATTGGGTCCACGGTTTATTGGTCCATTTAGGGTCACTGCCGTCATTAACCCAGTAGCGTACCATTTGGAGCTCCCTACGGTGTATAAGATACACAACGTGTTCCACAGGTCTCTTCTAAAGAAGGTGGTGGGTTCTGTGGACGCGGCGCCTATGCCACCTCCAGTCTTGGTGGATGGTAATTTGGAGTTTGAAGTCACCAGGGTGGTTGACTCTCGTGTAGTGCGTCGCATTTTACAGTACTTGGTACACTGGCGTGGTTATGGGCCTGAGGAGAGGTCCTGGGTACCAGCCTGGGATATTCATGCGGATCGGCTGGTCAGTTTTTTTCATCGTCGCCATCCAGACAAGCTGGGTCCTATAAGCCGTGAAGGCTCTGGGGTCCCTCGTAGAAGGCGGGGTACTGTCATGTCGGACGCTGTTCAGACCAGGTCGTTCGACAGACAGCGGTAATTCCGCTTTTGACCACTATTTGCTCATTGGCGTCGGCTAGATTTTATCTAGCTGTTCCGGGGTTAATTTACCTGATCCTCGGATTGGAAGCTGGGCCATGCCCATGGCCTTTAAATAGTTCTCCTGATCATTGGGCGTCGCCGATTATAGCTTCTGTCTTGTGCGTTGTTATCTCGGTCTGGAGTGGAGAGCTGGTTGTTGGACATTTGTTGCTGGTGGTGTATTTTCCTTAGTCTTATTTACTCCTTCCTATATTTGTATTTATTTTGCCCTGCACATTTATAGTGTATTCCTGAGTGACTGCGGCGTGGTGTATATTCCTTTATCCTTGTCTGTACTAACTGTGGGTATTGGTGTATTACCTCTTCACTGGGTGGTGGGCGGTTGGTTTCAGCCTAGGGTTGAAACAGGAGACAGGGCGAGGGTCGAGGCCTGGACATGCACACCATCAGTGTAAACTCCAGGTAGAGGGTCAGTCAGGATTTCCCTAGTCTGAGGGAAATTGCAGGGGTCCGGGTTATTAGCTCTCGCTCACCTAGTCTTCCCGTGACACAATGTCATGTCAGTGAGCTCAACGGCTAGGAGTGGGGCATTATATCTACACTGGCAGAGATGTTGAACAAACTGATCAGCTCCTGCGCTGCTCCTGTTGCATCACTGTCACAGCCAATGTCAGACACTGGGGCAGCGGCAGAGACTGACCATCGGGCAGTGAATACAATGCGTTATTTTTTAGTACCAAACTGTGCTCAGGGACAAGGATTAAATGAAAGGTGACAAGTCCAACCTCTAGATAGATAGATAGATTAGATTTCAATGCTGTATTTGTACAATTCCTGCCTACCCTCATAAGAACATACAAGTTAGGGTACTAGCGTTTTTGTGCATACGTCGCAATGCGTAGTTTTGGCGAAAAAATGCATCCTGCAAAAGTGCTTTTGTTTTTTCTCCATAGACTAACATTAGCGACGCATTGCGACGCATTGACACACGTCGCAACCGTCGTGCGACGGTTGCGTCGTGTTGTGGCGGACCGTCGGCAGCAAAAAACGTTGCTTGCAACGTTTTTTGCTGCGTCGAGAATGTCTTTTCCGACCGCGCATGCGCGGCCGGAACTCCGCCCCCTCCTCCCCGCACCTCTCAATGGGGCAGCGGATGCGCAGAAAAACAGCATCCGCTGCACCCGTTGTGCAGCGCAAACAACGCTAGCGTCGGTACATCGGCCCGACGCACTGCGACGGGCCGAGTACGACACTAGTGTGAGAGTAGCCTAAGGCTACTTTCACACTAGCGTCGTGCACTGTGGAAGCGCCGCACAACGGTGACAGCGGATGCAGTTTTACAATGCATCCGCTGCCCCATTGTGATGTGCGGGGAGGTGGGGGTGGAGTTCCGGCCGCGCATGCGCGGTCAGAAAAGACGGTCACGACGCACAAAAAAACGTTACATGTAACTTTTTTTGTGGTGACGGTCCGACGCAACACGACGCAACCGCAGCACGACGGTTGCGACGTGTGGCAATGCGTCGCACTGCGTCGCTAATGCAAGTCTATGGAGAAAAAACGCATCCTGCAAGCAATTTTGCAGGATACGTTTTTTCTACAAAACGACGCATAGCGACGTGCAGTGCACGACGCTAGTGTGAAAGTAGCCTTATAGCCTACCGTTACCATTGTCAGGAGATTTTGTTCTCACCTAGTTACAAAATTGTCATGTCTCACCATCGCCTCATCCTTTTCTCTTACTTACAAAACTGAGAATTCTCTCGCACAAGTTCCGTTCCCATTAACTATACAAAAGGAAACACCAAATAGCTTTTCTCAGCATGAATTTTGTGAACTGCAGCAGGATATAAAAGAAACACAGGAATTTAGCATTGAAAGCAAAAACTTTATACTCAGGCTCTTTGAATTTTACTTTTACTCCAGAAAAAGCTCATGTGTATGATCCTGGATCCAAATACTCACAAATAACATTTTTTCAGCTTTAGTAGGAAATCCAAATCCTTACAAATAACGTTTATTTTCTGTGTAAAAAAAAAATCTGAGTTTTTTCTTAAATTACCGTATATACTCGAGTATAAGCCGACCCGAGTATAAGCCGACCCCCCTAATTTTGCCACAAAAAACTGGGAAAACTTATTGACTCGAGTATAAGCCTAGGGGGAAAAATGCAGCAGGTACCGGTGAATTTCAAAATTAAAAATAGATGCTCCATACCGTTCATTATGGCCCCATAGATGCTCCACATAAAGCTGTGCCACATATAATGCTCTGCACCGTTCATTATGGCCCCATAGATGCTCCACATAAAGCTGTGCCATATATACAATGCTCTGCACCGTTGCCCCATAGCTGTGCCACATATATAATGCTCTGCACCATTGCCCCATAGCTGTGCCATATAGTGCTCTGCACCGTTGCCCCATAGCTGTGCCATATATATAATGCTCTGCACCATTGCCCCATAGCTGTGCCATATAGTGCTCTGCCCCATAGCTGTGCCATATAGTGCTCTGCCCCATAGCTGTGCCATATAGTGCTCTGCCCCATAGCTGTGCCATATAGTGCTCTGCCCCATAGCTGTGCCATATAGTGCTCTGCCCCATAGCTGTGCCATATAGTGCTCTGCCCCATAGCTGTGCCATATAGTGCTCTGCCCCATAGCTGTGCCATATAGTGCTCTGCCCCATAGCTGTGCCATATAGTGCTCTGCCCCATAGCTGTGCCATATAGTGCTCTGCCCCATAGCTGTGCCATATAGTGCTCTGCCCCATAGCTGTGCCATATAGTGCTCTGCCCCATAGCTGTGCCATATAGTGCTCTGCCCCATAGCTGTGCCATATAGTGCTCTGCCCCACAGCTGTGCCATATAGTGCTCTGCCCCATAGCTGTGCCATATAGTGCTCTGCCCCATAGCTGTGCCATATAGTGCTCTGCCCCATAGCTGTGCCATATAGTGCTCTGCCCCATAGCTGTGCCATATAGTGCTCTGCCCCATAGCTGTGCCATATAGTGCTCTGCCCCATAGCTGTGCCATATAGTGCTCTGCCCCATAGCTGTGCCATATAGTGCTCTGCCCCATAGCTGTGCCATATAGTGCTCTGCCCCATAGCTGTGCCATATAGTGCTCTGCCCCACAGCTGTGCCATATAGTGCTCTGCCCCACAGCTGTGCCATATAGTGCTCTGCCCCACAGCTGTGCCATATAGTGCTCTGCCCCATAGCTGTGCCATATAGTGCTCTGCCCCACAGCTGTGCCATATAGTGCTCTGCCCCATAGCTGTGCCATATAGTGCTCTGCCCCATAGCTGTGCCATATAGTGCTCTGCCCCATAGCTGTGCCATATAGTGCTCTGCCCCATAGCTGTGCCATATAGTGCTCTGCCCCATAGCTGTGCCATATAGTGCTCTGCCCCATAGCTGTGCCATATAGTGCTCTGCCCCATAGCTGTGCCATATAGTGCTCTGCCCCATAGCTGTACCATACAGTGCTCTGCCCCATAGCTGTGCCATATAGTGCTCTGCCCCATAGCTGTGCCATATAGTGCTCTGCCCCATAGCTGTGCCATATAGTGCTCTGCCCCATAGCTGTGCCATATAGTGCTCTGCCCCATAGCTGTACCATACAGTGCTCTGCCCCATAGCTGTACCATACAGTGCTCTGCCCCATAGCTGTACCATACAGTGCTCTGCACCGTCCATTATTGCCCCATAGCTGCTGCTGCAATAAAAAAAAATAAAACACATACTCACCTGTCTTGCAGCTCCTCGGCGCCATCTTCCCGGCGTCTCCCTGCACTGACTGATCAGGCAGAGGGCGGCGCGCACACTATATGCGTCATCGCGCCCTCTGCCTGAACAGTCAGAGCGGAGAGAGAGACGCCGGGAAGATGGCGCGACGCCCGGCGTGTGGAACCAGGATAGGTGAATATGCGATACTTACCTGCTCCCGGCGTCCCGCTCCTTCCCCCTGCCTGTCTTCGGTGCCGCAGCCTCTTCCTCTGTCAGCGGTCACCGGCACCGCTGATTAGAGAAATGAATTATGCGGCTCCGCCCCTATGGGGGGTGGAGCAGCCTATTCATTTCTCTAATGAGCGGTCCCACGTGACCGCTCAGGGGAAGAGGCTGCTGCACCCGGAGACCGTGTAACAGGCAGGGGGAGCGCCAGGATCGCCGGGACTAGGTAAGTATATGACAGTGCTCACCCGCCGACCCCACCACCGATCATGACTCGAGTATAAGCCGAGGGGGCACTTTCAGCCCAAAAATTTGGGCTGAAAATCTCGGCTTATACTCGAGTATATACGGTAGATTTTGTAGGCAGCACTTAACGGTTAGATGATTAGATCCATAGACTGTTCTCATCGCCTACAGAATGTTCATAAAAATGTAGCACTGTCGTCACTCATTATATGTAACATTAGTGCTATTCATTTCTGGCTGCCTTGCTTTGTATTATCAGACATGCGAGAAGGGGGCTGCTGTTTCTTTGGGAGCTATGTGTGCAGAAATCATGGATGTTCCTGGTGACATTTTGTGCAGTGAAAGGAGACACTCACACCTTCCACAGCAGCCGCTTCTGGCTCAGCCAGATATACATTAGCAGCCAAAGAGTACTTGCTTTGGTTTGGATGGTGAGAAGAGGGAATAGTTCATTCATCCCCAAAGAAAATATTTTTTCCGTCTTGATGTTTCCAGCTTGTCAAACTGACTTAAATGTGAACTGATATTGTAAATCTTTTTACTGAGTCTATATTTTTTTAATCATTTTTGTATTCTTACATTATGCACTTTTACTCCTTAATTAAAAATGGTGCCAATTAGTAGACTAAAAAAAGTTATTAGCACCCCCAGAAATGGAACATCCATAAGATACGCCAAATCTGGCACTTAGCCTCACTCTTCCCACTTGCCCTGGTGCGGTGGCAAGTGGGGTGATAGTATTAGAGTTGATGTCACCTTTGCATTGTCATTCACAAAACTTGACCTCTGGGGTTGTACAACCTGATCTGAATATGCCAGGAGGATGAATGAAAGATGGCCTTTAATAAAACTGATGGCCACTATGAGTATCGGGTAATGCCCTTTGGACTCTGCAATGCTCCTGCAGTCTTTGAAGAACTGGTGAACATCATCTTCTGGGACCTCCTCTAAATATGTGTGGTAGTTTACCTAGATGACATCTTGGTGTTTTCTCATGATGTGCCCAGACACCGGAGGGATGTTCACCAGGTTCTGCAAAGATTATGGAATAACGGCCTGTACGTCAAGTATGAAAGTGAGTCTTCAGGTAGACGTCTCTGACTGGTCTGAAAATGGATCCTGAAAAGGTGTCTGCCGTCTTGAAGTAGCCCAGTTCTGACGGACTTAAAGCTATCCAGTGGTTTCTCAGATTTGCGAACTATTACCGCCATGTCAGCCTGCATTTTCTCTCTCGGATCGCACCTATTTCTGCTCTGATCTGCAAGGGTGCTAACCCGAAAATATGGATTCCTGAGTCAGAGAACGCCTTTGTGTCTTTGAAACAGGCCTTCTCCTAAGCTCTGGTGCTGCATCAACCGGACAATAATAAGCAGTACTTCTTGGAAGTGGATGCTTCTTTCTCAGGAGCCGGAGCCGTTCTTATCCAGAAGTCATGCTGACCTGCGGATTCTTTTCTAAAATCTTCTCATCTTCAGAACGCAACTACTCGATAGTCAATCGAAAACTGTTAGCAATAAAACTGGCTCTGGAGGACAGTGATACATCCGGTGGTTATCTATACTGTCCACAAGAATCTTGCCTATCTGCAGTCTGAGAGTGGCTCAATCCACGACAGGCCAGGTGGTCTCTGTTTTTTGCCCACTTCATCTTTACTTTCCATTTCCATCTGGCTGATAAGAACGTCAAGGCGGACGCTCTCTAGATATTTTTTGTCTTCCGACTAGGAGGAGGGACCTCAACACATCATTGAGCCCTCCAAAATAATTATGGTCACTCCGTTAGATTTGTCTCACCTCCCTTCTGGCTAACGTTGCTGAACCAGATCGGAAGTGGGTCCTTCTGTGTGGTTACTCATCTAAGTTGGCTGATCATGCCAGACAGAAGAAAACACCTCTCCTCCTTTCCCAATATTATTAGTGGCCGACTCTAAGCAAGAATACCTCAGATTTCATCTCTGCCAGTCCCTCTTGTGCCAAGAACAAAAACTGCTTCTGACTGCTCAGCTACTTCCTTTGCCCATACTATCTGCTCCTTGGCAGCATATCGTAATGGATTTCATCCAGTATCTTCCAGTATCGGCTGGATGTAACGTCATCTGGGTGGTTGTGGATTGCTTTTCTAAGATGGCTCATTTAATTCCTCTGTCCGGTCTTCCATCTGTTCCAGGGCTTGCAAAGAAGTTTATTCTATATGTTTTCTGCCTCCATGGTCTTCCGCTCCTTCTACCTACAAGCTACCTGCAAGCCGCTGAATGTCACGTTGGATTTCTTTTCGGCCTACCTCCGTCAAGGTAGAGTGGGTCAATTAGATCCTGACAAATTTCCTGTGGCACTTTTTCAATGCCCACCACAATAACTGTGCTAAACTCCTGCCTTGGGCTGAATTGTCATATAACAACCATGTAAGTGAATCTTCTGCCAAATCTCCATTTTTGTGGTCTATGGTCAACATCCCGGTATTACTGCTGCTGAATCCCTCATTAAGGGTATTTCTAAAATCTGGGAAGACACCAAGTCCACCTTACTGAAGTCTTCTGAGTGGATGAAAAGACACGTGGACAAGAGACGTCTAGATCTGCTTCTGTTTTGTCCTGGGGACAAGTTCTGGCTGTCGTCTAAGTATGCCCATCTCAAGGTAGCCTCGTATAAACTAGGCCCTTGTTTCATTGGTCTGATCGCAGCTTTTAATCAGATTAATCCGGTAACCTACAAGCTCAAACTCCAAGCTCCTTTACGAATCCCCAATTCTGTCCATGTGTCTCTCCTCAAGCCTGTCGTTCTCCGTACTTTTTTCAGAGTTTCTGGTACCACTCCTGCTTCAGTCAGCATTAAAGATGTATTCAAGGTAGAGAACATTCTGGCCACCTATAGGGTAAAAGGAAAGACAATTTTTCTTGTGGATTTGTAGGGTTTTGGTCCTGATGAATGGTCCTGGGAACCTAGAGAGAACATCCATGGCCCACTACTCCTGGAGAGATTTCTTGCAAGCTTCAAAAAGTGGGGGCATAAAGGAGGGGTACAGTAGCGCCGGCGTCCCTGCACACTACCCCTCTCGCCCAGCAGGGACACCGACTCCCTCACCACTGCATCCCCCATCCTGCACCTCCTCCTCCTTCCTTGTCGGCTGCACAGATCCCCAAGCACTGTGCTTAAAGTATGCACTCCTTCCTTCCTAAAGGAGGCATGCACACCATCCTAAAGTATCCCCAACCAATGGCTGGGAGACACTTATTATTTAAGGCACATCCACCTGTATGGAGGTGGCTGTGCAACGTTGTTAGTCTGTTCCTAAACATGCTTGCCAGTCTGTATATGGATATACCATGGAACTGTGCTATACATAATAATACTAAGGGACTGTGCCATACATACTGAGTACACTATATACTAAGGGACTGTGCCATACATACTAAGTGAGTACACTACATACTAAGGGACTGTGCTATACATAATAAGTGAGTACACTATATACTAAGGGGCTGTGCTACACACAGTAAGTGATTAAACTATATACTAAGGGACTGTGTTAGACATAATAAGTGAGTACACTATATACTAAGGGACTCTGCTATACATAATAAATAAGTACACTGTATACTATGGGGCTGCGCTATATATAATAAGTGAGTATACTATACTAGATGGTGGCCGTAACGTATCGGGTATTCTAGAATATGTAGGTAGTATATAGCACAGGCTATGTACTATATTGCACAGAGACGTAGTATATAATCGCTCCCTGCCCGCCGCACATGAGGGCAATCTGACCAAGGGACACCCTGTGCCGGATAAACAGGCCAGATTGCCCTCAGCGCTAGCTGCCCCGCAGGGGCCCCATCCACCTCCAGGCCCCGATGAAGCTGTACATGCGGTATGTCCGCCCCTGTTGCCAGAGCAGAATACACAATGAAGCAGAAAATAGTTGAGTTAAGGTACCTTCACACGAAGCGACGCTGCAGCGATAGCGACAACGATGCCGATCGCTGCAGCGTCGCTGTTTGGTCGCTGGAGAGCTGTCACACAGACCGCTCTCAAGCCACCAACTATGCCGAGGTCCCCGGGTAACCAGGGTAAACATCGGGTTGCTAAGCGCAGGGCCGCGCTTAGTAACCCGATGTTTACCCTGGTTACCAGCGTAAAAGTAAAAATAACAAACAGTACATGCTCACCTGCGCGTCCCCCGGCGTCCGCTTCCTGTACTGTGTGAGCGCCGGCCCTAACAGCAGAGCGGTGACGTCACCGCTGTGCTTTTACTTTCACTTTACGGCCGGCGCTCAGTCAGAGCAGGAAGCGGACGGCAGGGGACGCGCAGGTGAGTATGTACTGTTTGTTATTTTTACTTTTACGCTGGTAACCAGGGTAAATATCGGGTTACTAAGCGCGGCCCTGCGCTTAGTAACCCGATATTTACCCTGGTTACCAGCATAAAACATCGCTGGTATCGTTGCTTTTGGTGTCAAACCTGACGATACACGCCGGTCTGACGACCAAATAAAGTTCTGAACTTTATTTACCGACCAGCGATATCACAGCAGGATCCAGATCGCTGCTGCATGTCAAACACAATGATATCGCTATCCAGGACGCTGCAACGTCACGGATCGTTGTCGTTCTCGTTGTAAAGTCGTTTCGTGTGAAGGTACCTTTAGGCAGGAGAAAGCAATGGGGTTTGTCTGGTTGCTAATAGTGAAGGGCACCGTGTCTAAATGGGGTCTAGCTAGGGCACATACAATACAATCACCCTTGTTCATGACAAGTGCAGAGTATTTTACCCATTCTAACCAATAATAGGTCTAAGAGTATCCAATTTCCCAGATAGTTATCCTCATAGGTTAGGGGCACTAGGAATTAATCTTTGGAAGTATTATGTTGCAGGGCCTCAGCTTTATTTAGAATACGTTGGTCCCTGATATCCTTGAGTTAAAAGTGTTCTAATCGGTCAGTGCCCTCTGGGATATTTATGCCCATCACATATAGACCAGCATCCGTAACAGAGGGGTTCTCCATCTTCAAGTATAGGGGAAGAAAGTTGCCAGACTTACAAGTAAAACAGGACCCTATTGTACAGGGTGGGCCATTTAAATGGATACACCTAAATAAAATTGGAATGGTTGGCGATATCAACTTCCTGTTTGTGGCATATTAGTATATGGGTGGGGGAAAACTTTTCAAGATGGGTGGTGACCATGGCGGCCATTTTGAAGTCAGCCATTTTTGATCCAACTTTATTTTTTCCAGTGGAAAGAGGGTCATGTGACACATCAAACTTATTGAGAATTCCACAAGAAAAACAATGGTGTGCTTGGTTTTAATGTAACTTTTTTCTTTCATGAGTTACTTACAAGTTTATGACCACTTATAAAATGTGTTCAAAGTGCTGCCCATTGTGTTGGATTGTCAATGCAACCCTCTTTTCCCACTCTTGACACATTGATAGCAACACCGCAGAAGAAATGCTAGCACAGGCTTCCAGTATCCGTTGTTTCATATGCTGCACATCTCGTATCTTCACAGCATAGACAATTGCCTTCAGATGACCCCAAAGATAAAAGTCTAAGGGGGTCAGATCGGGAGACTTTGGTAGCCATTCAACTGGCCCACGATGACAAATCCACTTTCCAGGAAACTGTTCATGTAGGAATGCTCGGACCTGACACCCATAATATGGTGCACCACCACATAATGGGTGTCAGGTCAGGTCTGAGCATTCCTACAAAAAAAAAATTCCAAGTGCAAAAAATCTTTTTTGGATTTTTTTTTTACATTGTTCACTAAATGTTAAAACTGACCTGCCATTATGATTCTCCAGGTCATTATGAGTTCATAGACACCAAAGATGTCTAGATTACTTTTTATTTAAGTGATGAAAAAAAATCCAAAGTTTGTAAAAAAAAAAGCTATTTTCCGATATCCGTAGCGTCTCCATTTTTCATGATCTCAGGTCGGGTGAGGGATTATTTTTGGTGTAAAGAGCTGAAGTTTTTAATGGCACCATTTTGCTGCATATGCGATCTTTTGATCGCCTTTTATTGCAGGCTGCAATCATCCGATCGCTTGTGCTATATAGAGCAGGGCTGCAGCCCTGCTCTATGTAGCCGAAATGCTCAATTGCTATGAGCGTCGACCGCTGTGTGTCGCTCATAGCTATCCGGCTATGACAACCACAGTGGTCTCCTGCAGACCCCAGGTTGTCATGCCAACCCATCGGTGACCCGCAGTCATGTGACACGGGCACCAATGGGTGGAGGTAATACCGCGATTCCTGCATGTGCATGTTAAATGCCGCTGTCCGAGCTTGTCAGCGGTATTTAACATGTTAACAGCCTCTGGTGAATCGCGATTCCACCTGCGGCTGTTAGGGGCACATGACAGCTGATCAGATCAGCTATCATGTGCCGGAAAAGGTGCGGACTCATCGCCGGAGCCTGCACCAAACAGGGAAAGGCATGCAATGACGGACACTGCACATCATTGAATGTTAAGCCTGCCACCCTGTGGACAACCAAATGCAGAACAAAACCTACACATTTTCTTCACAAATGTATTTCCTTCTTTCTCCTTTACCAATTTGACAGCAGCCTTGCTTTGCTTAGTCTGTAGTTTAGTGGACCGATTACCCTTCTCTTATTTACAACAGTAATAATGGACTAGAGAGATAAGCTAACAGGTACTCTTACCTTTCGCTATGGTCACTTTATCAGTCACTCCATGCCTGACTTACATAAAATCAGACGAAAACTATCATCCCCTACATCCAAGGGCCAGAACCATGTGGGCAATCACCAACGTCAGCTCCACCTGGTACAATCAAATAAACATTACAATCCAACGCTGAGTACCGATGACTAGTGAAATGTCAAATTCACACTTCCCACACAACATACAACACAGGAATTCAACACAGTGCACAAGGTCTCCTGGGGGTTCTTTGTCTAACAATAATGGAGCCATTATAACTCTGGAACTCTTCAAAGGATCCCATTGATTTCTGAGATTATTTTTTGTGACATATTGTACTTCATGATAGTGGTAACATTTCTTCGATATGACTTGCATTTATTTGTTTAAAAAACATGACATTTTGTCGAAAAATGTAGAAAATTTTGCAATATTAAACGTTCAATTTTTATACTCTTTAATTAGAGAGTTATGTAACACCAAATTGTTAATAAATAACATTTCCCACATGTCTGCTTTACATCAGCACCATTTTTGAAATGTACATTTTTTTTTTGTTAGGAAGTTATAAGGGATAAAATTTGACCAGCAATTTCTAATTTACAAAAGCATTTTTTAGAGGCCACATCACATTTGAAGTGATTTTGAGGGGCCTATATGACATAAAATACCCCAAAGTGACACCATTCTAAAAACTTTACCCTTCAAGATGCACAAAACCACATTCAGGGTATGTGCACACGTTGCGGATTTCCTGTGGATCCGCAGCGTTTTCTTCCGCACAGATTCGCTGCAGATCCGCAAGTGATTTACAGTACAATATAAATCAATGGTAAAAAAAAAATGCTGTGCTAATGGTGCGGAAAATTCCATGCGGAAATGCTACAGGTTAAAAGAAGTAGCATGTTACTTCTTTTTTGCGGATCTGCAGCGTTTTTGTACCCATTCCATTATAGAAATCCGCAGGGGTAAAAAACGCAGTAAATCTGCAAAAAATCTGCAGCAAAACCGCACAAAATGCGCACAAAAAACGCGTCAAATCCGCACCTGCGTTTTCTGCCAAGATATGCAGAATCTGCACCAGAAACTCCTAAGCCTAATCTGCAACGTGTGCACATAGCCTCAAGAAGTTTATTAACCCTTCAGGTGCTTCACAGGAAATATTGGACTGTGGAAAGAAAAAAATTAAAATGTAACTTTTTTTCACAACAATTTTACTTTTGACCCAATTTAGACCAAAGTTGCTGGAATAACATATGATATGTCCTGTTTGGAGAGCCCCTGATGTGCCTAAACAGTGCAAACCGCCCACAAGTGACACCATTTAGGAAACTAGACCCCTCAGGGAACTTATCTAGATGTGTGGTGAGCACTTTGAGCCCCCCAGGTGATTCACAGAAGTATATAACTTTGAGCCGTGATAATAGAAAAAACACATTTTCCCCACAAAAATGATTTTCAGCCCCAAATAGTATGGGTCTTTTTTTCGGGATTTGGGCTTGGTACTCTGTTTACTTGTTGTAAGCCTCCTTTAAATGGAGCCTGTCACCCCTAAAACACATATTAAACTACTTCTACTGCTATATAAAGGACTGGGACATGTAAAATTCCTGTCAGTATTATACTTTTTTTTGTTGTTTTACTGGTTGAGAAAACAACTTTTTTTTTTTTTTAATATACAAATAAGGGAGCTTCAGTGCAACTTTGGTGTGATCAATTGTCCCCCCCCCCCAATTTGCATTCTGAGCACTGTTTCCCTGATCCTGGTTGACAGCACTTGCCTGATCAGTGCAAGTGCTGCCACAACTCAGTCGTGATACTCTGACACTGAAGGAGTTCAATGGCGCTCGGACAGTGTCAGTGCAATCATGCACACGGTGTAGATGAAAGCCACTCTCAGGCATGATTCCTGTCTGCGCCCGCCACTCACTACACTTCTAGTATCCATGTACAGAGTGGTGGCCATGCCAAGGATTTGTAAGAGTGGTGGACTGTACTGTCACGTTACTACCCCTGAAAACAACAATCATTATGTGAATGATGTCATGCTTTTATATGTATATATAATGTGATATGGTATGTAATGTATACAGTAAGATATAGAATAGGTTTAGGACATAAGGTAGTGAATATAAAGTAAGATAAACTTTGGTAAGCATTATTGGTGTAATCTGATTAATGTATGTAAATGTAATACATAGTGTTTGTAAGGGAGATCTGCCCAGCTACATACTGTAGAAACAGACATAGATAAACTTTGGGAATAGCCTGTAGTGGGAGAGGAAACCCCCCAGTAAAAACAGGAATGCTTCCTGATAACAAGTAAGATAGGGAAGTACTGTAACCAAGGTCAAATTCAAGTTGCTGAAGGCAATCATCTATCAATCGGGGCAGTAGGAGGCCTTACTGGAATCCGTTACGGACATTCCTGTTACATCTGGAGATCAAGGCTCGATACAGGTACTATGAAGAGTGCCTTATCCTCTGACGTACAGAGGACGATGGACATAGAGCTGCATGAAGGGAAGGTAACAGATCCCAGGTGCACTGCGGGACTGGATGGGAAATCCATGGGGCTGACAGGAACAGTAAAGATAGGGATAGTCCAGGAGGAACGAATAGTAATGCTGGAGACGTACTGTATTAAGGAAACAGAAACTAAGAAGTGCTGTGCCCCATACTGAGTGTTACAATCTGATGATCCTGAACTGCGTGTCCCCTGAGCTATGAAGATGGAGGCCTGTGGACTACAAGTGAGTGTGATGCACCCCACACCTGGTAGTACTTTGTGTTTTGGACACTTGATTTTCCTGTAAAGTGCCCAGACGTTATGGAGAAGCAGCTCGTCCATCACTTTACAGATTCACCAAAGCACCCTAATTGCATACCTCCCAACCGTCCCGATTTCAGCGGGACAGTCCCGCTTTGGCACCGGGGTCCCGCTGTCCCGCTTCGGGCATTTAAAATCCCGAATTTGCGGCCGCCGGTGAAGCCCCGCCCACTTCCGGGACGTAGAGACGATTAGGACTAGTCCCGCACTCCGGGCGGGGTCAGTGACGTAAGCGGCCGGCATGATCACACTCTGCAGCCTTTGTTTAGTAAATCTGGGCCAGGAGATCGGGGAAGGAGGGACCAGCTGCGTGCGCGGCGCCGACTCCAGCCTGGTGTCTCCCCCACCACGCACCGCAACGCGCATGCGCGGGAATCTGTGGTACCCGATGCTGAGGCGCAGAGTCTGGTCCTTGTGTCACTCGGAGGCGGCAGCGGCGTGTGAGGGGGAGGGAGGCGGTCATCATTACCGGCACACACCGGCATGCATTGTGTATGGCGGATAAGGGGCGGCAGGGAGAAGCCTGCAAACCAGATAGTGCAGTGTGTCCATGCACCTCTCCATCCACAGGTAGCACTGTAACACCTCTAACAGTGCCAGCCAGCACCCTCCTAGTGCCAACCTGGCTGTGGGTGTGTGTGTGTGATGGCTGGGTGTGTGTGTGATGGCTGGGTGTGTGTGTGATGGCTGGGTGTGTGTGTGTGTGATGGCTGGGTGTGTGTGTGTGATGGCTGGGTGTGTGTGTGTGATGGCTGCGTGTGTGTGATGGCTGGGTGTGTGTGTGTGATGGCTGCGTGTGTGTGTGTGATGGCTGCGTGTGTGTGTGTGTGTGATGGCTGCGTGTGTGTGTGATGACTGCGTGTGTGTGTGTGATGACTGCGTGTGTGTGTGATGGGTGTGTGTGTGAAGGCTGCGTATGTGATGCATTTGTGTCAAAGCTGCATGTGTTTGTGAGCTGCGTTTGTGATGCTGCGTGTGTATGTGTGATACTGTGTGTGTGATGCTGCATGTGTGTGAGCTGCGTGCGTGTGTGAGCTGTGTGTGTGCTGCGTGTGTGTGGGCCGTGTGTGTGAGCTGTGTGCGTGTGCATGTGTGTGAGCGTGTGTGTGTGAGCTGCGTGCCTGTATGTCATTATACAGTATGGAGAACTGTGGCCATTATACAGTATGGAGCATCATGTGCGGTCATTATACAGTATGGAGCATCATGTGCGGCCATTATACAGTATGGAGCATCATGTGCAGTCATTATACAATATGGAGCATCATGTGCAGCCAGTATACAGTATGCAGCATCATGTGCGGTCAATATACAATACGGAGCATCATGTGCGGTCATTATACAGTATGGAGCATCATGTGCGGCCATTATACAGTATGGAGCATCATGTGCGGTCATTATACAGTATGGAGCATCATGTGCGGCCATTATACAGTATGGAGCATCATGTGCGGTCATTATACAGTATGGAGCGTCATGTGTGGCCATTATACAGTATGGGGCATCATGTGCAGTCATTATACAATATGGAGCATCATGTGCAGCCAGTATACAGTATGCAGCATCATGTGCGGTCAATATACAATACGGAGCATCATGTGCGGTCATTATACAGTATGGAGCATCATGTGTGGCCATTATACAGTATGGAGCGTCATGTGTGGCCATTATACAGTATGGGGCATCATGTGTGGTCATTATACGGTCTGGAGCATCATGTGCAGTCATTATACAGTATGGAGCATCATGTGCGGCCATTATACGGTATGGGGCATCATGTGCGGTCATTATACAGTATGGAGCATCATGTGCGGTCATTATACAGTATGGAGCATCATGTGCGGCCATTATACAGTATGGAGCGTCATGTGTGGCCATTATACAGTATGGAGCGTCATGTGCGGTCATTATACAGTATGGAGCACTGTGTGGCCATATTTTTTTGTTTATAACTATTGTATATGAAACAGTGTGATCAGCAGTGCTAAATGGGTGTAGTTGGGACGTGGATATGGGTGTGACTAATTATGAATGGGTGTGGTCAGAGGCGTGGCCTAAAATTTGCCGCGGCGCGCTTCGCGCGCCGCTAACTTTGTCCCTCTTTCCCATCTTCAAAAGTTGGGAGGTATGCTAATTGTCATTAAAAAAATAAGTCTTTTTCTTTCTCAACCAATATAAAAACTAAAATGCATGCTGCTGGTATGAGTTTTGCAGGGGCTAAGTCCCCTATGTAATATGTATATTGGAGGTGACAGATTGTCAGATTGTCAGATTGCTTCAAAGTTCCAACCGTTAATAAATATCCTGTTTTCTGAAAATTCCTCTGTGCATTTCCACCATTTACATTTTGATTAAACAGACTATTGAAAAAGTTGAGCCTAAGTGAATCATGTGATGCCACAGAGTGAGTCATGGTTGGGTATGTGTTGCCTGGTCAGCACAGTAAGTTCACACTGAACTCCGGTCACCGCTTCCAGAATCTTACCAATTTATTGGCTGTTCTGAGTGTCTACTGCTGGCACTTTGTCATAGCAGCTCATGTTCCCACACTTCGCCTCCTTGATTTTATATAACCGCTTACTGCTGCTCTTACTATAAGGCAAAAAATGAGAATTCTGACAGAACTTCACTGCACCTAGTGCACAAATGACATCACTGATCCGTGGCAACAACATACCTCTAACACTATGTTAAGCAAGGAAATGTCTGAACAACGGGAACAGTTAAAGTGGTTGATTAGCAATGGATAACCTTATGTATGCCCATGTATGTAAAGGAAATCTGTCACCAGGTTTTTACTGCCCAATATGATTGCAGCATGATATAGGGGCAGAGACCCTGATTCCAATGATGTATCGCATACAGAGCAGCTTTTGATAAAAAAACACTTTTTCATTATCTGCAGATCTACTGGTTCTCTGAATGCTGTGCCCTGTATAACCCGCCCACACCATTGATCGGCAGCTTTCAGTGCATACTGTGCATAGGCAGAAAGCTGCATATCAGTGGTATGGCGGGGTTATACAAAGCTCATGAATATGGAGGACTACTTGGCAGCAGGTTTACTAGTCCTCTAGTGATAATCTGCTGAAAAAAACTGTGATTTGATCAAAAGGACAACAATCACAGCAAGTGATACATCGCTGGAATCATGCTGCTCTCCGGTTATATGGCAAAAAGCTGGTAACAGATATAATGAGGAAAAAGCATATTTAGCTCCCAGATCGGGGATCTTATGACAATGTTTGTCACAGGAAAGCTGCAGCCTATCTGGACAACCTCTTTCATAATTCTTTGCAAACAGAAGTCAACCTTGAGGAGCAGTGAAAACAGTATTATTCTGAGTAAGTCTGCAAATTATATTTTATACAATTGTTAAGAGAATGAGGGTGATAGTCCAACATAGAAGACAAGAAACCAGGAAACTGCAATGGAAGGTTCATGCGGTTTACTATGGTTCTCCTGTGGACGAAGTTGGTCTAACTTTGATACACGTTGAGAATAAACTGCATGAAGCTTTCATTGCAATTTCTTGTTTTTTTCCCTTCTACGTCGGCAGCATTCTCCTACCAATTGTTTGATACGATGGGAGTCCCATTCAGCTGATTCATCTTGATCTCTTTGTTGCGGGTTAATTGCTATTACTAGGGTTGAGCGAAACGGATCGTTCATTTTCATAAGTCGCCGACTTTTGGCAAAGTCGGCGTCTCATGAAACCCGACCCGATCCCTGTGTGGGGTCGGCCATGCGGTACGCGATCTTGGCGCCAAAGTCGCGTTTCGTATGACGCGTTTAGCGCCATTTTTTCAGCCAATGAAGGAGTGTGGGCAGAGTGATGACATAGGGGTTAGGGGCGTGCACGCCTATGATCATTTTAGCGCTTGTGCACAGCAGGGATTTGCAATGTGTAAAACGAAATTTTCGGGGCTGGGACAGAGGGGGGGGGGAGAGAGAGAGAGAGAGAGAAAAAAAAATTAAAAAAAAATAAAAAATAAATAAAATATCCCCATTGACGTGCATAGGGTTTCGTGTTCCGGCCGATCCTCGACTTTTCGCAGTAATCGGCCGATTTCGCCCGACTCGACTTTTCAAAAAGTCGGGTTTCGCAAAACATGACTCGACCCTAAAAAGGTCAAGGTCGCTCAACCCTAGCTATTACGCTTGGGGTCCCCTCCATTTTCTAACTCGTTAATGCAAGTCAATGGGTGGGATTAAAACATTGCACGACACTCGGACCATGTGTGTGCCATCCGATTTTTACGCACCCATCTCATAGGAAACTCGACATTTCATCAGCCGAGTACAGTAAATTCACAACGTGACCCGTTAGAATAGAATAGATAGAAAACATAGATATAAAGATGTCAGTGACATTATATCTGCCCTGTGTATTATTGTGTTTTATCCTCATGTAGGCTGCAGTTTCCTGATAGTCAGGGGTGATAGGATTAACTGTAAGGGTACCGTCACACAGTGCAATTTTGATCGCTACGACGGTACGATTCGTGACGTTCTAGCGATATCGTTACGATATCGCAGTGTCTGACATGCAGGCTGGCCTATATAGTTGGGGATCAGTAAATGGGTATTAATTTTTATAGTTCCTAAAACCAGTTAATCCTGGTTGAGCTAGAGAGAATAAAGGACACCCTCAGTCAGTTCTGCTCATCATCGGGTGTGTGAAGAGCAGACATACAAGGGAGCAAGTTTTCAGCAAGCAAGTATCAGTGATGGCAATTTCTTCCCAGAGCAGGCAAGTTGGAGACCTACTGGAACTGGATTTTAAGTCAGTGTAGAGTTAGCCAGACCTGGAGATCTTTGTGAATAAAGACGAGATCAGCCAGGCTAGGACACGTCTGTAAGATGGGACCTGAGAGAGCTCCCTTATACCCTTTACAGAGTGCAGTTGGTGTGTAGTGGGCACACTGTAGCACATTGAGCTGTGTGGCCCTGTACCAGGAAGAAGATGGAGGTGCAGCGCCCCCACCGCCTCAGGGTCGAGGGGTACCCGGTACCGGGCCTCTGAGTCTCTGCTCTGGGGTTGTCACGGTGGCTAGACCCGGTCCGTGACCCTGCTGAGGGGCGCGCAGTGCCATCAGACGTACCATAGCCCCCCTTAGCGGCGGAGCCACAGTACTGCAACGACCAGGACTCTGGGGCGCTGCATTCCCCCCCCGGTTAAATCCAGTACTCCTGGACTGGGAAGAAAACAACAATACATGTCAGCAAAAAGACATACAACTTTTAAAATGCAAGTACAAGTCAACTTTTTAACAGAGCTTCCCTTTATGGGAGGTGAGGACACTTGAACGTTACAAACATAGTTAAATACTTTTAAATAACTTTACTATAAATAACTTTTCTTACCCAACCGGGTATTCTACTAAGTGCAAAATCTGAACAATAATTTAACATTGCCTTTAAGGACGTACTCGCTAAATCCACTAAAGACCTTCTTATATCACATATAAGGCGAATTAACTTTTATGCATTCTCCTACTTTACGTCTGCAGGACCGCCTGTCCTAACCGCTCCAGACCTACTGCCTCTCCTTTCTGTTACAGGACCGCTCCTTTCCGCCCGAGCCTACTGTCCTTCCACTACTATACACAGTATAGAACATATCATTTTTCTTTCAGTTTAGGATCACTGAGCCATCTCTGTATGGCTCCTAGGAGGACTCACCACTAACCCCTACAGGTTCACTTCCTGTCCTCATTCTCTAACACATTATTAAACATTTCTTACAATCAACTAGTTAGTTACATTTAACTTTCACATATCAACATCATCAATACTTTCTTTTTCAAGACATTATTGCCATTCAACCATCTTAAGGCAACACTGTTCATAAGTGCAGGATGTGAACATCCCCTTTAAGAGGGGACCAAGTCTCTATGAGGTAGTGCAACTTCTCAAGCTGCAAGTCCGTATGCAGCAAGGACTCCAGTGCAGGTTCCAAGAACCGTATCTTCGCAAAGAGTCCGTCTTTATGTAAAACCAGTAGAGAGCACCTTTAAGAAGGTGCAAACTATATACAAGAAGTTTGTATCATGCATTGTTCATGATTCAGCAGTTCTTTGACAACTTGTGCAAAACGTAGAAAACAAACAAAAACAATAGGGATCCCGGGTCAACAAAGGGATCCCTTTAAGAGTAACCCTAGACGGGTTTTAGCAGCAAAACAGTAAAAACAGTTAACTTATTTACAGTCATTAAAGCATTTTTGCTTACTCTGATGGTGGCTGTGCAGGGGGTGGTCTTCTGTCCCCGGCCGATGCCATGTCTGTGCTGGTGGTTGGTCTCTCAGGTGCCATCAGATCAGCCGGTGTTTGGATTTGAAGGCTAACCCTGCTCGCAAGCTCGGCGGCTGCTACAAGGCGGACGGTGGTGATAGTAACAAGATCTGTCAAATCTGGATCAATCCGGGTCACGGCAACAGGCGACGCTCCCTCAGGCTCACACCGGTGGACGTTCCGAGCGCACCATCTTTGTGCATTCCGGCGGCGAGCGTAGGTCACCTGATCCCCCTTTGCAATGGGTCACCATCTCGACTGCAGCAGGGAGTTTTTACGTTGTAGCTAGTAACGAAGACGTCAGTTGGTAGTCCCGGTTCCTGTATGGAGCCCCAACCCCTCTTCGGGTGGAAGGCTAGCACAGTCCCCCGCTTTACCACGTCGTTCCTGTTGTGCGCAGGCTTCTTGCGTTGCGTCTTCGGCATATCAGATTGTTCTGTTTCGTCTCGGTTTTTCCAGTGTTGGATCAGACATTGTTTATACTGTTCCCAAGTGAGCACAGCAAGGGTGAGGCTCTCCCCTGGAGCTCCATACGGCTCGTTCCAGGGGGTGTCCCACCGGAGGATCACCCCGTCTGGGCCCACATCTATGGGTTCCCCCATCTTGGTCGGTAGGGGAGGTACCAGCTTCCCCATCACGTCGGGGGTGAGGACCACCCGTTCCACCGTAAAGGCGCGGTTATTGTTGCTGGGGTGAGGAGCGGTCACAGGAGCGGGATCGGTCAGGGGAGCCGGATCGGTCGGGAGAGCAGAATCGGCCGGGGGAGTAGGGGTGCCGTCCATACCTGCGCCTGATGTGATTCCACCGATGTCGATCGGTTCCGTTGACGAGGACACTGGAATCGGCTGCAGCCCAGACCGCGGCTCTTCCGGAGTGGCCTCTTGACGTGGCTCCGCCCTCCATGGCTCCGTGGCTGGGATAGGTAGACTCGGCTCCTCCACTGGCGGCTCCCAGGAATTCAGGTCCTTCACGGGCGGTGGACGCGAGTCCGTCTCTGATGGGTGAGGGCAAGCCGGGATCACCTCGCCGTTGCTCGGGCACTTGCTGCTCATCGTCGCTGTCTGGCATTCGGCGGCAACGCATGCACCTGGCTCCGCCATTTCTCCGAGGTTGAGCTCCTTCTTCACCTCATTCCCGCCGTTGCAAATCAGGGGGCGGTTCTCCTCTGCTGCTGGGTAGGTCGTCCTCTCGCAGCAGGAGTCGGAGGGGGCGGTCGCTACTTCTGGCGCCGCTTTGGTAGTCTCCTCCCATGGCACGCCCTTCTTCCTCTGTGCTCCCTGTGGCGCTGCAATGGCGGCGGCTTTTGGCGGGAACTTTTGGCGGTAAATGGCAACACACAGTCTTTGCAATAAAATACAGTCCAAGCACAGTAAATCACAGTTCCAAGGCACACATGACCTGATTCTTCAGGCTTAAGTAGATCCTGTTCGTGACGCCAAGTTTTGCAGCGCCCCCACCGCCGCAGGGCCGAGGGGTACCCGGTACCGGGCCTCTGAGTCTCTGCTCTGGGGTTGTCACGGTGGCTAGACCCGGTCCGTGACCCTGCTGAGGGGCGCGCAGTGATAGATGTGGATGATGGTGGTAGTGTAGTGCCGGTCGCAGTCAATAACGAGGACACCAGGTTGCAGTCTCTTTACCTCTTTACTGAAGGTCTCAAAGTCCTCAATCCGGAATACGGTTAACCGGGCTGCGCAAGTCCGGCCGGTCCGATGGCACCTCCAGAGTTCCCTTTGCAGGTGGAAATCTGTGCCTTCCTGCTAGCGCTATGTGTTGTGGTCCTCCCCTGCTGAGCTTACGGGATAGTCCCCACAACTGTTGTGGTCCTCCCCTGCTGAGCTTACGGGATAGTCCCCACAACTGTTGTGTCTGTTTCTCGTGTTCCCTCACAACTCGATTAGATGATCTTCTGCTAATCTTCCGTCCCTCCCAGGTGTTATGGTTGGGACGCACCCGTATGACGGGTAGGCTCGGAGCTCTTCCGGGACCCTAGAGTCGCCCCTCTCCAAAGGTTGCCCCCTATGTCTGCGTAGGTGATTTAGATGAGACAGCCCGCCTGTGACTGACTGTCCTGCCGTTGGTTTGAAGTATGGCTTAGAGCTCCGTACCTCCTCGGCGTTCCGGCCGCCGGTTGTTTACGCCTCAGTAGGATGTTGCCTCGATCTTACAGCACGACTCCTACTGGTATTCTCCTTCTTGCTTTGATCTCGTTTCTCACTCAGCACAATAAATCTCGCTTCTTGTCCTTTCTTAGGGCACCGCCGCTATGAAGTGCAGGCGCGGTCCCGTAGCTTTCTCTCTGTTTGCCAGGCCTCTGTCAGGATCCCTCCCCTGACAGGGACCCTACCGAATCTTCCCCTGCAACACCCTCTGCCACAAGGTGTTGCCTGGTTCATACCCAGTCAGCGTTCTCTCTAACTTCCTGCCTAACCCCCAGTTTTACCAGACTGTGAGGAGTGGCCTAATGAATAGAACCCTTAGCTCCCCCTGGAGGCCAGACTGTGAAATGTATTAGTGTATGTGATACCTGGTCAGATGAACTCCTTCAGTGCCATCAGACGTACCATAGCCCCCCTTAGCGGCGGAGCCACAGTACTGCAACGACCAGGACTCTGGGGCACTGCAGAGGCCCTCAGCATAACCCATTATTCATATGCAATGCTCTACACATGTAGTGTGTTCACAACCATCAAGTGTGAACCTCTGTCATACTGGGCAGATGAAGAAATTAAGCTTTGTTCCTGCTACCCTTTGATCATATGTTGCAGACCTGGTAAACAAGACTTTATTTTCATAAACTTGTCTTCAAGCTAAAGGGTCTCATTATCTCACAAATTGTGGCAGAACCTAGTCTGAAGGTGTCAGCAGCAGAAACCACAACACGTGCGCACTCCCAGGGACCCATGGTGTTTAGGTGTAAGGGTACTCCCTGACCAATGTGTACTTTGGGGACCCCACGGCTAGCTACCTAAGGGTGCTGGATATATTTCTGAGATAGGACCAAGGAGCGTGGAGGCTTTGGCTGACCTTTGACCCAGCTGTTTTACCAGCAATTCAAGGGCAGTAACTCAAATACTGTTCCCACTATCTAGGGACACCTTGCATGAAGAACTTCTGGTTATGGTGGCATATCGCTTAGCTATCTATAATTATACTGTCTATTGGTCACAAATATGTTGCATCACATATAATAATGTTGCATTAATCACGCAATAACCTACTCTGCTGGATAATAGAGTTGCATAGGGATGCTCTGTATCATGATAACAAACCTAGCTGCCAATATACTATGGCAAAACATTGCATGGAATAACTTTAGAATGATATTGGCATAATAACAATCTAAATTAAGTAACCAGTTGGCTTTCTCCCTGCAGAAAGGTCAATGGTAACCCACAGGGATGGGACGCAGTTGGATCTCCATGGTCAGGCTGATTGGAGGAGAAAGAGGCCACCAATGCTTGTCATTGGAGAAGGATGAGGTGAGATTCAATTTATTTTTATTTTTAAAATTGCCTGGGACCAAGAGGATTTAAAAATGTGTGTGTTAATGTGTGAGGGGAAATCACTATGGTGTGGGGGTACAGAGGGGGCACTATTACTTTATGGAGGAACAATGGGGGACACTATTTCTAGGTGAAGGCACAGAGTGTGTCACTATTACTATATGGAGGCACAGGGGGGAAAACTATTACTACTATTACTACGTGATGGCACAGAAGGGGCACTATTACTACATGAGGTTTCAGAGGTGAAAACTATTACTATATGGAGGTAACACTAAGAAAGGGGAACATAATCTTTATTTTTTAATTCCTTTCTAGCATTCAAAAGAATTTTGCTCTGTTAGCGTAAATCGAATCCTGAAAATTACAATTTGCTAGAATCCGAAAATTTCAATTTTTTTTACCAATCAATTTGCTAATCTCTAGTGTTGACCTACTATTTAAAGTTGGCACAGTACACAGTACAGAGCGGAGATAGAAAAGATCCCACTCCAACGAGCACTTTATCGCATTCAAACAGTCCCTCACTACTTTCAAGACCACACTCGCCACAGCTAAACAAACCTACTTCTCATCTTTCATATCCTTCCTGTCTCACAACCCTAAACAGTTCGACTCTCCACTCTACTCTCAAGATCGCATCTCACCACCTGTGCACTTGACCCAATCCCTTCCCACTTCATCCCAAACCTCGCCACAGTCTTCATCCCAACTCTAACCCATCTCTTCAACCTATCACTAACAACTGGTGTTTTCCCCTCAAGCTTTAAACATGCCTCAATCACACCTATCCTCAAGAAGCCCTCTCTTGACCGATCCTGTGTATCTAGCTATCGCCCTATATCACTTCTCCCCTATGCCTCAAAACTGGAACAACACATCCATCTTGAACTGTCCTCCCATCTATCTTCCTGCTCCCTTTTCGACCGCTTACAATTAGGCTTCCGGTCACACCACTCCACTGAAACTGCCCTAACTAAGGTCACCAATGACCTATTAACCGCCAAGAGCAAGCGACACTACTCTATCCTCCTCCTCCTAGACCTGTCCTCTGCCTTTGACACAGTGGATCATTCCCTATTACTACAGACCCTCTCATCTCTTGGCATCACAGACTTGGCCCTATCCTGGATCTCGTCATACCTGACTGACCGAACATTCTCCCATTCACACACCACCTCCTCACCTCGCCCCCTATCTGTCGGAGTCCCGCAAGGTTCAGTTCTAGGGCCCCTGCTCTTCTCCATTTAGCCGTTTGGCCTGGGACAGCTCATAGAATCTCACAGTTTTCAGTATCATCTCTATGCTGATGACACACAGATCTACATCTCTGGACCAGATATCACCACTCTACTAACCAGAATCCCTCAATGTCTATCCGCTATTTAATCCTTCTTCTCTGCTAGATTTCTACAACTTAACATGGACAAAACAGAATTCATTGTCTTTCCCCCATCGACCCCCCCCCCCAACGAACCTATCCATAACAGTAAACGGCTGCCCACTCTCCCCAGTCCCACAAGCTCGCTGTCTCGGGGTAATCCTTGACACTGATCTCTCCTTCAAACCTCATATCCAAGCCCTTAACACTTCCTGCCGCCTTCAACTCAAAAATATTTCACGGATCTGTACATTCCTAAACCAAGAATCTGCAAAAACTGTAGTCCATGTGGAGCGCCCCCACGTTAAGGGCAATGGGGTACTCGGTACCGGGTCCTTCGGTTCGGGGGATGTCACGGTGGCCTGACCCGGTCCGTGGCCCTTTGAGGGGTGTTCAATAAAAGGTTTAGTTTGTATAATGTTCGTGACGCCACCTGTGGTATTCGGTCAGGGTGACCAACGCTGCTTAGGGGTCCGCTGGGGTGATGTTATGGCAGCTAGATGGTATACCTTCCCACAGGTGAAGTGTATCCCCAGGGCTTCCCAGAGTGTAGATGGTGGATGGTGTGAGGCGCGGTGAATAATGAGGACACAAGGTTGCAGTCTCGTTACCTTTTACTGGAGGCTTCAGTGTCCACAGTCCAGGGCACCGGATCACAGGGTAGGCAGAGTCCGGCCGGTCTGAAGGCAAATCCAGAGTCTCCTTGACCAGGTGGAATGCAATAGTCTTCCTATGCGCACAGTAACACAGTAGGTCCTCACTTGCTTAAGCTCTAATAAGGTCCACACTGTTGTTACTCTTCTCTCTCTGTTCCCCGTGGTCGGATAGAACAAAACCAGTATGACTGATGGCCTGAGGCTTGTTTATAGGGACCCTAGAGATGCCCCGACCCCCACAAGTTGCCACCGTGTCTTCTTAGGTATTAAAGTCGGGCAGCCAACTTGGAATTGACTGTCCTGCCAGTCTCTGAAGCAATGGCGTAGAGCACTTTACTCCCTCGGTATTCTGGCTAGAAGGATGCAGCTCCTCTCGTCTACTATCCTCTCTGGTATCCACTTGTTGCTATGCCTTCGTTTCTCACTCACTACAACACGCTTCCTTTCAATGTCTTTTTCTTGGATGCTGCCGCACTTAGGGCAGACGCAGCTCTGTGGACCCTCGTCCTCCTCAGACCGTAGTCTGGATCTGGCTGGAACCCACTCCAGCCAGCTTCTGCCAAACTCCGTCGGGATCTGACTCTCTGTACGAAGCCCAGTCAGCTTCTGACTAACTTCCTAACCAACCCACCAGTTTTACCTAACTGTGAGGAGTGGCCTAGTAGATAGGACCTTTGCTCCCCCTGGTGGACTGGAGTGTGAAGTGTGTGGTGTGTATAGTGATACCTGGACAGAAGATCTCCTTTATTGCCTTCAGACGTAATATCACTCCCCCGGTGGAAGAATAACATTACTGCAACGACCAGGACTCTGGGGCGCTGCACATGCCCTCATCATCTCCCGCCTCGACTACTGTGACCTCCTGCTCTGTGGCCTCCCCTCGAACACTCTCGCACCCCTCCAATCTATTCTAAACTCAGCTGCCCGACTAATCCACCTGTCCCCCCGCTATTCCCCGGCCTCTCCCCTTTGTCAATCCCTTCACTGGCTCCCCATTACCCAGAGACTCCAGTACAAAAGCCTAACCATGACATACAAAGCCATCCACAACCTGTCTCCTCCATACATCTGTGACCTCGTCTCCCGGTACTTTCCTGCACGCAACCTCCGATCCTCACAAGATCTCCTTCTCTACTCCCCTCTTATCTCCTCTTCCCACAATCGTATACAAGATTTCTCTCGCGCATCACCCCTACTCTGGAACTCTCTACCACAACACATCAGACTCTCGCCTACCACGGAAACCTTCAAAAACAACCTGAAGACCTACCTCTTCCGGCAAGCCTACAACCTGCAGTAATCACCGATCGACCAAACCACTGCACGACCAGCTCTATCCTTACCTACTGTATCCTCACCCATCCCTTGTAGATTGTGAGCCCTCGCGGGCATGGTCCTCTCTCCTCCTGTACCAGTTGTGACTTGTATTGTTCAAGATTATTGTACCTGTTTTTATTATGTATACCCCTCATCACATGTAAAGCGCCATGGAATAATTGGCGCTATAATAATAAATAATAATAATAATACATGTAGCTGTATTTGTAGAGGGCACAGTGTATGGTACTTTTGTATTTGTATACAGGATGACAATCTGGTGCAAAAGTGAAGAGCTGAAGATGACTGGGTAACGAACAGCAGAGGTGAGAAATAGCTAGAAAAAGCCATGATGGTCTGGATTGGATGCAAGAAACTCTCACAAAGCCCTTACCATAGTTCAGGTCATAATTGGAGCTATTTTCTCACACAGTAGAAATGTCCATTGCATTTACCTGCCTCAACAATTGGTATATTTGAATATTACAGTAGAAATAATTTTCCATGACGCTTTACACACACCAGGTAGGTTCCCTGTTTTTTAAACATTTGAATCCCAGCCCTGCCCATAGCAACTAACAAAACTTATAGTCTTACAGGTAATAAGAGGTCCATGTAATATTTCATTCATTATATAAGAGGATGATGTATTTATTTTCTACTCTCTTTCAAGCTGAAATAACAGCGTCATATGGATTTCCACCTTTTAGTGCACATTTATTCATTATTATGACGTCACAGAGGTTTTTCTGCATAAAAGAAGTGATGGCCTATACTCAATACCCTGAATCTGTAGCTTCACTAGGAAACGAGTGGCTCGTGCTGGAGACAGGGGAGAATTCTTAAAGAATGGCATCTCAGAGGCCAGTCTTGTACCCAAAGCCAGCGGTAGTAAAATACGCCAATATCATTAAGAGGAACTCGGTTCTTAATATATTTGGTGCATCATTTGACCTGTCCATGCACTAAAACATGAAGTGTTCCCCAGATATAAGGGAAGACATGACATCAGGGTATACGTGACTCAGTCGAGCTTGTACATTGAACTCCCGTTTAACCCCTCGCTAGCAAAATCCCTCCCCCTAAAATTTAAAACCTTTGTACCAACTCCCCAATAAACAAACCAGACATAAATTTGGATTTTAATGGCCACAGCAGCCTTTATTAACATTGAATACAAAACATATCAAACAATAACTTCCCAAAAGGCGGGGTTGTCCTCGAAGCCCCAACAATGTAAGCTGCAAATCTCCAAATCCCTCCTTGGCCCCCAGGTTAAGTCTTACCCCCAGCCGCTATGTACCAGCTCAGAGGCAGATAGTAACTAACCTGGCCAAACCAAAATCCCTACCACAGGTCCCTTGGTTATAACTTCTGCGGGATTATCCAAAAACCCCACCCAATTAAATTCACCCAGGGGGAGTCCAGGACCTCTCGAGATCCCCCCACCACCACCAATCCGCCATTTCCACATTCCACCAACTTCGAGGACCCTCCCCCCACCACCAACATAAATGTTCTGACACTTTAAACATTTATGTGCCTCCACACCTTTAAGCCAGTTTCTATGCCCTCCTGAATAGCCAAACACCACATATCTGTGCTCATCGCGTTAAAGTGAACACCATCCATTCTCCAAAATCCTCCTTCACCTGACTCCAAATCCACATGTCGTACTACCACCGGCCCATTTTGAGTCATTAAACGAGATACCGCTCGGTTCACCTTAATTCTTGCCCTATTTACCCCATCCACAGACTGAGCACCCCTCCAAACCTTCTGAGAATTAATATCTGACCAGACCACTAAAACTTTCGGAAACATGGAACATAGCCTCAACATGTCAAATTTAATGTCCTTTATCAACTCTCTACTTGGCCGCTCGCCTAAGTCGTTTCGCCCCAAATGTATGACTACCACATCCGGTGCCCGGTCCAAGCGATTGAAACTATGAAATTCGGGCAACCATTGCTTCCACACCATCCCCCTTTTACCGATCCAATGAAGGGTTACTGACTCCCGGGGAAAACCTAGCTGCTGCCCATCCGGACGGGCTGCTGTCCTCATCGCGGCCCAGAACACGAACAAGTTATACAAACGAGCCTCTGACCATTGTCTGAAACAAGAAGAACAAATGGCGACACTTAAAAAAAAAACAACCTAACAAAGCTATTAACATCACACCAAATTAGGATGAAGATACGACCTAAACCTTGCCGATTCTCAATGTCCAATCCTCTTCACCACCTCCTCCCCCAGACACCTTCTAGCCGCCTCTGTCGCTGCACCAATCCGAAAGGAATGTCCATTGTAATCTTTTGCCAGAATTCCCTCTGCCTCTAAACATCGTCTAAATACTGTAATACATTGAAATCGTGACAAGAAGGAACCATCTGCATGTACCAACAATGGTTCCCTCAGTACCCCGCCCCTGTTCATGAAAGTCCTAACGCAGGCCAACGGACATAATGGAGAGCCAGCCACTTCAAATAATACCACCTTGCAACCCTTCCCAAACACATCGGTCTTAGAGGAACAAATGAATATCACCACTCTATCGTCCCAAACATCCACATCCTCTCTCAACAAACCACCTTTTCTACACCTCAAAGGGCTAATCAATTCACCCAACTGAAAAGCTACGAGAAAAGCCAACACAAAAGCCGCCTTAAATAAATCAACTTCCCAATCAGAAAAACACACCCCTGGTAGCTGCCCACCAATAATCAGTAACACCGCATAAGAAATGGGATGTCTATTGTCAACTGCCTTCCATCCTTTTTTCCACACCCTTATTAATTGGCGTACCAAGAATGATTTTGTCTCATCCCTAAGACCCCTAACCTTGAAACCAAAGGATAAGTGTTGTGAACTCTGTTTTCGGGCTCCCTCTTGTGGTCACAGGTGGTATTGTGTGAGTTTTGTTTTTGGGCTCCCCCTGGTGGCTTTGTTTGTTATCCTGCGGATCTGTGGCTGGATCAGCTGCCTCGTTATGCACTAGGGAGTTTCCTATTTAGCTCTGCTTCACCTCCACTTGTTGCCGGCTGTCGATGTATTCAGTGCTATTCTGATCTCCCCTGATTATCTTCGTTTTCAGTCTCTTCTGGAGAAGCTAAGTTTCTGTTTGATTATTTTTTGCTCATCAGTCTGCAATATGATTTCAGTATATGATGAGTTTAGTCCAGCTTGCTAATATGTGAGTTCTTCTGCTGGTAAGCTCTGGGGTACGGAGTTGCTTCCCCCGCACCGTTAGTTGGTGCGGGGGCTCGAGCAATCTCTGCGTGGATATTTTGCTTAGGGTTTTCTATTGACCGCACAGCTCCCTTCCTATTTTCTGCTATCTAGTGTTAGCGGGCCTCATTTGCTAAATCTATTTCATCTCTGCGTTTGTGCTTTCCCCTTAACTCACCGTTAATATTTGTGGGGGGCTTTTCTATA
Source organism: Ranitomeya variabilis (assembly GCF_051348905.1). Classification (NCBI taxonomy): domain Eukaryota; kingdom Metazoa; phylum Chordata; class Amphibia; order Anura; family Dendrobatidae; genus Ranitomeya; species Ranitomeya variabilis. The sequence continues at coordinate 111,784,489 of NC_135234.1, forward strand.
TCTTTGGGGTCATTTCTCTGAGGCAAGTAAGGACTTTACTTTCCCTCTAGGAATAGGTAGTTTCTCAGGCCGTGAAGAGACGTCTAGGATTTTCAGGTAACGTTCCACGGCTGCCTATAGTTGTTTGCGGATAGGATCAGGTTGCGGTCAATCCAGATACCACTTCCCCAGAGCTGGTCGTCGGTTTAGTTACTTAGCTAGTCAAACTTGCGATCCTTGCCACTAGGATCATAACAGTACAGCCGGCCATGAAGTGTTAATTGCATGGCAGAAGCAGGAGAAGAGAAGCCTTGAGGAATTTTTTTTTTTTTTGCTGCCGTGTGTCTAGCTGCTGTGTGTCTAGCTTCTCTCCTCCTCTTAATCTTGGTGTGGCTCTGAGTTCAGCTGCTGACATGGATATCCAGAGTTTGGCTTCCAGTGTAGATCATCTTGCTGCAAGGGTACAAAGTATTCAGGATTTTGTTGTTCACAGTCCTATGTCAGAGCCTAGAATACCTATTCCGGAGTTGTTTTCTGGAGATAGATCTAGGTTCCTGAATTTTAAGAACAATTGCAAATTGTTTCTTTCTTTGAAACTTCGTTCCTCTGGTGATTCCATTCAGCAAGTTAAGATTATTATTTCTTTCTTGCGCGGCGACCCTCAAGATTGGGCCTTCGCATTGGCGCCAGGGGATCCTGCATTGCTCAGTGTGGATGCGTTTTTTCTGGCCCTTGGATTGCTCTATGAGGAACCTAATCTTGAGAACCAGGCTGAAAAAGCTTTGTTGGCTCTCTCTCAGGGGCAAGATGAAGCAGAGGTGTATTGCCTGAAATTTCGGAAATGGTCGGTGCTTACTCAATGGAATGAGTGTGCCCTGGCTGCAAATTTCAGAAAGGGTCTTTCTGAAGCCATTAAGAATGTCATGATGGGGTTCCCTACGCCTGCAGGTCTGAATGAGTCAATGACTCTGGCCATTCAGATTGATCGGCGTTTGCGGGAGCGCAAACCTGCGCACCATTTGGCGGTGTCTTCTGAACAGGCACCTGAGTCTATGCAATGTGATAGAATTCCGACCAGAAGTGAACGGCAAAATTATAGACGGCAAAATGGGTTGTGCTTTTACTGTGGTGACTCAGCTCATGTTATCTCAGCATGCTCTAAGCGCACAAAAAAGATTGATAAATCTGTCACCATCGGTACTTTACAGCCTAAGTTCATTTTGTCTGTTACCCTGATTTGTTCCCTGTCATCTTACCCGGTTATGGCTTTTGTAGATTCAGGTGCTGCCCTGAGCCTGATGGATTTGTCATTTGCCCGGCGCTGTGGTTTTGTTTTGGAGCCTTTAAAATTCCCTATTCCACTAAGGGGTATTGATGCTACACCATTGGCTATGAATAAACCTCAGTACTGGACGCAAGTGACCATGTGCATGACTCCTGTTCATCAGGAGGTGATTCGCTTTCTTGTTCTGCATAATTTGCATGATGTTGTCGTGTTGGGTCTGCCATGGTTGCAGACTCATAATCCAGTCCTGGATTGGAAAGCAATGTCTGTGTCAAGTTGGGGTTGCCAGGGAATTCATGGCGACGCTCCTGTGGTGTCAATTGCTTCATCCACTCATTCTGAAGTCCCTGCGATTTTGTCGGACTACCAGGATGTATTTGATGAGCCCAAACTCAGTTCTCTACCTCCTCATAGGGATTGTGATTGTGCTATAAATTTGATTCCTGGTAGTAAGTTTCCTAAGGGATGACTTTTCAATTTGTCAGTGCCGGAGCATGCTGCTATGCGGAGTTATATAAAGGAGTCTTTGGAGAAAGGACTTATTCGCCCCTCCTCCTCCCCTCTGGGTGCGGGATTCTTTTTTGTGGCTAAGAAGGATGGTTCCCTGAGACCTTGTATTGATTATCGCCTTCTAAATAAAATCACGGTCAAATTTCAGTATCCTTTGCCATTGTTATCTGATCTGTTTGCTCGCATTAGGGGGTCTAGTTGGTTCACCAAGATAGATCTTCGTGGTGCGTATAACCTTGTGCGTATTAAGCAGGGTGATGAATGGAAAACTGCATTTAATACGCCCGAAGGCCATTTCGAGTACTTGGTGATGCCTTTTGGACTTTCTAACGCTCCTTCTGTCTTTCAGTCCTTCATGCACGACATCTTCCGCGAGTATCTGGATAAATTTGAACATAAGAAAAACCAGCGCACAGCTATAAAGTTAATATCTCAACAGGGGGTGCAAGTAGCAGAATATACACAATATTGGAAAGAGAGAAAAAAGCCACTGCTACAGAAATGCACACCACCAATTATATATATGTGATAACACACAACACTTTATTGGCATGATAAAAACAATTAAAAACAACATGCACCACAGTGGGACGCCTGGATACATAATAGCTATATATATATAAATGATAGAAATACAGCCTGTCCATAGACCAGTATAAAACAACAAAACCAAATACTATAATAAATGGCACCATGTAAACCTGCCTATCGGCTCATGGGGTTACTATACCCTGTATACAGTATGGTAACTGTCTATCTCCAAAAAAAAGGGGGGGGTTAGATGAATAGCCACAGTAGGCCACTACCACTGGGCCTCCTGGACGCTTCAGCCTGTCCATCCAGAGGCCGGTTTGTATCAGGTCTACATATCCACCTTATTGGCTCTATTTTTAGGGGTGGATATCTCTTTTTCCATCAGTACATGGGGGGCCCTGTGGCTATTCATCTAACCCCCCCCTTTTTTTGGAGATAGACAGTTACCATACTGTATACAGGGTATAGTAACCCCATGAGCCGATAGGCAGGTTTACATGGTGCCATTTATTATAGTATTTGGTTTTGTTGTTTTATACTGGTCTATGGACAGGCTGTATTTCTATCATTTATATATATATAGCTATTATGTATCCAGGCGTCCCACTGTGGTGCATGTTGTTTTTAATTGTTTTTATCATGCCAATAAAGTGTTGTGTGTTATCACATATATATAATTGGTGGTGTGCATTTCTGTAGCAGTGGCTTTTTTCTCTCTTTCCAATATCTGGATAAATTTATGATTGTGTATCTGGATGATATTCTGTTTTTTTCTGATGATTGGGAGTCCCATGTGAAGCAGGTCAGGATGGTGTTTCAGGTCCTGCGTGCCAATGCTTTATTTGTGAAGGGCTCAAAATGTCTTTTTGGAGTCCAGAAGGTTTCTTTTTTGGGTTTCATTTTTTCCCCTTCTACTATTAAGATGGTCCATTTGGTGCCCTTGCCTAAGTTGCCTTCCTCCTCCGAGTTGGTTCCGCTGTTTTTTCAAAATGTGGTTCGTTTGCACGGGATCCCTGAGAATATTGTTTCCGACAGAGGATCCCAGTTTGTGTCTAGATTTTGGCGGACCTTTTGTGCTAAGATGGGCATTGATTTGTCTTTTTCGTCGGCCTTCCATCCTCAGACGAATGGCCAGACCGAGCGAACTAATCAGACCTTGGAAACCTATTTAAGATGTTTTGTTTCTGCTGATCAGGACGACTGGGTGGCTTTTTTGCCATTGGCCGAATTTGCCCTTAATAATCGGGCTAGTTCTGCTACTTTGGTTTCGCCTTTTTTTTGTAATTCGGAGTTTCATCCTCGTTTTTCCTCGGGTCAGGTGGAGCCTTCTGACTGTCCTGGAGTGGATCTTGTGGTGGATAGGTTGCATCAGATTTGGGATCATGTGGTGGACAATTTGAAGCTGTCACAAGAGAAGGCTCAGCGCTTTGCCAACCGCCATCGCTGTGTGGGTCCCCGACTTCGCGTTGGGGACTTGGTGTGGTTGTCTTCTCGCTTTGTTCCTATGAAGGTCTCCTTAACCCTGTGTCATTTCGTTTGGACCTCCCAGCATCGTTTGCTATTCATAATGTGTTCCATCGGTCGTTGTTGCGGAGGTATGTGGTGCCTGTGGTTCCTTCTCGTATTTCTAGACGGAGGCTTCAGTATTTGGTTAAGTGGAAGGGCTATGGTCAGGAGGATAATTCTTGGGTTGTCGCCTCTGATGTTCATGCGGCTGATTTGGTTTGTGCCTTCCATGTGGCTCACCCTGATCGCCCTGGGGGTTTTTGATGAGGGTTCGGTGACCCCTCCTCAAGGGGGGGGTACTGTTGTGAACTCTGTTTTCGGGCTCCCTCTTGTGGTCACAGGTGGTATTGTGTGAGTTTTGTTTTTGGGCTCCCCCTGGTGGCTTTGTTTGCTATCCTGCGGATCTGTGGCTGGATCAGCTGCCTCGTTATGCACTAGGGAGTTTCCTATTTAGCTCTGCTTCACCTCCACTTGTTGCCGGCTGTCGATGTATTCAGTGCTATTCTGATCTCCCCTGATTATCTTCGTTTTCAGTCTCTTCTGGAGAAGCTAATTTTCTGTTTGATTATTTTTTGCTCATCAGTCTGCAATATGATTTCAGTATATGATGAGTTTAGTCCAGCTTGCTAATATGTGAGTTCTTCTGCTGGTAAGCTCTGGGGTACGGAGTTGCTTCCCCCGCACCGTTAGTTGGTGCGGGGGCTCGAGCAATCTCTGCGTGGATATTTTGCTTAGGGTTTTCTATTGACCGCACAGCTCCCTTCCTATTTTCTGCTATCTAGTGTTAGCGGGCCTCATTTGCTAAATCTATTTCATCTCTGCGTTTGTGCTTTCCCCTTAACTCACCGTTAATATTTGTGGGGGGCTTTTCTATATCTTTGGGGTCATTTCTCTGAGGCAAGTAAGGACTTTACTTTCCCTCTAGGAATAGGTAGTTTCTCAGGCCGTGAAGAGACGTCTAGGATTTTCAGGTAACGTTCCACGGCTGCCTATAGTTGTTTGCGGATAGGATCAGGTTGCGGTCAATCCAGATACCACTTCCCCAGAGCTGGTCGTCGGTTTAGTTACTTAGCTAGTCAAACTTGCGATCCTTGCCACTAGGATCATAACAGATAAGCCCGCTAAAAACGTATCCACCTTTGCAACTGACCAGCCTAACTCCCAATAATGGCCTATCGCCAATAATAATTTACACTCTTCCTCCATCTCTACCCCTATAGTTGCCCTCCATGTTTCCCACAAGCTCCAAGCTTGACCATACTGCACCCATGATCTGTCAGACTGCGAGCTGGAAAACAAATCCCTTACATCCGGCAAAGCAGGTTCCACAACTCCGCTGGACATTCCAGGCCCGATGATTCCGCTCGTGGTGCCAACTCCCGATACCGATCCCACTGAAATCGAGAAAGAGCGTCAGCAATAGGATCAAACAATGATGGCCTGATCTCAGATACAATCCATAAATTAAATTGCAAACCTAAGAATACCAAGTGCTGTAGCACTTTCACTACCACCGTAGTCAGTGCCGATAACGTGTTTATGGTTTCCACCACCCCTTTGTGCTCACAGTGAAAACAAATCTTCTTATCCTTGACCATCTCACCCCAAATTGACAGCACCACAACCTTTGGGAATAAATGCAGCAAAATCCGATTTGCCACTAAACCCTGTTCAAACCAAACTCGAGGCCATTCCCTACCAACCAGCTTCCTTGAAAAAACAAAACATCCACATTCACAAAGAAACCCAAGGTTTTTGCGTCCACTACCAGTTGAATTCACAAAGATCTGCCGCTGTACCCTTCGAGAAAATTTTCCCACATTTTCAAATCCTCCCGCAATTCTTTCCTCAATCTGATACAATGCGTTGGGGACTTCACCATCTCCAAATATAACTGCCTATAAAAAGCTCGTCCCACCGGCATGATCCTGCAGGCAAAATTCAGCTTACCTAACAGCGGTTTCAAATCGCATAACGTTATTTTCCGTAAACAGCCCATTCTCGCAACCTCTTCACGCAAAGCAGTTACCTTATCCTCAGGAAATCTACATTCCATCGCCATGGTATCAATTTCAATTCCCAAGAAGCTTAGCAAAGTTTCTGGCCCCACCGTCTTTTCCGCCGCCAACGGGATTCCGAATCTCTTTGCCATGCTCTCCATCATATGCAATAAAACCGAACAATCAGCGCCCAAGCCGGACCAATAAACAAAAAATCATCAAGCTAAGGGATACAAGAGTCCAAACCCGATACGTCCTTAACGAACCATTCCAGAAAAGTGCTAAATGTTTCAAAATAAGCACACGAAAGCAAACAACTCATAGTAAGACAGCGATCAATAACGAACCCCCGTCCCAAAAAACAGCCCAACAGGTGCATGCTCTCAGGGTGCACCGGCAACAAACAAAAAGCTGCCTCTATATCTGTTTTTGCTAGCAAAGCCCCTCTCCCGCACCACCATACCCATTTCATAGCTGCATCAAATGACGTGTACGACACTGAGCACAATTGTGGATCGATCCTGTCGTTCACTGACGACCCTCTCAGAAAAGATAAATGATGGATCAATCAGAACTTATTGGGCTCTTCTTTTGGCACCACCCTAAGCGGCGACACCCTCAAATTACTGATGGGAGCTGTTGTAAAGGAGCTCGTCATTCTGCCCAATGCCACCTCCTGCTGTAACTTATCCGAGAAACTTGGAAACTGTAATGCTGATTTTAAGTTCTTTTTGGATAAATGAACTTTTTGCTCAACAAAAGGTATTTTAAAGCCCTCCCTAACACCATCCTTCAGCAAGGCCGCCGCCGCTGCATCTGGGTACTTATTTAAAAATCCCTCCATCATGTCCAGCTTAACCGGCGTCTCCCCTTTTTTCAGTTGCGTCCCCCCCTTTGATCTACCTCCTTTGATGCATTTTGCTGCTCCATGCGTGCCCGCACAGGCTGAGCATTCATGTTTAAACTTACATTTGCTCCCAAATTTGCACATCCCCTCATTAAAGGAGAAACACAGTCCTCTCTGCATTGCCACCAAGTCTCCCAACTGTCCCGAACCCCCGGTGCCGCCCTGAAAAGGCTGACTATTTTAGCCTAACCTAGATGGAACCATCACCCTCATTCACAAGGCTATGTCCTTGTGATCCCATCTGATACTGGGCAGTACAGCCTTACGCTGACGAAACTGTTCGTCATATCTTAACCAGCCCTGACTGCCATATACCCAATATGCTTCACCTATCCCATCCAAATAACAAAAAAGACACGAACAATTTTCAGGGACCTTTTCCCCAATAAAACTGGCCAAATGGGCGACTGCTTGTAACCAATTAGAAAACGTTCTCGGTATTAACCGATACCTCCTCTTCTCCTCATCCTCCCTCTTAGAGTCCTCCCTCCGTACTCTGTCTAAATTAAAATTTTCCAGTGGCAATAAAGAGAATATATCCATGTATTCTCCCTTCCATATCTCGTCCCTCACTTCCTGCTTCAAATGGGCCCCCAATGGTCCCTCAAAACACACATATACTTCTCCTCTAGCTGTATCATCTAGATGAACTGCGTCTTCCTTTTCTTTTCCCCACCTGCATCCACGACTTGTCCCGAATTCCCTGATTCCTCTACTGGCAAGTTCGAACTGGATGCCCCGCCACTGCTCACAAAAGAAGCTGCTATACCAACCCCCGAACTGCCACAGGCTCCCAAAACGTTTGGTGGATTCCCCAACCCTAAAAACCTAGGGTTTCCTAACCACGCAGCCAACGATGATACCCCGATCCCTATAACCTAACTAAATCCCGCAAGCCATTTAAAATTAACCCCATACCCCCCGCTAACTCCCCCAGAAATTGCCTCCTGGTTCCTAAACTCAGGAGAAGTTAAGCAAGAGTTAAATTTAAAAAATTGGTCACTCTCACCTAGCTGCCTGGGCGCTGTGAACCCAGCAGCCGAAGATCCAGCATCCTGTTGATGCTGTCCAGGCTCCATCCTGGACCTGTCCGACCACGAATCCGAAGTTGCTGGGTCTCCTTGTCCCACAGACCTCTGACCCCCTTCCAATGCCGAGGTACCAGTCTGTGCAGGGACCCCTGGAACCGCTGCTGTTGATATACTAGGAGCAGGGCCAGCCTCCTGCCTCCTGTAAGAGGCCACTCCACCAGACTCATGATGCCTCTCTTCTTGTCTGACGACTGAGGCAGCCAGCTGCTGTTCATATCCATGCAATGGAACTTGCGCTGTTCTCCCTCCCTGACCCTCATGGCGCTGACCAATGGCTCCATGCACTGCATCTGGCAGCGCACTGCTGTCCGGGCCAGTCGACTGCCGCCCACGACGATTCCGATGCTGAGAGACCGCCAGGTATGGCCCCCATCTCCTCAATACCCGCTGTGTCCTGTGTTGAGCAGGCCCAGTCCCCGTGCCTTTGCCCGCCGTTCCCAATCCCAGCCTCCTTCATGGTGCTGCTCTCGATGAAGGGGAGGCCAACTCCTCGCCTTGCTGTAGGCCCTGCCGCTCTGATGGATTCCTTCCGGCAGTGCGACACGAGGCCACCGGCCTAAGGCCTGCATCGCTTACCGGATGGGTCCCCGTAGGGGCTCCTATTTCAGCGCCAGACTCGGGGGTGACGTCGGGGCTTAAGCGCGCCGGAGGCCTGGACCTCCGCAGCCGGCGCCCTTCAAGAGGAGCCTGGGAAGCTCCGGCCACCAACCCCTGTAGCAGGGTGTTTATTGATGCCTGCAGCCACTCTGCGCCCTGCTTCCCTGCGGCATCCTGCAAGCGTTGCAGCAGAGCCTCGACCTCCATCCCAGAAGTACCTCACAGCTTCTTGCTATACCGTGTGGGTACTCAAAATGGTTGCCCTAACGAGATGTATGCCCCCCCACCTCTAACCCCCATCATCACCCCCTCCTCCTTCCATGACCTAATCAACACTCCTCCCATCGTGCCATTAACCAAATCCCTGTCCTTGTCAGCTCCCTATCTTCCCACATTACCAGGGGCCCAGTACGGCCTTTCTAACTTTGTCACGTTTTGGTGCCAGTTACATGTAGAGGGGATGAGAAATTTCCTCCATAATTATTATCTTGCGTCCTTGTTGGTCATTGCCTGATATGTCTCCTTGATAGGAATTACCAAAAGAGTGACAACCCTATAAATTAAGTTTGGAACCTGTAGCTGAGACATATGTGGGTGGTGGATTATGTAGCAAGGTTCATGCAATTCATAAACATGTTGCGTTTGGCTTTTAAGTCCACATTGATATCTTGTTCGTGACATCTTGTGGGGATCCCTAGAATGGTGGTTGGGAACTGATGAGCAATGTCTTCCGAAGTGGGGGATTCTTTTTCGAGATCTCTGGGGCTTATTGATTCAAAGGAAAGGCATTTTATTTTGTTTAACACTTTGTGTACCTTTCAGAATGCCCCATTTAGTTTTATATGTCACACTTCATGTTCATTGCAAAATTGGCTGCACCTCTACAAAATAAAATTATGTCTAAGGCTGCCGTCACACTAGCAGTATTTGGTCAGTATTTTACATCAGTATTTGTAAGCCAAAACCAGGAGTGGGTGATAAATACAGAAGTGGTGCATATGTTTCTATTATACTTTTCCTCTAATTGTTCCACTCCTGGTTTTGGCTTACAGATACTGATGGAATACTGACCAAATACTGCTAGTGTGACGGGAGCCTAAAGGTACCTTCACACGAAGCGACGCTGCAGCGATAGCGACAACGATGTCGATCGCTGCAGCGTCGCTGTTTGGTCGCTGGAGAGCTGTCACACAGACCGCTCTCCAGCGATCAACTATGCCGAGGTCCCCTGGTAACCAGGGTAAACATCGGGTAACTAAGCGCAGGGCCGCGCTTAGTAACCCGATGTTTACCCTGGTTACCAGCGTAAAATCTAAAAAAAACAAACAGCACATACTTACATTCACGTCCCCCTGCGTCCACTTCCTGACTGACTGAGCGCCGTACAGTGAGAGCAGAGCGGTGACGTCACCGCTGTGCTGCTTTCACTTTCACTTTGCGGCGCTGAGTCAGAGGAGGAAGCAGACTGCAGGGGACGCAATGTGAGTATGTGCTGTTTGTTTTTTTTACATTTTACGCTAGTAACCAGGGTAAACATCGGGTAACTAAGCGCGGCCCTGCGCTTAGTAACCCGATGTTTACCCTGGTTACCAGTGTAAAATATCGCTGGTATCGTTGCTTTTGCTTTCAAACACAACGATACACAGCGATCGGACGACCAAATAAAGTTCTGGACTTTATTCAGCGACCAGCGACATCACAGCAGGATCCTGATCGCTGCTGCGTGTCAAACGAAACGATATCGCTAGCGAGGACGCTGCAACGTCACGGATTGCTAGCGATATCGTTATAATGTCGTTTCGTGTGAAGGTACCTTAACAGTCGTTTCGGCAGGCAAGGACCATGCTAAACGAAAGTCAGACATTTAAACCTGATCTATTTTAATAAGTTCAAATATACCGTAGTTTTTTTCCTTTCAATCTGCCGTCCTGCATTCTTGGATCCTATTTTCAGAAACTCCATACCATTTTCCATTCCTCAGATACCAAGCTTATAAAAACAGAACTCCAGGGACATGTATAGCAGACACCATGAGTGTTGCTGTCTAAACAGCCTTGTTGTCTCAGACATTTTATTAGAAAAAAATCGCTAAGTACCCTGATAGTTCCCGGGCATGCTAAGAATAACTTCTGGTTACATAGGTTTCCAAACACCTGAGAAAGGTAATGTAAGGTTACATCAAACTCATCACGTGATGAACAGTCTGTTTTGTTGAAGTCCTAAAGTGCACTTAAGGAGAGAAATTTAAAGGGCTTGTCTTAGTATTCATGACAAATGGCAGTAAAATTATGTAGCAGAGGGACACTTTGCCTCCTGTGGGCCATTGCTTATTATTCGTGGAACACGTAGAGCCAGGAACAGAGTGGTACAATGATTTGCTAGTAGATGGACAAAAAATTTGTGGTGCCATAGGCCCTATTTTGACGTGATGCAAAATGTCAACAGACCACCTACCTCCAATATACACTTCACCCCCCATGTGAACATCACTTAACCTGTCCTGTGCCCAAGTAGTCACATGATCATGCTTATTTGTTCAGTGCAGTGCTCAAAGCAGTGCCTCCACCTCTACTAGTAAATATACCATTGCCCATTCCCCACAGCAAATCTTCCCCTTTTCCCCTAGGGATCATCAGAGGTCATAGAAATGCCTTGACACTTGCCACTTCTCCCTGTATGGCTGCACTGCTTACCTGAATTATCACAGCAGAGCACCTCGCACTATTAATTCTTCTCCAACACACTCACACACAGCACCCTCTTTGAGAGAGATGGCATATGTGCATGGCCTCTTTTAAGTTTCTGATGAATCTGTACAGACCGTAGCCACAGTTTTCTATTCTGAACTACCCGTGTTGTTATTGCCATTGTAGCTCATTCACTTCAAGGCTTAAAAATATTATTTGCATTCAGTCATGCTGATCACTGTGGGAATGCAGAATCATCTAAAGAGGACAATCACCAATTTTGTCATATTGATTTGGACGCACAATTAAATAGGCACTGAAGCTTTTTTATTTATTTTACTTTTTTATTTCGCCTCTCCATTGCAGAGATATTAGCAATGAAAGTATTCAGCAATACAGCAAACAGTTATTTTTTTTAAGTCCAAGTGGGCATTGCCAGAGAGATTTCACTGTGGGTGTGTACTTCTTTCTCTTTCTGACAATGGCCAATCATAAGCAAGCAATAACACACTGGATAAAGAGGTTCACATCCACACAGTATCTTAGTATAACATGCTCAGTGTGACACGTGCTGTAACACGGCAGACCTGAGTGTGATTAATTAAGAGAAAGCCCTCTTATCTCTGGTAGTCAGCATGGAGGGAGAGGCAGTACTGCAGAAGTCATTACAAACACTTCTACTAGTTCTCCTCTCAAATTCAAATGAGCTTTGGCAGGGCCGAACACACAGTAGCATTGCCAAAGCAAGTTTAGTGCTGCCAACTCTGCTCTACTGACTTTTCCCCATATACTGACTGCTGCAGATGACAGCTGTTAATCACACTCAGGTCTGCTATGCTCTAGCACATGTAATAGTGAGTAATAATTCTGTAGTGAGGAAAGCAGACTGTGCCATTATGTCTCATACACAGCAGAGTCTGTTCTAAGCTATAGTGAGGGCATGTTCTTTTTAGGCTACGTTCACATTTGCGTTGTGCGCCGCAGCGTCGGCGCCGCAGCGCACAACGCAAACAAAAACGCAGCAAAACGCATGCACAACGCTGCGTTTTGCGCCGCATGCGTCTTTTTTTCATTGAATTTGGACGCAGCAAAAATGCAACTTGCTGCGTCCTCTGCGCCCCGACGCGGGCGCCGCAGCGACGCATGCGGCGCAAAACGCAAGTGCGCCGCATGTCCATGCGCCCCCATGTTAAATATAGGGGCGCATGACGCATGCGGCGCCGCTGCGGCGCCCGACGCTGCGGCGCTGGCCGCAAATGTGAACGTAGCCTTACCCTTGTATGTGTATGCATGCTTTTTTTTGGCAGAGCTGGCAACACTATAAGAGAGAGATGAGTGTTTGTGATGAGATTAAGCTCTGCAACACTGCCTCTCCCCCTCACACTGTCAGAAATAAGAACTGAAAGCTGTCAATTAAGCACACTCAGGTCTGCTGTGCTCTAATTAAGCATACTCAGGTCTGCTGTGCGCTAGCACTTCATCACTCTGCAGCAAGGAAAGCAGACAGTTTGTCAAAACTTATCTCACACTGAGCCTGTTTTAAGCTATTGTTGGGGTGTGTTCTTCTTTCACCAGTGTGTTGCTGCCTGATTTTGACTGGTCAGCTCCAAAAAAGGAAGAAGTACACGCCCCAGCGAAATCTCTCTGGCAAAATAAAATCTCACAACCACTATATAAATACAGACCCTTCAATCTACCTTCAACCTACCCTCAGATCCTCCAATATAATAGACCCCAGACCAGACTCCCTCCTACTATAGACCTTAGACCAGATTAGTCAATACCAAATGTACAGATACTCAGCCTATCACATTCCAGCAGTTTTCCCGGATGCCGCCATGGACAATATAATGATACTATGGCTAGTGTCAGAACATTGTCTGTGGCCATATCAGGAATGAAGAAACTGCTAGAACCGGGAGAGTTGCGTATATTTTAGACATCATGTGGCGACTGGTTAGATTCTTATACGGTTAAAGAGGTTGCTCAACACTGCAAAAATGTTATTCCTTGGCATGGATATTGTCAAAATAACAGGAGCAAACTCACCTTCCATCACACCCATGGATCCAGTGCAGGCCAGTCCTGCGGTCTGCACTAGCTCCGGAAGTAATGTCTGTGCCATCCAGATGCCAAAGGACTGCTGAAACCTGTGATTGACTGCAGTGGTGAAGTGACTAGAAGAGAACGTCATTGGATGTTTCTTGGATGACCTGCTCGTCTAGCCACCCCTGGTTATCTGCGGTCTGCGAATGGATAGTAAGTGGCAATACATTAGCCTCTGCTAACAATACAGTCACAAAGCACAGGATGCTGTAAACGATTTAGTGAAGTTTTGGACTTGTGCTGCTTATATTATCTGGTTTAGGAACGATAGAGAAACCTGATCAGTGCCCAACTCTTATTGGATTATACTGCTCTCTCCTGGACAGGCAGCTGCTACTGTGCTGATGTATCACAATGGCCAAGATGCAGATTGCTGCGGATGGAAGTGAAGCACACGATCCTGTGCAATTTCCCTGGAAAGAGAATTCTGCATGTCACTCAAGACACATTGAGGAAAGAATATCAAAACTAGTGTAATGGAAAAGCAAATAAGTGGCCCATAGCAACTACTCTATTAACTATTTTTGAAAGAACCACTGAAAAATCAAAACTAAACTGTTTAATTGAACATCAACATCTCCACTCTTCATTTGCACAAGTTCTTATTCTCCTCCAGTGTTTCTTACAGAACAGAGTTGCTAGATTCACATTAAGGACTCATGCAGACGACCGTATTTTCGGTCCGAGTATGATCCTACAAAATATCGGATCGCACTCTGACCAGTTTTAATCTATGGGGCCTTGTACATGTACATGTCCGAGGAAAAAATGGCAGTATGATTTGCATCCGATATTTGGATCGCACTCTGCCATGTAAGACACTGAGCCCATGGGAAAAATTGGATTGCACTCGGATGACATCTAAGTGCAGTCTGATTTTCACGGACTGACAGAAGGGAGCACCGGCTACAGGGAGAAAATGACATTTTATTCTCCCTACAACAGCTCACTTCCAGTGATTGGCACTTTGAGTGACACTGTGCTGTGCAGAGTGTGCGTGCTTGTGTGTGTGCATGTGTGTGTGTGTCAGGGCCGGACTGGGACTAAAATTCAGCCCTGGTACTTGAAGTTACACAGGCCCACTTGTCGCATGGTGACTGTATAATATCTTTGTACACTTGTAGGTTACAAGAAGTGAGGGGAGTGTAACACGACTGTATAACATATAATCACAGCTGTATCCAGCATTACAGCTCGGTCCTATTTATTGCTTTCAGTTGCAGTAGATAATGAAGGGATTGAGACGACCAAAGGCTATGGAACCTCATTCTGATGCTCCATATACTTTGCCTACAGCCACTTTTGTTTCCGCTGCACAGAACGAGACCCAGTGACTCTGAAGAGCGGTGACATCAGTAACGTCACTGCTCTTCAGATATTCCGGGTCTTGCGCTGAGGTCGGCAACTGTGAAGAGCAGTATTGTTACTAATGTCACCGCTCTTCAGAGTCGCTGGGTCTCGCAAGGTCTGGGCTAGTAGTGGGGGTGTCTGATAGACACCTCTCCATTACTTACATCAGGGATTCATAGCAGCTGACATTACGCAGCTGACATCAACCCTAAAAATCATTACACATACCTGAATTAAATGCTCTGGTGGCTGGAAAAAGTAGTAGAGTTAGCGCTATTCCCAGGCGCCGGGTGCTAACTACAACTGTCATCATCCTTGCCTGGTCTCCCTGCGAAGCATTTCTGTTGTATTTACATGCACTGATCTCAGGCCACTAAACGAGTGTGACAATAGTGAAGTCGTTCGCTTGTTTCCCGGCCTCTTTACACCAACTGAGAAAGAATGAAGGGAACAGAACAATCACAATTAGATCAATCTGTCCCCATACAGTATCATGTTATCAGCAGCACATCTACAGTTTACACCGGCGATGTGCTGCTGAGATCAAGGATTTCTGTTCCCACATAAACAGTCCAATCACTCGATGAATAGGCAGCATTTTGCTTGTTTAGTATAATACACCCCATAGTCCTCCATATATTATAATGTGCACCTCAGTCCTCCATATAGTATAATACACTCCTCAGTTCTCCATATAGTATAATACACTCCTCAGTCCTCCATATAGTATAATACACTCCTCAGCCCTCCATATAATATAATACACTCCTCAGTCCTCCATATATTACAATACACTCCTCATAGTCCTCCATATATTAAAATACACTGCAATTCCTCCATATAGTATAATACACTCCTCAGTCCTCCATATAGTATAATACACTCCTCAGTCCTCCATATAGTATTATACACTCCACATAGTCCTCCATATAGTATAATACACTCCTCATAGTCCTCCATATATTAAAATACACTGCAATTCCTCCATATAGTATAATACACTCCTCAGTCCTCCAAATAGTATAATACATTCCTCAGTCCTCCAAATAGTATAATACATTCCTCATAGTGCTCCATATAGTATAATGCCCCGCCATTGTCATCCATGTAGTACAATTCACTTCCCATAGTATAATGCACCCCATAGTTCTTCATATAGTATAATGTATTCCCCATAGTCCTCGATACAGTATAATGCAGCCCATATATAGTATAATGATGCCACCCCAGAGTATAATGCAGCCACCCCACAGAATATATTGTTGCCCCCTGAGTATAATGTAACCCCCAGAGAATATAATGCAGCCCCCTCATATAGTATAATGCAGCCTCTGCATATATAATATATGGTAGCCACCTCATAGAGCATAATGCAGCCCCCCATAGAATATAATGTAGCCCCTCCATAGAATATAATACAGCACCCCATAGAATGTAATACAGCCCTCCCCCATAGAATGTAATGCAGCCAGCACCCATAGAATGTAATGCAGCCAGCCCCCATAGAATGTAATGCAGCACAGCCCCCACAGAATGTAATGCAGCACAACCCCCATAGAATGTAATGCATCACAGCCCCCATAGAATGTAATGCAGCACAGCCCCCATAGAATGTAATGCTGCACAGCCCCCATAGAATGTAATGCAGCACAGCCCCATAGAATGTAATGCAGCACATCCCCCATAGAATGTAATGCTGCACAGCCCCCATAGAATGTAATGCAGCCAGCCCCCATAGAATGTAATGCTGCACAGCCCCCATAGAATGTAATGCAGCACAGCCCAATAGAATGTAATGCAGCACATCCCCCACAGAATGTAATGCTGCACAGCCCCCATAGAATGTAATGCAGCCAGCCCCCATAGAATGTAATGCTGCACAGCCCCCATAGAATGTAATGCAGCACAGCCCAATAGAATGTAATGCAGCACATCCCCCACAGAATGTAATGCTGCACAGCCCCCATAGAATGTAATGCAGCCAGCCCCCATAGAATGTAATGCAGCCCCCCCAATAGCCCCACAATACAGTTATCACTCAGTGATATATTTAAAAAAAAAACAACTCACCACTCCTCGTGCCCAGCGCTGCTCCTGGCTCCGGTCTCAGCAGCTGCAGTATGCCCGGTCACACAGCAGGTGCGCAATGATATGACGTCATCGCGCACCCGCAGTGTCAGCGCCAGGCAGAGCGGGGAATGATGGGAGAGGGAGCGTCAGCAGACGCTCTCTCCTCCATCATTGCATTCAACTGTACCGGTGTCATAGATGCCGGTATAGTTGAACGCGGCGGCGCTGGCGGGGGGGCATTTGCCAGAACTGCCCAATGGCCAGTCCGGCCCTGGTGTGTGTGCAGACCTGGCTGTCAGACAAGGTGCAGGTGGAGTGATCACAGCACTGTGCAGTGAGTGGTGACTGTAACCGCTCCCTGCACTACTCATTTCCGCGATAACTGGAAATGAGTGGTGGCAGGGAGAATAAAACTTTATTTTCAACCCCGCCGCTGCTCCCATAAGCCGATTACACAGGGCTACACAGGGTTAAACACTATTTACTTGTATATTACATCTATATCTGCAAGTAAACAGCTTTTCCGGATGTGACAGATTCTGTTCAGTAAAATGCAAAAAATTTCATTTTTTGGAATATATATTTCCCAACATAAGGAAATGAAAAAAAAAATGTGTGTAAAACATTTCCCCATATACTGTATAAGCCATCTACTACACTGTACAGAAATGAATGCACGTATTATTGACCTGCATGTGCACAATAATCAATATGTCTCTATGTCTTCCTACAGAATAAAAGTGCGACTGTTGTACTAAAGTGTGGCGGTGATTTAGAAAGAGACGTGTGTCTTTTTGTATTAGATCCTTGTGTTGCCAGGAGGCCAGAAATTCAGATGTTAATAAAATAAATGCTATGCAGAGGTTCCAGGGGAGCACAAAACATGACTTGTTCAGAAAGAGAGAGAAACACTGAGCTTCTTATTCCGTGCGGTTTATAAATGTAACCCAAGATTTTTCCTTCTGCTTTTTCAAATCAACAAGGTTTGTGTGTAATTTCCCCCAGCCCCCTCCTCTGTACAGATATGTAGATTATATACAGAGAAGGATGTGTGTGTGTGAGTGTGTGCGTATAATATATATATATATATATATATATATATATATATATATATATATATATATACACACATACACATACATACATATATATATATATATATATATATATATATTGCTCGCTGAAGCAGCAGAAAGCCGAGCTTTGTTACGGCTGCCAACAGGGGGTGACATGACTTGGAAAATATTATTCAAGCAATTTTGCAAATTACCATTCACTTTGTTTAATGAGGGCACTGTTTCTTTAACCAGGCCATGCCCCTTTGACAGATGTGGGTGTGATAAGAGCTGGCCACCCCCCTCTTGTGATTCCTGTATGGAGAGGTGCCTAGCATGGTTAGTGTCAGCAGTAGCCACAGCTCCCAGTAACAGCTGGGACACCCTCCCCTGCATGCAGGCTGGGCAGGCGCTGTCTGCAAGCCCTCTCCTCCTTAACCTGGCTGGGTGCCCTCTGTGCATTGAGGCTCTGCGCTGACATTGGTGCCTTTGCCCTCTCCCATGTATTTATTTCCATACCCGCTGCGTGTGAATGCTGCTGTCTGGAGCTGTCACCGGCACTCTCCAGCCTGGCTTTGTTTCCCAACATTTCACATTGGAGAAGAAAAAGCTGCACTTGTGCTCAATGTCTCACTGAAGACCTCCAGCTCCTGGAATCCTGGAATAGACACCCTAACTGCAGCTGAAGAGAAGCCGGTAGTGCTGCCAGCTAAAGACTGTGCCAACCTGACTGGCAGACAGTGGACACACTAAAGGGCAAGGCAGAAGTGCCATGAGTTGCTGCGGAGAGCATGCTGTGTTCCTATGGATTGTAACGGGAGGCTATGTCTGGATCCTGATGTGATTCCTCAGCATTCCCAAATGATTACCTTCTGTGCGGCAAGTACTTCCCATCACTCCTGGAAATATTGTACCAGAACGGGCTAATTTGTGTCCTGCGTGACCCAGCTGGAAGGCAAGAAAGCTGATCCCACCAGCCATTCTGTTGGAATGCATTGTGCCCTGCTCCTAACAGACAGCTGGATATAAAGTCGTGTGTCTATATCCGCTG
Source organism: Ranitomeya variabilis (assembly GCF_051348905.1). Lineage (NCBI taxonomy): Eukaryota > Metazoa > Chordata > Amphibia > Anura > Dendrobatidae > Ranitomeya > Ranitomeya variabilis. Next base: position 111,803,217 of record NC_135234.1, read on the forward strand.
CACCCCTCCTCTTGTCCTCACAGTTGTTGTCTTGTGCTCTGTGCAGGAGTGTGGCTAGCCCTGAGGATGTCCCGCTGGCTCTTAACCCTTCCGTTCCTATGGCAGACACTGGCGATGGCTCTCACCTTGGAGATGGTCTTATATGATGGGGAACGGGGAAGAGAAGTTAAATGTGAGCCTATTCAAATTCCTATGTGTCAGGGCATTGGCTACAACATGACTAGGATGCCCAACTACGTTGGCCATGAGTCTCAGGCTGAAGCTGCGGTGAAACTTTTGGAGTTTGCCCCCCTTGTGGAGTATGGCTGTCACATACATCTTCGCTTTTTTCTCTGCTCTCTTTACGCTCCAATGTGCACTGAGCAGGTGTCCACTTCAATTCCTGCCTGTAAGCCTATGTGTGAAATTGCACGTCAGAAGTGTTCCCCAATAATGGAGCGCTTTAATTTTGGATGGCCAGAGTCTTTGGACTGTGACCGCCTGCCCAGTAAAAATGACCCAAATGCACTGTGCATGGAAGCTCCTGAGAATGCAACTAATGGAGATCCTCAAACCAATGGTCACGGCATACTTCCTATAGCCCCACGGCCTCCACGTCCATCCGGCGCTGGGATCGGTATACCCATTCGTTGCCCCAATCCGGACAAATTTCTGTATGTGGAAAGGAGTGGAGTGTGTGCCCCAAGATGCTCCCCTGGTGTGGATGTCTACTGGTCTTCAAGTGATAAGGACTTTGCCCTGGTATGGATGGCAGCTTGGTCTGGCCTTTGCTTTATTTCCACAGCCTTTACTGTACTGACATTTTTATTGCATCCTCAGCGCTTCCAGTACCCAGAGAGGCCAATAATCTTCCTCAGTATGTGTTACAATGTCTACTCTACAGCTTTTCTCATCCGTGCTGCTGCTGGGGCCCCGAGTATTGCATGTGACCGTGAAGGTGGCGCCCCCTATCTGATCAGAGAGGGTCTGGAAAGCAGTGGGTGCACACTTGTGTTCCTCATACTATACTATTTTGGCATGGCCAGCTCACTGTGGTGGGTTGTTTTAACCCTCACTTGGTTCCTAGCAGCAAGTAAAAAGTGGGGTCATGAGGCCATTGAATCCCATGGTAGTTACTTTCACCTAGCTGCTTGGGGAATTCCAGCTATAAAGACTATCATTATACTCACAATGCGGAAAGTTGGTGGAGATGAGCTAACCGGACTATGCTATGTTGGTGGCTCCGATGCCAGTGCCCTAACGGGATTCGTTCTTGTGCCTCTTTCATGCTATTTGGTGACAGGCACATCATTTCTGTTGACTGGTTTTGTTGCACTCTTCCACATCAGGCGCGTCATGAAAACTGGGGGAACCAACACAGAGAAACTGGAGAAACTGATGGTAAAAATTGGAGTCTTCTCCATCCTTTATACAGTCCCAGCTACCTGCATCATTGTGTGTTGTTTCTATGAACGTCTTAATTTGGCTCACTGGGAAGCCCGGGCACGGGAAGAACCCTGCAGGACAGCTTCTGGAAGTGGCAGGCCAGACTGTAGTTTGCCTGGGTCAATACCCAGTGTAGCAGTCTTCATGCTTAAGATATTCATGTCACTAGCTGTGGGTATAACTAGTGGTGTGTGGGTATGGAGTTCAAAGACATTACAGGCCTGGCAAGGAATTCTGTGCCAGCGTCGACTTGGGGTGGTGGGAACCAGGACTCGAGGGAAGCCTCAAACTGGAGGAGGCATTGCTTGTAGTTTAGCGAGCTGCCCTTACAAGCCTCCACCACTTACTCTTCAGGTTGCTAAAACAGACCTCTTTATGGACTGCCCTACACATGTGTGAACCTCAAGATTCAAGGGGAGATGGGGGTCTAATATAAATATGTCATAGAGAAATGTATTTACATCTGCAGGAGGTATGTTTAACCATGGGAGAAAAAAATGTATGTGACTTTAATCAGCTCTTGATACAGGAGTTTTTTTAAGTGTGGCCAAGAAAAAAGAATTACGTGAGGCCACCTCACCTACAAATTTCTAAGCAGAGGCATAATATATTTTGGTGACACATTTAGTGAAATAGGTCGTGATCCAGCCAAACAGACATTACAGAGGTGCTCTGTATCAAAGACTTCTTTTGGCTGCTTTTTGCGAACACTGAGCCTTTTAGCAGCTGTTTTGAGAGCTAAACCCCCCTCCCTGCAAGCACAGAAGCAGAAATTACACAGAACGGTGCCTATAGGACTTATCCAATCCAACGCGCCATCTCCAGGGGCAGCTCGATCCATCTGGGCTAATGTCACATTCTGTATCATTGTTTGTCGTAAAGGTCACCAACATCCATGTCTTACTGAGAATAACCCACATTGGTGTTTCTCTCAGTCTGAGGTAAATGTGCTCCGTCTGCCTGCTCCAGGACAGAGTTTGCCAGATTTGTGTCTCAGATGAAGGTACAGAGTTGTGTTCTGCAGTTTCCAAAATTTCTAAAAAATATAAGGGAATTGTTATTAAGATGAATTAGCAGTGCAATACAATGACTGGTTGGCTATTTGTCATCCTGGGTGGTGAAATCCATCAGGTCAATGTTCAGTACAGTTCACCCATGTTTACTGACCTATCCCACATAACGGTTGATGGCTGCAATACTGTTTAACCAGAACGCTGGCATACGTGCAAACTATTGCTAAGTTCCAAGAATTCTGACTTGTCCCTGTTTCTGAATTCACCCAGTGAACAGTATAAATACGTTTTGTAAGTGAAGGCACTTGTCCCAGTCTTTTTATATTCCCTTTTTGTATTATTATTAATATTATTTTATTCCAAAGAGTATTAAAAATACTATAAATTAAAACTTGGCAAAAAAAACAAGATAAGTATTTTTGCACAGATGCCAAAAAGTCTTTTGTGTGCTAGGTAAATATTTTCTCCAGCAAAGTGACCCTAAGAGTTCTAAGTAATAAGATATTCTTATTTGTGTGAGGAGATTGTACAGAATAAAGTCCTTCTGTTATTAGTATAGTAAGTAGTTTATAGAAAGTTTCTGCAACCAAGCCCACTTTTCACACTTTGGAAAAACATTGTTCTACTGCCAAGATTGGGGGTTGTCTAAAGTTAGAAAATAAATGATTCTCTTCCTAAAACAGTGCCGCTCTTGTCTATGGGCTGTGACCGGTATTGCACCTCAGCCCTCTTCACCTAAATGCAATGCAAGAAACAGACCAATGACAAGTGTGGTGATGTTTTGGGGGAAAAATAAGAACGTTTTGTCTGCTTGTCTCCTATTACACTCCTTAGGTTGATTTCACATATTTATTTTTTTATTTACTTTTTTAAACTTTTTTTTTTTAAATACCATTACAGTTTTAATGTAGTTTTTTGAGCTAAAGCCAAAATCTTCTGAATAATTTATGAAAGACTGCATCAAAAATGAAAATGGCATTTTTTTCAAATGTGAAATGATCCTTAAAGGAGTTTTCCCCCCACTCCATTCACTTCTATGGACCTATGGGAGTGGTATTGGGCATGTGTGACCACCGCTCCAATAGACAGTGTATGAAGTGGTGGTCATGCATTTGCACTACCGCTACATAGACACGGGGGCTTTGGAAACCTCCTACTCCGAATCAGTGGAGATTTCAGTGACCATACCTTTATTCCTACCTGCAGAATAGGTGGTAAATGTGTGTAATGCAGGTATCAGGAATTCTAAAATAAATGAATAATAATATGAGATGTATTAGCTCAAGTCCATAACCCTCCATTTACACAGCCAGTCTATATTATAACTGTGTTGTATATTGCAGAGATAAAGAAATTATATGCCTAACATTACAAAAGATACTGCGGGAGAGTCAGTACAGAGCTCAGACATATGCAAAAAAAAGCGCTTTTATGCTTCATTATGAGCTCTCGCTTCTTTGACATACAGATGTCCTCCGCAGCCTTTCATTATAGATCTTTTATTTCATCCAACTCTCTAAAGTGCAAAGTGAAAAATGACTGGCAGGTAAATGAATCATGTATTTCTATGGGGTGTAGTGATTGAAGTGAAGTTCTTTAGATCATTTGCAAGAAAACAAAATTTCAAAGTTTGAGTTGTTACAAAGATCATTTTATGATGGAAGAGATTGAATAATGGTGGGGAACATGTTCAGGGGTGCGCCAGTCAGATGTTACATTGTAGCACTCGCCATGTAATGTCCATCTGATGCTTCTGCTGGGAAATATAGTCCACTGCCCCTCAAACATTTGATAAATTAGTCAATATGTATATATATATATATATATATATATATATATATATATATATATATACACCCCCTGAAACTATTCAATAACATTACATAATTATCCATTTGTGCATGCCTTGGTCCATGTACTATTAGTAATATGGTTTTAAACACTCAATGTTTGCGGTTGCACAAAAGCAGAAAGTCGTCACTTTCACTATGACTTTTTCAGCTCTGCTACATTTGCAAGCACAATTTCCATTGTTTATTTTACCTAAGACTGCATGCAACCCAAATTCATTTACTTTACTCAGAGATTTTTAAAAGAATATTTTTAAAGAATAGTTTAATAACAATTTCAACTCTTCTACATCTGTATATCTGATGAGAAATTTAGATAAACAAGAAAACATTAAAAAGAGGAATATATTCTATTTATGTTGCTTTAGAATTATAAAAGCAGTGATATACTACCAAAATGGTGCTAGGGGTTGGCTGTGGCAAAATGTGTCCTTCATGTTTCTATTGAACATTAACGCTTTTCAATATTGGGGTATCAAAGAGGAAATCACGCAGAAAGAGAATCTGTCGCCAGGTTTTTGCCACTTCAAGGGGTTGTCCAGTGTAAAATGAAAAGTCTGCAGTCACTCTGTGTGAATCCCTCCGGCACACGCACCATGCAGAACGCGTCTAGTGGCTGTGGCCGCGGTCAATACACTTGTATTGGTGAGGCTGTACACACTAGACGGGCTCTGCCCGGGAACATGCATATCGCATTCCTGTCCGCTGGTCACAGAACGGCGAATCTTCTGTCTTGACTTGTAATTTTAGACCAGACAACCCCTTTAATTTCAGAGCAGCATAATATGATTTTATCAAAACTGCAGCAAGCAGCCTAGTAAGTGACACATCATTGGAAACAGGGTCTCTGCTGCTTACATTATGCTGCTCTCAAATAGTGTAGCAAAATCCTGGTGACAGATTCCCTTTAATGTAGCTTTTCACCTGAAAAATAATAATATTGTACATTTTATGTTAAAGTAGCTTATTTTTGTATGGTCTAAATGGAAAATATTATAAAACTATGCATATTTGTATTTATATTTCCTAGAATAATATGTAAGATGATTGATGTTTATTTCTTTAGGGATGCAGTATCATGCACAGCCTGTAGGTGGTGATAATGAAGACAATGAGGAAACTCGTTGGTTGTAGGGAAGTGGTTACCTCCCAAAGTGCTATTGACCTGCATATAGAGTGGTGATCTGCAGATTAATAGCGTTTCAGTCATGTTACGCTGGTTACATTTCGCCTGCGATTGATCGATTCCAGACTACGGGAAGTGCAGGGAGCAGTTACAGTCACCAGTCACTACACAGTGAACATAAGGTCATCACTTTCTGTGCCTTGATTGACAGCTTGCTCTGCAGCGTGTGCAGAGCAGACTTGTGAAGCAAGAGGCAGGGGGATGACAACGCGCTCACCATGTAATCAGTGACGACTGTAACCGCTACCTGATGACAGGAAGCAAGCGGCTGCAGGGAGAATAAAACATCATTTTCTCCCTGCAGATTATCACTAGGTCAGCAGGTAAATACTAGTGTTTTGGAGGCAACAGTTTCCCTTTAATTCTTTCAGTGGAAATAATTTAGAGGGCGATGTGGGACTTAAACTTGTGATAAACGTTAGATAGCTGATGGTTGAATGCTCTTTGGTCATTCACATGCTTTCTTGGCATGTGTTCTAAATAGGGAGAGGGTAATAAGCAGCTGCCAGACATCTGTCACCTGAGAACATTAGGATTTGACATATAAAAATTCAGTATCCTCATAAACATTAGAGGGTTCATCTGGTCCCACCAAAATTTGTGAGTTCATCTGAGTCCACCAAAATCGGCAGGTTCATCTGGTCCCACCAAAATTGATGGATTTTTCTGGTCCCACCAAAATCGGCAGGTTAATCTGGTCCCACCAAAATTGGCGAGTTCATCTGATTCTACCAAAATTGGCAGATTCTTCTGGTGTCAACAAAATCGGCATGTTCATCTGGTCCCACCAAAATTAGCGGGTTCTTCTGGTCTCACCAAAATTGGCGGGTTCATCTGGTCCCACCAAAATTAGCAGGTTCTTCTAGTCTCACCAAAATTGGCGGGTTCATCTGGTCCCACCAAAATTAGCAGGTTCTTCTAGTCTCACCAAAATTGGCGGGTTCATCTGGTCTCACCAAAGTTAGTGGGTTCTTCTGGTCCCACCAAAATCAACGGACTTATCTGGTCCCACCAAAATTGGCGGTTTATTCTGGTCCCACCAAAATTTGCAGGTTCAGTCATCATATATCTGATATGTATGGCTACTGTAAAACAGTGAGAGAATGTCCTTACAATAGTCATCAATATGTGATTGGGAATGTCTCAACTACCACGATAAGTAATGAAGGGATAAGAGCACTCTCACTCTAGCAAGGGTCTATTTCTCTTTCTTGCAATATTAGTGTAAGCTGTTATTGTTTTATTCATAGTAAATCCATTTGAAGGACTTTCATCCTAACAATTCCTAACAAAAGGAAAATTCTTGTTTAGATAACGAAGAATGAAAAGGCCTCTTCTTCATGAAGGTAATAAGTGCATTGACACAGTAGTGACATCTATAGACTGGATTTGGTACTACACTTTAGAAAATTGTGTGCATAGGATTTAATTCAAATATTTAACGAAAAAAGGGAATGCATATTTTTTGGAAAGGGCGCACAACAAATTGCGTTCTTGTTTTTTTTTTATGTACTATCCTTAACGAGTGTGCATTAATAAGTCTGTGGTGCTAAAAATCACCTTTCTGAAAACATACAATAATATAAAAACATGTTCTATGCAGAATTTCTCAGTGGGTTTAGGAGTAGGGATATTGAGTGGTGCTTTTTTGTACAGGTAGTGTGGTAAACTGCAATACCTCTACAAAGAAGCATTAGATTGGCTATTGTTAGCAACTTCTGGGCCTGGCATGATAATTAAAGGGTGAGGTGTGAAAATAGTACAAAGTAAAATGTACATGATAATAAAATGGGAGAAGATGGGGCAAAATATGATGAGAACATGGTATATACTGTAGAATATAAAGGAAAGTCTTTGTTGCCTATAGCAACTAATTACAGCGCAGCTTTCATTGTTCAAAAGCAGAATATGAAATGAAAGCTGCACTGTGATTGGTTGCTATGGGCAAGTCTTCACACATTCTTCTGAATAGAGGGTTCACTCCACAAAATGTCTTCACTGAGTGTTGGGACAGGGTCACTGAAAAGCACAAGAGGGTTCTAGTTTACATTGTAGGCGCCAGGGAGCAGCCCAAGGTCATAAATACATTTCTCTCCCATTGTCTATCAGGGAAAGGTTCACATCATGCAGCTCTCATATACAGATCTATATAAGAAAATTATAAATATATATATTTTTGGAATTGCAATATAAAATGGTACTGGTTTTCTAATGTGCTGAATATAAAAGTAATATTATGAATGGTAATTTAATGCCGTAATTTATTCTCGAACTGTCAGAGTTTTGATTTTATGATTTATTAAACAAACTTTTGTGTGGTAAAATTTTAGTTTGTTGTCTTATTTTATCTGCGGGGGGGTTCATCTAAAATTATAACACTTGTTCAGTTGTCGTGACTCATAAACTTCAAGGACTGACTCAGTGTTTTTTACTTTATTTACGGAATTTGATTTTTAATGTAAAAAAATGAGAAGAAAATTATTGACTGACCCCTAATTTTTGTGTTAATATAAACTACATACTGTATGAAAGACATAAAAGCCACTGTAGGTGACTGCAAATTTCTGAATCATCACAATTCGCACACTGTCCGGATCCTACAGGCAGCAAGAGTGGAGGGTCATGTGAGTGCAAGTAAGTGATGTGCATACTTCCTGCCACATTCCAACTAGAGGTGTCCGATCTCACTCAATTCACTTGTATTGACTGAGGCCACGCATGTCTAGTTAGCACGTGATTGCCTTTATCCAAATCACATACCTGCAGTTGCATGACCTCTTGCTCTCAACACTGGCACCAGAGGATCCTGACAGCATGCATTAATAATAATAATAATAATAATTATTATTATTATTTTATTTATATAGCGCCAACATATTCCGCAGGGCTTTACAATTATAGAGGGGACTTGTACAGACAATAGACATTACAGCATAACAGAAATCACAGTTCAAAACAGATACCAGGAGGAATGAGGGCCCTGCTCGCAAGCTTACAAACTATGAGGAAAAGGGGAGACACGAGAGGTGGATGGTAACAATTGCTTTAGTTATTTGGACCAGCCATAGTGTAAGGCTCGGGTGTTCATGTAAAGCTGCATGAACCAGTTAACAGCCTAAATATGTAACAGTACAGACACAGAGTGCTATTAACTGCATAAAGTGTTTGAGCGAATGATGCGATGAACCTGATTATGGTTTAAGTTTTCTGAATGGGCCACACAGGGATAGTTAGGTTAATGCGTTGAGGCGGTAGGTCAGTCTGAACAAATGCGTTTTTAGGGCACCCTTAAAACTGTGGGGATTGGGGATTAATTGTACTTAATTGGGTAGTGCATTCCAAAGAATTGGCAAAGCACGTGGAAAGTCTTGGCGACGGGAGTGGAAGGTTCTGATTATTGAGGATGTTAACCTCAGGTCATTAGCAGAACGGAGAGCTCGGGTAGGGTGATAGACTGAGACCAGGGAGGAGATGTAGGGTGGTGCTGAGTCATGGAGTGCTTTATGGATGAGGGTAATAGTTTTGTACTGGATTCTGGAGTGGATGGATAACCAGTGTAATGACTGGCGCAAGGTAGAGGCATCGGTGTAAAGGTTGGTGGAGGAATATGATCCTGGATGCAGCATTCAGGACAGATTGGAGAGGGGAGAGTTTGGTAAGAGGGAGGCCGATTAGTAGATAGTTACAATAGTCCAGACGAGAATGATTGAGTGAAACAGTAAGCGTTTTTGCATTGTGTTTGTTGTAAGGATTCAAAAGTCTGCAATTGCATAGAGTGACTGCTGACTTTCATCACAAACTTGGACAACCCCTTTAATCATAACATAAATAAAAATGTAGTAACACTTTACTTTTCAGACAGCACAATAATTTATTATCATAGCAATGTAACACGTAATCTTATAATTTATGGATTGTTACATGTGTTCAGGGTCAGAACCAATAACAGAGCAAGGACTACAGAAACATGCCACCTGAACTACCATCAGTAGAGAAATACATCACCAGAACCACCATCAGTACACGAATACATGAACAGAACCATCATCAGTACATGAATACATCACCAAGCTTAGTACTGCAATCAATTGTAATATCAGGTCAGCCCCATATACAATTGTATCACATGAACCTACAACTTCCAGTATGTCCCTAATAATGGTAAGGTTGACTTCCATCTTCTCTGGTCTTCAGCAGCACATCCTGACCCAGTACAATAGCAGCATCAATATAATTCTCCTTAATAAAAATATCTGCCCTATGTCATGTCCCTGAATAAATAATTGCCCTTCACTTTGCTCCCAGCACAACGTATGATGCTACACTATCCCTCTTATGGTTTATGCCCCCACACTGCCGCCTCCTTTCCATACTGGCCTCCTCTTCACACTTTACTCTCACACTGTGATGCTGTCCTGTGTCACTTCATCATACTACCCCTCCGCTGCACACTATCCTCTCACACAGCCCCCCATGCTGCCCCCTCTCTATACTGTCCCCCACACTATCCAGTCTCTATTATGTGTACCTTCACACTTTTGTCCCCACATACTGTCTTCTAACACTGTCCCTCTTATGGTTCATTTCACAACTTTGCCCTCTCCATTCTATACTGGGCCCCCTCTCCACACTGTCCTCACACTGTGACACAATCCTGTGTCATCTCATCATACTACCCCTCATCTGCATACTGTCCTTTCACACTACCCCCAGTGCTGCCCCTCTCTATACTTCCCCCACACTACCCAGTCTCTATTCTGTGTACCTGCACACTTTTGTCCCCACACACTACCCCCTAACACTGTTCCCCTCAAGTCTCTTCACACATTTCTCCCCACCCTCTTCATACTGTCTCCTCACAAATTTCCTTCTTCACTCTCCATACTGTTTCCTCATACATACGCATTCCTCACACTATTTCCGCAACCATTTCCCCCACTCCTCATACTCTTTGCTCATGTCCCATAATGTATCCTCACAGGTCCTCCTTGCTTCCCATACTACCATACTGTCTCCTCACAGGTCCCCCTCACTCCCCATACTGCCTTTCTGTCTCCTCACAGGTCCCCCTCCCCATACTGTGTCTGCACCAATCCCCCACCTCCCTCATACTGTATCTGTGGATCAATCCCCCCACTTTTCACATTGTGTCCACACCACTTTCTCATACTGTGCCCACACCAGTTCCCCCTTTGCATCTCCATGCCACTTTCCCTCCTTGCTCTTCATATTGTGTCTGTACCATTCCCCCACACACCCTTTCCTCATACAGTGTCCACACCATTCCCCCTCCAGCTTCTCATTCTGTGTCCTTAGCAATCCCACTCCTTACACTGTGTCCACACCAATTCTCCTCCCACTCCTCATACTGTATGTATTGTGACCAATCCCTTCCTCTCTCCTCATACTGTGTCTGTACCAATACTCCCTGCTCCATATTTTGTGTCTGCACAATCCTCCCGCTCCTCATACTGTGTCATGCTAATCCCCCCACTCCTCAATATGTCCGCAACAAATCCCCGCTCCTTATACTGTGTCTGCACAACTCCCGCACTCCTCATACTGCATCTGCACATTCGACTGTTCTATAGTTTCAGCAAAATCACAACTGTTGTTCATCATGGTTTTTTTTGGGTCTGTCACAAGCAGTGATGTAAATTGAAGCTCCTGGACCCCGATTCAAAATCTCCACCAGGGTACTTAGCAATCACAGAGTCTTTAATATTTTTGGTGTTCTCATTTGGGCTAAAGGGACCTTTTGGTTCCCCTAAAGTCCACAGACCGGGTGCAACTGCAACCCCTGCACCAACTATAGTTACACACCTGGGCATTGGGAAATGACTGGTATTGTGACTGATGTCACTGGCCTCAAAAGTGTTCTGATAGGAAACTATGGAACCTGTTTTTTTTTATAATTTTCGCTCAGATATTTAGTACTACACCATAAAAAATCATGACAATTATGACAGAAGGAAATACAGTGCCTTGCGAAAGTATTCGGCCCCCTGGAACTTTTCAACCTTTTCCCACATATCATGCTTCAAACATAAATATACCAAATGTAAATTTTTGGTGAAGAATCAACAACAAGTGGAACACAGTTGTGAAGTTAAACGATATTTATTGGTTATTTTAAATTTTTGTGGAAATTTAATAACTGAAAAGTGGGGCGTGCAATATTATTCGTCCCCTTTAACTTAATACTTTGTTGCTCCACCTTTTGCTGCGATTACAGCTGTAAGTCGCTTGGGGTATGTCTCTATCAGTTTTGTACATCGAGAGACTGAAATTCTTGCCCATTCTTCCTTGGCAAACAGCTTGAGCTCAGTGAGGTTTGATGGAGATCGTTTGTGAACAGCAGTTTTCAGCTCTTTCCACAGATTCTCGATTGGATTGAGGTCTGGACTTTGACTTGGCCATTCTAACACCTGGATATGTTTATTTTTGAACCATTCCATTGTAGATTTTGCTTTATGTTTGGGATCATTGGCTTGTTGGAAGACAAATCTCCGTCCCAGTCTCAGGTCTTTTGCAGAATCCAACAGGTTTTCTTCAAGAATGGTCCTGTATTTGGCTCCATCCAGCTTCCCATCAATTTTAACCATCTTCCCTGTCCCTGCTGAAGAAAAGCAGGACCAAACCATGATGCTGCCACCACCATATTTGACAGAGGGCAGTGGCGTAACTAGAAAGTTATGGGCCCCGATGCAAACTTTCAAATGGGGCCCCCCCCAACCATGCACAAATATTTCCACCCAAATTCAGATTTTCCCTATTCATTTTGCACACTATAGCTTTATTGCAAAGTTGTATAGTGTGATCTCAGTGGCGTAACTATCCGGTGCTTCATCCTGGTATATATCTGTCCCCCGTACTGCCATTGTTATGTAATTTATAAAAGAAAATAAACCATTATACTCATCAGGGGCTTACATAGAAGTCATGGGGATCCATATAAGAATTATAATGCACCCCCATAGTACTCCTTATAATATAATGCACCCCCATAGTCCTCTATATACTGCACAGTTCATAGTCATCCATATAGTATAATACACTCTCCATAGTCATCCATATAGTATAATACACTCCTCATAGTCCTCCATATATTAAAATACACTCCTCATAGTGCTCCATATAGTGTAATACACTGCTCAGTCCTCCATATAGTATAATACACTCCTCAGTCCTCCATATAGTATAATACACTGCTCATAGTGCTCTATATAGTATAATGCACCCCTCATAGTCCTCCATATAGTATACACTCCTCAGTCCTCCATATAGTATTATACACTCCTCATAGTCCTCCATATATTAAAATACACTGCTCAGTCCTCTATATAGTATAATACACTCCTCATAGTGCTCCATATAGTATAATGCACGGCCATCGTCATCCATGTCGTACAATTCACTTCTCATAGTATAATGCACCCCATAGTTCTTCATATAGTATAATGTATTCCCCATAGTCCTCAATACAGTATAATGCAGCCCACATATAGTATAATGCAGCCACCCCACAGAGTATAATGCAGCCACCCCACAAAAGTATAATGCAGCCCCAACATACAATATAATGTAACCCCCATAGAATATAATGCAGCCCCCCTCATAGTAGAATGCTGCCCCTCCATACAGGTGCAGTGAGAAAGACACGGGCAAATGGTGACCATGGGGCAGGGGAGAAGGACACAAGGGGGCTAGGGGAGACAGGCACAATGGTGACACAGGGGGGCTAGGGAGCAAAGAAGACAGGCACAAGGGGACACATGCGGGCTAGGAGGTGGGAGAAGGGCACAAGGGGACTAGTGGGCAAGGGAGACTGACACAAGGGGACACAGGGACTAGTGGGCAAGGGAGACTGACACAAGGGGACACACATGGACTAGTGTGCAAGTGAGACTGACACAAGGGGACTAGTGGGCAAGGGAGACTGACACAAGGGAGCTAGCGGGCAAGGGAGACAGGCACAAGGGGACACACAGGGACCAGTGGGCAAGGGAGACTGACACAACGGAACACACAGGGACAAGGGACACAAGCACAAGGGTGACAGGCACAAGGGGACACATGGGGACTAGGAGGAAGGGGAGAAGGGCACAAGGGGGCAAGGGAGACAGGCACAAGAGGAAATAAGGGGACTCCTGGGGCAAAGAAGATAGGGACACACGGGGAGGCAGAGCTGCAAGGGGACGGGAAAACGGGGGGAGCCTTGGGAGCAAGGAAAAAGGGGGCACATGGATTATGAGGACAGGGTAGATGGGGAACACGGTGAGAAAGGGGACAGGGGAGACTTGAGAACAGGGCAGACAGGTCACACGAGAGGCTGCTAATGACAGGAGGACAAATGCAGATCTGAGGCTTAAGGGACCCTTCGGCAGCAGGAGGAGGAGGACGCAGTAACAGATTGCAGCTTTTTAGGTTTAGGCACTCAGCCACTCACTCAAGCAGCACCAGCTCCCTTCGACCAGTCTTTCCCTTTGGTGTGGCTGAAGGACCTGTGGACACGCCTCTCTCCAGTCACAAGGTTGGATCACGTGACCGCATTAAATCCATCTTCCCCAATGAAACTGGAGGACCTGCGGTGACGCCTCCCTGCTGTAATGGTTGGGTCCTTCTTCACTATTGCTGGACGGACGGGCCCCTAAGCAGTCCGGGCCCGGTCGCAGCTGCGACCGATGCGACCGCTATAGTTACGCCCCTGACAGTGGGGATGGTGTGGTCAGGGTGATGAGCTGTGTTGCCTTTACGCTAAACATATCATTTGGCATTGTAGCCAAAAAGTTTGGTTTCATCTGACCACACCTTCTTCCACATGTTTGGTGTGTCTCCCAGGTGGCTTGTTGCAAACTTTAACCCCTTAATCCCATATGACGTACTATCCCGTCAAGGTGACCTGGGACTTAATTCCTAGTGACTGGATAGTACGTCATATGCGATCGGCCGCGCTCACGGGGTTAGCGCGGCCGATCGCGGCTGGGTGTCAGCTGACTATCGCAGCTGACATCCGGCACTATGTGCCAGGAGCGGTCACGGACCGCCCCCGGCACATTAACCCCTGGCACACTGCGATCAAACATGATCGCAGTGTACCGGCGGTACAGGGAAGCATCGCGCAGGGAGGGGGCTCCCTGCATACTTCCCTGAGACGATCGGTACAAGGCGATGTACTCCCTGCAGTCCCCGGATCCAAAATGGCCACGGGGCTGCATCCGGGTACTGCAGGGAGTACTTCCGGGTCCACAGCAGGCGCTGGTAAGCCTGCAGCGCTGTCAGTCAGATCGCTGATCTGACAGAGTGCTGTGCAAACTGTCAGATCAGCGATCTGTGATGTCCCCCCTGGGACAAAGCAAAAAAGTTAAAAAAAAAAATTCAACATGTGTAAAAAAAAAAAAAAAAATCCTAAATAAAGAAAAAAAAAATTCCCATAAATACATTTCTTTATCTAAATAATAATAAAAAACAATAAAAGTACACATATTTAGTATTGCCGCGTCCGTAACGACCCAACCTATAAAACTGTCCCACTAGTTAACCCCTTCAGTGAACACCGTAAGAAAAAAAAAAAACGAGCCAAAAGACAACGCTTTATTATCATACAGCTGAACAAAAAGTGGAATAACACGTGATCAAAAAGATGGATATAAATAACCATGGTACCGCTGAAAATGTCATCTTGTCCCGCAAAAAACAAGCCACCATACAGCATCATAAGCAAAAAAATAAAAAAGTTATAGTCCTGAGAATAAAGCGATGCCAAAATAATTATTTTTTCTATAAAATAGCTTTTATCGTATAAAAGCGCCAAAACATAAAAAATAATATAAATGAGATATCTGTTATGGTTCTCAATGGCAAGAGAACATAGCCCAGCATACATAGGAACTAGCTCTTGGAAGGATGGAAACTTAAACTGACCATGAACTAAACCTGCCGCACAACTAACAGTAGCCGGGTAGCGTAGCCTGCGTTTTATCCCTAGACGCCCAGCGCCGGCCGGAGGACTAACTAATCCTGGCAGAGGAAAATATAGTCCTGGCTCACCTCTAGAGAAATTTCCCCGAAAGGCAGACAGAGGCCCCCACATATATTGGCGGTGATTTAAGATGAAAATGACAAACGTAGTATGAAAATAGGTTTAGCAAAATCGAGGTCCGCTTACTAGATAGCAGGAAGACAGAAAGGGTACTTTCATGGTCAGCTGAAAACCCTATCAATACACCATCCTGAAATTACTTTAAGACTCTAGTATTAACTCATAACATCAGAGTGGCAATTTCAGATCACAAGAGCTTTCCAGACACAGAAACGAAACTGCAGCTGTGAACTGGAACAAAATGCAAAAAACAAACAAGGACAAAAGTACGACTTAGCTGGAAGTTGTCTGGTAGCAGGAACATGCACAGAAAGGCTTCTGATTACAATGTTGACCGGCATGGAAGTGACAGAGGAGCAAGGTTAAATAGCGACTCCCACATCCTGATGGGAACAGGTGAACAGAGGGAATGATGCACACAAGTTCAATTCCACCAGTGGCCACCGGGGGAGCCCAAAATCCAATTTCACAACAGTACCCCCCCCTCAAGGAGGGGGCACCGAACCCTCACCAGAACCACCAGGGCGATCAGGATGAGCCCTATGAAAGGCACGGACCAGATCGGAGGCATGAACATCAGAGGCAGTCACCCAAGAATTATCCTCCTGACCGTATCCCTTCCATTTGACCAGATACTGGAGTTTCCGTCTGGAAACACGGGAGTTCAAGATTTTTTCCACAACGTACTCCAACTCGCCCTCAACCAACACCGGAGCAGGAGGCTCAACGGAAGGCACAACCGGTACCTCATACCTGCGCAACAATGACCGATGAAAAACATTATGAATAGAAAAAGATGCAGGGAGGTCCAAACGGAAGGACACAGGGTTAAGAATCTCCAATATCTTGTACGGGCCGATGAACCGAGGCTTAAACTTAGGAGAAGAAACCCTCATAGGGACAAAACGAGAAGACAACCACACCAAGTCCCCGACACAAAGCCGAGGACCAACCCGACGCCGGCGGTTGGCAAAAAGCTGAGTCTTCTCCTGGGACAACTTCAAATTGTCCACCACCTGCCCCCAAATCTGATGCAACCTCTCCACCACAGCATCCACTCCAGGACAATCCGAAGATTCCACCTGACCGGAGGAAAATCGAGGATGAAACCCCGAATTACAGAAAAAAGGAGACACCAAGGTGGCAGAGCTGGCCCGATTATTGAGGGCAAACTCCGCTAAAGGCAAAAAAGCAACCCAATCATCCTGATCTGCAGACACAAAACACCTCAAATATGTCTCCAAAGTCTGATTCGTCCGCTCGGTCTGGCCATTAGTCTGAGGATGGAAAGCAGACGAGAAAGACAAATCTATGCCCATCCTAGCACAGAATGCCCGCCAAAATCTAGACACGAATTGGGTTCCTCTGTCAGAAACGATATTCTCCGGAATACCATGCAAACGAACCACATTTTGAAAAAACAGAGGAACCAACTCGGAAGAAGAAGGCAACTTAGGCAGGGGAACCAAATGGACCATCTTAGAGAAACGGTCACACACCACCCAGATGACAGACATCTTCTGAGAAACAGGAAGATCCGAAATAAAATCCATCGAGATGTGCGTCCAAGGCCTCTTCGGGATGGGCAAGGGCAACAACAATCCACTAGCCCGAGAACAACAAGGCTTGGCCCGAGCACAAACGTCACAAGACTGCACAAAACCTCGTACATCTCGTGACAGGGAAGGCCACCAGAAGGACCTTGCCACCAAATCCCTGGTACCAAAGATTCCAGGATGACCTGCCAACGCAGAAGAATGAACCTCAGAAATGACTTTACTGGTCCAATCATCAGGAACAAACAGTCTACCAGGTGGGCAACGATCAGGTCTATCCGCCTGAAAATCCTGCAAGGCCCGCCGCAGGTCTGGAGAAACGGCAGACAATATCACTCCATCCTTAAGGATACCTGTAGGTTCAGAATTACCAGGGGAGTCAGGCTCAAAACTCCTAGAAAGGGCATCCGCCTTAACATTCTTAGAACCCGGTAGGTATGACACCACAAAATTAAACCGAGAGAAAAACAACGACCAGCGCGCCTGTCTAGGATTCAGGCGTCTGGCGGACTCAAGATAAATTAAATTTTTGTGGTCGGTCAATACCACCACCTGATGTCTAGCCCCCTCAAGCCAATGACGCCACTCCTCAAAAGCCCACTTCATGGCCAAAAGCTCCCGATTCCCAATATCATAATTCCGCTCGGCGGGCGAAAATTTACGAGAAAAAAAAGCACAAGGTTTCATCACGGAGCAGTCGGAACTTCTTTGCGACAAAACCGCCCCAGCTCCGATTTCAGAAGCGTCGACCTCAACCTGAAAAGGAAGAGCAACATCAGGCTGACGCAACACAGGGGCGGAAGAAAAGCGGCGCTTAAGCTCCCGAAAGGCCTCCACAGCAGCAGGGGACCAATCAGCAACATCAGCACCCTTCTTAGTCAAATCAGTCAATGGTTTAACAACATCAGAAAAACCAGCAATAAATCGACGATAAAAGTTAGCAAAGCCCAAAAATTTTTGAAGACTCTTAAGAGAAGAGGGTTGCGTCCAATCACAAATAGCCCGAACCTTGACAGGATCCATCTCGATGGAAGAGGGGGAAAAAATGTATCCCAAGAAGGAAATCTTTTGAACCCCAAAAACGCACTTAGAACCCTTCACACACAAGGAATTAGACCGCAAAACCTGAAAAACCCTCCTGACCTGCTGGACATGAGAGTCCCAGTCATCCGAAAAAATCAGAATATCATCCAGATACACGATCATAAATTTATCCAAATAATCACGGAAAATGTCATGCATAAAGGACTGAAAGACTGAAGGGGCATTTGAAAGGCCAAAAGGCATCACCAAATACTCAAAGTGGCCCTCGGGCGTATTAAATGCGGTTTTCCACTCATCCCCCTGCTTAATTCGCACCAAATTATACGCCCCACGGAGATCTATCTTAGAGAACCACTTGGCCCCCTTTATGCGAGCAAACAAATCAGTCAGCAGTGGCAACGGATATTGATATTTAACCGTGATTTTATTCAAAAGCCGATAATCAATACACGGCCTCAAAGAGCCATCTTTCTTAGACACAAAGAAAAAACCGGCTCCTAAGGGAGATGACGAAGGACGAATATGTCCCTTTTCCAAGGACTCCTTTATATATTCTCGCATATCAGCATGTTCAGGCACAGACAGATTAAATAAACGACCCTTAGGGTATTTACTACCCGGAATCAAATCTATGGCACAATCGCACTCCCGGTGCGGAGGTAATGAACCAAGCTTAGGTTCTTCAAAAACGTCACGATAGTCAGACAAGAATTCAGGAATCTCAGAGGGAATAGATGACGAAATGGAAACCAAAGGTACGTCCCCATGCATCCCCTTACATCCCCAGCTTAACACAGACATAGCGTTCCAGTCGAGGACTGGGTTATGAGATTGCAGCCATGGCAATCCAAGCACCAACACATCATGTAGATTATACAGCACAAGAAAGCGAATAATCTCCTGATGATCCGGATTAATTCGCATAGTTACTTGTGTCCAGTATTGTGGTTTATTACTAGCCAATGGGGTGGAGTCAATCCCCTTCAGAGGTATAGGAGTTTCAAGAGGCTCTAAATCATACCCACAGCGTTTGGCAAAGGACCAATCCATAAGACTCAAAGCGGCGCCAGAGTCGACATAGGCATCCGCGGTAATAGATGATAAAGAACAAATCAGGGTCACAGATAGAATAAACTTAGACTGAAAAGTGCCAATTGAAACTGACTTATCAAGCTTCTTAGTACGCTTAGAGCATGCTGATATAACATGAGTTGAATCACCACAATAAAAGCACAACCCATTTTTTCGTCTAAAATTCTGCCGTTCGCTTCTGGACAGAATTCTATCACATTGCATATTCTCTGGCGTCTTCTCAGTAGACACCGCCAAATGGTGCACAGGTTTGCGCTCCCGCAGACGCCTATCGATCTGGATAGCCATTGTCATGGACTCATTCAGACCCGCAGGCACAGGGAACCCCACCATAACATCCTTAACGGCATCAGAGAGACCCTCTCTGAAATTCGCCGCCAGGGCGCACTCATTCCACTGAGTAAGCACAGACCATTTACGGAATTTTTGGCAGTATATTTCAACTTCATCTTGCCCCTGAGATAGGGACATCAAGGCTTTTTCCGCCTGAAGCTCTAAATGAGGTTCCTCATAAAGCAACCCCAAGGCCAGAAAAAACGCATCCACATTGAGCAACGCAGGATCCCCTGGAGCCAATGCAAAAGCCCAATCTTGAGGGTCGCCCCGGAGCAAGGAAATCACAATCCTGACCTGCTGAGCAGGATCTCCAGCAGAGCGAGATTTCAGGGACAAAAACAACTTGCAATTATTTTTGAAATTTTGAAAGCAAGATCTATTCCCCGAGAAAAATTCAGGCAAAGGAATTCTAGGTTCAGATATAGGAACATGAACAACAAAATCTTGTAAATTTTGAACTTTCGTGGTGAGATTATTCAAACCTGCAGCTAAACTCTGAATATCCATTTTAAACAGGTGAACACAGAGCCATTCCAGGATTAGAAGGAGAGAGAGAGAGGAAGGCTGCAATATAGGCAGACTTGCAAGTGATTCAATTGAAAGCACACTCAGAACTGAAGGGAAAAAAAAAAAAAAATTTTCAGCAGACTTCTTTTTTCTCTCCTTTCTCTGCCAATTAATTTAACCCTTTGTGGGCCAGTCAAACTATTATGGTTCTCAATGGCAAGAGAACATAGCCCAGCATACATAGGAACTAGCTCTTGGAAGGATGGAAACTTAAACTGACCATGAACTAAACCTGCCGCACAACTAACAGTAGCCGGGTAGCGTAGCCTGCGTTTTATCCCTAGACGCCCAGCGCCGGCCGGAGGACTAACTAATCCTGGCCGATCTCAATTCCAGCCAATTCTGCGTTGATAAAGTAAAACAGTGCTCCTTCCCTTCCGAGCTCTCCCGTGCGCCCAAACAGGGGTTTACCCCAACATATGGGGTATCAGCGTACTAGGGACAAATTGGGCAACAACTTTTGGGGTCCAAGTTCTCTTGTTATCCTTGGAAAAATAAAAATTTGGGGGGCTAAAAATCATTTTTGTGGGAAAAAAAGGATTTTTTATTTTCACAGCTCTGCGTTGTAAACTGTAGTGAAACACTTGGGGGTTCAAAGTTCTCACAACATATCTAGATAAGTTCCTTGGGAGGTCTAGTTTCCAATATGGGGTTACTTGTGGGGGGTTTCTACTGTTTGGGTACATCAGGGGCTCTACAAATGCAACGTGACGCATGCAGACCAATCCATCTAAGTCTGCATTCCAAATGGCGCTCCTTCCGTTCCGAGCTCTGCCATGCGCCCAAACAGTGGTTCCCCCCCACATATGGGGTATCAGCGTACACAGGACAAATTGGACAACAACTTTTGGGGTCCAATTTATCCTGTTACCCTTGTGAAAATACAAAATTGGGGGCTAAAACATAATTTTTGTGGAAAAAAAAATAATTTTTATTTTCACGGCTCTGCGTTATAAACTGTAGTGAAACACTTGGGGGTTCAAAGCTCTCAAAACACATCTAGATAAGTTCCTTAGGGGGTCTACTTTCCAAAATGGTGTTACTTGTGGGGGGTTTTAATGTTTAGGCACATCAGGGGCTCTCCAAACGCGACATGGTGTCCCATCTCAATTCCAGTCAATTTTGCATTGAAAAGTCAAACAGCGCTCCTTCCCTTCCGAGCTCTGCCATGCGCCCAAACAGTCGTTTACCCACACATATGGGGTATCAGCGTACTCAGGACAAATTGCACAACAACTTTTGGGGTCCAATTTCTTCTCTTACCCTTGGGAAAATAAGAAATTGGGGGCGAAAATATCATTTTTGTGAAAAAATATGATTGTTTATTTTTACGGCTCTGCATTATAAACTTCTGTGAAGCACTTGTTGGGTCAAAGTGCTCACCACACATCTAGATAAGTTCCTTAGGGGGTCTACTTTCCAAAATGGTGTAACTTGTGGGGGGTTTCAATGTTTACGCACATCAGGGGCTCTCCAAACGCAACATGGCGTCCCATCTCAATTCCAGTCAATTTTGCATTGAAAAGTAAAATGGTGCTCCTTTCCTTCCGAGCTCTGCCATGCGCCCAAACAGTGGTTTACCCCCACATATGGGGTATCAGCGTACTCAGGACAAATTGTACAACAACTTTTGTGGTCCATTTTTTCCTGTTACCCTTGGTAAAATAAGACAACTTGGAGCTGAAATAAATTTTGTGTGAAAAAAAGTTAAATGTTCATTTTTATTTAAACATTCCAAAAATTCCTGTGAAACACCTGAAGGGTTAATAAACTTCTTGAATGTGGTTTTGAGCAACTTGAGGGGTGCAGTTTTTAGAATGGTGTCACACTTGGGTATTTTCTATCATATAGACCCCTCAAAATGACTTCAAATGAGATGTGGTCCCTTAAAAAAATGGTGTTGTAAAAATGAGAAATTGCTGGTCAACGTTTAACCCTAATAACTCCCTAACAAAAAAAAATGTTGGTTCCAAAATTGTGCTGATGTAAAGTAGACATGTGGGAAATGTTACTTATTAAGTATTTTGTGTGACATATCTCTGTGATTTAAGGGCATAAAAATTCAAAGTTGGAAAATTGCGAAATTTTCAAAATTTTCGCCAAATTTCCATTTTTTTCACAAATAAACGCAAGTTGTATCAAATACATTTTACAACTATCATGAAGTACAAGATGTCACGAGAAAACAGTGTCAGAATCGCCAAGGTCCGTTGAAGCGTTCCAGCGTTATAACCTCATAAAGGGACAGTGGTCAGAATTGTAAAAATTGGCCCGGTCATTAACGTGCAAACCACCCTCGGGGCTTAAGGGGTTAAACCACTTTTTATGGATATCTTTGAGAAATGACTTTCTTCTTGCCACTCTTCCATAAATGCCAGATTTGTGCAGTGTACGACTGATTGTTGGCCTACGGACAGACTGTCCCACCTCAGCTGTAGATCTCTGCAGTTCATCCAGAGTGATCATGGGCCTCTTGGCTGCATCTCTGATCAGTCTTCTCCTTGAAAGTTTAGAGGGACGGCCGGGTCTTGGTAGATTTGCAGTGGTATGATACTCCTTCCATTTCAATATAATTGCTTGCACAATGCTCCTTGGGATGTTTAAAGTTTTGGAAATCATTTTGTGTCCAAATCCAGTTTTAAACTTCTCCACAACAGTATCATGGACCTGCCTGTTGTGTTCCTTGGTCTTCATGATGCTCTCTATGCTTCAAACAGAACCCTGAGACTATCACAGAGCAGGTGCATTTATACGGAGACTTGATTACACACAGGTGGATTATATTTATCATCATTAGGCATTTAGGACAACATTGGATCATTCAGAGATCCACAATGAACTTCTGGAGTGAGTTGCTGCACTGAAAGTAAAGGGGCCGAATAATATTGCACGCCTCACTTTTCAGTTTTTGAATTTCCACAAAAATTTAAAATAACCAATAAATATCGTTCAACTTCACAATTGTGTTCCACTTGTTGATTCTTCACAAAAAATTTACATTTGGTATCTTAGGTTAAAAAGTTCCAGGGAGCCGAATACTTTCGCAAGGCACTGTATGTCAAGAGTAGACAGACTAGAAAAATGTAATCAAATAAAAAATAATAAGGCTACGTTCCCAGGTTGAGCTTTTGGTGAGTTTCTGATGTTGCAGATTTTCTGCAGCATTTCTGCACCCTTTAAATAATAGGTTACTTGCATTTTTTTTCCCGAAAATATGCAGAGTAAAAAACTCACTAAAAACTCTTCATGGGAACATAGCCTAAGGCATGAAAAAAATGATTCTGGCCATAATCTACAAGCGAAACTTGAAATTTCTGGAAAAGGTCCACTTTCCATTGCCATGTGAAGGGCATTCTGATTGTGAGGATAAATTTCATGTACAGATCCAAGGACAGTGAATTTCATAGCATGTCTTTAAGGTTATGATATTACCTTCAAACATTCTGATGGTCCATGGGGAAGACATACAGACACAATTAAGCCTTGCAAGGCTATCTTTGCAAGGCTAATTGACCTCTGAATGTCAGCAGCTATTTTTCCAACAACAGCTATGCGCGTGTTATAAATCATCATAGTGACTCTGCCCTTGACAATACTTAAAAACCACTGTTTCATTGCTAAAAAAAGTTGTATTACTTAAAAACTGCTATATTGTGCAGAATACTCAATAGGACTATACAGTATTCTTTATATAATAGGAACTGTGTCAAAATGATCTCAAAAACGAGTGTCCACGTTACTCATAGTGACCAATCAACATTAAAAAATTTTTCTGAGTGATTTAGGAGCCAGAACCTGTAAATGTAAAACTAGCAGTTGAGCAGGAGCTGGTTGGTGCAAATACATAGAATGGGATCACTGCTCCTAGTAGATCAGAGCTGCAGGCAGACTCAGATCAGCTCCAAATATTACTAATATAACCACATTATGTGGCCCATTCAATAATTGAGGTTTTATTTAAAAGTGGTGTCCACAACCTGAACTGGCACTTTTTAAAAGAAGAAATTCCCCCTTGTAAAATAAAAACGCTATATAATTGCCTCCTGGACTAGTCTCCCAGGGATTGCGTTTTTTTGGGACGAACTTTGGAAAAGTGGAAGAAGTGAGAGTGCAGCATCTCAACAAGGGCTGCTAATTGGCAGCAGAGCTTAGATGGCATAATGATGTCATGCAAGCCCCAGGATACCTGATGCCAATAGCGCTGGTGTGATAAGTGAGTATATTGTGTTTTTTATTTTACAAGTGGGACTTCTTTATTTAAAAAGGGGTTGTCCTGTTGGTGGAAATTTTTCTGTATTGTTTTTTTTTTTGTGCTGTTTGACCAACACATCCTCAGCGCTGGATTGGCAGGTAATAAAATATGTGACTAGCATTTCTCTTTTACTCTACTTCATTCTATTTTTATTTATATAGAAGCTAGTTAATCCATATACCCCCTTATGACTTTTGGAGACACAGGGGGTCAGCGGGTGCCCTGGTCCGCTAGCCGAAATCGCATGTACCAGGGATCATCCCTCCGAATGCCAGCTCTCCATTTAACGTGGGCGTAACGCTACACAGACAACAAAGGGTGAGGGTAAAACAGTGTGGCAAAGCTTTATTGAACCACAAAACAGGCAGATAAAACATAGAAAAGTCCCAGCAAAATACCCAAGATGGTGCACATTACAGAGTCTCACCCTTCCGCTGACTCATCAGGATAAGAGCAGTTGTTAGTTCAAAGCTTCCAGAGCCGACTACCCCACCTGTGGCATGTACAGAGAGGAGGTAACGACAAGTTTAGGAAGTTTACAGTCCATTTAGGTACAAGGCCAGTTGACCGGCGGGTCACAACCTGGCTTCAGCTTCCGGGGCCGACTACCCCACCTGTGGCATGCACAGAGAGAAGGTAACGAAAAGCTTAGGAAGATGACAGTCCAATCAGTTACAAGGCCAGTTGACCAGAGGGTCACAGCCTTGCTTTTCCGAACATCTCCATGGAGTCAGGCAACCGGTGGGTCTCATTCCTGGCTTTCACAAATGTATCCATGGTTCAGCCATGGTCAATGGAGCAGATCTGTATTCTTCCAGCCAGGGCAGAGGTCCCCTAAGCTGGCATCCTGTAGAATGACAAATCTATGTCCCTGTGATGGAGGCATGATGTCTTGGCTGCTGTCCTGTAGAAAGTCTCTGGTTCTTTGGATCTGTGGGTCTCTTGGCTGTCTCTGTCTCTTTCTATATATCTGAATGTATATCTCCTTTTTCTAGTTAACAAATGTCCTTCAAACCAGCATTCTCAGGTAAAGAGGAAGAATTGTGATCTCTCTGCATAGTCTTTCTCCTATGTTTTGCAAGTCAACAAACTAGCTGGCCTGGACAATGTGTAATTAGCATATCAGCAAACATCATTTTTCAATGACCCTGCATGGAAGAAGAGTCAACATTTCAGATTCTTGCCCAACTGAAGAAAAAAACACATAAATTCCAAAGTCAACATATAGATGACAGTCTCTTCTTCTTGGCTTGCTGAAAATAGACATCTGGTTAATTAAGATAAAATGCTGTGTCCCCATAGGACTCATTCAGATGTCAGTTATTTTCTCATAGGCAAAAACAATCCACATATCATTTGTGTTTTTGATCAGATTTTTAACTGTAAAATTTAATCAGCGTGTCAGTTTTTACCATCAGAGATTCATCAGTTTTTCTGAAAAAAAAAATACTGGAGGCTGCTCAAGCTTCTTCTATCAAATGGACAGAACATGGATGGCATCACTTTACAATTACCGTACATACATACATAACGTACATACTAACACTGTTGCTGCTATACCAGGATATGATACTGAAATACCTACATACTGATCTGAATAAAACACCCTATATAAAGATCATTATTGCCTGTAACCCCACTATACTAGGCCAAATTAGTACCGCCACACAACTAAGTGCAGTACTCCCAGTGGCGTAGGAAGGGGGGTGCGGGCCGCCCCGGGCGGCACAATGCGGGGGTGGGTCACCGGGCCGTGGCCGGCGCTGCAGGCTGCAGCTGTTTAACGCTATTGACGTGAGGGCCCGCGCCCGCACGTCAATAGTTAGCAGCCGCCAGCCAATCTGAGGCTGGCAGCTGACGTCAGTCCCAGCGAGCATGTCGCCGGCGTCTGACGTCATTGTCAGTCGCCGGCGAGTGCACGCCCCTCATGTGCAGCTCCGCCGCCTGCTCCGCTCTCTGCCGGGAGAGGGACAGCAGCTCCTTCTCGTTGTAGCGCATCCTGAGCACATAGCCCGGGGCCGAGCAGGCACTCACCGGCCGTTACCGCCCATATTCACACTACACGCCGGGCACAGCCTGCAGCCGGAACTGTACGTTCTGCGCGAAATAAAGTTATGTGAAGGTGAGGTCATATCCGGGTAGTTCAGCCACACTTCCGGGGGAGAGCGAGGGAGCCACGAAAGTGGGGAGGTAAGAGAGTGATGGGGTAACCTTTGTGTGTATTGAGCCGGGGGGGGGGGGGGGGGCGCCAAACTCGGGAACAGCCCCGGGCGGCAAAAGCTCTAGCTACGCCCCTGAGTACTCCATGCTGCTTCCTGGTCAGAGTAAGATTCTACTTAGTTCTCTAGGGCTTGTTGACACGTTGCCCTGCAGCCCACTCCTTGCTAGCTGCCTACAGGAATCCTTACTTTGTTAGCTCTATTTATGCTACAGCAGGTACACACTGAACGTGAAGAATCTTTCTTAGCATGATAATCACACGGTACAATATGTGCAGTGTCCCTGTGACTTTCTTTCCTGTCTCTGCACTTCAGCTGATGGATGGTAATTGTCTTCTAAGCGTCTTTGATTCTCAATCGCTGCACACGTCCTACTTGTGGCCAGCTGACTAAGTCTACGTTCACATTAGCGTTCGGCGCCGCAGCGTCGGGCGCCGCAGCGTCGCCGCATGCGTCATGCGCCCCTATATTTAACATGGGGGCGCATGGACATGCGTTGTGCTGCGTTTTGCGACGCATGCGTTTTTTTGGCCGCAAGCGTTGGGCGCAGAGAACGCAACAAGTTGCATTTTTTTTGCATCCAACTTTCGTCGAAAAAGGACGCATGCGTCGCAAAACGCAGCGTTTTAGCGTGCGTTTTGTTGCGTTTTTGTTTGCGTTGTGCGTTGCGTCGCCGACGCAGCGGCGCACAACGCAAATGTGCACGTAGCCTAACAGCAGTTCTTATCTCCTTCAAGATCTATCCATAATTTAGTAACCAGGAACTAGCTTCCAGAAAATTCCCATGTCTAACTTTAATGTCTAATTCTAACTCCTTCCCCATTGTTAACCATTCCTAGGCTAACAAACTGCTAAAGTGTGCTGTGCAGGTAAAATCACTTTTAAAACAAATAAATGCATCACATTCAAAGACATGTTTTACAACAAATCTTCAGAAGAGGTGCCGACACTTCTTCCACACCCTTGGAAATTCACAAATATACTGCTATTGGAAGAGAAGATGCTACCATCACTCCGTGACCTTGGTAGGTGTGCACTTTTCCAATCTGACAATGCCCAAAACACAAATATAAGGCCACTGTTGCATTTCTGAAGAGGAACAGGGTGAAAGTGATTCAGTGGCCAGGCCAATTATGTTTCCTGATCTGAAACCAACTGAACACCTATGGGGAATTCTGAAGACACAAGACAAACATCCACCATACAGGCTCTAAAAGAGGTTGTTCTTGAAGAATGGAAAATAATAGACGTTGCAGCATGTTGACAACTTCTTCATGTCATTGGTACTCACCTTTAAAATCATGGAGGTCATACAAAATACTTGATGCAGTACTTTTTATGTGGGGCGTGCTCATTTTTTGCATGAACAAATTTGAGTAAAACTGAAGATTATGAAATAAAAGTTATATTATTAACGTTACATTCATGTTATAGGTTAAAAAATGTTCTTTGAAACTCAGTCCTGTCAACATTTTATTTCTGCTGAGTACGGTATATATTTTTAACTATTTAATTTTTCGACTTTTGCTATTCAATATCATAATCTAAGCACTAACTCAGCCTTTAGGAACAATTAACCACAGTGTTACACCGATCCAACTGAATATGTCCAAAAATATATTTAAGGAAGCTTTCTGACTTTAACAATAAATCACATGCTTTCTGTGGTAGATGATGTAATTAACTATACAGATACGTGTATGATATGTGCAGAGCCGTATTTAGAGTTTCTGCTGCCCTAGGCACTTTTAGTGCTGCCTCCCCCTTTGGTGAGTATGACACTATCGGCAGTGACTTTGGCAAGAATCGCTGATGTGAAAGTCGCCTTTTGCAGCAGATCGGGCAGTTTTTCTGCATCTGCCGCGTAACGGATCACTTACGGCAACACTGCGTTCGGCTTCATTCATTCCCTATGCGATTTGCGGCACTTGCCATGATCTGGCAAATGCGGTACCATACCTCCCAACTTTTGAAGAAGGGAAGGAGGTATAAAGTTTGCGGCGCGCGTAGTGCGCCGCGGCAAATTGTAGGCCACGCCTCTGACCACACCCATTTCACAACTAGTCACACCCATATCCACGTCCCAACCACAGTCATTTAGCACTGCTGATCACACTGTTTTATATACAATAATTATAAACAAAAAAAAATATGGCCACACAGTGCTCCATACTTTGTAATGGCCCCACATGATGCTCAATACTGTATAATGGCCACACATGATGCTCAATACTGTATAACGGCCACCACACATGATGCTTCATACTGTATAATGGCCAAACACAGTTCTCCATACTGTATAATGGCCACACATGATGCTCAATACTTTATAATGGCCACACATGATGCTCCATAGTGTATAATGGCCACATATGATGCTCCAAAATGTATAATGGCCACACAGTGCTCCATACTGTATAATGGCCACACATAGTGCTCCATACTGTATAACAGCCACACACAGTTCTCCATACTGTATAATGATCCCACATGATGCTCAATACTGTATAATGGCCACACATGATGCTCCATACTGTATAACGGCCACACATGATGCTCCATACTGTATAATGGCCATTGGCCACACATGATGCTCCATACTGTATAACGGCCACACATGATGCTCCATACTGTATAATGGCCATTGGCCACACATGATGCTCCATACTGTATAACGGCCACCACACATGGTGCTCAATACTGTATAATGGCCACACAGTTCTCCATACTGAATAATGATCCCACATGATGCTTAATACTGTATAATGACCCCCCCCCCTCCTGTATGCATGGCTCATATTCCCCCCTGTATGCATGGCTCATATTCCCCTTCCTGTATGCATGGCTCATATTCCCCCTCCTGTATGCATGACTCATATTTCACCCCCCCCTGTATGCATGGCTCATATTCTCCCCCCCTGTATGCATGGCTGATGGCTCATATTCCCCCTCCTGTATGCATGGCTCATATTCCCCCCCTGTATGCATGGCTCATATTCCCCCTGTATTCATGGCTCATATTCCCCCTGTTTGCATGGCTCATATTCCCCCTCCTGTATGCATGGCTCATATTTCACCCCCCCGTATGCATGGCTCATATTTCCCCCCTGTATGCATGGCTCATATCCCCCCCTTATGCATGGCTCATATTCCCCCTCCTGCATGTGCAGCGCCCCAGAGTCCTGGTCGTTGCAGTACTGGTGCTCAGCCGCTAAGGGGGGCTATGGTACGTCTGATGGCACTGAAGGAGTTCTTCTGACCAGGTATCACAGTCACCAATACACTTCACAGTCTGGCCTCCAGGGGGAGCTAAGGGTTCTATGTATTAGGCCACTCCTCACAATCTGGTAAAACTGGGGGTTAGGCAGGAAGTTAGATCAGAAAGCTGACTGGGTTGGAACCAGGCAACACCTTGTGGCAGAGGGTGTTGTAGGGGAAGATCCAGAGGGGTCCCTGTCAGGGGTGGGATCCTGACAGAGGCCTAGCAACCAGAGAGAACGTTACGGGACCGCGCCTGCACGATATAGCGGCGGTACCCCAAGAAAGGACAAGAAGCGAGGTTCATTGTGCTGAGTGAGAAATGAGATCAACGCAACAAGGAGAATACCAGTAGGAGTCGTGCTGTAAGACGAGGCAACATCCTATTGAGGCGCATAACCGGTGGCCGGAACGCCGAGGAAGTATAGAGCTCCAGGCCAAACTTCAAACCTACGGCAGGACAGTCAGTTATAGGCGGGCTGTCTCACCCAATTGACCTAGGAAGACACAGGGGGGTAACAACAGGAGTGGGGCGACGCTAGAGTCCCGGAAGAGCTCCGAGCCTCCCCGTCATACGGGTGCGTCCTAACCATAAGATCTGGGGGACGTGGAAGAACATCAGAATCGAGTTGTGAGGGAACACGAGAAACAGACACAACAGTTGTGAGGACTGTCCCGTGGTGCTTAGCATGGAAGGACTACAACGCACAAGCGCTAGAAGGTAGGCACAGATTTCCACCTGCAAAGGGAGCTCTGGATGTGCCATCGGAACGGCCAGGCTTGCGCAGCCCGGTTAACCGTATTCCGGATTGAGGATCCTGAAGCCTTCAGTAAAGAGGTAAAGAGACTGCAATCTGGTGTCCTCGTTATTTACTGCAACCTGCACCGCACCACCACAACATCATCACTATCACGCACATCTATCATGGCTCATATTCCCCCTCCTGTATGCATGGCTCATATTCCCCCCCTGTATGCATGGCTCATATTCCCCCTCCTGTATGCATGGCTCATATTTCCCCCCTGTATGCATGGCTCATATTTCACCCCCCTGTATGCATGGCTCATATTTCACCCCCCCCTGTGTGCATGGCTCATATTCCCCCCCCCCTGTATGCATGGCTCATATTCCCCCCCCCCTGTATACATGGCTCATATTCCCCCCCTGTATGCATGGCTCATCTCTCCACCCTACCCCCCGCTCCCATCTTGAATGGCACGGCTTACCGTCCTTCATCCCCCCTCCCCTGTACCCCTGTCCCCCCGTCCCTCATACTTACCTGTTCCTCACGCGCCGACATCCCTCTGGCTCTGTCCCGACTCCCGGCGCAGCACCTTCTTCCTGCGTGAGCGGTCATGTGATACCGCTCATTAAGGTCATGAATATGCGCATATTCATGACCTTAATGAGCGGTACCACGTGACCGCTCATTCAGGAGCGCTGCAGAAGCCGAGACAAGGCATCGCTGGAGCAGGGTGAGTATCGTCTTCAAGGAGGGCGGGTGGGAGGCGGGCGGGCGAGGGGTGGTAGGGTCGGTCGGGAGGTGACCCAGCTTTTATAAAATAAATAAATAAATAAATAAAGAACAACAAACCTTGCTCAGGTGCCGCCCCCTGCATTGTCCCCGCCCTAGGCACGTGCCCTCACGTGCCTAGTGGCAAATACGGCCCTGGATATGTGATATATTCGGATTGGTTTATGGCTTGTGCATTTTGATTGATTTATGCTCTTTGTTTTGCCAAAATTGTCAAAACTGCTAGTTTAATATAGGGAGTACTAATGATTTGCCCCAGAGAGAAACTTTAGCCTACACATGGTGCGTCGCTGTATTTTGTTTATCTGGCCGACCACTCACTAACACCAGAATCTGATAACTTACTCTTTAAATTTGGCGTCGACAGGTATTAGTAAAAACTTTTTAACAGTGAGGGTGATCAATGAGTGGAATTGGCTGCCACGAGAGGTGGTGAGTTCTCCTTCAATGGAAGTCTTCAAACAGAGGCTGGACAGACATCTGTCTGAGTTGTTTAGTGAATCCTGAATTGAGCAGGGGGTTGGACACAATGACCCTGGAGGTCCATTCCAACTCTAACATTCTATGATTCTATGACAGAC
Organism: Ranitomeya variabilis; assembly: GCF_051348905.1. NCBI lineage: Eukaryota > Metazoa > Chordata > Amphibia > Anura > Dendrobatidae > Ranitomeya > Ranitomeya variabilis. Next base: position 111,835,233 of record NC_135234.1, read on the forward strand.
AGTAGGCTGAGGGTAATAATACACTATAGCAGTGTTCCCCAACTCCAGTCCTCAAGAGCCACCAACAGGTCATGTTTTGAGGATTTAATTAGTATTGCACGGGTCATTGAATGCTTGCCTGTCCAGGTGATGCAATTATCACCTGTGCAATACTAACGAAATCCTGAAAACATGACCTGTTGGTGGCTCCTGAGGACTGGACTTGGGGAACACTGCACTATAGGATGAGGGGAAATGTTGGAATAAGTTTAAATGCAACAACTCCATTCCTGTTGTAGTCTGCATTGAATGTCTATGAGTGTTCATTTGTCAGCTATGCTGTGATTGTTAAAGTTTGTAAAAAAAAAAAAAGGTCAGAGGACACTCACTGATTGCATCAGTCTGCTGCTGTTTCCTTCACAGAGAGACATGTGTTACATGGACTAGATTATATCGGTAGTTACTGTCAAAGCTTTCTTATTTTGTTCCAGTTCAAGCTGCATATATTAAACACAGTTTGCCTTACGTTGGATTCTGCTGCTTATATGAAGTAACACGCGCTGCTGTGGTAATACTCCGGCTAACAGGTTATGGGCCCAGCCACCGGAAAGTAAATGGTAAAAAGCCCAGTCACCGGAATAAGCAGCGAGCCAAGCGCAGACAGCACAGAGGAACCCCCGGAATACAAGGACACCGGAACGCAAAGGTACCGCAGTGTACAGAGCACCGGACAGCGCAGCTTAAAGGGCCAGTAACAAACAAAAAAAAAAAAGGTACAAGAGACAAGAATGTCTACAGAAAGGAATGCAGTGAAGTACACAGTGCCAAGTCTCACAAATCACAATTACAGCTCCTGGAAATTCAAGGTAAAGATGTTACTTATAAGAGAAGGTACATGGAAATGTATTGAACAGCCTGTGCCTGACCCAGTACCGGGTGATTGGCTAGAGACTGATCAGAAAGCACAAAGCACTATTTCCCTCAGCATAGATGATAACCAGATTGTACATGTATGCAAATGTGATACTGCAAAGAAAATGTGGGAAGAATTACAGAAAGTGCATGAAAGGTCAAATCTCAGCAATAAGCTATATCTTATGAGAAAGCTGTATCAGTCTAAATTAAGTGATGGCCAGCATATGCAGGACTATATCAGAAACACCCTAGAGATTGTGGAGCGCCTAAGGGGTATTGGTGAAGAAATTAAAGATTTTCATGTTGCTGCATTACTATTAAGTGGTCTTCCAGAAAGTTATGACACGCTTGTGACTGCATTAGATGCCAGACCAGATGATGAACTCACACTAGAATATGTGAAAGGGAAACTTGCAGATGAATACAAGAGAAAGTCAGAGACTATTAGCAATAATATATGCAAAGCAGAAACAGCATTAAAGACACAGTACTTTTCTAAAGCTCAGAGTCATTTAAAGGAAACTCGTGAATGTTTTGTCTGTAAAAAGCCTGGTCACCTTAAAGCAGACTGCAGAGTGTGGAAAGCAAGAATGAATCAGTTTAAAAAGCAGGACAGTCATCAAAAGGTTAAAACAGCTGTAAAGAAGGAAGATGCATGTATTGCGACTGCATTTGGGGTCAGCACAAGCCCATATGCAAACCATGTTTGGTGTATTGACTCTGGAGCGACTGCTCACATGACACGTGATAAGGATTTCTTCATTAATCTAGATGAAAGCAAGTCTGAAAAGGTAATTTTAGCTAATGGTCACTATATGACATCAGAAGGAATAGGAGATGGTTATTTCCATTGTCAAGTTCAATCCTCAGCACAAGTCAGAAAAATCCCAGTTAAAGACGTGCTGTATGTTCCCAAACTTGAAAGTAACCTTTTATCTGTAAAGAAGCTTGCACAACAAGGAAATATAGTTACATTTAAGGATGACAGATGCATCATTTCAAAGAAGGGTCATACCCTTGCCGAAGGAAAAATCAAAGATGAACTTTATCAGCTGAAATGCAATGAAACTGTTTACAGTGCTAGACAAGATTTTCATAAGGACTGTATTCATGTGTGGCACAGACGCCTAGGCCACAGAGATCCAGAAGCAGTAAAGAAACTAGCTCAACTTGCAAATGGTATTGCAATCAACCAGTGTAATCAAACAATGAAGTGCACAAGTTGCCTAAAAGGGAAAATGTCCAGAAAATCGTTTCCTAAAGTAAGCACTACTAAATCTGCACAGATACTGGATTTGATACATACAGATGTGTGTGGTCCAATGAGTGTTCTTACTCCCAGCAAGAAGAGATATTTTCTCACATTCATTGATGATTATTCCAGATATACTGTTACTTACCTACTTCAAAGTAAAGATGAAGTTCCACAGAAACTTGAAGAATATCTTGCTGCAGTTCTTAACAAATTTGGAAGAATACCAAAGGTACTGCGAGCAGATAATGGAACTGAATATACAAGTGGTAAAGTGCAAACCATCCTGAAAAAGAATGGAATCGTGTTCCAGACAACCGTTCCATACAACCCAGAGCAGAATGGCACAGCAGAGAGAAAGAACCGAACTCTTTGTGAAAGTGGAAGAAGTATGCTATTTGATGGAAACCTACCTACAACATATTGGGGAGAAGCCATCATGACTGCTACCTATCTTCAAAATCGACTGCCAAGTAAAGCTACAAGTAAAACTCCATATGAGCTATGGAACTGTGAGAAGCCCAACCTGAAGCATCTCAGGATATTCGGAAGCAAAACTTTTGTGCATGTTCCCAAAGAAAAACGTTCTAAGTGGGAATCTCATGCAAAGGAAGGAGTTCTTGTGGGGTACAGTGAAACTCAGAAAGGATACAGAATCCTGCATCCACAGACCAACACAGTAACAATCAGCAGAGATGTAGTGATTGATGAAAACTCAGTATCGCTCAAATTTCATGAGGTTACGCAAATAATTCAACCTAAGGAACAAGAATTTCAGTCAGTGATTCCAGACATTGAAGAGAATCTCAAAGAAAATACTGAAGTCTGGATATGCTCTGAAAGTACTGAAAAAGAAACAGAAGAACCAAGCCAACCTCAGGAGATCAGAAGATCAGAAAGATCAAATAAAGGAATTCCAGCTAAACGCCTTTCTTATATGGTCAGATCAATTCCAGAAGAAGAGCCACAGTCATGGCAGGAAATGCAAAAACTGCCTATTCATAAGAAGCAAAAATGGATAAAAGCTGCTGATGAAGAAATGGAATCCCTTCATAAGCTCAAAACATGGGAGCTCACAGAGCTACCTCAAGGCAAGAAAGCAATTGGATGTAAGTGGGTCTTTAAGAACAAATATGACTCCGAAGGTAATATTCACCGTTTTAAAGCAAGATTGGTCGCAAAAGGATATTCACAAAAATATGGTGAAGATTATGATGCTACTTTTGCTCCAGTTGCCAAGCAAACTACATTCAGAACTTTATTATCCATAGCTGCTGTTCAGCAGATGAAAGTAAGACATTTTGACATCAAAACAGCCTTTCTACATGGAGACATTGAAGAAGAGCTGTACATGACTCAACCAGAAGGCTATGTTAAAAGGGGTAAAGAGAACCTTGTTTGCAGAATGCAAAAATCTCTCTACGGCCTTAAGCAATCAGCAAGAGCATGGAACACTAAGATGAACAAAGTGTTAATCGACGAAGGATTTAAAAGGTCTCAAGCGGATCCATGTTTGTATACAAAAAGTGTATCACAAGATTGGATGTATGTTATTCTATATGTGGATGATGTAATAATAGCGCATCAAGAAGAGAGAGAAATTTCAAAACTAGGTCAAATTCTGAACAAGCATTTCGAGACCAAGGACCTTGGAGATGTGACATACTATTTGGGAATCCAAATCCAGAGAGAGGAAGATGGAAGTTTTCTTCTTAATCAAAATTCTAAAATCTCCACAGTTCTAAACCAGTTTGGAATGTCAGAAGCCAAAGGCATATTAACTCCAATGGATCCATCTTACCTAAAATTGGAAGGAGAAGAAGATCTGCTACCCACAAATGACAGTTACAGACAAGCAGTGGGGGCACTTCTATACATAGCAACCACAACCCGTCCAGATATCTCAGCCACAGTGGGAATTCTCTGCCGACGTGTAAGCAAGCCACGCCAAAGAGATTGGAATGCAATTAAGAGACTTCTTCAGTATCTTAAGGCAACCCAAGAGTTAAGTCTAAAGATTTCTGCATCAGGAGATCTAATTCTCAGAGGATATGTAGATGCAGATTGGGCTGGAGACTCAAGTGATCGAAGATCAACAAGTGGTTACTTGTTCAAGTTAGGACACACTTCAATCTCATGGTCGAGTAGAAAACAAGTGTCAGTTGCATTGTCTTCTACAGAAGCAGAATATACATCAGCTGCTCATGCAAGTCAAGAGTTAATTTGGTTGAAGCAACTTTTGGAAGAATTCGGCAAACCACTAGCTGAACCAACTGTTATCTATGAGGACAACCAAGGATGTATCAAGCTCGCCAGCAGTGAAAGGATAAGTGCAAGAACAAAGCACATTGATGTTAAACATCATCACTTGCGTGACTTAGTAGAGCGTGAAGTTCTAAAGTTTGTTTACTGTGAATCTGACAAGATGTTAGCAGATGTTTTGACAAAGCCATTGTCAAGAGCCAAGTTTGAAGAATTCAGAACTGCAATGGGACTAACAGGATAAGCAGTTGTTGAGTGGGGGTGTTGGAATAAGTTTAAATGCAACAACTCCATTCCTGTTGTAGTCTGCATTGAATGTCTATGAGTGTTCATTTGTCAGCTATGCTGTGATTGTTAAAGTTTGTAAAAAAAAAAAAAGGTCAGAGGACACTCACTGATTGCATCAGTCTGCTGCTGTTTCCTTCACAGAGAGACATGTGTTACATGGACTAGATTATATCGGTAGTTACTGTCAAAGCTTTCTTATTTTGTTCCAGTTCAAGCTGCATATATTAAACACAGTTTGCCTTACGTTGGATTCTGCTGCTTATATGAAGTAACACGCGCTGCTGTGGTAATACTCCGGCTAACAGGAAAACATACAGAACTCCATGTTTTAATCCACCTTATACATCTTGGCCTAAAAAAGGACTTAAGTCAGACTTACACCTTGAGATGACCTGTTAGTAACCCTTGCAGTTGGCATTCACATATGGAAGCAGTGAGGTCCCACATTAGTTGTGTATCTGCATGTGTAATTGATAAGTGCTCTATACAGTAAAATAGCTTCAATGTGTTATCTCGGTTGTAGCAATACTAAAACATGGGGTACTAACTGTTTTTCTTTGCTTTTTGTTTCTTTTGGTAATGTTGTAATCTCCTTGAGATCGTGAACAAGCATTTCAGAAAATCATTCGTGACACACTCAGGAAATCGTCAATGAGATATTCATCTGCTACATGAATATATTTCACTCTTGGAGAGTATCAGTCACCTCAAAATTATCCACTTTTTGTTTTTCTAACTCTGCTGTGTAAATTCTCCATCCAGCTCAGTGATATCAATGCCCGTTAAAACAGGATATCAAGCTCACAATTTCTACTTTGTCTACACACTAAAACTCAATGTCCAATGTTAAGTCTGAAACCTCAGACTGTACAGTAAAAGATTGGCTTTGTTTTATTAAAAAATTCTCATAAATGAGTCTCTTGATAGCAATGATTTGTTACTCTAAAGGTTATTTGCAAATTTCAAGTATGTGTGTACAGAAGCACGTTTTGGCATATCTACCTAGAAACCATGGTCAGAGAAAAATACAACCAGTAGGGCAAATATATAAGAGAGAATAATGAATCACTTAAAAAATTCTGCCTGGCTGCAGAAAACAATGTGGTATACTTTCTCATTCTCCTAATTTATTCACATTTTAATTATAAACAATTATGTAGATGTATAGAAAATATATAGAACACTAGTACATACTTAAAATTGGTGTAAGTAAGAGAACTAATGTGAAAAAAACAACACAAGTTAAAACAGTGGAGGAGCAATGGCAATCCGCAGGTAGTTTATATTGGTCTACATCAGATCTAAGAGTCATAAACTCCTAATGAGGATTTAGACCACTGAAGGAGATAGAAAAAAAACAAGAAAAAAGATAGAATCAAAGGCATTAACATATGACACAGTAAAGTTATGGCTGCATTATCCCAAGGTGGATGAAAAGGCATTGTAAAATTACCAAAAAAAGGAATATTTGCATAACTTTAGATATCCATGCCACAAGCCTAGCATGAATTTTAAGTGGAATCTGTCAGCGGGTTTTTGTTATGAGGTAGGGACAGAAACCCTGATTCCAGCAATTTTTCACTTAGTTTACAGCAAGGCCTGTACTGCGATCCAAATGGTCTAAAAGTCAGGGCCCCATGACTGGCATGTAAGCAAAAGTACAGGTATTTTAAAGAGACCATTTAGTGTTATGGGATTTCAGGAATCCTAAAATAGGGTTTTGCCAGTATTCTGGGGGCAGGGTCACTTTCAAAGTGAAGGGTGGGGACATCCATTAGGGGTGTATGGGTAGCCCAAGGCCATACCTGATTGGTTGCAGTTCCTTGGGTATAAAGGGCTGGGACAGTCCGTTGGAAGGTTATAGAGGCTCTCCTGGATAGCGTCAAGGCCTTAGCTATGGAAAAAGGCCCCAACTGGTTGCATGAGCAGCTGAAAGCTCTGACTGAAGGGGACTGTGAGGCAGCTGCAACACCAGTGCCTTCCAAACACTCTAGGAGGTTCCGACTTCCTGAGAGGTTGAGTTTGGATTTGAACCTCAAAGTGTGGTGGAAACAGAGAAACCCTACTAGGGACCCTCCAGTGGCTGAGATGAGTTGTCCAAGTGGGCTGGTGACCCAGTGCAACGGGAGGAATCCGCATTTGAGAGTCACCCTGTCAGTGAGCAAATGCTGCAGCGCGGTGACGTTATCGCGCACAGACACTCACGCACCTCAAGGGAAGGAGCAATGACGTCAGCCGGCGCAACACAACCGTTTCATCAATGAGGGCGACCGGGTCCATCAGTCTCGTTGTAGGCCAGGAAAGGCACGCAGGCCTGAATAAAGGACATTACGGCTATGGTGCCCTAACAGGGAGTATGATGCCTGCATCATCAGCAGGTGGCATTCAGAGGGAAGAAAGAACTGCAGCATTATATCAGCGGTGGAGACAGCAGGGAGACACTGAAAGGGAACATGGCCCCCAAAGGAATGCTAGCTGCACCAGTCCAGCTGAAGTGCAATCCTCTACCATGGTTCATCACAGCGACAGTGCGGCAGCGACTGGACAGGGCCAAGTTGCCATGTAATGGAATGCCGTCTCTGAAGAGGAGGGATTAGCGTAATCTGATGAAGAGGATGGATCGGAGCTTCGGGGGATGCATGTAGCTGCTGATTCTAGTGTACTTCACAGTCAGCCTGGTAAGCAGTGTGGTCACTGTATGTCTGCTGGTTGTGATGAGAATGTAATGCAGGTGTCTGGATGCAACGCACAGAGGCATGAGGCGGAAACAGGGATGATTATAATTCTATTCATATACTGTGATTTAACTCTAGACAATTGGTGTTAGTAACTAGGCAGATTAACATTCAAAGATAACAATAAACTTGGAAAAGCAAAGGAAGTCTTTATCTAACGTCAATTTTTTGTTCACAACAATGCTGCGCCCAGTCATGGGATCCACTGCGTAAGTTCTATTGCTGCAATTCTGGCCCTAGCGTGGGTCATCGGGTATTCCCGCTAGGCCACAAGTCTCTCTCTGATGTTGTCTATCAAAGCCCGTTGAGCCTTCCATGCCCCACCCAGCTCCCTCCCAACCTGAGACAGTAATTCCAGCCGACTCCGGTACCATAGAGGATAGCTGGAAGGGATGGCAGTGCTCACATTCACTGTCTTTCTGCGGTCACAGGCTCCTCACGGATCTTTTTGGCTTGACCGTCGACGGAAGACTCTCAGAATTGGACCGGAGTAGACCAGGCCTCGGCTCCTGATGGGTGACATCCGGTCTCTTGAGCTTTACTGGTGTAGGTCAGGGATCCTGGTTCTGACTAGCGCAGGCAGAACTCGGAGTTCTCCTGTGCGGAATCCGGGCTTTGACAGGTAATGGCTGACACCTTGCTGTCATAAGCTTTCCGCTGAGGACTGTTATGCTGGTGTGGCACCCCAGGAGTCCAGTTGCCACAGTAGCATTGCCTCCCTCACAGGGGGTGATGTCATGCCTGGAAGCAAGAAGGGGTCCCCTTACCAGGTAACACCAGCATCCAACACCGTTCCTTACTCCACACCAGAAGGGGGAGCTCTAACACCTGGTTTCAGGGGAGCTTCCCTATAAGTTCTGACCTGGAGGCGGAGTTAGACAGTCTGAGTCTGAGAGTGAGAGGAGAGGAGGAAAGTCTAGGAGTACCTGGAGAGTAGAGTTGTAGCCAGGCTCACCTCAGAAGAGAGCGCTGACAAAAGAGGATACCAGAGTCCTTGGCTGTGTGGGTGCTGTACGCCCTGACAGCCGAATCTGGAGGGCAGGGAACTGCAAGCTCCATGACCACACTGAACGCCTGGAGGCACCGCAACAGACCAAGAGCCGGGGCCATCAGTAAAAAGGCAGTGCCCATGATAGGCTCACGCTGTTTGCCATACAGGTTAGAAACAACACACAGGAGAGGAACTTGAGCAGAGCTTAAAGCAGCAAGGACCTAGAGAATAGCACAGAAGGAAGGCCTCCGAACTCACCTGGCTAGGTGAATCCCAAGTTGCTTCCAGACTGCCCTGACCCCATCATCATCTGTTATCCGTGCCCCGGACTGCACCTGCAAATGACAAGTAAAGGTAAAGGAAGCTGCAATCCTTGTGTCCTTTAGTCATTTCCCGCACCCTCAGTCCTGCACCACATCATCTACAATCCCTTACCAACTATACCGGTTGCACTGATGCCCCGCTCCACCTGTGGGGAGCAGAACCATCCCAGCTGCGTCACTATCGGCCCCAGCGGTCCCCTTAAGCAGCGTCGGCCATCCATTGCTGAACATCACAGGTGGTGTCACGAACAAATCCCCTATAAACTTTATTCCCCCTTCATTCCCATTTTTATTGGACACCTAGGGCCACGGACTGGGTCACTGCTGCCGTGACCACCCACTTAGGAACTGTGGGACCCAGCCCGAGTACCCCACAGCCCTAGTGGGTTCTCCATTTTGGCATCACGAACAGGATTTCTTAACCCAGTGCCACCGGGTCCTGTGTGTCATAAACTTTATTGAACTGTGTGGTAGCCGCCACTATCGCATCATGTGGCATGCGGAAGCAGAAGAAGTGTGTTGTCATGGGCGGAACCCAAGAAAGGGCACGAAGAGAAGCCCTGCCGAGTGGGACGTGAGCGGTGGGAAGTAGGAGGCCCCGACTTGGACATCCTTAGGAGCTCAATCCATGCTGCCTGTGGAACAGCCGCTTACTACGGTATTGATACCCAGAACCTGGCTAAGGTTCACTAGGGGGGAGGAAAATGTTCAACCTAGGTGGAGATCCAGCAGTGGCCGCAGCCACAGCCCCCATAATGCCACTATAAATGCCGTACATACCAGGAGCGGCCTGGTTCCTGCATTACTCAGGGGAGTCGCACATCCTGAGCAATTTCAAGGAGAGACTATGCAGTTTGTTTGAAGTGTACCCCCTGTCTGAGAGTCAAAAAGTCAGCATCCTTACTGGCCAGTTAACTGGTGTGGTCCAGAGGGAGGCAGGACACTGATAAAGGAACTTTCAAGCAAATCTTGGCCAGGCTGAAGGGCACCTTTGACACCCGCACTGCAGCAGAGATAAAAATGAGATTCTTTGGGTGTAAACAAAGGGTGCTGGGCAGTATACGGGACTATGCCCTAAATTTTCTGGAGGAGCTGCGGGCCATAAGGCAGGTTGACCCCGACAGCATGCAAGATAGATAGATTGTTAAAGGAGCAGTTTATTGAGGGACTCCTGTCCAACACCCACAGGACACAGCTGCGCATCATGGCCCTACAAAACCCTGACCTGGACATTGCACACTTTAAAGATAGGGCCATCCGGGTGCTGCGTGAACCAAATTCCAGCGGCATCGCGCTACCTAGGCGCCCAGCAATTACATACCAACAGGAGGCGGCATCCTTTCCCCAGACCCTCGTTGAAGCCGATGCGCAGACCCTAGATAATAACTCCTCTGCAGATCTACATCTCCAGCTCCAGGAGCTGACCAAAAGTGTGGCTGCACTAACCAAAACCGTGCGGTCCATGCAAGTGTCCCCAAAGGAGAAGGTCCAGCTGGCCTCCGGTCCAGATGACGTCCTGTGGCGACGGCAGAAGAGAATCCAACCGACCAGAGGGAGAGACAGCGATCACTATGACGAGGACGGACAGCCCATCTGTCGCCACTGTAACAAGGTGGGGCACATCGCAAGATTCTGCAATTTAAACGAGCAATCCCTGGGGCAGAGGGCCAGCCCACAGGAGTAAGACGACCAGGCCCACAAAGCTGGCGAGACAAGTAAGTGGAAGGACAGCCAGTTCTGCCCATCATGATTGATGGCATCCCTATGAACGCTTTATTGGACACCGGCTCCCAGGTGACGACTATGCCATATATTCTTTACAAACGGTACTGGGCTGACTGTGACATTACCCGCAGCCCAGATAAATGGCGTATAAGGAGGTGACCATTAAGGAGGGGCGAGTAGAGTTGAAAGCCCAAGGTCTGATAATTGAAGATATTGACCAGCAAGAATGTAACCCAATGATGACCCTAGAGACCAATGTGATAGAAAATTATCCTGGCGAGGTTATTGTTTTATTGCAGTAGGTAGCCGAAACTGCCAGTTCCAGTGAGCAGCGAGTCTTGCAAAATGAGATCAAAGCCCTGATGCAGAGACAACAGGTAGAGCTGTCTGGTGGAGAAGTCGGCAGTGTCAAAGTGAGTGACCCAATCCCCACTGCAATACCCCCAAGGAGTGAAATGTTAATCTGGTGTCGAGCAGCAATAGGCCTCAGGGGTCAAGACTACCTGGCCCTGGTAGAACCTGTGTACTCTGATAGTAGACCCACCATCCTGACAGCCAGAGGGGTAGTCGATATCCATAAGGGATGGGTACCGTTGCGCATCCTGAATTGTGGGGAAAAAGAGGTCCATTTACCCCTATACGCCACCCTGGCTAAGCTGTTCACTGTCAGTAACAACGCAATACAGGCAGTAGAACCCTTGGTCCCGTCCGATTAGGTGGAGGACAAGGGCTCTGCAGAACAGCTGGAAGATTGGTGTCAGAAGCTGCACATAAGCATTAACTCCACCACTTTGCACCAAAAGCATGGGGCTTACTGGGTGGTCCAAGAATATGAATGGGTCTTTAGCAAACACCTTCTAGACTTTGGGCAGGTAAAAGGGGTCCAATACCTTATCCCCACCGGAGATCATCCACCCATTAAAGAGCGGTACCGACCTGTACCTCTAGCTTACTATCAATGTGCCAAGGGTATGTTACGGGAGATGGAGGAGGCTGGGGTGATCAGAGACAGTTGTAGCTCCCGGGCAGCTCATTAGAAAGAAAGATCGTACAATGAGGATGTGTGTTTACTACAGGCAGATTAACCACATTACACATAAGGACACCTACCCATTACCCAGAATTGAGGAATCATTAGCTGCACTGATATCTGCTAACTATTTCTCCACCTTAGATCTCACCAGTGGGTATTGGCAAGTTCCCGTGGCAAGGGCGGATAGAGAGAAGACAGCATTTACAACACCAATGGGTCTGTGCAAGGTCAACTTAATGCCATTCGGGCTCTGCAATGCATCGGGAACATTCCAGCGGTTAATGGAATGCTGCCTAGGACATAAAAACATTGAAACCGTTCTGTTGTACCTGGATGATTTCATCATCTTCTCCAAAACCTATGAAGACCACTTGAAGCACCTGGATGAGGTGTTTGAAGCCCTGTCCAAGTGCCACCTGTTGAAGTCCAAGGTGCGGTACCTAGGCCATGTAGTAAGCACGGAAGGCGTGGCACCAGATCCTGACAAAGTCATCGTTTTCAGGGACTGGCCAAAACCCAACACCATTCATGAAGTACCGCAGTTCATCGGGTTGGTAGGCTACTACCGGAGATTCATCAAGGGCTTCACCAAGATAGCCACACCCCTGCAAGACCTTCTAGTGGGCTAATCCAAGAAGGCCAAGAACAAGAATCCTCCGTTCATGTGGAACAGCAGGCTAGAAGAACCCTTCACCCGGTTGAAGTTGGTTGGTTGGAGATGAAGTCCTGGCCTATCCTGACTATGATCAACCATTCATACTTTACACTGATGCCAGCAACATGGGATTAGGAGCAGTGTTGTCACAAGTGCAGGAAGGCAGAGAGAGAGAGTGATTGCCTACGCCAGCAGGAAGCTTCTCCCACTGAAAGGAACCTTGACAACTATAGTTTCTTCAAGTTGGAGTTTCTCGCCATAGTCTGGGCTGTGACCGAGTGATTCAAACACTACCTGGCTTCAGCAAAGTTTACCATCTTCATGGACAATAATCCACTGACTCACTTGGAAACCGCAAGGCTAGGTGCACAGCGATGGATGGCCTGGCTGTCCAACTACGAATTTACTATCAAGTACCGAGCGGCGCATAAGAATGCTAATGCTACATAGTTATTAAGGTTGAAGGAAGACTTTAAGTCCATCTAGTTCAACCCATAGCCTAACATGCCCTAACATGTTGATCCAGGGGAAGGCAAAAAAACCCATGTGGTAAGAGTAAGCTCCACCATGGGGAAAAAAATTCCTTCCCGACCCCACATACGGCAATCAGACTAGTTCCCTGGATCAACGCCTTATCAAGGAATCTAATATATATACCCTGTAACATTATACTTTTCCAGAAAGGTATCCAGTCCCTTCTTAAATGTAAGTAATGAATCACTCATTACAACATCACACGGTAGAGAGTTCCATAGTCTCACTGATCTTACAGTAAAGAATCCGCGTCTGTTATTATGCTTAAACCTTTTTTCCTCCAGACGTAGAGGATGCCCCCTTGTCCCTGTCACCGGTCTAAGATTAAAAAGATAATCAGAAAGGTCTTTGTACTGTCCCCTCATATATTTATACATTAACATAAGATCACCCCTTAGCCTTCGTTTTTCCAAACTAAATAGCCCCAAGTGTAATAACCTATCTTGGTATTGCAGACCCCCCCAGCCCTCTAATAACCTTGGTCGCTCTTCTCTGCACCCGCTCTAGTTCAGCTATGTCTTTCTTATACACCGGAGACCAGAACTGTGCACAGTATTCTAAGTGTGGTCGAACTAGTGACTTGTATAGAGGTAAAATTATGTTCTCCTCATGAGCATCTATGCCTCTTTTAATGCATCCCATTATTTTATTTGCCTTTGTAGCAGCTGCCTGACACTGGCCACTGAATATGAGTTTGTCATCCACCCATACACCCAGGTCTTTTTCATTGACGGTTTTGCCCAGAGTTTTAGAATTAAGCACATAGTTATACATCTTATTACTTCTACCCAAGTGCATGACCTTACATTTATCCCCATTAAAGCTCATTTGCCATTTATCAGCCCAAGCTTCTAGTTTACATAAATCATCCTGTAATATAAAATTGTCCTCCTCTGTATTGATTACCCTGCAGACTTTAGTGTCATCTGCAAATATTGAAATTCTACTCTGAATGCCCCCTACAAGGTCATTAATAAATATGTTAAAAAGAAGAGGGCCCAATACTGACCCCTGTGGTACCCCACTACTAACCGCGACCCAGTCCGAGTGTGCTCCATTAATAACCACCCTTTGTTTCCTATCCCTGAGTCAGCTCTCAACCCACTTGCACATATTTTCCCCTATCCCCATTATTCTCATTTTATGTATCAATCTTTTGTGTGGCACCGTATCAAAAGCTTTTGAAAATCCATATACACTACATCTACTGGGTTCCCTTGTTCCAGTCCGGAACTTACCTCTTCATAGAAGCTGATCAAATTAGTCTGACATGATCGGTCCCTAGTAAACCCGTGCTGATACTGGGTCATGAGGTTATTCCTCTTCAGATACTCCAGTATAGCATCCCTTAGAATGCCCTCCAGGATTTTACCCACAGTAGAGGTTAAGCTTACTGGCCTATAATTACAGAGTTCAGTTTTTGTCCCCTTTTTGAATATTGGCACCACATTTGCTATACGCCAGTCCTGTGGTACAGACCCTGTTATTATGGACTCTTTAAAGATTAAAAATAATGGTCTATCAATGACTGTACTTAATTCCTGCAGTACTCGGGGGTGTATCCCATCCGGGCCCGGAGATTTGTAAATTTTAGTGATTTTTAGACGCCGCCGTACTTCCTGCTGGGTTAAGCAGGTAACATTTAATTGGGAATTTTTATCACTAGTCATATTGGCTGCCATGGGATTTTCTTTTGTAAATACTGATGAAAAAAAGTCATTTAGCATATTGGCTTTTTCCTCATCCTCATCCACCATTTCACCCAGACTATTTTTAAGGGGGCCAACACTATCATTTTTTAGTTTCTTACTATTTATGTAGTTAAAGAATATTTTGGGGTTATTTTTGCTCTCTCTAGCAATGAGTCTCTCTGTCTCAATCTTTGCTGCCTTGATTTGCTTTTTTTATGTAGTTAAAGAATATTTTGGGGTTATTTTTGCTCTCTCTAGCAATGAGTCTCTCTGTCTCAATCTTTGCTGCCTTGATTTGCTTTTTACAGAATTTATTTAATTTTTTGTATTTATTTAATGCCTCCTCACTACCTACTTCCTTTAATTCTCTAAATGCTTTCTTTTTGTCACTTATTGCACCCCTTACAGCTTTATTTAGCCATATTGGTTTCCTCCTATTTCTAGTATGTTTATTCCCATACGGTATATACTGTGCACAGGTCCTATCCAGAATGCTAATAAACGTCTCCCATTTTCTTTGTGTACTTTTATGTCTCAGGATATCGTCCCAGTTAATTGCACCAAGATCCTCTCTCATCCGTTGGAAATTTGCCCTCCTGAATTTTACCCCTCTACTACACATCTTATTAAAGGAAACATGAAAACTTATTATTTTGTGATCACTATTCCCCAAGTGACCCCCAACCCTTATATTTGATATGCGGTCTGGCCTGTTGGTTAATATTAGGTCTAGCAGTGCCCCCCTTCTTGTTGGGTACTGAACCAGTTGTGAAAGGTAATTGTCTCTCATAGTTGTCAAAAACCGATTACCTTTACTGGAACTGCAGGTTTCTGTTCCCCAATCTATTTCAGGGTAGTTGAAGTCCCCCATAATAATGACTTCTCCTTGAGTCGCAGCTTCATCTATTTGCTTTACGAGGATATTCTCCATTGCTTCCATTATTTTTGGAGATTTATAACAAACCCCTATCAGTAATTTATTATTTTTTCCCCCTCCCCTTATCTCCACCCACAGGGACTCTACATTTTCATTAGATTCACCTATATTATCACGCAGGATGGGTTTTAAGGTCGATTTTACATACAGACACACCCCACCCCCTCGCTTATCTGTACGGTCATTTCTGAAAAGGCTATAGCCCTGCAAGTTAACAGCCCAGTCATGGCTCTCATCCAGCCATGTTTCAGATATCCCCACCATATCATAATTACCGTATTTTTCGGACTATAAGACGCACTTTTTTCCTCCAAATTTGGGAGGAAAGTGTGGGTGCGTCTTATAGTACGGATATAGCATGTGGGGAGGGGGGCAGCAGTGAGTGGGATCGCACTGTTATCCCACTTCAGGATGTCCCCGCTGCCCGGAATCAGCTGCTGGGGAAAGCACATGGCCCCGCTGATTAAGTGCAGTGAATATTTATTAGCGGCTCCCCGCCCACCGATCAGCTGAGCGGTGAGCTGGGAGCAGCAAATGAATGCTGCACTTAAGCAGGGACACACAGTTTCCCCAGCACTGACTCCGGGGAGAATCTGTGTGTCCGGGGGAGGAGGCAGCAGCAGCAGGGGCCAGGAGATCGCTGTCTACCTGCCTGTGCTGGACGCTGAGCTGTCTGGTGCACAGGGAGGACCTGTGTGATGTCAGAAGTGGGCGGGCTGGAGCATCACATGGCAGCTCAGAGCCCTCCCTCTTCTGACATCATCACAGGTCCTTCAGACTCCCACCTAGAATCTGCAGCTTCCTCTTATGTCCTGTGCTGTGGAAAGGCAACAACAACAGGGAGGGCTCTGTGTGTGTGCAGCCATGGGATGCTCCAGCTTTTACCTCACAACAGTGTGGCTGGCTGCCACAATTAAGAGGTCAGTCTTTACAAAACACAATAAAGCACTCTGCCACTCCTTTGGTGAACTATAACTCCCAGCATGTCATAGGATCTGCAGGACATGCTGGGAGTTATAGTTCTCCCATGGGATTTTAAAGCAGCACTCCAGTGTTATTTTGCAGTGCTGGAGTGGTGCTTTCACTATAAGCCCTGTGCACCCATTCTTAGGGCTCATTTCCACATGCGAGGCACACGTCCGTATCTCGCATGTGGAAACAAAGCTGTGGCGCCGACACTCCAGAGCGGAGCGTGCGGCCGCATAGGAACACATGGAGCTGCACAGCTCCGCTCCAAAGTGCTGGCGCCAGAGCTTGGTTTCCACATGCGAGATATGGACGTGTGCCTCGCATGTGGAAATGAGCCCTTATACTCACCCTCCAGCGTCTTCATATCGTACTTCACAGACACCACACTGGTCCCGCAGCTTCCAACATAATAACATACTATTATATATAATAACACCACATATAATAGAATGTTATTTATGTTATTAAATATTTTACCACATTTTTTTTGCTTCAAATATTTTTTTCCCTATTTTCCACCTCTAAAACCTGGGTGCGCCTTATAGTCCGGTGCGTCTTATAGTCCGAAAAATACGGTATGTTCCAACAACATTAGTTCTAATTCATCCATTTTGTTGGCGAGGCTTCTGGCATTAGTATACATGCACTTGAAGTTCCTCTCTGTACCTCTATTCTTTCTTAAATTACTAACTGTTCTAACCCCACCCCCCATGCCACCGCCACCCCCAACTTCCTTATTTGTGCCCAGGTCTCTATCTGCACTATCTTCCCCTCCTATAAAATGAATACTGATGCGCTGTCCAGGATGCCCAACTCACCAGATGAGGGAGAAGACCCAGAGAGCTAGAAGAAACTTAGTTACCAGCCTTCCACCACCCCGAGGTGGCCCAGTGCTCCCATTACATGAGGAACAAGCACTATGTCATGCAACACCACCATGGATGGGCACAGACATATGATAGCGACCCGGCAGTCCACCTAGTAAAGGAATTGCTGACACAAGCTGATTCGCACCCTGGTCCCTATGCTCCACAAGAGACCCAACAGTTGTGGAAGGAGAAGGGCAAGCTGCTCAGCTATGATGGAAAGCTGTGTCGGAGGAACATCAACACAAACTGGTCTGGCAAGTGGTAGTCCCAAAGAGGGATGCACTAATGGACTTAGAGGCATACCACGATGGAGCAGGACACTTCGGGTGGAAGAAACTGGAGGTCCTACTTCGTGAGAGATTCTACTGGATTGGCATAAGGAAAGCCATTGAGAGGTGGTGCCGAGAATGTTGCCCATGCAACCTGCGCAGGAATGACCGTAACAGCCAGTGAGCCCCATTACAGCCGATCATCACGAAGAACTAGTAGCTTTGGATCACATGAAGTTGACTCCGAGTAGGACTGGCTACAGCTTCGCTCTGACGTTAGTGGACCATTACTCAAGGTTCCTGGTAATCTTGCCTGTCAAAGACCAAACAGCGTGGACAGCAGCCAAAGCGTTTCAAGAACACTTTTGTTGACTGCACGGTTACCCTGAACAAGTGCTCACCAACCAAGGCCCAGCCTTTGAGGCAGAAGTGTTCCAGGAGGAGTTCTGTAACCTGTATGGCTGCATGAAAATCAGGACGCCGCCGTACCATCCACAGACAAATGGCGTGTGTGAGAAAATGAGCCATGTAGTAATTAACCTGTTGAAGACCTTGCCCCTGGAAGAGCAAAACCAGTGGCCAGAGAAGTTGCCAGATCTGGTAGATCTATACAACCATATCCTGGTAAACTCCACCAACTGCACTCCGGCCTACCTGATGAGAGCGAGACCTAGCAAGTTACCCGTTGACTTTGACATGGGAGTCCTAACACCTAAAACAACATCATCAGATGCAGACTGAGATACAGAGCGGCAGCAGCAGTACCGCAAAGTGCAAGAATGTGTAGAGAAGAGTTTGTCCCAGGCAAGACAGAAGCAGGAAAGAAATTATAATCAGCACACGCCTGCAGTTACCTTGTCACCCGGAGAACAGGTACTCAAAAGGAAGAGATGAGTTCACAAACTAGATGATCAGTGGGAGGCTGAACCATACACCGTCATGCCTTCAAAATTTGATAACACCAAGGTGTGGCTCATTAGAGTTGGTGGAGGAGAAACCTCAACAGCAGTGTCGAGAGTGCATCTAAAACCATGCCCTTACCAACTGAAGGAGAGGATTGAAGATCAAGGTATTTCCCAGTCAGTAGAAGAAGTGGAGGAAAAGATCAGCACAGTCCTCAGCGTGTTCCCTCCAAATTGGACAAGAGTGAACCAGGCCATAGTTGTGCCTGTTTTGACCTTTCCCCAGCTAGTTGTGCCAGAAAGAGATGCAACTCAAGACCACCCTGAAGACCAGCTGGCTCAAGCAGCAGATGCCACACCAGCAGCGGAGCAAGAGAATCCACCCCCTGCCAGCGGTGAATCTGTAATGCCCACAAAAGCGGGAGTGGTCCTAGAAAATCAGGTATACCAGTGCTACGTAGAGTCACCCGTAGCATAGCCAATAGAGAGTGCAATAAACCATTGGTAGCAAGAACAGTACCAGTACTGCGTAGATCCACCCGTAGCACCAGAGGTCAGGTCCCAGCCCGGTATAGGGACTAAAATACAGTATAAATGTGTTGATAATGTAAATAAGTTAATAGTGTGTGAAGTTGCAACCGTTAAGCATCAGAGCCTACAGAGACTTGCTGTATGATCTTTTAAAAATATGCATAATGACCTGTTGAGGGACAATTGGGCCACAGGACTATGTGTGGCCAGGACCTTATTTGTACATAATTACCCCAATTTGGCCTAGAAAATAAGCCGCCGGTGTGGCCGAAAACCAGGCCCACCAACAGAGTGCCCTGTAGCCACGCCCAGGGATGACACACAAAGTAGGTTAAGGCGGTTCCCACCAACCAAACTCCAGGTACATGGATAAAGACAATTCCTGGACGGCAGCGTAAGGACTAGGCGCTGCACTAACTGTTGTTTTGTTTTTAAGTTTTTTGTAATTTTTACATTTTATTAATTGTTCACTTGTTAACATGTTTATGTTTTTGCAGGCCGGGAGTATTGAATTGCACTAGGGGGGAATGTGGCACACCAGGAGCCCGGTTGCCACAACCATCAGATTTTCCAGACCCTCCCAGATGAACCAAACATTGTTGACATATCGCATCCACTCATGTACCTGACCAATCCCCGGAATTGTCTCCTCCTGGAATGTTGTTTTCCCACACCCCTAAGAAAATGTTAGCGTAGGAGGGGGCACAAGCAGCACCCATTGCAGTGCCCTGTAACTGCAAATATACTGTATTTTGTTGTTAAATATAAACACACTAGATGGTGGCCCGATTCTAACGTATCAGGTATTCTAGAATATGTAGGTAGTATATAGCACAGGTTCCGTTCAATATTGCACAGTGACGTAGTATATAACACAACCGACGTAGTATATAACAGAGCTACATAGTATATAACACAGCATATGTAGTATATAGCAGAGTTACGTAGTATATAACACAGCCACGTAGTGTATAGCACAGGTATGTAGTATATTGGTCAGCCACGTAGTATATAACATAGCCACATAGTATATTGTAGAGCCACGTAGTATATTGCACAGGCACATAGTATATTGCACAGTCACATAGTATATAACACAGTCACGTAGTGTATTGCACAGCTACGTAGTGTATTGCACAGCTATGTAGTATATTGGTCAGTGACATAGTATATAGCAGAGCCACGTAGTATATAACATAGCCACGTAGTATATTGTAGAGGCACGTAGTATATTGCATAGCTACGCAGTATATTGCACAGTCGATGTGGTATATAATAGAGCCACGTAGTATATTGCACAGTCGACGTAGTATATAACAAGACCGACACAGCCACATAGTAGTATATAACACAGAGCACATAGTATATTGGACAGCCACGTAGTATATTGCACAGTCACGTTGTATATTGCCCAGCTACATAGTATATAGCACAGAGATGTAGTATATAAAAGAGCCCACAAAGTATGTAACAGCCCACGTAGAATATAGCAATGTGGCCACTATATGCGTGGTTAAAAAAGACTTAAAATAAAAATAAACATATACTCACCTGCCCCTTGAAGTCCTGGCGCCTGTGTGCGGTGCACGCGGCAGCTCCCGGTCCCAGGGTTGGTATGAGTGCAGGACCTGTGATGACGTCGCGGTCACATGACCGTGACATCATGGCAGGTCCTTCTCGCATAGCATCCTTGGCACAGGAACCTGCCGCTTGCACAACCGAGGACAGCACGCGACGTTGGAAAGTGAGAATAACCATTTTGTTATTATTATTATTTGTAACATTAGACCTTTTTACTATTGATGCTGCATAGGAAGCATCAATAGTAAAAAGTTGGTCACACAGGGTTAATAGCTGCGTTAACGGAGTGCGTTAAACCGCGGCATAACGCAGTCCATTAACGCTGCCGTTAACCCTGTGTGAGGGCTGACTGGAGGGGATTATGGAGCGGGCACTGACTGCGAGGAGGAAGGAGCGGCCATTTTGCCTCCGGACTGTGCCCGTCGCTGATTGGTCATGGCTGTTTTGCCGCGACCAATCAGCGACTTGGATTTCCATGACAGACAGAGGCCGCGACCAATGAATATCCGTGACAGACAGAAGGACAGACGGAAGTGACCCTTAGACAATTATATAGTAGATTATGTTTAAGGATATATTCCACGAGGATGAGGAGTAATTCAATGAGATCCACCTCAAGGTTACTCGATCCAAGATACCACGCTGCTGCTTTTAGGCCACCTTCGTGCTTAATGGAGGTGTATAGGGCCTCCACGTCCACTGTTATAAAATGACATGATCTTGAAGATAAAGTTGGTCCAATCTCTTAACCCCTTTCTGACATTGGACATAATATTCCGTCCATGTGACCTGGGCCTATTTGACCATGGATGGAATATTGCGTCATCGCGATCGCTCGCGCACTTTGGAGATGTGCCGGAGATCGCTGCTGGGTGTCAGCTGATTCTGACAGCTGACACACGGCACTAAGTGCCAGGAGTGGTCACAGATCGTTCCCGGCACTTTAACCCCCGAAATGCTGTGCTCAAACCTGATCGAATCATTCCGGAAGCTGATAGAGGGCTGACAGCCCCTCTGCCTTTGGATCGGAGACCCCGTGGTATGATGCAGGGTCCCGATCATTGCCTTGGTGACCCTACATCCGGTTCATCAGAGCTATGAAACTTGCTGATCATGCCCAGTGCATGATCAGCAAGTCCCTCCCTTCAGTGCAGAGCTGACAGTTTCTATAGCATGGAGAGGTTGCTGCATCTGAAGCTGAAGCGATCAGCCTGCAAAAAATGATTGTCCCATAGTGGGACTAAGTAAAAAAGTTATAAAAAAGTTATTTAAAAAAAAAATAATTCTAAAAATCTTAATAATAATAATAATAATAATAATAATAATAATAATAAATCAATATATATTCTATCTCTTAATAAATATTTGAATGGAAAAAAATATAAACAATAAAAATACACATATTTGGTATCTCCGCGTCCGCAACGACCCGAGCTATGAAACTGTCCCACTAGGTAACCCCATACCTCCCAACCGTCCCGGATCCAGCGGGACTGTCCCGATTTTGACAGTCAGCCCCGCGTTCCCGGGTGGGACATTAGTTGTCCCGCACTGGTTGGGAGGTGTGTAATATCACCCGGTCAGCTCGCTGAGTCCCTGCACCCGCAGAGCAGCGCACCACATATTGGCTGCTCTGTGCGCACAGGACCTGTGATGAAGTCACAGGATGGGAGGAGTCAGGGGGTCACATGATCGGGAGGACCTCCGTATACAGGACTCTGCTGGTTGTCATGACGCTGGACCAGGGTAAGCGTATGTGTGAGGTCAGGAGGTGTTTACAGTGTGGATGTAGCATAGCCGTGTGTGTACGAGGTGTATGGATCGGAGCAGCGTGTGAAAGGTGTATGGATCGGAGTCGTGTGTGTAAGAGGTGTACGGAGCCGTGTGTACGAGGTGTACGGAGCACAGCCGCATGTGTACGAGGTGTACGGAGCGGAGCAGCGTGTGAAAGGTGTATGGAGCAGAGTCGTGTGAGTAAGACGTGTACGGAGTGGAGCCATGTGTGTAAGAGGTGTGCGGATCAGAGCAGAGTGTGAAAGGTATATGGAGGAGAGTCGTGTGTGTACGAGGTGTACGGAGCGAAGCCACGTGTGTATGAGGTGTACAGAGCAGAGTCATGTGTGTACGAGATGTGCGGAGCAGAGCCATGTGTGTACAAGGTATATGGAGCGGAGCAGCATGTGCAATGTGTATGGAGCGGAGCCGTGTGTGTACAAGGTGTATGGAGCGGAGCCGCATGTGCAAGGTGTATGGAGCGCAGTCGTGTGTGTACGAGGTGTATGGAGCGGAGGCGTGTGTGTACGAGATGTATGGAGAGGAGCCGTGTGTGTATGAGGTGTACGGAGTGGAGCCCTGTGTGTGCAAGGTATATGGCAGTGATTTTCAACCTTTTTTGAGCCGCGGCACACTTTTTATACTTAAAAAATCCCGAGGCACACCACCAACCAAAATGGCACAAAATGGTGCGTCCAGGTTTGAGATGAAAGTCTGCAGTCATTCTATGTGACTGCAGGCTTCTGAATTCTCACAGCGCAAGCACTGCACACTTTCAGGATTCTCCCTTGCCGGTGGCCAGAGTGGACGGTCATGACAGCACAAGTATGTGATTTGGATACTTCTGGTCACATTCTAACTAGACGTGTCCGGCCTCAGTCAATTCATTTTCATTGAATGAGGCCACACATGTCTAGTCAGCACGTGACCGCATGTATGTAAATCACCAACATCAGAGAATTATGATAGCAGTGTGCACTGTGAGAATTCAGAAGTCTGCAGTCACATAGTATGACTGCAGACTCATCACAACCTTGGACATCCCCTTTAATGTTCCTAACAAATAAAAATGAGAATTAGTATCACAAAAAAAACACATTTACATCCAGGTACCTGATAGATGACGTTGTTTGTGGAGTCGCCTCTTTCTTTTCATCTTCACCTTGTCCAGATGCCATGATGACTCTTCTCATCCACCGGCAGAGCTCGTTTCTGCAGACTTCCATCTTCTCCTGTCTTCTGCAGCACATCCCGACACAACACCCTTAAAGATAGCAGTGTTATTATAATGCTCCGGAATAACAATATCTGCCCTAGGCTGAGCCTCTGAGTAAATAATTGCCCCTCACTTTATTCCCAGCACATAATATGACCCTCACTGTCCCTCTTATGGTACATGCCATCCACACTACCCTCTCTCTCTTTTCCATACTTCACACTGCCTTCTCATACAGTGTCCCTCATAGAGAGCCCAGTCTCTCTACTGTGCCCCTTCATTACACTCCTCCTACTTGGCATACTGTCTCCTCCTGGCTGTTACCCTCACACTACTCAGTATCTATTATGTGTCCACTCACACTTTCATCCCCCCATACTGTCTGCACACATTTCTAATAGCCTCCTCCTGTACATCCCCCTCCCTGCTAACATACCCCTTTGCTCTCTCCATATTTCCTCCTCACACATTCCCCGCTCACACATTCCCCGACTCCCCATACTGTCCTCACACATCCCATCACCGTTGCTCCCAGTACTGTCAGCACACATTTTTCCCCTCGCTACTGAGTCCACCCCCATCTCCCCACTGACCCCCACAGAATATATCCACTGCCCTTCCGATAGAATAAATCCATCCCCTTCCACAGAATAAATGCACCCTGCCCCACACATGCTAAATAAATTCCAGGCCCCCCCCACGTACACACTGAATAAATCCCCCACACACACTGAATAAATCCCCCCACACACTGAATAAATCCCCCCACACACTGAATAAATCCCCCCCCTTCACTGAATAAATCCCCCCACACTTAATAAATCCCCCCACACACTTAATAAATCCCCCCACATACTCCCCATAAACCCACCCCATGCTGAATCTTCGGTGTCTTCAGCTCCACAGCACAGGAGCACTTACCACCAAGTCTCTTCTTTCTCCTGCGCGCCGGATAGTGACGTCAGCAGCGTGATCACATGACTTGATCACGCTGCTGGCGTCGCTCTGACCCGGCAGTCAGAGCCTCAATTGTACTCGCAGCTGGTAGATGTCTGCGAGTACAATTGATCTCCGGGAGCCGGCGCGCTGCAGCTTCTCTGTGCCGGCTGTCAGCTTGACAGTCGGCACAGAGAACAGCTGACTCCCGTTCCCCGCGGCACACCCAACCATGTGTCGCGGCACACTAGTGTGCCGCGGCACACTGGTTGAAAAACACTGGTATATGGAGCCGAGCAGCGTGTGCAATGTGTATGGAGTGGAGCCGTGTGTGTACAAGGTGTACGGAGTGGAGCCGTGTGTGTACGAGGTGTACGGAGTGGAGCCGTGTGTGTATTAGGTGTACGGAGCAGAGCCGTGTGTGTACGAGGTGTACAGAGCGGAGCCGCATGTGCAAGGTGTATGGAGTGCAGTCGTGTGTGTACGAGGTGTATGGAGCGGAGTCGCATGTGTACGAGGTGTACAGAGCAGACGCTGGCTGTGTCGGATCGGAGCAGATATTGCTTCTCACTCTGACACTGACTGGCACAGGAGACACGGAAAGGTCTTTATCAGTGGTGTATCACAGCTGCAGCGACGTGAGCAGTCAGTGGCGCAGCTGGATGACACCATTCAGTGCCGTGGGAGTGGAATTGCGAGGGTGCGCGGTTAAAGGTGTGTGTGTGTGTAGTGATGGAGAAGGCAATGATGGGGGTGGGGTAACCATGTGTGGCCATTATACTGTACCCAGCATCGTGTGGGGCCATTATACTGTACAAAGCATCATGTGGGGCCATTATACAGTATGGAGCTTAATGTGGTCATTATACAGTATGGAGCATTATGTGTGGCCATTATACAGTATGGGGCACTGTGTGGCCATTATACAGTATGGAGCATCATGTGGAGCCATTATACAGTAAGGAGCATCATGTGTGGCCATTATACAGTATGGAACATCATGTGTGGCCATTATACAGTACGCAGCATTATGTGTGGCCATTATACAGTACGAAGCATCATGTGAGGCTATTATACAGTATGGATCAGAATGTGGCCATTATACAGTATAGAGCATCATGTGTGGCCATTATACAGTATGGAGCATCATGTGTGGCCATTATACAGTATGGAGCGCTGTGTGGCCAATATACAGTATGGAGCATCATGTGTGGCCATTATACAGTATGGATCATCATATGTGGCCATTATACAGTATGGAGCATCATGTGTGGCCATTATACAGTACGCAGCATCATGTGGGGCTATTATACCGTATGGAGCATAATCTGGCCATTATACAGTATGGAGCATCATGTGTAGCCATTATACACTATGGAGCATCATGTGGCCATTATACAGTATGGAGCACTGTGTGGCCAATATACAGTATGGAGCATCATGTGGAGCCATTATACAGTATGGAGCATCATGTGTGGCCATTATACAGTATGCAGCATCATGCGGGCCCATTATACTGTATGGAGCATCACATGGGGCCAGTACACTGTACGCAGCATTATTTGGGGCCATTATACAGTATGGAGCATCATGTGTGGCCATTATACAGTATGGAGCATCATGTATCCATTATACAGTATGGAGCGTCATGTGTGGCCATTATACAGTATGGAGCGTCATGTGCGGCCATTGTACAGTATGGAGCATCACGTGGGGCCAGTACACTGTACGTAGCATCATTTGGGGCCATTATACAGTATGGAGCATCATGTGGGGCCATTATACACTATGGAGCATCATGTGTGGCCATTATACAGTAAGGAGCACTGTGTGGCCATATTTTTTTGTTTATAATTATTGTTTACGAAACATTGTGATCAGAAGTGCTAAATGGGTGTGGTTGGGGCGTGACTAGTTGTGAAATGGGTGTGGTCAGAGGTGTGGCCTAAAATTTGCGCGCGCTGCTATCTTTGTCCCTCTTTCCCTTCCTCGAAAGTTGGGAGGTATGGGTAACCCCTTTAGTGAACACTATAAAAAAAAATAAAAAACAAGGCAAAAATACAATGCTTTATCATCATAACACTAAACAACTAACACTAAACAAAAAGTGGAATAACACACGATCAAAAAGATGGATATAAATAAACATGGTACCGGTGAAAACGTCATATTGTCCCACAAAAAAGAAGCTGCCATGCAGCTTCATCAGCAGAAAAATAAAAAAGCTATAGCTGTGTGACAGCAGCCAAACATAAAAACTCCTTGTAAAGCCTCTTTCACACCTCCTGATATTTCCAGTACCAGAGATGTCAGTGTCTGTGTGTGACCGGCGGTGACATCACAGAGGATACCT
This sequence comes from Ranitomeya variabilis, assembly GCF_051348905.1. NCBI lineage: Eukaryota > Metazoa > Chordata > Amphibia > Anura > Dendrobatidae > Ranitomeya > Ranitomeya variabilis. The sequence continues at coordinate 111,861,952 of NC_135234.1, forward strand.
CCAATCACTGAGGTTCAGTTCCCAGCCGGGCTGAGCTGCGGTGAGATCCAGTGAGAGCTTCGTTAGCTCACAGTGCTCATTCACCAGTGGTTCTCCATCTGGACGGTCGCATTTGGGCACCATCCAGGTTGAAAACTGTTTTTCCCCCAGACATGGGTTACAACATGGGACAGAACGACAGATAGGTGAGGGATATTGTTTTTTCATTTTTGGTTTATTACAGGAGAACGAGGGCTTCGATGGAATAGGTGATTGGTGAATATAACTGTGTTTGTTATTTTTAAGCAAAAAAGTAAAAGTGTGTTTTGTTTCATTTCTAATAAAAGACTTTATTCTGGCTGTGTCTTTATTTACCATACAATAATAGGATTAGTAATGGATAGGTGTCTTATAGATGCCTCTCCATTACTAAGCCATGGGCTTGATGTCACCTGACAATATCAAAGGTGACATCAACCCCACAAATATGAACCCCACTTGCCACCGCTACAGGGCAAGTGGGAAGAGCCGGGCAAAGCGCCAGAATTTGCGCAACTAATAGATGTGCCTTTTATGGGCGGTTGCGGGGTGCTATTTTTAGGTTGGGGGGTCAATATCCATGGCCCCTTACCAGCCTGAGAATACCAGCCCCCAGCTGTGAGCTTTAGCAAGACTGGTTGTCACAAATGGGGGAACCCCACTGCATTTTTTAAAATAATTTATTTAAGTAATTTAAAAACAGTGTGGGGACCCCTCTATTCTTGATAACCAACCTTGCTGAAGCCGACAGCTGAGGGTTGCAGCCCCCAGCTGTGAGTTTTGCCTGGTTGGTTATAGAAAATACAGGGAACCCATGCAGGTTTTTTCATTTATTTATTTATAGTACAGGCGGTGGCTGATGAATACCCTCATGAGCCATTCCTCATCAGCCACTGTTATTAGTGGCAGCAGGGGTAGGCTGCTGGGAGTAATAGTCCCATCAACAGCTGCCTGCTATCTCTTTCGTATAAAATTCTGTGACACCCACGGTGTCAATATGATCATTGCACCCCTAGATTAATTCATGAGAGGTGTAGTTTGTAAAATGGGGTCACTTGTAGGGGGTTTTATGTTCTGGCACCTCATGGGCTCTCCCAGTGGGTTATGGCACCTGGAAACCATAACAGTAAAATCTGGTGCTCCTTGCCTTCTGAGCTTTGCACTGTGCCTCAAATGTAGTATTCCTCTACATATGGGGTATTGGCATACTCAAGAGAAATTGCACAACAAATTGTGTGGTGACATTTCTCTTGTTACCCTTATGGAAATGCAAAATTTGGAGCTAAAATAACTTTTTTGTGAGGAAAATGTGATTTTATTATTTTCACGACTCAATGTTATAAACATCTATGAAGCACCAGGGGGTTTAAAGTGCTCACCACACATCTAGATAAGTTCCTTGGGGGGTCTAGTTTCCAAAATGGTGTCACTTGTGGGGTTTTCCACTGTTTAGGCACATCAGGGGCACTCCAAATGCGACATGGCGTCCAATCTCAATTACAGCCAATTTTGCCATGAAAAAGCCACAACGGAACTCCTTCCCTTTTGAGCTCTGCCACGCGCCCAAACAGTGGTTTACCCGCACATATGGGGTATCAGCGCACTCAGGACAAATTGTACAACAACTTTTGTATTTCAATTTCTCCTGTTACCCTAGATAAAATAAAAAATTGGGGCGAAAAGTTCATTTTTGTGAAAAAAATATGATTTTTCATTTTCACGGCTCTACGTTATAAACTTCTGTGAAGCGCTTGGGGGTTCAAAGTGCTCATCACAAATCGAGATATGTTCCTTGGGGGTCTAGTTTACAAAATGGGGTCACTTGTGGGGGTTTCCACTGTTTAGGCACATCAGGGCCTCTCCAAACGCGACATGGCGTCCCATGTCAATTACAGCCAATTTCGCCATGAAAAAGCTAAACGGCACTCCTTCCCTTTTGAGCTTTGCCATGCGCCCAAACAGTGGTTTACCCGCACATATGGGGTATCAGCGCACTCAGGATGAGGGGGAAAAAAGTAAGACCTTTTTCAAGTACCCATCATCAGTTGGGGTATATGATGATAAATTATTTACCCTTAGACGGTCCTCCCCATTTTTGGTTCCACTAGCTTTAGAGAAGATGTCAGGATATCTTTGTTCCTGCTTGTTGCCATTTTTTGTATGAAAAGAGCTATTGTTAGTTCCTTCCACATCGCTGAATGAAGAATAATCTTCTGTATGTGCAGCACCCCAGGTAGCCGGTTGCTGCAGTGATGTTGCTTTCCCTTTGGGGGGGTGATGTCACGCTTGGAAGCAAGGGGGATTCTTTCCATCAGGTAAGGCACTTACATTCAACACATCTGAATCTAGGCCAGAGGGGGAGCTCAGGACCCGGATTCAGGGGATCTTCCTTGGACTTTATGTTTCCTGGTCTGGAGGAGGAGTAGGTGAGTTGTAGAGGAGTGAGGAGAGGAGAAGGACGTAGCAGACGTAGGGGCCGAGCAGCCACGAGGGAGCTGCTACCCCTGGAAAGAGAGATATCGTGATTCGTGAGGAGTTGAATTGTGAAGGAGCTTAGAGGGAAGAAGTACAGTGGAGGAAAGGGCTCAGGAGGGGAACAGCGGAAGGGCACCCTCAGAGCCAGAGCGCAGAAACCAGGTACCGGGAGCCCGAGGTCGTGTTGTTCTCCATGACGTGTGACAGAACCAGAGGGCATAGGACTATATGTCAATTGCCTGTAACAAGTCTGAGGTGAAGCAGTAACCCTAAGAGCCGGGTCATTAACCCCTTTCTACCATTGGACGTACTATTCTGTCCATGTGGGGTGGGCCCTACTTCCCATGGACGGAATAGTACGTCATAGGCGATCGGCCGTGCTCACGGGGGGGAGTGCGACCGATCGCAGCCGGGTGTCAGCTGACTATCGCACTATGTGCTAGGAGCGGTCACAGACCGCTCCTGGCACATTAACACCCAAAACACTGCCATCAAAGATGATCGCAGCATTCCGATGGCACAGGAAAGCATCGCGCAGGGAGGGGGCTCCCTGAGACCCTAGGAGCAACGCGATCCGAGGGTCTCCTACCTCCTCCTCCCTGTAGGCTCAGATCCAAAATGGCTGCGGGGGGCCTTTCGAGTCCTGCAGGGAGGTGGCTTTCAAGCGCCTGTTCAGAGGAGGCACCGGGAAGCCTCCCTGCACTGCCTGTCAAATCGCTGATCTGACACAGTGCACTGCAAAGTGTCAGATCAGCGATCTGTCACTATAATGTGATGTCCCCCCTGGGGCAATGTAAAAAAGGAAAAAAAATAATATTTTCATGTGTAAAAAAATAAATAAATTCCTAAATAAAGAAAAGAAAATATTGTTCCAATAAATACATTTCTTTAACTAAATAATTAAAAAAGCAATAAAAGTACACATATTTAGTATCTCCGCTTGCGTAACGATACGACCTATAAAACTGTCCTACTAGTTAACCCCTTCAGTGAACACCGTAAAAAAAAAACAAAAAAAACAACGCTTTATTATCATACCGCCAAACAAAAAGTGGAATAACACACGATCAAAAAGACGGATATAAATAACCATGGTACCGCTGAAAACGTCATCTTGTCCTGCAAAAAACGAGCTGCCATACAGCATCATCAACGAAAAAATAAAAAAGTTATAGTCCTCAGAATAAAGCGATGCAAAAATAATTATTTTTTATATAAAATTGTTTTTATCGTATAAAAGCACCAAAACATAAAAAAAGATATAAATGAGGTATTGCTGTAATCGTTCTGACCCGAAGAATAAAACTGCTTTATCAATTTTACCAAACTTGGAACAGTATAAGCACCCCCCCAAAAGAAATTCATGAATAGCTGGTTTTTGTTCATTCTATCTCACAAAAATTGGAATAAAAAGCGATCAAAAAATGTCACGTGCCCGAAAATGGTACCAATAAAAATGTCAACTTGGCCCGCAAAAAACAAGACCTCATATGACTCTGTGGAGTAAAATATGGAAAAATTATAGCTCTCAAAATGTGGAGACACAAAAACTATTTTTTGCAATAAAAAGCGTCTTTTAGTGTGTGACGGCTGCCAATCATAAAAATCAACTAAAAAACCCGCTATAAAAGTAAAAAAAAAAACATCATCACCCCCTTAGTTAGGGAAAAATAATAAAATTTTTAAAAATGTATTTATTTCCATTTTCCCATTAGGGTTAGGGTTTGGGCTAAAGTTAGGGTTAGGGTTGGGGCTAAAGTTAGGGTTAGGGTTGGGGCTAAAGTTAAGGTTAGAGTTGGGGCTAAAGTTAGGGTTAGTGCTACAGTTAGTGTTGGGGTTAGGGTTAGGGTTGGGGCTAAAGTTAGGTTTAGGGTTGGGGCTAAAGTTAGGGTTAGTGCTACAGTTAGTGTTGGGGTTAGGGTTAGGGTTGGGGCTAAAGTTAGGTTTAGGGTTGGGGCTAAAGTTAGGGTTAGTGTTGGGGCTAAAGTTAGGGTTAGGGTTGGGGCTAAAGTTAGAGTTGGGGCTAAAGTTAGGGTTAGGGTTGGGGCTAAAGTTAGGGTTTGGATTACATTTACGGTTGGGATTAGGGTTGGGGTTGGGATTAGGGTTAAGGGTGTGTTTGGGTTAGGGCTTCAGTTAGAATTGGGGGGTTTCAATTCCAGCCAATTCTGTGTTGAAAAAGTAAAACAATGCTCCTTCCCTTCCGAGCTCTCCCGTGCACCCAAACAGGGGTTTACCCCAACATATGGGGTATCAGCGTACTCAGGACAAATTGGACAACAACTTTTGGGGTCCAATTTCTCCTGTTACCCTTGGGAAAATACAAAACCAGGGGCTAAAAATTATTTTTTTTGGAAAAAAAAAAGAATTTTTATTTTCACGGCTCTATGTTATAAAGTGTAGTGAAACACTTGGGGTCCAAAGTTCTCACAACACATCTAGATAAGTTCCTTAGGGGGTCTTCTTTCCAATATGGTGTCACTTGTGGGGGGTTTCTACTGTTTAGGCACATCAGGGGATCTCCAAACGCGACATGGTGTCCCATCTCAATTCCTGTCAATTTTGCATTGAAAAGTCAAACGCCGCTCCTTCCCTTCCGAGCTCTGCCATGCACCGAAACAGTGGTTTACCCCCACATATGGGGTATCAGCGTACTCAGGACAAATTTTACAACAACTTTTGGGGTCCAATTTCTTCTGTTACCCTTGAAAAAATAAAAAATTGGGGGCGAAAATATCATTTTTGTGAAAAAATATTATTTTTTATTTTTACGGCTCTACATTATAAACTTCTGTGAAGCACTTGGTGGGTCAAAGTGCTTACCACACATCTAGATAAGTTCCTTAGGGGGTCTACTTTCCAAAATGGTGTCACTTTTGGGGGATTTAAATGTTTAGGCACATCAGGGGCTCTCCAAACGCGACATTGCATCCCATCTCAATTCCAGTCAATTTTGGGGTCCAATTTCTCCTGTTACCCTTGGTAAAATAAAATAAATTGGAGCTGAAGAAATTTATTTGTGAAAAAAAGTTAAATGTTCATTTTTTTTTAAAACATTCCAAAAATTCCTGTGAAAAACCTGAAGGGCTAATGTGAAACACCTGAAGAGTTAATCAACTTCTTGAATGTGGTTTTGAGCACCTTGAGATGTGCAGTTTTTAGAATGGTGTCACACTTGGGTATTTTCTATCATATAGACCCCTCAAAGTGACTTCAAATGTGATGTGGTCCCTAAAAAAAATGGTGTTGTAAAAATGAGAAATTGCTGGTCAACTTTTAACCCTTATAACTCCCTAACAAAAAAAAAAGTTGAATCCAAAATTGTGCTGATGTAAAGTAGACATGTGGGAAATGTTACTTATTAAGTATTTTTTGTGACATATCTTTGTGATTTAAGGGCATAAAAATTCAAATTTGGAAATTTTCAAAATTTTCACCAAATTCCATTTTTTACCAAATAAACGCAGGTAATATAAAAGAAATGTTACCACTATCATGAAGTACAATATGTCATGAGAAAACAATGTCAGAATCATCAGGATCCATTGAAGCAATCCAGAGTTATAACCTCATAAAGGGACAGTGGTCAGAATTGTAAAAATTGGCCCGGTCATTAACGTGCAAACCACCCTTGGGGGTAAAGGGGTTAAAGAGATCCTATAAACAGGCTCAAACTGCCTATCGCACAGACATCTGTCTTAGGACAGGAGAGAGGGGACCCTGTCAGCAAGCTTTAAGCCGCAGGGACCTCATTATCTGGCGCAGGTAGGAAAGGCTTACGGACCTCACCTGAAGTGGGATCCCTTATTGCCTCCAAGCCGGCCAGACTACAGCTACCCTACACCTGGTACCCTGTACAAGACTGCAAACTCTGTGTCCTCCAATTATTCGTCGGCATACACAACCTTTGCCACACACCGTGGGAGCCCTGGGGACATACTTCACCTGGGGAAAGTTATACCATCTAGCTGCCATACCATCACCCCAGAGGACCCCTTTAAGCAGCGTTGGTCCCACTTACCGAATACCACAGGTAGCGTCACAAACAATAGACTTTTTTCATAAAACTCCTAAAAGACTTTCCCTTTAATTGGGCGCCCAGGGCCACGGACTGGGTCGCAGCCACCGTGACATCCCCTTTAAGAGCGACCGGACCCGGTACTGAGTACCCCAAGGCCCATATGCGATTGATATGAGCTTTCCGATGTATGACTAGGGTTCAAAGGTTTAGGATTAGTGATGAGCGAGTGTACTCGTTGTTCGGGTTTTCCAGCGCACGCTCAGGTGACCTCCGAGTATTTATGACTGCTCGGAGATTTAGTTTTCATCAGGGCAGCTGAATGATTTACAGCTACTAACCAGGCTGAGTACATGTGGGGGTTGCCTGGTTGCTAGGGAATCTCCACATGTAATCAATCAGGCTAGTAGCTGTAAATCATTCAGCTGCCGCGGTGAAAACTAAATCTCTGAGCAGTCATAAATACTTGGAGGTCACCCGAGCGTGCTGGTGGGGGGGGTACCCGAGCAATGAGTACACTCACTCATCACTATTTAGGATTTGTTCGTTTTTTTATACTGTCAACAAAATATTTTATTATTTTCATAATCAGCGGTATCCCTTTGATATTTTTTCAGTTTGGTTTGACATACCTAGTTTTCCCACTTTTCCACGTCTTTGTTAATGTCTGTCCAAATTCTTTCCAGATTCTCCACTTGTATTTCTTTATGCAATCATTTTTACAATTAATCTATTTAATCATGAATTTCTTTTAGTGAAATCGTATTTTTCTCATTGATGTTTTGGATAAAGTCTAATGAGCATTCTAAGAAAGTCGTGCTCACAACATAGCCAGACCCAAAACCATCACAGCAGAGAATATTTTAGAATATATATATATATTTGTCAAACCATAAAAATATACAAAAATTATACAAAAATTATTATTATAAAATCAAGATTGTTTAATATGTATGTACTTAAAATATTTGTGCACATATCAAATTATATGTTACATATGGCAGGTACCATTATATTATATATTATATCTTATACCCATAAGCACCCCCTGACGAAGGAACAGTGCGTCCGAAACGCGCGTCGGGGTGCACCATATCAAATATTTGGCGGTCCTTAGAATAACTCTCTTACATTGAGAAGTAAGTGACTCCGGATATTACCCACCCATAGCACCTTATAGCTTGCATGCTTTGCACTGAATGCACTTTCATTTGTCCTTCCTTACACCAGATTGAATACAGTTGTATGCACAAAGTATGCACGTTTTTATAAAAACTTTTTTTTGCTTTTATTTATAGCACTCTTTGTTTATATGCAAAATAAGGTGTTTTTTGGAAATATTATAAGTACATACATATTAAACAATATTAGACAATCTTGATTTTATAATAATAATTTTTGTATAATTTTTGCATATTTTTATGGCTTAACAATCGCCACTCAATAAATAAATATATATATATTCTAAAATATTCTCTGCTGTGATGGTTTTGAGTCTGGCTATGTTGTGAGCACGACTTTCTTAGCTCTTTGTAGTGCTATCATTCACTACATTATTTGCACATATGGTGATCTCCTGGTATTTCAATATAGTTTGAACCTTTTACACCAGTAATTTTATATGATACTTGGGGTATCGCCATTGTGTTTAATTAATGAGCATTCTGTAGCAGCAGCCATCCATTTCTTTATTAGTATTTCATCTCCTAAATAAAACGAGGGGAACACCTGGATCCGTAAACCATGTGGAATAATTTTTCTAGCATGATAATTTTCAAGGGACGTTTTGTCCCACCACGTTCTGGTTTTCTTAAGCAGAGCATTTTTATATTGATGAATAAGATCTTTACTGTTAGCAGAAGTTTCATGAGTGACACTGGAAGTCCCCTGTTAAAAGAGATCTGTCGCTTTAATTCGCCAGGAAGTTATTCTGGCTTGTAAATCCACTTTAAATAGTGAGAATGGACCAATGTGTTTGAAAACAGCAAGCATGATAAATCACATATGTCCAAGGACAACTAAATAGAGACACTAGAAACTTTCAATGAAATATAAACACACACCATCCCTGACATCAATAGAGAAATGCCAAGGGGCACAAAACTGATTCAAGCTAAAAAGTAAAATAGGAATTCTCTTTATTAATATGAATTATAACAATAGACAAAACAGGGTGGGAAAAAGACCTCCAATGGGGGAGGTGCAAATAGTTGCCTGGGCTAACTAAAGGGTCCTAAAGAAAAGGTGTCACATATGTAAACCACATATGTAAACCAATGGTAAAAAAAACTAGTAGATAGATAAATACAGTAATATTTAATAATACATATGGACAATATCCCTAGGGGTACCAAACTGCTATTATTAAATATAAAGTGCATAGTGCCTCAATAGTAGAGCAGTCTTTGCTAATATAATTGCACTCATACCAGAAAATGCTGCTACAATAATAATAGTACAGAACAAGGTCGGACTGGCCCACCGGGAAACCGGAAAATCCACTGGTGGGCTCGCCCCCTGGCCAGCACCACAACTCCTGCCTCCTTCATTTGTCTGCTCTGCTCTGTAGTCTGATCAGGTGCACCGAGCGGTGAGTGCGTTATTCTATACTGATGCTGGCGGGCTGTCTGCAATGCTCAGCAACAAGTGATGTGAGGTGAAAGAGCTTTCTCATCACCTGCTGCTGCAGCAGCTTCTATTGATCTCATTGCACTCACCGCTCGCTCAGCTGCGGAGCGCTCGATGAGATCAATAAAAGCCACAGTAGCAGGTGATGAGAAAGTTCTCACCTCACATCACTAGTTGCTGACCATTGCAGAAGTCCTGTCAGCATTGGGATAGAATAACGCACGCACAGCCGGCTACATCACACAGCATGGGGGCATCTAAATCCTAGTTCATTTTTGGAGGGAATGATGTAACCAGAAGGGGTTGGGGCCTTCTTCAGTCCAGTGAAGACCAGATAGCAGGAAGCAGCACTGTGCTGAGGCTGCTGGAGAGGAGAGGAGGGAAATGAGGGGCTTCACCATGGAGCTGTGTGAGAGGAGGACTGAGGTGCTGCACCATTGAGCTATGTGAGAAGAGGACTGAGGGGCTTCTGTTATGGTTTCCAATGGCAAGGAAACATCAGAAGCATAGAATAAACGGACAAGCTCTCGGGTGATGGAAACTAGAGCTGACCGCGATGCTAAACCTACACACCACACTAGAAGTAGCCAGGGGGCATTCCTGCGTTGTCTCTAGATGCCGCGCGCCAGCCGGAGAACTAACTACCCCTGGTAGAAGAAAACACAGTCCTGGCTTGCCTCCAGAGAATGTCCCCACAGGAGATAGCAGCCCCCCACATATAATAACGGTGAGAGCAGATGAAAAGACACACGTAGTATGAAAGCAGATTTAGCACAGAGAGGCCCGCTAACTAAATAGCAGAAAGATACAACAGAGGACTTCGCGGTCAGCTGCAAAACCCTTCAAAACACCATCCTGAAATTACCTTAACTCATGTGACAACTCATGCCACTGGAGTGGTAATTTCAGCCTAACAAGAGCTTCCAGCTGCAGAGATTCACATAAGTGCAAACTGGACAAAACATACAAAAATAGACTTAAGGACTAAAGTGTCCAACTTAGCTGAGCAGAAAACTGGGAGCAGGAACATGCAACAGAATCACTCTGGATACATTGATGGCCAGCATTAGAATGACTGAGGAGCAAGGTTAAATAGGATACTCCCACATCCTGATAGGAACAGGTGAACTGAGAAGGCAAAGCTTGCAGGACACCAGTACCACAAGAGACCACCGGGGGAGCCCACGAACCGAATCACAACAGTACCCCCCCCCCTTAAGGAGGGGGCACCGAACCCTCACAAGAACCACCAGGGCGATCTGGATGAGCCCTATGAAAGGCACGGACCAAATCAGAAGCATGAACATCAGAAGCTGTAACCCAAGAATTATCCTCTTGACCGTAGCCCTTCCATTTCACCAGATATTGAAGTCTCCGTCTGGAAACATGGGAGTCCAAGATTTTCTCCACCACGTACTCCAATTCACCCTCAACCAGCACAGGAGCAGGAGGCTCAACAGAAGGCACAAGTGGTACCTCATACCTCCGCAATAATGACCGATGGAAGACATTATGGATAGCAAAGGATGCTGGGAGGTCCAAACGAAAAGACACAGGGTTAAGAATTTCCAAAATCTTATAAGGACCGATGAACCGAGGCTTAAACTTAGGAGAAGAGACCCTCATAGGGACAAAACGGGAGGACAACCACACCAAGTCCCCAACACGAAGACGAGGACCAACACGACGATGGCGATTAGCAAAACGTTGAGTCCTCTCCTGGGACAACTCCAAATTGTCCACCACCTGCCCCCAAATACGATGCAACCTATCCACCATGGTATCCACTCCAGGACAATCCGAAGACTCCACCTGACCAGATGAAAAACGAGGATGGAACCCTGAATTGCAAAAGAAAGGGGAGACCAAAGTGGCAGAACTGGCCCGATTATTAAGGGCAAACTCAGCCAACGGCAAAAAGGAGACCCAGTCATCCTGATCAGCAGACACGAAACACCTCAAATAAGTCTCCAAGGTCTGATTAGTACGTTCCGTCTGGCCATTTGTCTGGGGATGAAATGCAGACGAAAAAGACAAATCAATGCCCATCCTGGCACAAAACGCCCGCCAAAATCTGGACACAAACTGGGATCCCCTGTCGGAAACGATATTCTCCGGAATACCATGCAGCCGAACCACATTCTGAAAAAACAGGGGCACCAACTCAGATGAGGAAGGCAGCTTGGGCAAGGGCACCAAATGAACCATCTTAGAAAAGCGGTCACACACCACCCAAATGACGGACATCTTCTGAGAAACAGGGAGATCAGAAATAAAATCCATAGAGATGTGTGTCCAAGGCCTCTTAGGAACAGGCAAGGGCAACAACAACCCACTAGCCCGAGAACAACAAGGCTTGGCCCGAGCACAAACATCGCAAGACTGCACAAAAGTACGCACGTCCCAAGACAGGGAAGGCCACCAGAAGGACCTAGCCACCAAATCTCTGGTACCAAAAATTCCCGGATGACCTGCCAACGCAGAAGAATGAACCTCCGAGATGACTCTATTGGTCCACTCATCCGGCACAAACAATCTACCAGGCGGACAACGATCAGGCCGATCCGCCTGAAACTCTTGTAAAGCACGTCGCAGGTCTGGGAAGACAGCAGACAATATCACCCCATCCTTAAGTATACCCGTAGGTTTAGAATCACCAGGGGAATCAGGTTCAAAACTCCTAGAAAGGGCATCCGCCTTCACATTCTTAGTACCCGGCAGATACGAAACCACAAAATTAAACCGGGAGAAAAACAACGACCAGCGCGCCTGTCTAGGATTCAGACGTCTGGCCGACTCAAGATAAATCAAATTTTTGTGATCAGTCAAGACCACCACCTGATGTTTAGCACCCTCCAGCCAATGACGCCACTCCTCGAATGCCCACTTCATCGCCAAAAGCTCCCGATTACCGACGTCATAATTTCGCTCGGCGGGCGAAAATTTTCGAGAAAAGAACGCACAAGGTCTCATCACTGAACAATCTGAACTTTTCTGCGACAAAACCGCCCCCGCTCCGATCTCGGAAGCATCAACTTCCACCTGAAAAGGAAGAGAAACATCAGGCTGGCACAACACCGGAGCAGAAGAAAAATGGCGCTTAAGCTCCCGAAAGGCCTCCACAGCAGCAGGAGACCAATCTGCAACATCAGCACCCTTTTTAGTCAAATCAGTCAAAGGCCTGACAACGCTAGAAAAACCAGTTATGAATCGACGATAAAAGTTAGCAAAGCCCAAAAATTTCTGAAGGCCCTTAAGAGAAGTCGGTTGCGTCCAGTCACAAATAGCCCGAACCTTCACAGGATCCATCTCAATAGAAGAGGGGGAAAAAATGTACCCCAAAAAAGAAATCTTCTGAACCCCAAAAACACACTTTGAACCTTTAACAAACAGAGAATTGGTCCGCAAAACCTGAAAAACCCTCCTAACTTGTTGAACATGAGATTCCCAGTCATCCAAAAAAATCAAGATATCGTCCAAATACACAATCATAAATTTATCCAGATATTCACGGAAAATATTGTGCATAAAAGACTGAAAGACCGAAGGGGCATTTGACAGACCAAAAGGCATCACCAAATACTCAAAATGGCCCTCGGGCGTATTAAATGCGGTTTTCCACTCATCCCCCTGCTTAATTCGCACCAAATTATACGCACCGCGAAGATCAATCTTAGAGAACCACTTCGCCCCCTCAATGCGAGCAAATAAATCTGTCAGCAATGGCAAAGGATACTGATACTTGACTGTGATTTTATTCAAGAGTCTATAATCAATACAAGGTCTCAAAGAACCATCGCTTTTAGCTACGAAAAAGAACCCCGCTCCAAGAGGAGACGAAGAAGGACGAATATGTCCCTTTTCCAAGGACTCCCTAATATACTCTCGCATGGCAGCATGTTCAGGTACAGACAGATTGAATAGACGACCCTTAGGAAATTTACTGCCAGGGATCAAATCTATGGCGCAATCGCAATCTCTGTGAGGAGGAAGAGAATTAAGAGTAGATTCCTCAAAAACCTCACGATAATCAGACAAAAACTCAGGAATTTCAGAGGGAATAGATGAAGCAATGGAGACCAAAGATGTGTCCCCATGATTTCCCTGACATCCCCAGCTTAGTACAGACATTGTTTTCCAGTCAAGGACTGGGTTATGAGTTTGCAACCATGGCAATCCCAGCACCAACACATCATGTAGATTATATAGTACAAGGAAGCGAATCACCTCTTGATGGTCTGGAGTCATACGCATAGTCACTTGTGTCCAGTATTGTGGTTTATTACTAGCCAATGGTGTAGAATCAATACCCTTTAAAGGTATAGGAACTTCCAGAGGCTCTAGATCAAACCCACAGCGCCTGGCAAAGGACCAATCCATAAGACTCAAAGCGGCGCCAGAATCCACATAAGCATCCGCAACAATAGAAGATAACGAACAAATTAGAGTTACAGACAAAATAAACTTGGACTGCAGAGTGCCAATAGCAGAGGATTTATCAACTTTCTTTGTTCGTTTAGAGCATGCTGATATAACATGAGTAGAATTTCCACAATAGAAGCACAAATGATTTTTGCGCCTATAAATCTGTCGTTCGCTTCTGGACAAAAAGCTATCACATTGCATACTCTGTGGTGCCTCTTCAGAAGACACCGCCAACTGGTGCACAGGTTTGCGTTCCCGTAAACGCCGATCAATCTGAATTGCCATTGTCATGGACTCATTCAGACCAGTAGGCGCAGGAAACCCCACCATGACGTCTTTTACAGCATCAGAGAGACCTTCTCTGAAAATTGCCGCCAGAGCGCACTCATTCCACTGAGTAAGCACAGACCATTTTCGAAATTTTTGGCAATATATTTCGGCTTCATCTTGCCCCTGAGAGAGGGCTATTAGGGCTTTCTCAGCCTGAATCTCCAAATTTGGTTCCTCATAAAGCAACCCCAAAGCCAGAAAAAACGCATCCACATTGAGCAACGCAGGATCCCCTGGTGCCAATGAAAATGCCCAATTTTGGGGGTCACCCCGCAGTAAAGAAATAACAATTTTTACTTGCTGGGCAGGATCTCCAGCAGAATGAGATCTCAGCGAAAGAAACAATTTACAATTGTATTTAAAATTTAGAAAACAAGATCGATCTCCAGAAAAAAACTCCGGTATAGGAATTTTAGGTTCAGACCGAGGAGCATGTAACAAAAAATCTTGTATATTCTGAACTTTAGAGGCAAGATTATTCAAATTGGTAGCCAGACTCTGGGGATCCATATTTCAACAGATAAAGTCTGAGCCATTCAGGGGTTAAGAGGAGAGGAAAACAGGAGACTGCAATTAGAGCTGGAGTGCAACTTCAGAGGAAGGAAAAAAAAAAAAAAAAGGTTTCACACAGTTCCTTTTCTCTCCTGCTTCAGCCTATAGATTAAACATTTGGGCTGGCCATACTGTTATGGTTTCCAATGGCAAGGAAACATCAGAAGCATAGAATAAACGGACAAGCTCTCGGGTGATGGAAACTAGAGCTGACCGCGATGCTAAACCTACACACCACACTAGAAGTAGCCAGGGGGCATTCCTGCGTTGTCTCTAGATGCCGCGCGCCAGCCGGAGAACTAACTACCCCTGGTAGAAGAAAACACAGTCCTGGCTTGCCTCCAGAGAATGTCCCCACAGGAGATAGCAGCCCCCCACATATAATAACGGTGAGAGCAGATGAAAAGACACACGTAGTATGAAAGCAGATTTAGCACAGAGAGGCCCGCTAACTAAATAGCAGAAAGATACAACAGAGGACTTCGCGGTCAGCTGCAAAACCCTTCAAAACACCATCCTGAAATTACCTTAACTCATGTGACAACTCATGCCACTGGAGTGGTAATTTCAGCCCAACAAGAGCTTCCAGCTGCAGAGATTCACATAAGTGCAAACTGGACAAAACATACAAAAATAGACTTAAGGACTAAAGTGTCCAACTTAGCTGAGCAGAAAACTGGGAGCAGGAACATGCAACAGAATCACTCTGGATACATTGATGGCCAGCATTAGAATGACTGAGGAGCAAGGTTAAATAGGATACTCCCACATCCTGATAGGAACAGGTGAACTGAGAAGGCAAAGCTTGCAGGACACCAGTACCACAAGAGACCACCGGGGGAGCCCACGAACCGAATCACAACAGGCTTCACCATGAAGCTGTGTGAGGAGAGGACTGAGGGGCCGCACCATGGAGCTATGTGAGGAGAGGATTGAGGGGCCGCATCATGGAGCTGTGTGAGGAGAGGACTGAGGGACTGCACAATGGACCCTTGTACAGATGGGAATGAGGACCCAGGACTTAGTGTGAGTACTCTGAGGATGTATTTTGGAAAGAGTTGATGAAACTTGAGTGGGGCTGCATATGGAAGATGATGATGAGGGGCTGTGTGGAGAAGGGGGGGAGTGAGAAAAAGCCTCTGTGCAATTTCTCAAACTGAACTGCTGTGAACTCTCTGAACTCAGCGCTGCACCGTGCAACTTTCTCACGGTGCTAGTTGTAATCTCACCGAGGTCACCACAGTTCAGCCCAGCTGAGAACGCAGCCTCAGTGACCCGCAGTAACCTCGATGATGTCAACACTGCTCACTGATGCTGCGCTCGCAGCAGCTCATTCATCAGTGGTTTCAACCTGGGCGGTCGCATCTTGGAACTGTCCAGGTTGAAAACTGTTTATCTCCAGACATGGATTACGGTGTGGGACAGAATGACGGATAGGTGAGGGATATTGTTTGTTTCTCCTTTTGTTTTAATACAGGAGATCAAGGGCTTCTATGGAATGGACGATGATGTGAGCATGGTTTAATTTAGATTCATTAAAGGAGTCTGTGTCATTCTTTCAATTAACGGACTTTATTCTGGCTGTGTTTATTTACCATATAACTATAGGATTAGTAATGGATAGGTGTCTTATAGATGCCTCTCCATTACTAATCCATGGGCTTGACGTCACCAGACAATACAAAGGTGACATCAACCCCACAAATATGAACCCCACTTGCCACCGCTACAGGGCAAGTGGGAAAAGCTGGGCAAAGGGCCAGAATTGGCATAACTAGTAGATGCACCTTTTTTGGGCTGCAGTGGTCTGCTGTTCTTAGGATAGGGAACGGAGGCAATATCAATGGCCCCTTAACCAGCCTGAGAATACTAGCCCCCAGCTGTCTACTTTGGCGAGACTCGTTGTCAAAAATGGGGGGATCGCATGTCATTTTTTACAATTATTTAAATAATTTAAAAAAACAGTGTGGGAACCCCTCTATTTTGATAACCAGCCTTGCTAATGCTGACAGCTGAGGGTTGCAGCCCCCAGCTGTCAGTTTTTCCTGGCTGGTTATAAAAAATACAGAGGAACCCACACATTTTTGTTTTTTTTTCTAATTGTTTATTGAGAGTGCAAGCTGATGAATACTCCCAGCGACCGCTCCTGCTCTCACCGTTATTAGCAGCAGCAGGCGGAGGCTGATGGGAGCAGTAGTCCCATTAGCCAACACCGGTGACCGGAGGTAAACTTTATACCTATGATCACTGCTGCGGGCTCATGCTGTCATTTGACAGCATGGGAATCTCAACTACCTTACCAGTGGTAATGATTTTACCGCCGATCAAAAGCGGTGATTGCTGCGCCGTCATGCACATGACAGCAGAATGGAGTCCGGGTACTGTTCTAGTACCCGAACCCAAACTTGTTTTTTATTTAACTGTTTGGCCGGACCCGAATATACAGAGGTCCGCCTATCTCTCTGTAAAGCCGGGGTCTGACTAGCATATGGCATCCGATGTGAGAGCATCGGATGCGATATGCTAATGACACTCGGCTCCTGTTCACAGCAGTGTTATGCTACTGTGCTTTGAGCCTCTCACACAGAAAGGAGTGGAGCACAGCTGCGGAGGAGGTGGAGAAATGAATTTCTCCATCTCCTCCATTGCCGGGGTCAGCGTATATCATACATCACTCGGATGATATCCGAGGCTTATATGTGTGTGAGTGAGCCGAGACTCGGCCAAGTGTGGGTGACAATCGCAGCATGCTGCAATTCACTCTCACGTTGAAAAAGGCAGAGAAAAAAACGCTGATGTGAGCTGCCCCATAGATGAATACTGGTCCAAGTGCTATGCGATGTTTTATCGCATAGCACTCATCTTTATTGATCGCTAGTGTGACTCCGGCCTAATCTTGTGTCTAGAGTGTGACTGGTGTGCATGTGTCCTGTGTTTAGCCTGTGACTGGTGTGTATATTTTTCTATAGCAATATTATATTTCCAATTTTTCAAAATTCCATATGTACATAATATAGCACTTACCTATTTTCTATGGCAGTAATGCAGTTCCAATTTGCTAGATTTACCATTCTAAACAATCCAAAGTGCAGCTTTATATTTTCTTAGTACTGGTGTGTATGTGTCCTGTGTCTAGCATGTGACTGGTGTGTATGTGTCATGTGTTTGGTGTGTGCATGTGACACTTGTCTAATTAATACAATCATTCTGTGCTTATAAAATATAATTGTTCTCGGCATCACTTGACTTGTTTACACAAAATTATCTCCTGCCGATAATAATGTTTTTAAATCAAGCATAAAAATCATTGCACCCAACATATGAGCGTTTTGCTGGTTTGTCAGGTGATTGTTTGGACAGATATATAATTGGAAAAAATTCCCTGATTATCAGCTTGACAAGATGGAAGCTAAGGGAAGACTCTGCACCTGTTACCCCTTAGGCATGGTGGGCCCCAAGAATGATTTTCTTTGGTGGGCCCAATCTTCTCCAGTCCGACTCTGGTACAGCATGTGATCCTTCCTAAATGATGCCGTTAATGATACCAAGGTAGCAATCACATATGTAAATACAATATATGGGGAATTAGTATGGCACTTAATGTGTAGAGAGTTGTATACAACCAAGGTATATGGTAGATACATCTGGATCGCCCCGGAAGGGCAAGGGGTACTTGGTACCGGGTCCGGCGGTTCACAGGGGGATGTCACAGTGGCTGACCCAGTCCTTGGCCCTGGGACGTCCGTATAAAAGGGAAAGGTCTTTAAAAGGATAAAGTTTGTGCTCTTGACGCCACCTGTGGTATTCGGTCAGGGTGACCGACGCTGCTTTAAGGGGTCTGCTGGTGTGATGTTATGGCAGCTAGATGGTATACCTTCCAACAGGTGAAGTATATCCCCAGGGCTTCCCAGCGTGTAGATGGTGGTATGGTGAGAGGCGTGGTGAAGAGTGAGGACACAAGGTTGCAGTCTCTTTACCTTTTACTGAAGACTTCAGCATCCACAGTCCAGAGCACCAGATCACAGGGCAGGCAGAGTCCGGCCGGTTTGGAGGCAAGTCCAGAGTCCCCTTGTCCAGGTGGAAATCAGTAGCCTTCCCTTGCGCTGCGGTGGTGTAGTCCCTTACTGCCTATGGCTTCACATAAGGGTCTCACAGATGTTATGTCTTTCTCTCTGTCCCCCATATAGGATAGGACAAAACCCGTATGGCTGGTGACTTGAGCCTGTTTATAGGGTCTCTTAGATAACCCGGCTCTGTAGGGTGTCACCGTGCCTCCTGGGTGTAGGTGCGGACAGGTAACTTGCAATTATCTGTCCTGCCGGTCTCTGAAATAAGGCATAGAGGTCCTTATTCCCTCGGTGTTCTGGCTACCGGGATTATGCGCCTCAGAAGGAGGAAGCCTGAGCGGGGCTGGTCCCCTTCTGGTATCCTCAACTTTGCTTCGATTCATTCACGCTCGCTGCAATACAATTCTGCCTTTCAATGTCTCTTTCTGGGAGCTGCTGCTCTGAGAGCATGCACAGCTCCGTGGACCCTCTGTCCTCCTCAGACTACTGTCTGGAACTTTCTAACAGAACTCCTGACTGGAGCTCTGTCAGGAACTAACTCCTGTCTGGAACTGACTAACTTTCCCTACAGACTACCAGTTACAGTATATATATGTGGGGAGTGACCTAATAAATAGGAGCAGGAGCTCCCCCTGGTGGCCTGGAGTTTGAATGTGTTGCATGTTTGTGATACCTGGATGCAGTTATCCTTCCTTGCCTCCAAACGTAGCATCACCCTCCCCAAGAGGAAAGCAATACCACTGCGACGACCAGGACCCTGGGGTGCCGCACATCACCTGAAGGAAACACTGTCGCCAGGACCTTACAGAAAATGTGAAGACAGCCGCACCTCCCTGACTCCCACGCCGATTCGTGTTAGCTTCTTCTGGGGGTGTCTTAGTACAGGGGAGTGGGATATATTATAGTATTTGGTATCGAATGGGCATGGTCATAAGTAAACATAAGAGGTGGAGAAGCTATTACACAGATTTTCATTGGTGTAGTCAGTGGAACGTGTATTTGATTCTATTCCTCACTTTAGAACTAAATCTTTTAATGATACATGATAATATCCCTTTCTTGATTGTGCCTTGATTGACTAGGAGAAGTGCATAGGATGCAGAGGATGCACTTTTTTCTAATTAGGATGTTCCCAAATAATGAATGCTCAAGCATGAGAAAGGTCTATTTATTGCAAAAATGTTGCCCTTTTCCAAATGCACAAATGTGGACTTTTGTATTCTGTTGCTGTTTACATATTCTACTGATGGTGGGCAACCCCTATATTTATTATTTTGTTATGGTCCCAATGTTGTTGGCAGTTCATAGTCAATAGCAATTGTAATGTCATGTTTTGCTACCAGTCTACTCTTACTAGTATAGCTTTCTTACTGTCTCTAGTAATGTATATTTGTTGTTGAGAAGTAAGATCTCTACTGGAGAGCAAGGGAGCATACGCCACGGAGAAAGACTATGCAACGTCTATTGGTCCCATTAGAAGGCTGACCCGGATCAGGTAGCTCTATAGCACTTTAGTATGGAGTTTTTAAACTTCTACATGGCTTGTTACAAAGACAGCAATTTTGGAAAATAACTAAGTGAGTAACATCCAGAAGTTTAATCTACACTTATCTGTGATAAGAAATGGAAAAATGTTCTTGATTTTAACATTAAGGGACGTGATGGGATGAAGCATCACCTGTAGAGTGGTAATTTAGGTTTTTTTTTCTTATGGGGCCCCTTTGAACTAAATATACCCCTGTTAGAAATCTTGAAATGGTTTACTACAATTCCAAGAGGTGATAGGATGTTGGTATTTAGTATTACTTACTTTGCACTTTTTTTTGTCTCATTTCATACATTCATAGTGTTTTTAAAGACGGATAGACGGCAAGTCAAATGCATATTTAACACTCCATGTATGTATATATTGACACATGCTTGACACTGGTACTCATATTTCACAAATGTCTATTTCTTGTGTAAAACTATTTTGAAGTTGCAATGATAAGTACGTAATGGTATACACCAAAGCGGTGTCAAGTCCCATGTCATGAAACACTATAACATATCGTTCTCTAGAAAGAGAGCCGAAATATGCAAAGGGTGTATATATCATAAAGTCCTCCACTAAGAGTATCATGATTAAAGCGCTAGTACTAGCGACATTCCAGGGCAAGGAGCAGCACTTTTTCTTTAGTGCCGAAATAGATGGTGCAAACAGGCTGGCATCGTGTTTCTCCTTCATTTTTAAAGCAGGAATAAGTAACCAACAAGATTTACTTCATTCAATCCTTTTAATCAAAAAGTCTTAAAGGGAATCTGTCAGCAGGATTTTACCCCACAAACTATTTATATGCACATGTAGGTCTTTCAAAGACAAGTCCAGCAATACCTTTACATTGCCTGCCTGTTCCTCCATTACTAAGAAATCAGAGTTTGAATTGATATGCAAATGAGCCTGAAGAGTTATTTGTAGATCTGACGCCTCTGCCACTCCAGCTCTATTCCCGGTCCATGCCGCCTCCTCCTACTTGACTCCTTTACCTATCGTAATACACAACAAGGTATTGCTGGTCAGGAATAGAGCTGTAGTGACAGAGTGTTCAGATCTACAGCAAAATGTTTAGAATTGAGAGTCCTCAGTGGTTGATACCTTTTAATGGCTAACTGAAAAGATGGTAACAAATTGCAAGCTTTCGAGACTACACAGGTCTCTTCATCGGGCATAGACTAATACAAATTCTGAAGAATCACATATTTATGCACAACATTGTGCTATGTTGTGCATAAATATGTGATTCTTCAGAATTTGCTTTAGTCTATGCCTGATGAAGAGACCTGTGTAGTCTCGAAAGCTTGCAATTTGTTACCATCTTTTCAGTTAGCCATTAAAAGGTATCAACCACTGAGGACTCTCAATTCTAAACATTTTTCTATCTACTGGCTAACACGGTACCAAGATATATATCTTTCCTGTATCAGATCTACAGCCTCATTTGTATATCAATTCAAACGTTGATTTATCAGTAACGGAGGAATGGACTGACCATGTAAATCAGGAGTGGAGATTCATTTTTTCTGCCAAGGGCTATTTGGATATTAATAACATCCTTTGGGGCAGTACAAATTGCGCGCTAACTTCACCCACAGAGTACGTCTTGATGCTGGCACTGGTGTCAGGACATAGTCTTTCATTGCACACACCTCACCATTCAGTAGTGAACACTGCATACGTGTGCTCACAGAGCAAGAAAACATTAATGGGCCGGCGACCAGCAAAATACAGCTGCCAGCTTAAACACTGAGATCCCCAGGAATCTGCTTGGGGACCGGATAAAAGGTTATCCAGGGCCATAAACTACCCGCGAACCTGAGGTTCCCCATTCCTGATGTAAAGGTATTGCTAAACTCGTCTTTGAAGTAGATACAGTACATGTGAATGTAAATAGCTTGGAGGGTGAAATCCTGATGAAAAATTCCCTTTAACCCCTTTCCGACATCGGGCGTAATAGTACGCCGATGTCAGACTCCCTCCCTTTGATGTGGGCTCTGGCACTGAGCCCACATCTTTTCCAGCACATGTCAGCTGTTTTGAACAGCTGACTTGTGCCTATAACAGCCGCAGGTGGAATTGCGATCCACCTGCGGCTGTTAACTAGTTAAATGCCGCTCTCAATCTCTGACAGCAGCATTTAACATAGGCTTATTTGACAGCAGGTCGCCAATAAGTTGACATGACAACCAGAGGTCTCCAGCAGACCTCTATAGTTGTCACTGCTGGATTGCTATAAGCACCACCTGGTGGTCGGCGCTCATAGCAAGTGAGTAATTCTGGTACATACAGGCGATCTGATCAACACCTGTATGTAGCACAGACTATTGAAGCATGCCAAAAGTAAAAAAAAGTTTTTAAAAAATACTTAAAAAATAAGCAAAATATAAAAGTTGAAATCACCCCCCCTTTCGCCCCATTCAAAATAAAACAATAAAAAAATCAAACATACACATATTTGGTATCGCTGCATTCACAACCACCCGATCTATCAGTATTAAAAAAGAATTAACCCACTCGCTAAACGGCATAATGAGAAAAGAAGTCAAAACGCCAGAATTACGTTTTTCTGGTTGCCGCAACATTGCATTAAAATTTAATAGCAGGTGATCAAAAGATCGAATTTGCACAAAAATGGTATCATTAAAAATGACAGCTCGGCATGCAAAAAATAAGCCCTCACCCAACCTGAGATCATGAAAAATGGAGACACTACGAGTATCAGAAAATGGCGCAATTTTTTAAAATTTTTTTTTAACAAATTTGGGATTTTTTTTTCACCGCTTAGATAAAAAAGAACCTAGATATGTTTGGTGTCCATAAACTCGTAATGACCTGGAGAATCATAATGGCAGATCGGTTTTAGCATTTAGTGAACATAGTAAAAAAGCAAAACAAAAAACAATTGTGGAATTGCACTTTTTTTTACAATTTCACCGCACTTGGAATCTTTTTCCTGTTTTCCAGTACATGATATGATAAAACTAATGGTGTTGTTCAAAAGTGCAACTCGTCCTGCAAAAAACAAGCCCTCATATGGCCATTTTGGCAACAAAAAAAAAGTTATGGCTCTGGGAAGATGAGGAGGGTGAGTATGACGGGGAGGGGGGCAATGTGAGCCATGCATACAACCATGGCACAGGGGAGCCGAGCCTTGGGGGACAAGGGAGCCAAGCCATGCGGACCAGGGGAGTCAATGCCATACAACAGGGGGAGCCACATACCAGGACAGGACAAGGGGAGCCACATACGAGGACAGGACAGGGGGAGCAAAGCATAGCAGGAGAGGACAAGAGGAGCCACACATAGCAGGGCAGGGATGAGGGGACAATGCATATGTGGTGCCCCAGGGTCCTTGTCATCACAGTAGCATTGCTTTCCTCACGGGGAGAGTGATGTTACGCTTGAAGGCAAGAAGGGATAACTGTAACCAGGTAAACACAAGCATGCAACACATTCACACTTCAGGCCACCAGGGGGAGCTTTTGATCCTATTTACTAGGTGACTCCCCATATATAAGGTAGTTTTGGGCGGGAAAGTCAGTCAGCCCTTGCCAGGAAACAGACTGGATCAGTCTGAGGCAGAAGAGGGTTTACGGAGCTGTGTAGCCACAGTGCAGCAGTTCCTGGAAAGAGATTATACAGAAAGCCGAATTGATTGCAGAGAGCATGCAGGAGAGCAAAGCACAGGAGAGGATACCAGGGGGAGACCAGCCCTGAGCAGGCTGCTTCCTTCTGAGGCGCAGAGACCGTTAGCCGGAACACCAAGGTTGTAAGGCCCTCTACGACTTACAGCAGAGACCGGCAGGATAGCTGAACTTCACGTTACCTGTCCGTCTTAATGCCCAGGAGACAGGGTGACACCTTTAGAGCCTGGGGCGTGCTAGAGTCCCTATAAACAAACTCAAGTCACCAGTCATACGGATTATGTCCTATCCTGTATGGGAGACAGAGAGAGAGAGAACATCTGCGAGGATCTTATCTGAAGCCATAGGCAGTAAGGGATTACAACACCACGGCACTAGAGGAAGGCTTTGATTTCCACCTGGATAAGGGGACTCCTAACTTGCCTCCAAGCCAGCCAGACCCTGCCAGCCCTGTGATCTGGTGCCCTGGACTGTGGCTGCCTGAAGACTTCAGTAAACAAGGTAAAGAGACTGCAAACCTATGTCCTCATTCTTTACTGCGCCATTCTCCCTCCTCCATCTACACACCAGGAGCCCTGGGGACACACTTCACCTGTGGGAAGTTATACCATCTAGGTGCCATAACATCACCCCAGAGGACCCCTTAAAGCAGCGTCGGTCCCCACTGACCGAATACCACAGGTGGCGTCACGAACATAAACTTTATTCCCTTTAAAGACCTTTCCCCTTTTACATGGGCGCCCTGGGCCACGGACCGGGTCACCACCATGACATCCCCCTGTGAACTCAGGACCCAGTACCGAGTACCCCACGGCCCTGGCAGGGCGACTCACATACCCAGCTTATACTCGAGTCAATAAGCTTACCCAGTTTTCCGTGGCAAATGTAGGTGCCTCGACTCATACTCGGGTCGGCTTATACTCGAGTATATATGGTAATAGTCCAATTCCTCAGCCATTTACAGTCAGTTTAGCATCAGCTTCATCTTTCTTCTTCTATTACAAGTCCAGTCTCATATATATGTAAGCTCTTACGGTCAGCAGGATCCTCTCTCTCTCGATTGTAGCATGTAAGCTCTTAATGATCAGTGCAGTCCTCCCTTTCTCACATCTGTAGAGTGTAAGTTCTTATGGTCAGTGGAATCCTCTCTCTTGCCTGTAGAATGTAATCTCTTAATGATCAGCGGGGTCTTCTCCCATCTGTAGAGTGTAAGTTCTTACGGTCAGCGGAGTCCTCTCTCTCTCTCACCTGTAGAATGTAAGCTCTTAATGATCAGTGCAGCCCTCCCTTTCTCACATCTGTAGAGTGTAAGTTCTTATGGTCAGGGGTGACCTCTTTCTCTTGCCTGTAAAGTGTATGCACTTATAATCAGCCTGTAAAGTGTTATCTCTTATGGTCAGTGGCTCCGCTCTATATTGACTGTAAAGTGTATGTTCTTTTGGTCAGCGGGGTCCTCTCTTTCTCATCTGTAGAGTGTAAGTTCTTACGGTCAGTGAGGTACTCTCTTTCTCACATCTGTAAAGAGAAAGTTCTTACGGTCAATGGGGTCCTTTTTTCTCGTATCTGTAGAGTGTAAGTTCTTATGGTCAGTGGTGACCTCTTTCTCTTTAAGATATATCTGTGCGCTGGCCTCCTATCACATGCAAACAATGTCCATTAGTCAGCGTACCTGTGACTCCACTTTCTGCACCGTCAGGATCTTCTCTACATTGCTGAAGACTCTCTCCACATGACTTTGCACAGATTGAGACACAGTCCATTTCAACTTTTATGCGAACAGCTTTAGTGACTTTGTTACACAGCACATCTGTATTTATCAAAGCATTTACAGCAGGTTTCACAATGCATGTCCCTTTCTCTTTCTCTGTATTACTTTCTCTGTCACACAGCACACAACCGGGTCGGACCATATCACACGGTTCATCAGCATCCTCCCTGTCCAGCTTTGCAAAGGTTTGGCGTACCCTTGTCTGTTTCGCACCTGACTTAAGGTCTTCATCCCCGGAAGTCAGCTGCCATATGGTGAGCGACCTGTCCGACTGCACTGTCCCTTGTGGTAACACAGCATCTTCCTTATTCACACTCACTGTGTATGGGGCCTCCCTCAACCATTTCACCCTGGTCCTGAGGGCATCGCCCTATGCGATGAGCTGCCACATCTTGGAGCCACCTGTGTACCTGCCTTGTCCTGTCCTTGTTCCCAGACTGCTTTCCAAATCTGCTGCTGCCCGATGCTGTCCTGGCCTGATATTGTGGATGGCTGGGCACCCACTTATAAAACATTGGGGGGCTACTGGATTGTCCTGGGCGTTAAGCCCGTCTGGACCATCAGGGCACTCAGGCTCTCCTGAGCTGTTCAGCTCCCAAGCTACGGCGAACCAAAAAACAGGAAGCTCTCTATGTTATCTCACAGTAGCCCCTCCTAAATTAACTATTTACTAAATAGTAACTCCTGTCTATACTATGACCACTATAATGCCCCTATTTAGTGGCTAAAAATGGGCACTATGCTTTTCCTATAGTAAAACATACATTATACAGGAGCAATAGATAAATACAACATGAAATGTACTAACAAACAATAAAACCTTATATTTATGACCGGGACGAATGTGGGGGAAATAGTACCGCTTTTGTACCCCCTTACAACAGCACCATATTTATCACATTCTCAGACAACCTCTTTAACTAGGAACATGAGATTCACCCAGGCTTGTAGAATAATGCCATATGTTTAATAATGTACAGTTAATCCCTATCATTAGAATATGCCTTCACTTTATGATAGGTGGGGGTTCAAACTTTAGGACTCCCACTAATACTGAGAATAAAAGGGCATCCTTACTGTCACGTGACTAAGAGTGAAGAGGAAATTATTGAAGGGGTTGTCCACAACTAGGACAAAACCTTCTCATTCCTTCGGTTTGCCCCTGTTAAATTAAAAACACTCATACTCACCTCCCAGGCCGGCGCCATTCCATCCGTGTCGGCACTTGCATTCCCCAGGGCTCACATGCAGTTGTTATGACATATAAACCCGTCGCCCAATTAGCACTAGCGTCACAGTCCCGGTCTTCGGACAAATCGAACATTAAGAGGAAGTCAGAGAACAGCCGCAGCCCTGGCTTCCTGTTGATGTTCAATACATCCAAAGGCGGAGAGAGTGAAGCCACCGCTGATTGGGTGCAGGGCTCATGTGACGTCACAACCTCATGTGAGCCCCGGGAACGCGAGTGCTAACAACGGTGCCTCCATGAAAGGTGAATATAAGTGTTTTTATTTTAATGGGGCCAAATATGAGGGATGAGAAGGGGTTGTCCAAATAGTGGACAATCCCTTTAAACCAGCACTGTAAATCCTTCATTTATTTCAGGATCAGAAAGGGCATGAGCCACATTGATTATAAAATTATGGCAACTTATCGATTCGGCATCCTAAAATCCAACAAGTCAAGGTCCCTTTATACATTTTGGGTCACAATAAACTGAATAGATAGAGATTTCAGAAGAAAAGGAATCTCACTCGTAAAGGGGAATTTCTTTAAAGCCAGTTAACCTGTAAACCCCTTTACATATAATTTAATGAAACGAGGCCTCTCGCCCATTTCAGAGGTTGATATCTGTATTTTTCAGTTCTGAACTACATGAACATTTCTCTGAAACTAATTCTATCACAGAATCTACAGCACTTCTTTCTCCTCCTTATAAGACTAACATTTACCAGTTCTCCATCAATCCCTGGAATCATCATAGCTCACGTGAAATTCATTTTCATTCAATATTTTTTCATAGAACATATTGGGAATTGGGAGTCACGATTAGGAGAGGGTGCCAGTACAGAAGGCCTGTCTGCACGGAATGATCCTCATTGTTTATAACTCATCCCGTTTATATAAACTATCTGCATCGCAGTGAGATATCTGTCTTCTGTCCGCCAGGGTTGCATAGTTCACATCAGTGAATTATAGCTTTTATCTGCAGATGTAAACTAAGTCATACATATCTGCTCATCTTTGTACACACTGTAGTCCATATCCATCTTATTTTCCATATACAATAAGAGCTAGCTATAAAAATGTCATGGTTATTTTATACTGATTGTTTGCGCATGTAAATAGTCTCCTGGGATAGTCAAAACACAACCTAGCTCTATCCAGAGCAGATTCAAAAAAGTTTCTTATTTTTCTGAAATTGAATAGTCTGAAATCAATAGTCTCTATTTCTAACTAGGTCAAAACAACAACTGAGATGGCTTTTAACATTGTCATTTTGACATAACTTATGGTTTTGATTACTAAAAATGTAGTGACAAGAATCCTTCAGCAACTGCCTGAGGCTACCACATGAACCTTTTGGCAAACCTTTGGCAAACCAAATTATGGGCAACGAACGCCACTCTGTAGCTTAAAGAAGCCCTCCCCTCAACATTTTTATCCTCTTAATATATTGCAGTTACCATATTATATAGCACTATGTACTTACAGTTGCTCATTTTCTACCCAATTATTTCTTCTGCTTTGCATTAGGTCTGTGACATCACGTGATTAAAAACTGACTAGCTGAATCCCTAGATCTATGTATGCAAATTGCCTCTTCAGAGAAAGTCCTCTTTTTCTCTGAAGAGGCAATTTGCATATTAAATTTCCCAGAGGAGCATTGCACAGCGAATAAGCCTCCTTACCTTGACAAGCCAGAGCTGGTATGTCACTCTCCACAAGGAGAAACCTTAAGGTACCGTCACACTCAGCAACTTTGCAAAGAGAACGACAACAATCCGTGACGTTGCAGCGTCCTGGATAGCGATCTCGTTGTGTTTGACACGCAGCAGCGATCTGGATCCCGCTGTGTCATCGCTGGTCGGAGCTAGAAATCCAGAACTTTATTTCGTGGCCAGGTCGGCGTGTATCGTCATGTTTGACATCAAAAGCAATGACGCCAGCAATGAGCATAGGGGGCGTCGCAGCGTCTCCTTCTAGCCAGTCAGTACACTCCGGCTGTTTGACATGGAGCTAACAACCAGCGAGAACGAGAAGTGAGTCGCCATTACGTCACTGGATCGCTCCTGCATTGTTCTGGAGTTGCTGTGTTTGACGTCTCTACAGCGACCTAAACAGCGACGCTCCAGCGATCTAGTTTAGGTCGGCTCGTTGTCTATATCGCCGCAGCGTCGCTGAGTGTGACGGTACCTTTACCCCTTAGACCCTGGATCTATGTAGAAACAGGAAGCCTCTTTTCCCTGCACGAGTCATCCACCTCTTCAACTCCTGAACCAGTAGCTCCACTCCACCCCTCTGCCATGGACTTTCAGTGATGTAGAATTGTAGTTCTAGTGATGACTCATGCAGGGAAAACAGACTTCCGTTATCTACATACACCTTAGAAGGATTCAGCTAGTCAGTTTTTAACCATGTGATGTCATAGACCAAATGGAAAACAAAAGAATTAACTGGGTAGAGGGATAATATGAGCAATTGTAAGAACACAGTGCTATAATATATTAAGAGGATACAGATTTTGATGGGAGTCCTTTTTTAACTTGGCATACGTTGGGAGATTTTACTGGAGCATACGCATAACATATAGAGGAAACGCAATGTGAATTCAAGGTCAGTCTAGTTGTGATTGTGGTTATTTAAAGGGAACCTGTCATCAGAATTTTGCTAAGTAAACTACAAACAGTGTCAGGTTGGCGCTGTACACTGATTAAAATTATACTTGGGTTGAAGAAATCATAATATTCTATCTAAAAAATACAGCACAGCAGATGTAGAGACAGAATATCATAGGCAATCTGCTTTTCCTCCCATATGACAGCTAGAGAGATGTCACAATATTTCTGGCTTATGTGTCACTCTGTTCTGTAGACACCTCACTTCTGTAAATGTAGGACCGTTTTATTAATGTCAATGGAAGTGTGCCATTTTTTGCCACTATTATAAACTAAGAAGCTTGATCTTTTAGAAACCCATAATGGTCATTCACTGGATGAATACTATTTTTTTTACCCGCAGTATCTGCTATTTATCTGTTTCTGAGTGCACAGCAGATTGTTTTTGTCAGTTTATCTCTTGTATGGCTGAAACATGCTGGGAAGCAATGTAGACATATCAGCATAATCCAGGGACTTCGGAAAATTGCATCATATGGCTGCGGTACAATCAATATTTGTTAGAAAAGTCCTTTGGCAATGAACTGATGTGTCTTCCTGCCAGGACCTCCAGCAATCAGCTGTAATCTAGGAGGAAACCTGTCAGTGTCCAGTTTTCCTTCAGTGCCACCAAAGATAAAGTTAAAGGGAATCTGTCAGTAGGTTTTTGCCACCTAATATGATCAGTATAATGTAGAGACAGAGACTCTGAGTCCAACAAGTTGCATTTTCTGCGGACAGCAGGCGCGTCAAAACGACTCATCCGCATACATCCGCATGTCCTGCATACCCAATGTTAAAGATAGGTATGCAGGACGCATGCAGAAGTATGCGGAAGTAGGCAGGGCTTAACGGAGGACATACGAAGCCCTCCGCAAATCCCCCGAACGCAAATGTGAACCCGGCCTCACATATACATAGGATTAGGAGAAAATAAAAAAAGACCTTTCATACTGAAACTCAAAGATCACATTTCTTTAGGAAATATCAGAAGATCATCGGACTGTCTAACCTCGCTTTCGTCTTGCCCACCTGTACTCTGTACCCAGGTCTCTGACCCTCCGGTCAACTGCAGCAGTCCCAGGGATTGCCCTGGAGTGGTATCTGGTGTCTAACGGAGGCTCAACCTATCCACACCATCAGAGGCCATAGTGAATACCAGGTAGACACTTAGTCACACCTCTCCAGGGTAAGCCAGGTCCGTGGCGCAGTGGTCAACACCCATCAGTGTTACATAGTGGCAGGGACCCTGATTCCAACAATGTATCATTTACTGGGCTGTATACAGTACATTTAATAATATCACTGTTTTATTGGCTGCAGACCTAGCAGTTCTCTGAAAGCTGAGCTCTGTATAACCCTGCCCACACCACTAATTAGCAGCTTTCTGTGTACATGTAAGGGGGTTCCACGCTCTTACCCCCTTAATATAAAGTAGTTTTGCTGCTAAATTTATATATATATTTGCTACTTCCAACAGGTGGCGCTATAGAGTTAAGTCCTCTTTTTCTCAGAAGAGACAATTTGCATATTTAATTTCCCAGAAGAGCATTGCACGGCGAATAAGCCTCCTTACCATGACAAGCCAGCTGGTATGTCACTCTCCATAAGGAGAAACGTTACCCCTTAGACCCCAGTCCAGAGCCTCTCACCTAGCCAAATCAGTTCTCATGCTTCGCACTGACGAGGGCCAACAGCCCGAAACACCATGTCTGCGAATTGAGATACTGATTTGGCTTTAATCCTAAGTCATATTGCACGACTCGTTAAAGGGTTGATTGTGACTTGTAGGATCGCTACTTCCAACAGGTGGCGCTATAGAGTTAAGTCCTCTTTTTCTCAGAAGAGGCAATTTGCATATATATATTTAGATATCTAAGTTAGTGCAGTACTCAAGTCTGTCCACTAGATGGGGGCACAATAGTACACTAGCACACAGGGGTGTAAATAGTTACATATAAGAGGGGTTTGCTGTGGTTAAGTCAGGATGACTTCCTGAGTAAGGCAGTTGGGGCCAGAGCGCCCATAGAGCTCAGGTGGGCTTAAGGCCCGAGCGACACAGCAAACCACGTAACCTTTAAGAGGTGAAGTGCCCAGCCACCCAGAGTCTTCAGGAAAGGACAGTGCAAAAGTGCAGCTGAAGCTGCAGTGTAACCACAGACTGAGCTGAGGGCAAAAGGCAGGTCCGAGATAGTACATGGGATGCAGGTCGCTCAGGAATGTGGCAGGTCATCGCGTGGGCTGATGCTCTTAGATCTGGTGCAAAACAGACAAGGGAACTCCGATGCTCAGACACATTGCTAAAGGAGGACGCTGTGTTACCGCAGGAGGCGGTGGGACCCCATATGGTACTAGCAGACGTAGGACAGGAGGCAGAGAGAGGAAACATTGCGAACTGTGTGAAAACCGATGCTAATGTTGTCACTGACCAAGATGTGCTGTGTGAAACAAAAAGTAAAGTTCCAAGTTTTAATTTCGTATTGGACTCTGTCTTTCATTGTGGAATAACACAAGCAGAGGAACCTAACCAAGCCCGATGGGACCCTGAGGGTGCAGAAGGCGTAACTGAAGGTATGCTGACAGTGGGACAGTGTTTTCATGTGATGGGAGACCAGGGTGCGTTACAACACATAGTCACAGCCACGACTTCCGCCCTGGCACTCTCTCACACTTGGCGTAGTCAGCAGGATCCCGCAGCCTTGCGGAGCAGAGATGCCATAAAAAAGGAGAGACTAATACTTTAAATATGATCAGAAAGAGTAAAGATGAAGATGTTGCGAGTGTTACAGAGAAACTGGATGTGATTGAAATACTGGACTTGTCTAAAACTACTAATGTGACCAGCAATGTGATGGCAAAGATGACGGCTCCAAAGATGATGGAGTTTGGCGTCAATAAGGAGAATAACAACAGTGATGACCTCCTTCATGGGCGTGACAGCCCCCAGCCTTATCCCTTGCCCCACCCATGGAGGGTGTGCTGAAGAAGAGGACCTCGCATACTGAAGCAGATTGCTAGAAAATGGGTGGAGCAGCCAGAAGTGACCACACTCTGGAACGGGTGGGGCCCAGAAGAAAACCCTGCATGCTGCTGCATAGTGCCAATACAAGACATAGCACCAGCAGCAATGGAGCACTCCTGCATACGTCACTGCAAAGGAGTAGGCCGCGTGGAGTTAAAATGGTGGCTGTTGTGAAATTGGATTTTGGGCTCCCCCGGTGGCCACTGGTGGAATTGAACTTGTGTGCATCATCCCCTCTGTTCACCTGTTCCCATCAGGATGTGGGAGTCGCTATTTAACCTTGCTCCTCTGTCACTTCCATGCCGGTCAACATTGTAATCAGAAGCCTTTCTGTGCATGTTCCTGCTACCAGACAACTTCCAGCTAAGTCGGACTTTTGTCCTTGTTTGTTTTTTGCATTTTGTTCCAGTTCACAGCTGCAGTTTCGTTTCTGTGTCTGGAAAGCTCTTGTGATCTGAAATTGCCACTCTGATGTTATGAGTTAATACTAGAGTCTTAAAGTAATTTCAGGATGGTGTATTGATAGGGTTTTCAGCTGACCATGAAAGTACCCTTTCTGTCTTCCTGCTATCTAGTAAGCGGACCTCGATTTTGCTAAACCTATTTTCATACTACGTTTGGCATTTTCATCTTAAATCACCGCCAATATATGTGGGGGCCTCTGTCTGCCTTTCGGGGAAATTTCTCTAGAGGTGAGCCAGGACTATATTTTCCTCTGCCAGGATTAGTTAGTCCTCCGGCCGGCGCTGGGCGTCTAGGGATAAAACGCAGGCTACGCTACCCGGCTACTGTTAGTTGTGCGGCAGGTTTAGTTCATGGTCAGTTTAAGTTTCCATCCTTCCAAGAGCTAGTTCCTATGTATGCTGGGCTATGTTCTCTTGCCATTGAGAACCATAACAGTTTGACCGGCCCGCAAAGGGTTAAATTAATTGGCAGAGAAAGGAGAGAAAAAAGAAGTCTGCTGAAAAATTTTTTTTTTTATTTTTTCCTTCAGTTCTGAGTGTGCTTTCAATTGAATCACTTGCAAGTCTGCCTATATTGCAGCCTTCCTCTCTCTCTCTCCTTCTAATCCTGGAATGGCTCTGTGTTCACCTGTTTAAAATGGATATTCAGAGTTTAGCTGCAGGTTTGAATAATCTCACCACGAAAGTTCAAAATTTACAAGATTTTGTTGTTCATGTTCCTATATCTGAACCTAGAATTCCTTTGCCTGAATTTTTCTCGGGGAATAGATCTTGCTTTCAAAATTTCAAAAATAATTGCAAGTTGTTTTTGTCCCTGAAATCTCGCTCTGCTAGAGATCCTGCTCAGCAGGTCAGGATTGTGATTTCCTTGCTCCGGGGCGACCCTCAAGATTGGGCTTTTGCATTGGCTCCAGGGGATCCTGCGTTGCTCAATGTGGATGCGTTTTTTCTGGCCTTGGGGTTGCTTTATGAGGAACCTCATTTAGAGCTTCAGGCGGAAAAAGCCTTGATGTCCCTATCTCAGGGGCAAGATGAAGTTGAAATATACTGCCAAAAATTCCGTAAATGGTCTAATTCCTTGTGTGTGAAGGGTTCTAAGTGCGTTTTTGGGGTTCAAAAGATTTCCTTCTTGGGATACATTTTTTCCCCCTCTTCCATCGAGATGGATCCTGTCAAGGTTCGGGCTATTTGTGATTGGACGCAACCCTCTTCTCTTAAGAGTCTTCAGAAATTTTTGGGCTTTGCTAACTTTTATCGTCGATTTATTGCTGGTTTTTCTGATGTTGTTAAACCATTGACTGATTTGACTAAGAAGGGTGCTGATGTTGCTGATTGGTCCCCTGCTGCTGTGGAGGCCT
The DNA here is from genome assembly GCF_051348905.1 of Ranitomeya variabilis. NCBI lineage: Eukaryota > Metazoa > Chordata > Amphibia > Anura > Dendrobatidae > Ranitomeya > Ranitomeya variabilis. The sequence goes on from NC_135234.1 coordinate 111,896,136, forward strand.
TTCGGGAGCTTAAGCACCGCTTTTCTTCCGCCCCTGTGTTGCGTCAGCCTGATGTTGCTCTTCCTTTTCAGGTTGAGGTCGACGCTTCTGAAATCGGAGCTGGGGCGGTTTTGTCGCAAAGAAGTTCCGACTGCTCCGTGATGAAACCTTGTGCTTTTTTTTCTCGTAAATTTTCGCCCGCCGAGCGGAATTATGATATTGGGAATCGGGAGCTTTTGGCCATGAAGTGGGCTTTTGAGGAGTGGCGTCATTGGCTTGAGGGGGCTAGACATCAGGTGGTGGTATTGACCGACCACAAAAATTTAATTTATCTTGAGTCCGCCAGACGCCTGAATCCTAGACAGGCGCGCTGGTCGTTGTTTTTCTCTCGGTTTAATTTTGTGGTGTCATACCTACCGGGTTCTAAGAATGTTAAGGCTGATGCCCTTTCTAGGAGTTTTGAGCCTGACTCCCCTGGTAATTCTGAACCTACAGGTATCCTTAAGGATGGAGTGATATTGTCTGCCGTTTCTCCAGACCTGCGGCGGGCCTTGCAGGATTTTCAGGCGGATAGACCTGATCGTTGCCCACCTGGTAGACTGTTTGTTCCTGATGATTGGACCAGTAAAGTCATTTCTGAGGTTCATTCTTCTGCGTTGGAAGGTCATCCTGGAATCTTTGGTACCAGGGATTTGGTGGCAAGGTCCTTCTGGTGGCCTTCCCTGTCACGAGATGTACGAGGCTTTGTGCAGTCTTGTGACGTTTGTGCTCGGGCCAAGCCTTGTTGTTCTCGGGCTAGTGGATTGTTGTTGCCCTTGCCTATCCCGAAGAGGCCTTGGACGCACATCTCGATGGATTTTATTTCGGATCTTCCTGTTTCTCAGAAGATGTCTGTCATCTGGGTGGTGTGTGACCGTTTCTCTAAGATGGTCCATTTGGTTCCCCTGCCTAAGTTGCCTTCTTCTTCCGAGTTGGTTCCTCTGTTTTTTCAAAATGTGGTTCGTTTGCATGGTATTCCGGAGAATATCGTTTCTAACAGAGGAACCCAATTCGTGTCTAGATTTTGGCGGGCATTCTGTGCTAGGATGGGCATAGATTTGTCTTTCTCGTCTGCTTTCCATCCTCAGACTAATGGCCAGACCGAGCGGACGAATCAGACTTTGGAGACATATTTGAGGTGTTTTGTGTCTGCAGATCAGGATGATTGGGTTGTTTTTTTGCCTTTAGCGGAGTTTGCCCTCAATAATCGGGCCAGCTCTGCCACCTTGGTGTCTCCTTTTTTCTGTAATTCGGGGTTTCATCCTCGATTTTCCTCCGGTCAGGTGGAATCTTCGGATTGTCCTGGAGTGGATGCTGTGGTGGAGAGGTTGCATCAGATTTGGGGGCAGGTGGTGGACAATTTGAAGTTGTCCCAGGAGAAGACTCAGCTTTTTGCCAACCGCCGGCGTCGGGTTGGTCCTCGGCTTTGTGTCGGGGACTTGGTGTGGTTGTCTTCTCGTTTTGTCCCTATGAGGGTTTCTTCTCCTAAGTTTAAGCCTCGGTTCATCGGCCCGTACAAGATATTGGAGATTCTTAACCCTGTGTCCTTCCGTTTGGACCTCCCTGCATCTTTTTCTATTCATAATGTTTTTCATCGGTCATTGTTGCGCAGGTATGAGGTACCGGTTGTGCCTTCCGTTGAGCCTCCTGCTCCGGTGTTGGTTGAGGGCGAGTTGGAGTACGTTGTGGAAAAAATCTTGGACTCCCGTGTTTCCAGACGGAAACTCCAGTATCTGGTCAAATGGAAGGGATACGGTCAGGAGGATAATTCTTGGGTGACTGCCTCTGATGTTCATGCCTCCGATCTGGTCCGTGCCTTTCATAGGGCTCATCCTGATCGCCCTGGTGGTTCTGGTGAGGGTTCGGTGCCCCCTCCTTGAGGGGGGGGTACTGTTGTGAAATTGGATTTTGGGCTCCCCCGGTGGCCACTGGTGGAATTGAACTTGTGTGCATCATCCCCTCTGTTCACCTGTTCCCATCAGGATGTGGGAGTCGCTATTTAACCTTGCTCCTCTGTCACTTCCATGCCGGTCAACATTGTAATCAGAAGCCTTTCTGTGCATGTTCCTGCTACCAGACAACTTCCAGCTAAGTCGGACTTTTGTCCTTGTTTGTTTTTTGCATTTTGTTCCAGTTCACAGCTGCAGTTTCGTTTCTGTGTCTGGAAAGCTCTTGTGATCTGAAATTGCCACTCTGATGTTATGAGTTAATACTAGAGTCTTAAAGTAATTTCAGGATGGTGTATTGATAGGGTTTTCAGCTGACCATGAAAGTACCCTTTCTGTCTTCCTGCTATCTAGTAAGCGGACCTCGATTTTGCTAAACCTATTTTCATACTACGTTTGGCATTTTCATCTTAAATCACCGCCAATATATGTGGGGGCCTCTGTCTGCCTTTCGGGGAAATTTCTCTAGAGGTGAGCCAGGACTATATTTTCCTCTGCCAGGATTAGTTAGTCCTCCGGCCGGCGCTGGGCGTCTAGGGATAAAACGCAGGCTACGCTACCCGGCTACTGTTAGTTGTGCGGCAGGTTTAGTTCATGGTCAGTTTAAGTTTCCATCCTTCCAAGAGCTAGTTCCTATGTATGATGGGCTATGTTCTCTTGCCATTGAGAACCATAACAGGTGGCAGGAGGAGGAGAGGACCCGACCCGGATGAGAGAAAGGAGTGTCGGATGAGTATTGGACTGACCGCTTTCCAGAGCTTCCCCAGGAGAGGACCCGACTTGGGTGACAGACGAACCTGTGGAAACATCCCCGTTACCTGCGGAAGAGAGCTGCCGGCGGCTGCCAGAGCCAGAGAGCCATCCACGGGAGCCCGAGCCACGTCGTGCTGAGCCAGAACATTGGTAGAAAACAGAGCCTCGACATTTTCTAGAGCGGGGGCCTGACCTTCAGGAGTCAGGACAACAGCGCATACCGGAACCACCTTGTCCAGAACGTTTCCCTTCACAACGTGGTGGACCGGGATCAACGACAGCCCTGGAGGAGCCTGGACCGGAAGCGAAGAGCCAGTCGGGACTTCATCAGCGGGAGCCAGTGTGTGCAGCGGTGTCAGCGGAAGAATCCACCAAACGCAGGACAGGTGCGGTTGGATCACTGCAGTCAACAGCGGTGAGTGCTCCTCGGCCCTTGACCCCTGAGGGTTGGTCCCTACTGCGGCCCTCCACTCCACCAGGCTGGACTGTCCCTCGGCTTTCTGCTTCGGGAAACGAGCTCATTGATCCTTTCCGCAGCTGTCCAGAGTGGGAGACCTGGCCCACGTCTGACACAAGTACAGCGCTGGGCACTTCTTATCAGGCTGTTACGGGCCCAGTCCCCTCTCCCGGGCAGACGCCTGGATTGCTGGAGTCATTGAGAAGAAGAAGCAGCAGGACAGAGAGATATGGGCCAAATTGCACTGACATGGAGAGGGTGCTATGGCCGGTCGCCGTACTCGCGACCAACTTGTATATAAGGAGGTGGGAAGGGGTTCCGGCTTCATCAGTGAGTTGGGAACCAACGACAAAAGTTATGTAAGTGCCACCTCAATAAAATTCGGGAGACCTCTGAAAGAAGGGGACTGGGTCTCCTTTATAAAACAAAACTGTCCCAGTGGCTACTATGCGGTGGCAGTGACCCTCTGCTCAGAGGATGATGGCCTGGGACTATATGCGGTTTCAGACCAGGCTAGGTCAGTCTGTAGCGCCCCCACTGCCGCAGGGCCGAGGGGTACCCGGTACCGGGCCTCTGAGTCTCTGCTCTGGGGTTTTCACGGTGGCTAGGCCCCGGTCTGTGACCCTGCCGAGGGGCGCACAGTGAATGATAGGATGGATGTAGATGGTGGTGGTGAGGCTGTGGTGGTGCGGTGCAGTAAATAACGAGGACACCAGGTTGCAGTCTCTTTACCTCTTTACTGAAGATTTCTGGGTCCTCAGTCCGGAATCCGGATAATCAGGCTGCGCAAGTCCGGCCGGCCCAATGGCACTTCCAGAGTTCTCTTAGCAGGTGGAAATCTGTGCCTTCCTGCTAGCGCTAGGTGTTGTGGTCCTTCCCTGCTGTGCTTACAGAAAGTCCCCACAACTGTTGTGTCTGTTTCTTAAGTTCCTTCACAACTCGATTAGATGATGTTCTGCTAATCCTCCGTCCCTCCCTGGTGTTCTGGTTGGGACGGCACCCGTTTGACGGGTAGGCTCGGAGCTCTTCCGGGACCCTAGAGTCGCCCCTCTCCACAAGTTGCCCCCCAAGACTGCATAGGTGATTAAAGTTAGACAGCCCGCCTTAGACTGACTGTCCTGCCGCTGTTTGGAGTATTGCTTGAAGCTGAATGTTATGATACTCCCTCGGCGTTCCGGCCACCGGTAGTGCGCCTCAGTAGGATGTTGCTTCGGTCTTACAGCACGACTCCTACTGGTATTTCTCCTTTTGCTTGATCTAGTTTCTCACTCAGCACAATCTATCTCGCTTCTAATCCTTCCTTGGGCACCGCCGCTATCCTGAGCAGGCACGGTCCCGTTACGTTCGTTCAAGTTGCCAAGCCTCTGTCAGGATCCCACCCCTGACAGAGACCCTACTGTATCTTCCCCCACAACACTCTCTGCCACAAGGTGTTGCCTGGTTCCAACCCAGTCAGCTTTCTGATCTAACTTCCTGCCTGACCCCCAGTTTACCCACTATGGTGGGGAGTGGCCTAGTGAATAGAACCCTTAGCTCCCCCCGGAGGCCCGGCTGTGAAATGTATTGGTGTCTGTGATACCTGATCAGATGAACTCCTTCAGTGCCATCAGACGCACCATAGCTCCCCATAGTGGTGGAGCCACAGTACTGCAACGACCAGGACTCTGGGGCGCTGCACTCCCCCCTGGTTAAACACAGTACTCCGGGACTGAGAAGAAAACAACAATACAAGTTAGCAAAAAGACATACAGTTTTGTTGAGTGCAATAACAATAAGTATACTTAAACAGAGCTTCCCTTTATGGGAGGTGAGGACACTTGAACGTTACAAACATGGTTAGATATCATAGCAACATGCTATAATTAACTTTTCTTACCCAACCGGGTATTCTACTAAGTGCAAAATTGTTGAACAATAATTTAACATTGCCTTTAAGGACATACACTCGGAATCCACTAAAGACCTTCTTATAATCACATTATAAGGCAATTTAACTTTTTCATTCTCCTTCTTTAAATCTGCAGGACCGCTTGTCCTAACGGCACCAGACCTACTGCCTCTCCTTTCTATGCAGGACCGCCCCGTTCAGCCCGGGCCTACTGCCTTTTCAACTACTATACACAGTATAGAGCATAACATTACTTTCAGTTTAAGAGCACCGAGCCATTTTTACATGACTCCTCTGAGGACTCAGGGTTCACCTTCTATCCCCATTATCTATCAACATTATCAAAAACAGTTTCTATCGAACATTAAACCTTCTCATTATTTTCCTCATTAACATGCATGCTGGACACCACGTCTACCCCTACGGGCCCACTGCATCCTTCTTCTAGCTTTCACTTTCTTTCAGGGAACATCATCAGCATTTCTCTACAATTAACTAGTTGGATACATATAACTTTCTCACGCAAACATTATCATCACTTTCTCTTTATCAAAACATTATTGCTATCTCTCAGTCTTAAAGCAATACTATTCTCTAAGTGCAACACATGAACGTCCCCTTTAAGAGGGGACCAAGTCTCTATGAGGTAGCATATCTTCTCAAGCTACCAGTCCATACTCAGCAAAGGCTCCGGTGCGGTATCTTCACAAAGAGTCCTTCTTTAAGTAAAACCAGTAGGGAGCACCTTTAAGAAGGTGCAAACTATTTACAAGCAGTTTGTATCATGCACTGTTCATGATTGCGGCAGTTCTTGATAACAAAGAAGAGAATAGAAATAACCAAAAAGCAATAGGGATCCCGGGTCAACAAAGGGATCCCTTTAAGAATAACCCTAGTCGGGTTTAAAGCAGCAAAAAGCAGGGAAACAAACAGTTAACTATTTACATATTCAGGTTTCCGAGGTTTAGTTGGACGGCTTCCAGGGCTGCACCTGGCACTTAACCCTTCTTGGCAGGGGAAAAGTGAGGTCCAGGGTTACACCCAGTGCTGGACAAACGCCGTTAATCCGTCTTTCATGTACGGTAAAATCACGCGCAGCGATGGAGGTCTGCGCAGCTTGAGTATGGACATTGGCTGCAGCAGAGGTAGCGGCTGCTGCAGGATCAGTCACTGGAACGGAGTCAGCAGCTGTGGCACTAGCAGTCACTGGAGTGGTGTCGGTCGTCAGGGCAGGGTCGTCCTTCATACCTGCTTCAGATGCGGTCCCTCCGGTGCCGGTCTGCTCCGTCTCCGCTGGGGTCTGGAACGCTGGTTGCAGGGCCTTGCGCTGCGGCGTTGTCATCTCCGTTTGCAGCATCTCGCTTTCCGGCAGGGCCTTGCTTTCTGGCTTCGGAGCGCTGGAACTTCTTTCTTGCTCCAGACCAGACGAGGCTGCCGACAGATGTCTGGTGAGGCTCCCGTTGATGGTCTTCTTCCACCCAGCCCCAGTGCTCAGCTGCGTCCGCAGGAGTTGGTGGATCAGCTCGTCCGCTCCGGTCTGTAGGAGGTCAGCGTCAACTGTGGAGGTCTGGCTGCGGTGCCTCTCCGGGTAGCTGGGGGAGTCCTCGGCTCTGACCCCACGCTCCGGCTCCGGGCGACTGGTCATGGCGTCCTCCATGTCGCTGACTTCTTCTTCCTGGTCCTTTTCCCGCTCTCTCCTTCGTGGGCGGTTTCGTTTTCTCTGTCTCTGCCCACCATTGAGGATCAGGAGGCGGATCTCGGCTGCTGACGGACACGTCCTCAAGGGGCCGAGATATTTAGACTGGGCGGCCATTGTCTTTCGCGCTCTTCAGCTTGTTCACGCCCACTCCATGCCCTTCTTCTTCTCCTGCGCTCTCCTTAGCGCTGTAATGGCGGCGGTTTTGGCGCGAACTTTTGGCGGCAAGTGACAATCCACAGTCTTTGCAATAAGTCACAGTCCAAGCACAGTAAATCACAGTTCCAAGGCACACATGACCTGATTCTTCAGGCTTAAGTAGATCCTGTTCGTGACGCCAAGTTGTAGCGCCCCCACTGCCGCAGGGCCGAGGGGTACCCGGTACCGGGCCTCTGAGTCTCTGCTCTGGGGTTTTCACGGTGGCTAGGCCCCGGTCCGTGACCCTGCCGAGGGGCGCACAGTGAATGATAGGATGGATGTAGATGGTGGTGGTGAGGCTGTGGTGGTGCGGTGCAGTAAATAACGAGGACACCAGGTTGCAGTCTCTTTACCTCTTTACTGAAGATTTCTGGGTCCTCAGTCCGGAATCCGGATAATCAGGCTGCGCAAGTCCGGCCGGCCCAATGGCACTTCCAGAGTTCTCTTAGCAGGTGGAAATCTGTGCCTTCCTGCTAGCGCTAGGTGTTGTGGTCCTTCCCTGCTGTGCTTACAGAAAGTCCCCACAATTGTTGTGTCTGTTTCTTAAGTTCCCTCACAACTCGATTAGATGATGTTCTGCTAATCCTCCGTCCCTCCCTGGTGTTCTGGTTGGGACGGCACCCGTTTGACGGGTAGGCTCGGAGCTCTTCCGGGACCCTAGAGTCGCCCCTCTCCACAAGTTGCCCCCCAAGACTGCATAGGTGATTAAAGTTAGACAGCCCGCCTTAGACTGACTGTCCTGCCGCTGTTTGGAGTATTGCTTGAAGCTGAATGTTATGATACTCCCTCGGCGTTCCGGCCACCGGTAGTGCGCCTCAGTAGGATGTTGCTTCGGTCTTACAGCACGACTCCTACTGGTATTTCTCCTTTTGCTTGATCTCGTTTCTCACTCAGCACAATCTATCTCGCTTCTAATCCTTCCTTGGGCACCGCCGCTATCCTGAGCAGGCACGGTCCCGTTACGTTCGTTCAAGTTGCCAAGCCTCTGTCAGGATCCCACCCCTGACAGAGACCCTACTGTATCTTCCCCCACAACACTCTCTGCCACAAGGTGTTGCCTGGTTCCAACCCAGTCAGCTTTCTGATCTAACTTCCTGCCTGACCCCCAGTTTACCCACTATGGTGGGGAGTGGCCTAGTGAATAGAACCCTTAGCTCCCCCCGGAGGCCCGGCTGTGAAATGTATTGGTGTCTGTGATACCTGATCAGATGAACTCCTTCAGTGCCATCAGACGCACCATAGCTCCCCATAGTGGTGGAGCCACAGTACTGCAACGACCAGGACTCTGGGGCGCTGCACTCCCCCCTGGTTAAACACAGTACTCCGGGACTGAGAAGAAAACAACAATACAAGTTAGCAAAAAGACATACAGTTTTGTTGAGTGCAATAACAATAAGTATACTTAAACAGAGCTTCCCTTTATGGGAGGTGAGGACACTTGAACGTTACAAACATGGTTAGATATCATAGCAACATGCTATAATTAACTTTTCTTACCCAACCGGGTATTCTACTAAGTGCAAAATTGTTGAACAATAATTTAACATTGCCTTTAAGGACATACACTCGGAATCCACTAAAGACCTTCTTATAATCACATTATAAGGCAATTTAACTTTTTCATTCTCCTTCTTTAAATCTGCAGGACCGCTTGTCCTAACGGCACCAGACCTACTGCCTCTCCTTTCTATGCAGGACCGCCCCGTTCAGCCCGGGCCTACTGCCTTTTCAACTACTATACACAGTATAGAGCATAACATTACTTTCAGTTTAAGAGCACCGAGCCATTTTTACATGACTCCTCTGAGGACTCAGGGTTCACCTTCTATCCCCATTATCTATCAACATTATCAAAAACAGTTTCTATCGAACATTAAACCTTCTCATTATTTTCCTCATTAACATGCATGCTGGACACCACGTCTACCCCTACGGGCCCACTGCATCCTTCTTCTAGCTTTCACTTTCTTTCAGGGAACATCATCAGCATTTCTCTACAATTAACTAGTTGGATACATATAACTTTCTCACGCAAACATTATCATCACTTTCTCTTTATCAAAACATTATTGCTATCTCTCAGTCTTAAAGCAATACTATTCTCTAAGTGCAACACATGAACGTCCCCTTTAAGAGGGGACCAAGTCTCTATGAGGTAGCATATCTTCTCAAGCTACCAGTCCATACTCAGCAAAGGCTCCGGTGCGGTATCTTCACAAAGAGTCCTTCTTTAAGTAAAACCAGTAGGGAGCACCTTTAAGAAGGTGCAAACTATTTACAAGCAGTTTGTATCATGCACTGTTCATGATTGCGGCAGTTCTTGATAACAAAGAAGAGAATAGAAATAACCAAAAAGCAATAGGGATCCCGGGTCAACAAAGGGATCCCTTTAAGAATAACCCTAGTCGGGTTTAAAGCAGCAAAAAGCAGGGAAACAAACAGTTAACTATTTACATATTCAGGTTTCCGAGGTTTAGTTGGACGGCTTCCAGGGCTGCACCTGGCACTTAACCCTTCTTGGCAGGGGAAAAGTGAGGTCCAGGGTTACACCCAGTGCTGGACAAACGCCGTTAATCCGTCTTTCATGTACGGTAAAATCACGCGCAGCGATGGAGGTCTGCGCAGCTTGAGTATGGACATTGGCTGCAGCAGAGGTAGCGGCTGCTGCAGGATCAGTCACTGGAACGGAGTCAGCAGCTGTGGCACTAGCAGTCACTGGAGTGGTGTCGGTCGTCAGGGCAGGGTCGTCCTTCATACCTGCTTCAGATGCGGTCCCTCCGGTGCCGGTCTGCTCCGTCTCCGCTGGGGTCTGGAACGCTGGTTGCAGGGCCTTGCGCTGCGGCGTTGTCATCTCCGTTTGCAGCATCTCGCTTTCCGGCAGGGCCTTGCTTTCTGGCTTCGGAGCGCTGGAACTTCTTTCTTGCTCCAGACCAGACGAGGCTGCCGACAGATGTCTGGTGAGGCTCCCGTTGATGGTCTTCTTCCACCCAGCCCCAGTGCTCAGCTGCGTCCGCAGGAGTTGGTGGATCAGCTCGTCCGCTCCGGTCTGTAGGAGGTCAGCGTCAACTGTGGAGGTCTGGCTGCGGTGCCTCTCCGGGTAGCTGGGGGAGTCCTCGGCTCTGACCCCACGCTCCGGCTCCGGGCGACTGGTCATGGCGTCCTCCATGTCGCTGACTTCTTCTTCCTGGTCCTTTTCCCGCTCTCTCCTTCGTGGGCGGTTTCGTTTTCTCTGTCTCTGCCCACCATTGAGGATCAGGAGGCGGATCTCGGCTGCTGACGGACACGTCCTCAAGGGGCCGAGATATTTAGACTGGGCGGCCATTGTCTTTCGCGCTCTTCAGCTTGTTCACGCCCACTCCACGCCCTTCTTCTTCTCCTGCGCTCTCCTTAGCGCTGTAATGGCGGCGGTTTTGGCGCGAACTTTTGGCGGCAAGTGACAATCCACAGTCTTTGCAATAAGTCACAGTCCAAGCACAGTAAATCACAGTTCCAAGGCACACATGACCTGATTCTTCAGGCTTAAGTAGATCCTGTTCGTGACGCCAAGTTGTAGCGCCCCCACTGCCGCAGGGCCGAGGGGTACCCGGTACCGGGCCTCTGAGTCTCTGCTCTGGGGTTTTCACGGTGGCTAGGCCCCGGTCCGTGACCCTGCCGAGGGGCGCACAGTGAATGATAGGATGGATGTAGATGGTGGTGGTGAGGCTGTGGTGGTGCGGTGCAGTAAATAACGAGGACACCAGGTTGCAGTCTCTTTACCTCTTTACTGAAGATTTCTGGGTCCTCAGTCCGGAATCCGGATAACCAGGCTGCGCAAGTCCGGCCGGCCCAATGGCACTTCCAGAGTTCTCTTAGCAGGTGGAAATCTGTGCCTTCCTGCTAGCGCTAGGTGTTGTGGTCCTTCCCTGCTGTGCTTACAGAAAGTCCCCACAACTGTTGTGTCTGTTTCTTAAGTTCCCTCACAACTCGATTAGATGATGTTCTGCTAATCCTCCGTCCCTCCCTGGTGTTCTGGTTGGGACGGCACCCGTTTGACGGGTAGGCTCGGAGCTCTTCCGGGACCCTAGAGTCGCCCCTCTCCACAAGTTGCCCCCCAAGACTGCATAGGTGATTAAAGTTAGACAGCCCGCCTTAGACTGACTGTCCTGCCGCTGTTTGGAGTATTGCTTGAAGCTGAATGTTATGATACTCCCTCGGCGTTCCGGCCACCGGTAGTGCGCCTCAGTAGGATGTTGCTTCAGTCTTACAGCACGACTCCTACTGGTATTTCTCCTTTTGCTTGATCTCGTTTCTCACTCAGCACAATCTATCTCGCTTCTAATCCTTCCTTGGGCACCGCCGCTATCCTGAGCAGGCACGGTCCCGTTACGTTCGTTCAAGTTGCCAAGCCTCTGTCAGGATCCCACCCCTGACAGAGACCCTACTGTATCTTCCCCCACAACACCCTCTGCCACAAGGTGTTGCCTGGTTCCAACCCAGTCAGCTTTCTGATCTAACTTCCTGCCTGACCCCCAGTTTACCCACTATGGTGGGGAGTGGCCTAGTGAATAGAACCCTTAGCTCCCCCCGGAGGCCCGGCTGTGAAATGTATTGGTGTCTGTGATACCTGATCAGATGAACTCCTTCAGTGCCATCAGACGCACCATAGCTCCCCATAGTGGCGGAGCCACAGTACTGCAACGACCAGGACTCTGGGGCACTGCAAGTCCCCTGTATCTCGTCTACCTCCTATTCCAACATTGCTTCTGCTACATCTGGGCAGCCTATGGACTCTGCGGCTTCAGAGTCCCCTTCAGCCCAAATGCGGGCGTGGAACTATCCTGATGGCTCAGCACGGCAAGCGTGCCATTGAACTGCGAGAACTTGGTAAAGGATAAATAAAGTCGTGCTCGTTGCACCTAAGGCACTCATGGGACTGTTCTGCATCCCTGCGGGCAAGTGAGCCCTGATAACACTCTCAGAAGTGGGAGCCGGGACAGCAAGTGAAGTACGCTGAGTTGTTGGTTAAGTTTTGTTGCGCCTGTTGCACCCTTTCTGCTGGGTAGCAGAACTTCACCTTGACTTTGGAAAAGAAGGGTCCTTGGACTAACGGACCGTGTGCGACTGCATCAACACACTGTGCTCTATGACCAGGCAGCACACATGTGGCACACAGGTCAGTGCTATACACAAAGGGAGGGGGACGCCTCTCGTAAAGAACTGCTGACCTTTCAGAAAGGTCATACCCCTGTAAATATCTTGGATTTGGGTAGAACTGCTTGATGTGTGAACTAGCGGTGCTAATGGAAGGATTGTTTCCGGGCACATGGTAAAAGCTTTCATGGGAAAACAGATTTTTTGTTCCCACATTGGTGTAACCTGGAGGACTGTGAGCCAGTTAGCTCTTAAGGGAGATAGTGATAGAATCTGTTTTGTTTTTGACCATCAACCATCTTGTTGTTGTTTCTGGCTGCTGGTCTTTTTCCCCTGGTGCTGGGTTGTCTTAGGTCAGGTGATTGTATCACCCTTTATTACTCAGCACCTGCCTCGCAGTCCTTGCTAGGCAACAGTGTTAATTCACTAGAGTTTTGGCTAGGTGCTTTGATAGCTTTCTGTGTTTGATATTGTGCAGTTCTGGGACCCCCGGTTCTGCTATCCTTAGTTTCTGTTTTCTTTTGGTTTCTGCAGCCTTCTCTGTATTTTCTATTAGGAGGTGACTTGTTTTTATACTTAGTCCTTACATCTTTTAGGGACCTCCTTCCCTGTATCTATAGGTCTTCGCTTGAGATTAACCTGGGATCGTCAGTGGGTCTATTCGCAAGGAATGGGTCGCCCACTCCATCGTAGGGTATCAGCCTAGTCTCAGTGCAGGGTCAGTTTTCCCCCTTGTATCCTAGTTCTGTGTTGCAGTTCTGTAACGGACAGGACTCTCGTGCATTGGTTTTGCGCAGTTTGCATTATCTACCTCGTTGACCTCTCTTCATGGAGTATTACATGTAAATATTAAAATTCAGGGCAAATAGTCAGGGACGATCATTGTTAAAGGGAGGAGGAATGTAAGGGGGTGCCACGCCCCTACCCCCTTAATGTTAAATATTTTTGCTGCTAAATTTGTATATATATTTAAATATCTAAGTTAGTGCAGTACTCACGTCCGTCCACTAGATGGGGGCACAATAGTACACTAGCACACATGAGTGTAAATAGTTAAATATAGGAGGGCTTTGCTGTGTTTAAGTCAGGATGACTTCCTGAGTAAGGCAGTTGGGCCAGAGTGCCCAAATAGCTCAGGTAGACTTAAGGCCCGAGCGACACAGCAAGCCACATAACAATTAAGAGGTGAAGTGCCCAGCCATCCAGCGTCCGCAGGAAAGGACAGAAGTGCAGCTGGAGCAGCAGTGTGGCCGCAGACTGAGCTGAGGACAAAAGGTAGGTCCGGGATAGTACACAGGATGCAGGTCGCTCAGGAATGTGGCAGGTCATCGCGTGGGCTGATTCTTTTAGATCCGGCGCAAAATGGACAAGGGAATTCCCATGCTCGGAGACTTTGCTAAAGGAGGACGCTGTGTAACCGCAGGAAGCAGTGGGACCCCGTATGGTACAAGTGGACGTAGGACAGGAGGCAGAGAGAGGAAAGGTTGTGAACTGTGTGAAGACTGTTGCTAATGTTGTCACTGACCAGGATGTGCTGTGTGAAAGAAAAAGTAAAGTTCCAAGTTTTAATTTCTTATTGGACTCTGTTTCTCATTGTGCAATAACACAAGCAGCGGAACCTAAGCCAGCCCGATGGGACTCCAAGGGTACTGAAGGTATGCTGACAGTGGGACAGTGCTTTTGTGGCACCCCAGGAGTTCAGGTACCACAGTGGTATTGTCTTCCTCTCTGGGAGGGTGATGCCATGCCTGGAAACGAGGAGGATCCCTTTGGTAGGTAATCTGTACATACAACATGTTCTGACTCCAGGCCAGAAGGGGGAACTCTAGACCCGGATACAGGGGAGCTTCCCTATATACCATATATACTCGAGTATAAGCCAACCAGAGTATAAGCCGAGACCCCTAATTTTGCCACAAAAACTGGGAAAACTTAATGACTCGAGTATAAGCCTAGGGTGGAAAATGCAGCAGCTACTGGTAAATTTCAAAAATAAAAATAGATACCAATAAAAGTAAAATAAATTGAGACATCAGTAGTTTAAGTGTTTTTGAATATCCATATTGAATCAGGAGCCCCATATAATGCTCCATATAGTTCATGATGGGCCCCATAAGATGCTCCATACAACATACGCCCCATATAATTCTCCATACAGTTTATGATGAGCCCCATAAGATGCTCCATATTAAAATATGTCCCATACAATGCTGCCCAAATGTTGATTATGGCTCCATAAGATGCTCCATACTGACATTTGCCCCATATAATGCTCCACAAATGCTGATTATGGCCTCATAAGATGCTCCATAGAGATATTTGCCCCATATAATGCTGCACATGGCCCCATAAGATGCTCCATAGAGATATTTGCCCCATATAATGCTGCACAAATGCTGATTATGGCCCCATAAGATGCTCCATGGAGATATTTGACCCATATAATGCTGCACATGGCCCCATAAGATGCTCCATAGAGATATTTGCCCCATATAATGCTGCACATGGCCCCATACAGATATTTGCCCCATATAATGCTGCACGTGGCCCCATAAGATGCTCCATACAGATATTTGCCCCATATAATGCTGCACATGGCCCCATAAGATGCTCCATACAGATATTTGCCCCATATAATGCTGCACGTGGCCCCATAAGATGCTCCATACAGATATTTGCCCCATATAATGCTGCACATGGCCCCATAAGATGCTCCATATAGACATTTGCCCCATATGCTGTTGCTGCGATAAAAAAATGACATACTCACCTCTCAGGCCCCGGCACTTGCTATATTCACCTGCTCCCCGTTCCACCGATGGGCACCACTGTGTCTTCCGCGTCCTCTGCACTGACTGTTCAGACAGAAGGCAGCACGCAATAATCGCATCATCGCGCCCTCTGACCTGAGCGTCACTGCAGAAGACGGGGAAGACGCAGCGGCAGCAGCCGGTGGAACAGGGAACAGGTGAATATCGCGCACTGCGTTATACTCACCTGCTCCTGGAGCAGTCCCTGCACGTCTGTTCCCTGGCGCCGGCAGCTTCTTCCTGTAGTGAGCGGTCACATGGTACCGCTCATTACAGTAATGAATATGCGGCTCCACCCCTATGGGAGTGAAGTCGGGTCCATATTCATTACTGTAATGAGCGGTACCATGTGTCCGCTCACTACAGGAAGAAGCTGTCAACGCCTGGAAAACCAGGGACGTGCAGGGACCGTGCCAGGAGCAGGTGAGTATTATTACACAGCTGCCGTTCCCCCTCCCCTGTCAACCCCTGGGAATGACTCGAGTATAAGCCAAGAGGGGCAATTTCAGCCTAAAAAAATGGGCTGAAATTCTTGGCTTATACTCGAGTATATACGGTATATGTTCTGGCTTGGAGGAGGAGTTGGTACAGTTCAGTCTGTAGAGGGTGTGTAGGAGGAAGGAGCACAGGAGAAGTGCAGAGCTGGAAGGGAGCTGTGACTGGGCTCCCTCCACGCTGAAGCGCAGGAACCGGACACCGGGAGTCCGAGGCTGTGTGAGACTGTATGCCCCACAGCAGAAACCGGAGGGCAAGAGATTGAAAGTTACTTGCCCACATTTACACCTGAAGGTACAGCAGCATCCAGAGCCCGGAGTCACAGTAAATATAGACACCTGTAAAAAGGCTTGCGCTGCCTGCCATGCGGGTACTGTCCTAGGACAGAGAGAGAAAGAGAGAGGACCTTGTAAGAAGCCATAAGCAGCAAGGGACGCATCTTACAGCACAGCAGGGAAGGCTCCTAATCCCAACTGGCTAAGGGGATCCCTGTTCATTCCCAGGCTGCCTGGACATCACCATCACCTGTTACCAGTACCCTGGACTGTGGCTGTTCACCACCAGTAAACAGGTAAAGAGACTGCAACCTTGTGTCCTCTGATTAGTTCTGGCACCACACCATCTTTGCCTATTACACCGGGAGCCCTGGGGACCCAGCTTCACCTGTGGGAAGCCATACCATCCTTGCTGCAGTGCCATCACCCCCAGAGGACCCCTTTAAGCAGCGTCGTTTATCACTGACCGAATACCACAGGTGGCGTCACGAACACTCTTTATTCAAACAACCCCTTAAAAGTCCTTTCCTTTTACTTGGACACCGACCGGATCACTGCCACCGTGACACCCCTTTAACAACCACAGGACCCTAGGTAGCCGGCGCTCCATTTTCATGTGATGGGAGACCAGGGCGCACTACAATACATAGTCACAGGCACGACTACCACCCTGGCGCTCTCTCTCATACACTGTGCATAGACAGATTCCAATCAGTGGCCCCATGAAATGACGTTTCCGTGAGATCCCTGGTGTGGAATACAAGAATTACATGGCAGCTACCAACAAGAAGTAGGTGGGTAAATAGAGAGCTGTAAGTGCAGTGCCAACCCCACTGATGGATTTCTTGAAATGGAAACAAGGATTTCTAAAACATAGGTAATTAAGCCTCCTTTCTTTGACAAGCCAGCTGGTGTGTCACTCTCCACAAGGAGAAACCTTACCCCTTAGACCTCAGTCCAGAGCCTCTCACCTAGCCAAATCAGTTCTCATGCTTCGCACTGACGAGGGCCAACCGCCCGAAACACCGTGTCTGCAAATTGAGATACTGATTTATCCTAAGTCATATTGCAAGACTCGTTAAAGGGTTGATTGTGATTTGTAGGATCGCTACTTCCAATAGGTGGCGCTATAGAGTTCAAGTCCTCTTTTTCTCTGAAGAGGCAATTTGCATATTAAAACAAAAGGTAAGGATTTCAAATTCATACAACTTTATGTAGCAGAGATTAGTTTGGAGTATAAAAATGTGCTGATAGGTCCCCTTTTAAGGTTTGTTTGTTTGTTTGTTTGTTTGGAAGTAGTCACCTAGTGCTTCTGCTGGCGATTCAGCTGCTTCACATTAACAAAGCAGCTCTTCTTTTTCCGGGTTGCTCTGTCGACGGTGTGATTGCCGACGTCATGCTGATTGACAGTTGGCTTGCCGCAGTTAGGCCAAAAAAGAAGAAATAATCTTGAATAACTCCTTTAATGTCCCATACTTCATATAGAAAATAAATGATGTAATCCATGGTCTATAAATAAACTTGCATTACTTTACATCTGTGATATTGTCTCAGAGACGTATGTTGTCCTGGTTTAGTTTTGACTTGTGTGGAACCAATCTACTTATAGTGATTATTTTAGTGTGGACTTAATTATTGGATTATTTACTTAATCCTATAGGATTTAAAAAAAAAAAAGAGTATGAACAATGTTCAAGTACGTAGAGAAGCACCAATAAGTAATAGTATCATCTGTCAACCTGGTATCTACAGTATATATTAGCCATACAAATCATCCCACACTGATGTTATATTAACATCTACATATGTCTTACAGGCTTTTACTGCAATTAATTCAACCTGAAAGATGTCCGCTTGCATACCACAAGTTAAATGTTAAATATGCGGCTTATCAGCATTTCTGAATTGTAAGACACTAGCTCTAAAAAATAACTAAACTACAGGCTAAATTATGACTCAAAGAGTGCAATAAATTTACATTTATCTGTAGTTTCTTGTATCCACAAGGAAAGGAGGGTAGGAAAAACTTTGAGATACTGTATGTAGTTTATGCACATTTCTCACCTATGACACCTTGGTTAAAAAAAAATATTCTTCTCCAGCCTACTGAGTGTGTATAAAATCCATTACTGATATAGAACATTCAACAAACAAGAACACCCGTTAAACAATGTTTCCAGCTCAGGTCAGTAGAAAAAGGATTCTTCTCCTTTTTAACATCCAATATGGAAGTTCCTGTTGATCGCTTACATTTGGCCTATTTATTTAAGAACAACTCAAGGATTTCTACATGGTACAAGGCTTATTTTTTGCGCTCCGAGCTGACATTTTTAACCCCTTAACCCCTGGAGCTTTTTTCGGGTTTGCATTTTCGTTTTTTGCTCCCCTCCCTCCCAGAGCCATATTTTTTTTTATTTTTCTATCAATATGGCCTTGTGATGGTTAGTTTTTTGCGGGACGAGTTGTACTTTTGAACGACACCATTGGTTTTACCATGTCGTGTACTAGAAAACAAAAAAAAAAATTTCAAGTGCAGTGAAATTGCAAAAAAAATGCAATCTCACGCTTGTTTTTTGTTTGGCTTTTTTGCTAGGTTCACTCATTGCTAAAACTGACCTGCCATTAGGATTCTCCAGGTCATTACGAATTCGTAGACACCAAACATGTCTAGGTTATTTTTTATCTAAGTGGTGAAAAAAAATCCAAATTTTGCGATACCTGTAGCGTCTCCATTTTTCGTGATCTGGGGTTGGGTGAGGGCTTATTTTTTGCGTGCCGAGCTGATGTTTTTAATGATACTATTTTGGTGCAGATACGTTCTTTTGATAGCTCGTTATTGCATTTTAATGCAATGTCGCGGCGACCAAAAAAATGAATTCTGGCATTGTGACTTTTTTCTCACTACGCCGTTTAGCAATCAGGTTAATCCTTTCTTTATTGACAGATCAGATGATTCTGAACATACCAAATATGTGTAGGTTTGATTTTTTTTATTGTTTCATTTTGAATGGGGCGAAAGGGGGTGATTTGAACTTCTATTTTTTTTTATTTTTTTTCATATTTTTAAAAACATTTTTTTTTTCTTTTGGCATACTTCAATAGCCTCCATGCCACAACTTGATCGGCTCTGCTACATAGAGGCGATTCTCAGATCACCTCTATGTAGCAGAATTACAGACTTGCTATGAGCGCTGACCATAGGGTGGTGCTCACAGCAAGCGGGCATCAACAACCATGGAGGTCTCAAGGAGACCTCTGGTTGTAATGCCGACGCACTGATGACCTCCGATCATGTGACGGGGTCACCAGTGCGCGCATTTCCAGCTGGAAGCGCTTGTTAAATGCCGCTGTTAGAGTTTCACAGCGGCATTTAACTAGTTAATAGGTGCCGGTGGATCGCGATTCCTCCCGTGCCTATTGCGGGCACATGTCAGCTGTTCATAACAGCTGATATGTCCTGGCTTTGATGCGGGCTCACCGCCGGAGCCTACATCAAAGCGGAGGATACTGCCATCAGAAATACTATTCCGTCCGATGGCAGTAAGGGGTTAATTATACCGTTTTGGTGCATATACGATCTTTTGATCGCCTGCTATTGCATTTTAAGGCAATGTCGCAGCGACTAAAATAAAAAGGAATTCTGGCATTTTTACTTTTTTTTATCGCTTTGCTGTTTAGTGATCGGGTTAATCCTTTTTTTATTCATAGATCGGGTGATTCTGAACGAGGCGATACCAAATATTTGTATGTTTGATTTTCTTTTTATTGCTTTATTTTGAATGGGGCGAAAGGGGGGTGATTTGAACTTTTATTTTTTTTTATTTTTTTAATATTTTTAAAAACATTTTTTTTTTCACTTTTAGCATGCTTCAATAATCTCTATGGGAGACTAGAAGCTGCCATAAGCCGAATGGCACTGCTACATACAGGCGATGATCATAGCAATCCAGCTATGACAACCATAGAGATCTGCAGTAGACTTCTGGTTGTCATGCCAATTCACCGGTGACCCGCGATCACGTGATGGGGGTCACTGATGGACGGATTTCCAGCGCGATTGCCGAAAGCGCATGTTAAATGCCACTGTCAGAGTTTGATACCGGCATTTAAAAGGTTAATTGCCGCATGTGGATCGTGATTCCACCCGCGGCTGTTCCGGGCACATGTCAGTTGTTCAAAACAGCTGACATGTGCCGCGAAAGATGTGGGCTCAGCGCCGGAGCTCACATCAAAGGGAGTGTGTCCGACATCAGCGTACTATCACGCCCGATGTCGGAAAGGGGTTAAAGACATTGCTTGTATGTTTGGGATTTTTGTCATGCTGTAGAATACATTTGGAGCCAATCAGAAGCCTCCCTGATGGTATTTCTTGATGGAGTTCATTTAAAAACTGTGTGAAAATGTACCTGGAGGAATGGATTCTTTTATTTTATTTTGAAGGCAAAGGACGGTCACACCAAATATTGATTTAATTTAGATTTATCTTTTGTTCGCTCGCTTTGCATTTTGTTAATTACTAAAAATAATTTTGTAAAGCATTTTTACTTTGCAGCATTGTCCGCCAAATGCCATCAACAACTTCTAACAGATATTTCCCAGATTTGCTGATCTGAGTATAGATGCTTTATATAATTAAATAAGACAAGGGAGATGAGTCAGAAATAAATACAGAATTCTACTAGATTCCTGATGAGACAGCGCATCAAATGAGACAGCTACATTTTAAGATGTCTGATATTTTAGTCTGAAAAGAAAAGAGCTAAATTAAAAGAAAATAAGTAGTGAATGGAGAAAATAATCCCAAACCCAGGGCAGCTAGAGAAACAGTTCAGTTTTAAAGTATTTCTCAAGATACTCAACTTTCTAAGTAAATTTAGTAATGTGTTGCTAGAATGAAATTTTTCTTTGGAAGACTACCGTACTTGGCTTATTTGGGGGCAGAGTTGCCCAGTCCCAGCTGGATGTGTAAGCCTCGGCTTCTTTTTATAGAAAATGATGTCAGCAGAGGTAGGATTTGTGACATCACCTTGTTTCCATACATAATTTAGACGTGTGTTGACAAGTTTCAGTGTAACAGGTACTATTTTCCTTTTTAGGATTGGAAACTTTGACACATACTGTATACTTTAGCGGTGAATGTCATAAAATGCTTCTGCTTATGCTTTCACATTTAGGCCAATTGCTTTCTCTGCTTTTGACTCCGTTTTGAAAAGAACATTACATCCTGCTATCAATTAATAGTCGATTACCTATTTTATTTGCACAAGTTGCAAATACAAACTTTTAATGGAAAGTACAAGTTTAGCCATAGCAAACCAAGGAAATACTATGGACCACTCAAGGGAGCAAAAACTCATGATCAGACAGACGCTGGGGATAATTTATCAAAGTTTTTGTGATCCATACTGTTGGTAAAAAATGGACATGTGCAACACAATAGGATATAATGGAAAAGTGTGATGTCTGTGAAAAAAACGGATGCCACGCGCATGTGAGACACGTACATGCGAAGGGGGCCTTAAGCACATTTCTTTTGAAAAGTAAGATTTGAATGAATATCTCACTGAACTCAAGAACCTGGTTGATCCTGCCTGTAGCATATCCTTGTCTCTAAGATTTAGTAAGTACACACTGACAGTACAGTGAAACTGCAAGAGGCTCATTAAATTCACAAATTTTGACAAGACTGAGTTTCATAGAACATTTTTTAACTCATAATATGAAAGTAAGGTTAATAATTTAGCTTTCATTACAAAATCTTCAATTTTATTATAATTAGGTGATGAAAAAATGAATACACCCCACATCAAAAACTACTACAGCTAGTATTTTGTATGACCTCCATGATTTTTAAGAATGGCGTCAAGTCTTCTAGGCATTGAATGAACAAGTTGGTGACATGTTGCAACATCTTTTTCCATTGTTTAAGAATGACCTATTCTAGAGCCTGTATGGTGGATGGAGAGTGATGCTCAACCTGTCTCTTCAGAATTCCCCATAGGTGGTTGATTGGGTTCAGATCAGGAGACATACCGTGGCCGCTGAATCACTTTCACCCTTCTTTAGAAATGAACTATGGCCTTAAATGTGTGTTTTGGATCATTGTCATGTTGGAAAATTGCACATCTACTAAGGGCAAGGCATGATGGTGGCATCTTCTCTGTTTTAGAGCTGTACACCTGTGAATTCATGATAACATCAATGAAATGTAGCTCCCCAACACCAGCAGCACTCATGCAGCCCCACATAAAGACGCTGCCACCACTATGTTTCGGTGTAGGCACCATGTATTTTTCACACGGGTTTGGTTTTCTACTATAGCTAACTGCAGTGAACTTACATGTTAATTATCTTCAACTGTCCTATTCAGAAGACGCTCCTATTTAAGTGTTAACTTCCATGGTCAGCCTGAACGTCTCTGTGAGATGGTTGCAGTACCATCTTTATTACATTGTTGTACCTTTTTTATCCAGTATTCTGACCGATAAGAAAAGCTTTGCTGATCTTCTTGTAGCCTTTACCTTTTTTGTGTAAATAAATTATTTTCTTTCTCAGATCTTGTGACATTTCTCTTCCATGGGGTGCCATTGCTGGCAGCATGAAATGATAAGGGGTTTTCTTTGTTAAGTAATGCCCTTTTATAGTCAATGTTAAAGTCAGTTGTCTTCTGGCCACCTGATTAATTAGACTTACTTGTCCATTGCCAGATATTACCTGCTGTTGAATTTTTGTGAAATGCAAGTAAAAAGAAAATAAGTCATATGGATCCTAGAGAGAAAGTGTTGATGAATTATTGATTTCAAGAAACATTTGATTAGAAACGAAAAGTGCTGAAATGTAGTAGTTTTCATTCTGTGACAATGTGGCCCCAAACCTGGCATCTTGAATATCCATTTAAAAATGTTCTTGGCTAAGAAACCAGGTATTCACACAAAGTATGCAGAGACTATTAACTGTATATAAAAACTCCTTGACCATTTTGATTTCAAACCTAGAGGGGTTTATAGTGTAGGCTATAGAAATTAACAATTGGCACATGATAACAAGTAACATCATTCAGCCGGTTATCACTGGTCAATTCTTGGAGGCAGTTATGTCCTGTCTTCGGGATGTAAGTCCAGCAACGAATGCAGAACAGTTTTAGAATTTTGCTTTGATCATTTTTTGGAAATGACTATAAAGTATTAGCCTCACTGCTCCACTCACATAAAATGGTTCTGCACATTGAACCTGCCATTACAGAAGAATAAATGAATGTGTTTGAAGTCTTATACATAAGTAGATGGGTACTTTGTGCGTTCAGTTATAGACAGAGGAAGGTGACCCTCAGGGTCAGTATTTGGCAGTTCTGGGTGTGGCCCCAGCATTGCTTTCCACGCGTATTTTTAACATACACGAATGGCACGTGAATCTCCTTCTTGGAAGCAGATCACACACTTTGCTGGCTTAACCCCATCTTTGCTGCTGGCATCATGGTGCAGAATGTCTCTCCAATGCTACAACACTAAAGGTCAAGCATCAGCTCTTTATTTTCTAGCACAACATATTTTCATTTTGAGCGTTCTTTTGCCCTGCACATTTTTAATAATTTTTTATTTCCTTTTTCTTAAGTAGCAGAAGACAACGGTGAGTTTTCTTGCTTCTGCAGGAGAGATGTGCAAACCATTGCTTCACTAGTGCTTCATTGCCAGATATTGTGCAATCCCTTCCAAATATTGCTGGTCAGAAAGAGGTCACTCAAGGGCACCTGTTTGAGTTGGCATGAGGCAGAGGGGTGGGGGAAGTAGTTATCTTTTCCTATCTTTACTTTTATGGTCACCGGGCACAGCATGTAACCATATAAGGACCAGCCTCATCTTGTTGGCTTTGTATGATGCTGGCAGAGCCGCCATGGTAGGCACAGCGCCCGCAGCTGCGCCATGCCTTTATGATCTTTAAAAACCAAGCACGGCGTTGAAGATCATTTTGAAAACAATACTCTGAGGGACTTAGGTGTAATTATGTCATGTTGCATATATTAATTCAAGGATACATGTAATGATTTCAACATTTTCTGATTATTGCTAAAAAAATTATTTAAATCTTCATTGTTCGTGAAGATCATGTGAATGTGTATGTGCTATCTCCAGGCGAAAGATTCTGTAAAATGTCTATTCATTAGAAAATCTGCAAATTGCAAATCACTGATAGGCCGGCATCACACATAACGTATAAAAATATGGTCCATTTTTTACGCCTGAGATACGCAGAAATGTTCCCGAACAGTGATCCGTATGTCATCCGTGTGCAATGCGAGGATGCGATTTTTTCTCAAAAAAGTATCCGTGTGTCATCCATATGGCATCCGTATGGCGAGATTTTCTCGCCGGCTTGCAAAATGGACATATAATGGATTCATGGGCTCAAATATTCGTGAAAACATATATATAGTCTATATACACTGCTCAAAAAAATAAAGGGAACACTTAAACAACAGAATATAACTCCAAGTAAATCAAACTTCTGTGAAATGAAACCGTCCAAACTGAAGCAACACTGTTTGACAATCAATTTCACATGCTGTTGTGCAAATGGAATAGACAACAGATGGAAATTATTGGCAATTATCAAGACACACTCAATAAAGGAGTGGTTCTGCAGGTGGGGACCAAAGACCACATCTCAGTACCAATGCTTTCTGGCTGATATTTTGGTCACTTTTGAATGCTGGTTGTGCTTTCACACTCGTGGTAGCATGGCACGGACTCTACAACCCACACAAGTGGCTCAGGTAGTGCAGCTCATCCAGGATGGCACATCAATGCGAGCTGTGGCAAGAAAATTTGCTGTGTCTGTCAGCGTAGTGTCCAGAGGCTGGAGGCGCTACCATGAGACAGGTGTTATGACCCCAGTGGACAGGGTCTCAGAGGAACGTGTAAGTCTGCAAGATACAAAAATCCAGCTCATAGGGCTGTGGTAACTGGGTTGACCAAATAGCTACTCCTAACGCCAACACTAGAAGTAGCCGGGGATCATGCCTACGGTGATCGCTAGATGATTCGCGCCAGCCGGAGAATCTAACTACCCCTAGGAGAAGAAAACAAAGACCTCTCTTGCCTCCAGAGAAAGGGACCCCAAAGCAAGATACAAGCCCCCCACAAATAATAACGGTGAGGTAAGAGGAAATGACAAACACAGAAATGAACCAGGTTCAGCAAAGAGAGGCCAGCTTACTAATAGCAGAATATAGCAAGATAACTTATCTGGTCAACAAAAACCCTATAAAAATCCACGCTGGAGATTCAAGAACCCCCGAACCGTCTAACGGTCCGGGGGGAGAACACCAGCCCCCTAGAGCTTCCAGCAAAGGTCAGGATACAGATAGGAACAAGCTGGACAAAAATACCAAACAAAACAAAAGCAAAAAGCAAGGAAGCAGACTTAGCTTGAAAAACAGGAACCAGGATCAGAGGACAAGAGCACAACAGATTAGCTCTGATTTCAACGATGCCAGGCATTGAACTGAAGGTCCAGGGAGCTTAAATAGCAACGCCCCTGAACTAACGGCCCAGGTGAGGATATAGGAAAAGACAGACGCTCCAGAGTCAAATCACTAATGACCACTAGAGGGAGCAAAAAGCAAAATCACAACAGTACCCCCCCCTTAGTGAGGGGTCACCGAACCCTCACCACGACCACCAGGGCGATCAGGATGAGCGGCGTGAAAGGCACGAACTAAATCGGCCGCATGAACATCAGAGGCGACCACCCAGGAATTATCTTCCTGACCATAGCCCTTCCACTTGACCAGGTACTGAAGCCTCCGCCTGGAGAGACGAGAATCCAAGATCTTCTCCACCACGTACTCCAACTCGCCCTCAACCAACACCGGAGCAGGAGGCTCAGCAGAAGGAACCACAGGCACAACGTACCGCCGCAACAAGGACCTATGAAACACGTTGTGGATAGCAAACGACACAGGAAGATCCAGGCGAAAGGATACAGGATTAAGAATTTCCAATATCTTGTAAGGACCAATAAAACGAGGTTTAAATTTGGGAGAGGAAACCTTCATAGGAACAAAGCGGGAAGAAAGCCACACCAAATCCCCAACACGTAGACGGGGACCCACACCGCGGCGGCGGTTGGCAAAGCGCTGAGCCCTCTCCTGTGACAACTTCAAGTTGTCCACCACAAGATTCCAGATCCGCTGCAACCTATCCACCACAGAATCCACCCCAGGGCAGTCAGAAGGTTCCACATGACCCGAAGAAAAACGAGGGTGGAAACCAGAGTTGCAGAAAAACGGCGAAACCAAGGTGGCGGAACTAGCCCGATTATTAAGGGCAAACTCAGCTAACGGCAAGAAGGTCACCCAATCGTCCTGATCAGCAGAGACAAAACACCTCAAATAAGCCTCCAAAGTCTGATTAGTTCGCTCCGTCTGTCCATTAGTCTGAGGATGGAAAGCAGACGAAAACGACAAGTCAATGCCCATCCTACTACAAAAGGATCGCCAGAATCTGGAAACGAACTGGGATCCTCTGTCTGACACAATATTCTCAGGGATGCCGTGCAAACGAACCACGTTCTGGAAAAACACAGGAACCAGATCGGAAGAGGAAGGCAGTTTAGGCAAAGGAACCAAATGGACCATCTTGGAGAAGCGATCACATATCACCCAGATAACAGACATGCCCTGAGACACCGGAAGATCAGAAATGAAATCCATGGAGATATGTGTCCAAGGTCTCTTAGGGACAGGCAAGGGCAAGAGCAACCCGCTGGCACGAGAACAGCAAGGCTTAGCTCGAGCACAAGTCCCACAGGACTGTACAAATGACCGCACATCCCTAGACAAGGAAGGCCACCAAAAGGATCTGGCCACCAGATCTCTGGTGCCAAAAATTCCTGGGTGACCTGCCAACACCGAGGAATGAACCTCGGAAATGACTCTGCTGGTCCACTTATCAGGCACAAACAGTCTGTCAGGTGGACAAAAATCAGGCCTATCAGCCTGAAATCTCTGCAACACACGTCGCAGATCTGGAGAAATAGCTGACAAGATAATACCATCCTTAAGAATACCAACAGGTTCAGCGACTCCAGGAGCATCAGGCACAAAGCTCCTGGAAAGAGCATCGGCCTTCACATTCTTTGAACCTGGTAAATACGAAACAACAAAGTCAAAACGGGAGAAAAACAATGACCAGCGGGCCTGTCTAGGATTCAGGCGTTTAGCAGACTCGAGATACATCAGATTTTTGTGATCAGTCAAGACCACCACACGATGCTTAGCACCCTCGAGCCAATGACGCCACTCCTCAAGTGCCCATTTCATGGCCAACAACTCCCGATTGCCCACATCATAATTTCGCTCCGCAGGCGAAAACTTCCTAGAGAAAAAGGCGCAAGGTCTCATAACAGAGCAACCAGGGCCTCTCTGCGACAAAACGGCCCCTGCTCCAATCTCTGAAGCATCCACCTCAACGTGAAAGGGAAGCGAGACATCAGGCTGGCACAAAACAGGCGCCGAAGTAAACCGACGTTTCAACTCCTGGAAAGCCTCCACGGCAGCAGGAGCCCAATTAACCACATCGGAGCCCTTCTTGGTCATATCCGTCAAAGGTTTCACAATGCTAGAAAAGTTAGCGATAAAACGACGGTAGAAGTTAGCGAAACCCAAGAACTTCTGAAGACTCTTAACTGACGAGGGCTGAGTCCAATCAAGAATAGCTCGGACCTTGACTGGGTCCATCTCCACAGCAGAAGGGGAAAAAATGAACCCCAAAAAGGGAACCTTCTGTACACCAAAAAGACACTTTGAGCCCTTGACAAACAAAGAATTTTCACGCAAAATTTTAAAGACCATCCTGACCTGCTCCACATGCGAGTCCCAATTATCAGAAAAAAACAGAATATCATCCAGATAAACGATCAGAAATTTATCCAGATAGTTCCGGAAAATGTCATGCATAAAGGACTGAAAAACTGAAGGGGCATTAGAGAGCCCAAAAGGCATCACTGTCATGATCTCAATGGCAAGAGATCATAGCATCAGCATATATAGGAACTAGCTCTTGGAAGATGGAAACTGAGCTGACCATGAACTAAACCTAACGCACAACTAGCAGTGGCCGGGTAGCATGCCTACGTTGATTCTAGATGCCCAGCACCAGCCGGAGGACTAAATAAAGCTAGCAGAGGAAAATATTAGTCCTAGCTCACCTCTAGAGAAATACCCCGAAAGGAGACAGAGGCCCCCCACATGTATTGGCGGTGAATCAAGATGAAATAACAAACGTAGTATGAAAATAGGTTTAGCAAATTTGAGGTCCACTTACTACATAGCAGAAGACAGAAAGGACACTTTCATGGTCAGCTAAAAACCCTATCAAAACACCATCCAGAAATTACTTTAAAACTCTGGCATTAACTCATAACACCAGAGTGGCAATTCCTGTTCACAAGAGCTTTCCAGACACAGTAACGAAACTACAGCTGTGAACTGGAACAAAAATGCAAAAACAAACATGGACAAGAGTCCAACTTATCTAGTAGTTGTCTAGGAGCAGGAACAAGCACAGAGAGGCTTCTGATAACATTGTTGACCGGCAAGCAACTAACAGAGCAGCAAGGTTATATAGCGACTCCCACATCTTGATGGGAACAGGTGAACAGAGAAGATGAAGACACCAGTTCAATTCCACCAGTAGCCACCGGGGGAGCCCAGAATCCAAATTCACAACAGTACCCCCCCCTCAAGGAGGGGGCACCGAACCCTCACCAGAACCACCAGGGCGATCAGGATGGGCCCTATGAAAGGCACGAACCAGATCAGAGGCATGAACATCAGATGCATTCACCCAAGAATTATCCTCCTGGCCGTATCCCTTCCACTTGACCAGATACTGGAGTCTCCGTCTGGAAACACGAGAGTCTAAGATTTTCTCCACAACGTACTCCAACTCACCCTCAACCAACACCGGAGCAGGAGGCTCAACGGAAGGCACAACCGGTACCTCATACCTGCGCAATAATGACCGATGAAAAACGTTATGAATAGAAAAGGATGCAGGGAGGTCCAAACGGAAGGAAACAGGGTTAAGAATCTCCAATATCTTATACGGGCCGATGAACCGAGGCTTAAACTTAGGAGAAGAGACCCTCATAGGGACAAAACGAGAAGACAACCACACCAAGTCCCCAACACGAAGACGAGGACCAACACGACGACGGCGGTTAGCAAAAAGCTGAGTCTTCTCCTGGGACAACCTCAAATTGTCCACCACCTGCCCCCAGATCTGATGCAATCTCTCCACCACAGCATCCACTCCAGGACAATCCGAAGATTCCACCTGACCAGAGGAAAATCGAGGATGAAACCCCGAATTACAGAAAAACGGGGACACCAAAGTGGCAGAGCTGGCCCGATTATTGAGAGCGAACTCCGCCAATGGCAAAAAAGCAACCCAATCATCCTGGTCAGCAGACACAAAACACCTCAGATATGTCTCCAGGGTCTGATTAATCCGCTCAGTCTGGCCATTCGTCTGAGGATGGAAAGCGGACGAAAAAGATAAATCTATGCCCATCCTAGCACAGAATGCCCGCCAAAATCTAGACACGAATTGGGTCCCTCTGTCAGAAACGATATTCTCAGGAATACCATGCAAACGAACAACATTTTGAAAAAACAGAGGAACCAACTCGGAAGAAGAAGGCAACTTGGGCAGAGGAACCAAATGGACCATCTTAGAGAAACGGTCACACACCACCCAGATGACAGACATCTTCTGAGAAACAGGCAGATCTGAAATAAAATCCATCGAGATGTGCGTCCAAGGCCTCTTAGGAATAGGCAAGGGCAACAACAATCCACTAGCCCGAGAACAACAAGGCTTGGCCCGAGCACAAACGTCACAAGACTGCACAAAGCCTCGCACATCTCGTGACAGGGAAGGCCACCAGAAGGACCTTGCCACCAAATCCCTGGTACCAAAAATGCCAGGATGACCTGCCAACGCAGAAGAATGAACCTCAGAGATGACTCTACTGGTCCAATCATCAGGAACAAACAGTTTATCAGGTGGGCAACGATCAGGTCTATCCGCCTGAAACTCCTGCAAGGCCCGCCGCAGGTCTGGAGAAACGGCTGACAATACCACTCCATCCTTAAGGATACCTGTGGGCTCAGAGTTACCAGGCGAGTCAGGCTCAAAACTCCTAGAAAGGGCATCCGCCTTAACATTCTTAGAACCCGGTAGGTATGACACCACAAAATTAAACCGAGAGAAAAATAATGACCAGCGCGCCTGTCTAGGATTCAGGCGCCTGGCGGTCTCAAGATAAATCAAATTTTTGTGGTCAGTCAATACCACCACCTGATGTCTGGCCCCCTCAAGCCAATGGCGCCACTCCTCAAAAGCCCACTTCATGGCCAAAAGCTCCCGATTCCCAACATCATAATTCCGCTCAGCGGGCGAAAATTTACGGGAAAAGAAGGCACAAGGCCTCATCACGGAGCAGTCAGAACTTTTCTGCGACAACACTGCCCCAGCTCCGATCTCAGAAGCGTCGACCTCAACCTGAAAAGGTAGAGCAACATCAGGCTGACGCAACACAGGGGCAGAGGAAAAACGGCGCTTAAGCTCCCGAAAGGCCTCCACAGCATCAGGGGACCAATCAGCAACATCAGCACCCTTCTTAGTCAAATCGGTCAATGGCTTAGCAATATCCGAAAAACCAGCAATAAATCGACGATAAAAGTTAGCAAAGCCCAAAAATTTCTGAAGACTCTTAAGAGAAGAGGGCTGCGTCCAATCACAAATAGCTTGAACCTTGACAGGATCCATTTCAATGGAAGAGGGGGAAAAAATATATCCCAAAAAGGAAATCCTCTGTACCCCAAAAACACACTTAGAACCCTTCACACACAAAGAATTAGACCGCAAAACCTGAAAAACCCTCCTGACTTGCTGGACATGAGAGTCCCAGTCATCCGAAAAAATCAGAATATCATCCAGATACACAATCATAAATTTATCCAAATAATCGCGAAAAATATCATGCATAAAGGACTGGAAAACTGACGGAGCATTTGAAAGACCAAAAGGCATCACTAAATACTCAAAGTGGCCCTCGGGCGTATTAAATGCGGTTTTCCACTCATCCCCCTGCCTGATTCGCACCAAATTATACGCCCCACGAAGGTCAATCTTAGAGAACCACTTGGCCCCCTTTATGCGAGCAAACAAATCAGTCAGCAACGGCAATGGGTATTGATATTTAACAGTGATTTTATTCAAAAGCCGATAATCAATACATGGTCTCAAAGAGCCGTCTTTTTTTGACACAAAGAAAAAACCGGCTCCTAAGGGAGATGACGATGGACGAATATGTCCCTTTTCCAAGGACTCCTTTATATATTCACGCATAGCAGCATGTTCAGGCACAGACAGATTAAATAAACGACCCTTTGGGTATTTACTACCCGGGATTAAATCTATGGCACAATCGCACTCTCGGTGCGGAGGTAACGAACCAAGCTTGGATTCTTCAAAGACGTCACGATAGTCAGACAGGAACTCAGGAATTTCAGAGGGAATAGATGATGAAATGGAAACCACAGGTACATCCCCATGAGCCCCCTTACATCCCCAGCTCAACACAGACATAGCTTTCCAGTCGAGAACTGGGTTGTGAGATTGCAGCCAAGGCAATCCTAGCACCAAATCATCATGTAGATTATACAGCACCAGAAAGCGAATAATCTCCTGGTGATCCGGATTAATACGCATAGTTACTTGTGTCCAGTATTGTGGTTTATTATTAGCCAATGGGGTGGAGTCAATCCCCTTCAGAGGAATAGGAGTCTCCAAAGGCTCTAAATCATACCCACAGCGTTTGGCAAAGGACCAATCCATAAGACTCAAAGCGGCGCCAGAGTCGACATAGGCGTCCGTGGTAATAGATGACAAAGAGCAAATCAGGGTCACAGATAGAATAAACTTAGACGGTAAGGTGCAAATGGAAACAGATTTACCAAGCTTTTTAGTGCGCTTAGAGCATGCTGATATAACATGAGTAGAATCACCACAATAGAAACACAACCCATTTTTCCGTCTAAAATTCTGCCGCTCGCTTCGGGACAGAATTCTATCACACTGCATACTCTCTGGCGATTTCTCAGTGGACACCGCCAGATGGTGCACTGGTTTGCGCTCCCGCAAACGCCTATCGATCTGAATAGCCATTGTCATGGACTCATTCAGACCCGCAGGCACAGGGAACCCCACCATAACATCCTTAATGGCATCAGAGAGACCCTCTCTGAAAGTCGCCGCCAGGGCGCACTCATTCCACTGAGTAAGCACAGACCATTTACGGAATCTTTGGCAGTAAATTTCCGCTTCATCTTGCCCCTGAGATAGGGACATCAAAGTTTTTTCTGCCTGAAGCTCCAAATGAGGTTCGTCATAAAGCAACCCCAAGGCCAGAAAAAACGCATCCACATTGAGCAACGCAGGATCCCCTGGTGTCAATGAAAAAGCCCAGTCTTGAGGGTCGCCCCGGAGCAAGGAAATCACAATCCTGACCTGCTGTGCAGGATCTCCGGCAGAGCGAGATTTCAGGGACAAAAATAATTTGCAATTATTTCGAAAATTCTGAAACCCAGATCTATTCCCCGAGAAAAATTCCGGCAAAGGAATTCTCGGCTCAGATACAGGTGCATGACAAACAAAATCTTGCAAATTTTGTACCTTCGTGGCGAGATTATTCAAACCTGCAGTTACACTCTGAAGATCCATTGCAAACAGGTGAACACAGAGCCATTCAAAGGAGAGAGAAAAAAAAAAAAAAAAAAATTTCAGCAGACTACTTATTTCTCTCCTTTCTCAGCCAAGGATTTTAACCCTTTAGTGGGCCGGTCAAACTGTCATGATCTCAATGGCAAGAGATCATAGCATCAGCATATATAGGAACTAGCTCTTGGAAGATGGAAACTGAGCTGACCATGAACTAAACCTAACGCACAACTAGCAGTGGCCGGGTAGCATGCCTACGTTGATTCTAGATGCCCAGCACCAGCCGGAGGACTAAATAAAGCTAGCAGAGGAAAATATTAGTCCTAGCTCACCTCTAGAGAAATACCCCGAAAGGAGACAGAGGCCCCCCACATGTATTGGCGGTGAATCAAGATGAAATAACAAACGTAGTATGAAAATAGGTTTAGCAAATTTGAGGTCCACTTACTACATAGCAGAAGACAGAAAGGACACTTTCATGGTCAGCTAAAAACCCTATCAAAACACCATCCAGAAATTACTTTAAAACTCTGGCATTAACTCATAACACCAGAGTGGCAATTCCTGTTCACAAGAGCTTTCCAGACACAGTAACGAAACTACAGCTGTGAACTGGAACAAAAATGCAAAAACAAACATGGACAAGAGTCCAACTTATCTAGTAGTTGTCTAGGAGCAGGAACAAGCACAGAGAGGCTTCTGATAACATTGTTGACCGGCAAGCAACTAACAGAGCAGCAAGGTTATATAGCGACTCCCACATCTTGATGGGAACAGGTGAACAGAGAAGATGAAGACACCAGTTCAATTCCACCAGTAGCCACCGGGGGAGCCCAGAATCCAAATTCACAACACATCACCAAGTACTCAAAATGACCTTCGGGCGTATTGAATGCGGTTTTCCATTCATCCCCTTGCTTAATGCGCACAAGGTTGTACGCACCACGAAGGTCTATCTTGGTAAACCACTTGGCACCTTTAATCCGGGCAAACAAGTCAGACAACAGCGGCAAAGGATACTGAAATTTGACAGTGATCTTATTTAAAAGCCGATAGTCAATACAAGGCCTCAAAGATCCGTCCTTTTTAGCCACAAAAAAGAATCCCGCACCAAGAGGGGAAGAAGACGGACGGATGTGTCCTTTCTCCAGAGACTCCTTGATATATGAACGCATAGCGGTATGTTCAGGTATCGACAGATTAAACAGTCTTCCCTTAGGAAATTTACTGCCTGGAATCAAATCTATTGCACAGTCACATTCCCTATGAGGAGGCAATGCACTGGACCTGGACTCGCTAAAGACATCCTGATAATCAGACAAGTACTCCGGAACTTCCGAAGGCGTAGAAGAAGCAATAGACACAGGCAGGGAATCCTCATGAATACCACGACAGCCCCAACTAGACACTGACATAGCCTTCCAGTCAAGGACTGGATTATGGGTCTGTAACCATGGCAGCCCCAAAACAACCAAATCATGCATTTTATGTAGAACGAGAAAACGTATCACCTCGCGGTGTTCAGGAGTCATGCACATGGTAACCTGTGTCCAATACTGCGGCTTATTTTCTGCCAATGGCGTAGCATCAATACCCCTAAGAGGGATAGGATTTTCTAATGGTTCAAGAATAAAACCACAGCGCTTAGCAAATGAGAGATCCATAAGACTCAGGGCAGCACCTGAATCTACAAACGCCATGACAGGATAAGATGACAGTGAGCAAATCAAAGTTACAGACAGAATAAACTTAGGATGCAAATTACCAACGGTGACAGGACTAAAACCTTAGATATACGTTTAGAGCATGCTGAGATAACATGTGTAGAATCACCACAGTAGTAGCACAAGCCATTCCGGCGTCTATGAATTTTCCTCTCATTTCTAGTCAGGATTCTATCACATTGCATCAAATCAGGTGTCCGTTCAGACAACACCATGAGGGAATTTGCGGTTTTTCTATCACATTGCATCACATCAGGTGTCTGTTCAGACAACAACATGAGGGAATTAGCGGTTTTGCGCTCCCGCAACCGCCGGTCAATTTGAATAGCCAGGGACATGGTATCATTCAGACCTGTGGGAATGGGAAAACCCACCATCACATTCTTAATGGCTTCAGAAAGGCCATTTCTAAAATTAGCGGCCAGTGCACACTCGTTCCAATGTGTCAGCACGGACCATTTCCGAAATTTTTGGCAATACACCTCAGCCTCGTCCTGGCCCTGACATAGCCAGCAAGGCTTTCTCTGCCTGAATCTCAAGATTGGGTTCCTCATAAAGTAAACCGAGCGCCAGAAAAAACGCATCAATATCAGCCAATGCCGGATCTCCTGGCGCCAACGAAAAAGCCCAATCCTGAGGGTCACCCCGTAAGAATGAAATAACAATTTTTACTTGTTGAGCAGAGTCTCCAGATGAACAAGGTTTCAGGGACAAAAATAATTTACAATTATTCCTGAAATTCCTAAACTTAAATCGGTCTCCTGAAAACAGTTCAGGAATCGGTATCTTAGGTTCTGACATAGGACTTCTGATAACATAATCTTGTATACTCTGCACACGAGCGGCAAGCTGGTCCACACTTGTAAGCAAGGTCTGGACATTCATGTCTGCAGCAAGCTTAAGCCACTCTGAGGTAAAGGGGAAAAGAAAAAAAAAATGAGAGAGGGAAAAAAAAAAAAAAAACTCAAAATTTTCTTTCTTATAATCCCACTTCTGCAATGCATTAAACATTTAATACTGGCCTGGCATACTGTTATGACCCCAGTGGACAGGGTCTCAGAGGAACGTGTAAGTCTGCAAGATACAAAAATCCAGCTCATAGGGCTGTGGTAACTGGGTTGACCAAATAGCTACTCCTAACGCCAACACTAGAAGTAGCCGGGGATCATGCCTACGGTGATCGCTAGATGACTCGCGCCAGCCGGAGAATCTAACTACCCCTAGGAGAAGAAAACAAAGACCTCTCTTGCCTCCAGAGAAAGGGACCCCAAAGCAAGATACAAGCCCCCCACAAATAATAACGGTGAGGTAAGAGGAAATGACAAACACAGAAATGAACCAGGTTCAGCAAAGAGAGGCCAGCTTACTAATAGCAGAATATAGCAAGATAACTTATCTGGTCAACAAAAACCCTATAAAAATCCACGCTGGAGATTCAAGAACCCCCGAACCGTCTAACGGTCCGGGGGGAGAACACCAGCCCCCTAGAGCTTCCAGCAAAGGTCAGGATACAGATAGGAACAAGCTGGACAAAAATACCAAACAAAACAAAAGCAAGGAAGCAGACTTAGCTTGAAAAACAGGAACCAGGATCAGAGGACAAGAGCACAACAGATTAGCTCTGATTTCAACGATGCCAGGCATTGAACTGAAGGTCCAGGGAGCTTAAATAGCAACGCCCCTGAACTAACGGCCCAGGTGAGGATATAGGAAAAGACAGACGCTCCAGAGTCAAATCACTAATGACCACTAGAGGGAGCAAAAAGCAAAATCACAACAGACAGGCCAGTACAGCAGGAGACATGGAGGGGGCTGTAAGAGGGCAACAACCCAGCAGCAGAACCGCTACCTCAGCCTTTGTGCAAGAAGGAACAGGAGGAGCACAGCCAGAGCCCTGCAAAATGACCTCCAGCGGGCCACAAATTTGCATGTGTCTGCACAAACGGTTAGAAACTGACTCCATGAGGATGGTCTGAGTGCCCGACGTCCACAGATGGGGGTTGTTCTCAGAGCCCAACGTGCAGGACGCTTGGCATTTGCCACAGAACACCAGGATTGGCAAATTCGCCACTGGCGCCCTGTGCTCTTCAGAAATTTTCCCACGCTACAGAGTTCATGTCCGGTCAAGCGGGGAGGCTGCGCAGGCAGCATTACATTCATTCCTCTGTGGTTTACAGCCCGGCTGGTAGCATTAGCACCACTCCGGGTTGTAAACTAATTTACCCCTTGAGATGGATTTACAGCGTGGGACTTGACTGTACGGCGGACAGGCATGGGATATTGTTGTTTTTTTATTTTGGAATTTTTTACAGGAGAACGAGGGCTTGCTTTGGATTGAGTGTGCAATAAAGATGTTAAAACTGTGTGTTTCATTATTTCAGTAAAAGACTTTATTCTTAATGTGTGTGTATTTTTAACCCTTTCATACTATTGGATTAATAATGGATAGGTGTCTTATTGACACCTCTCCATTATTAAACAGGCTTAATATCACCTTACAATAGCAAGATGACATTAACCCCTTATTACCCCATATGATAATGCTACTTGGCAATGGGAATAGAGCCTCTCTAGACTATTAATATCTGCCGTCAGTCACTGGCTTTCCCTCTCTGCTGGAGCCCATGCCAGTTTTTTCTGTGAATTAATCTTTTAATTTAACACTTACAGCTACAAATTTTTACACACACACACACACACACACACACACACACACACACACACACACACACACACACACACACACACACACACACACACACTACTAACATTATTAGTGAGGTACATATATAAAACGGATATGCAATTGTTTACTGTATGTAAATCATGTGTCATATCCTGTCGGGTTCTGCAATGATTTTACAGAACCCGACAATTGAATTATCACCTATTCTGCTATCTAACTCTCTATGAAATATAAAGATATATATATGTGTGTGTGTGTCAATGACATATATATATATATATATATATATATATATATATATATATATATACTAGCTGTACTACCCGGCTTCGCCCGGGTTAATGACTGCTGTTAGCAAAATAGAATGTGTTAACAAAAATTTATTCTGCACACAAAAACCACAAAACAAATAGATAGAAATGTAATTATTAAAAGGCAAAAACCAAGCTAATAGAAGAATTTCACAACATATATTAGCTTTGTGATACTGAGAATGTCTTTGTTGCCTATATTAACCAATCAGAGCTCAGGTTAATTAACTGTAGCAAAATAGAAGCTGAGCTGTGATTGGTTGCTATTGGCAGCCTGATAAATCCCCAGCCAACAGGAAGCCCTCCCCCCTGGCAGTATATATTAGCTCACACATACACATAATAGACAGGTCATGTGACTGACAGCTGCCGGATTCCTATATGGTACATTTGTTGCTCTTGTAGTTTGTCTGCTTATTAATCAGATTTTTATTTTTGAAGGACAATACCAGACTTGTGTGTGTTTTAGGGCGAGTTTCATGTGTCAAGTTGTGTGTGTTGAGTTGCGTGTGGCGACATGCATGTAGCGACTTTTGTGAGATGAGTTTTGTGTGGCGACATGCGTGTAGCAACATTTTGTGTGTCGAGTTGCATGTGACAGGTTAGTGTAGCAAGTTGTGTGCAGCAAGATTTGTGCATGGCGAGTTTTGCGCGTGGCAAGTTTCATGTGTGGTGCCTTTTGAGTATGTGCAAGTTTTGTGTGAGGCAACTTTTGCATGTGGTGCAACTTTTGTACATGTGGCAATTTTTCTGTGTGTGCAAGTTTTGCATGAGGTGAGTTTTCCATGAGGTGAGTTTTGCGCGTTGCGAGTTTTGAGTGGTGACTTTTGTGTTTCGACTTTTATGTGGCGAGGTTGGTGTGTGTGTGGTGAATTGTGTGCTGAGGGTCGTATATGTGTTCAAGCACGTGGTAGTGTGTGGTGCATTTTGTGTTTGTGTTCATATCCCCGTGTGTGGTGAGTATCCCATGTCAGGGCCCCACCTTAGCAACTGTACGGTATATACTCTTTGTCGCCATCGCTCTCATTCTTTAAGTCCTCATTGTTCACATCTGGCAGCTGTCAATTTTCCTCCAACACTTTTCCCTTCACTTTTTCCCCATTATGTAGATAGGGGCAAAATTGTTTGGTGAATTGGAACGCGCGGGGTTAAAATTTCACCTCACAACATAGCCTATGACGCTCCCGGGGTCCAGACGTGTGACTGTGCAAAATTTTGTGGCTGTAGCTGCGACGGTGCAGATGCCAATCCCGGACATACACACATACATACATACACACATTCAGCTTTATATATTAGATATACCTGTATGTAATCTCCTGTATATAGTATATATCTGTGTGTCATCTCCTCCTGTATATAGTATATACCTGTATGTCATCTCCTCCTATACATAGCATATACCTGTATGTCATCTCCTCCTGTATATACTATATACCTGTAGGTAATCTGCTCCTGTATATAGTATATACCTGTGTGTCATCTCCTCCTGTATGTAGTATGTACCTGCATGTCATCTCCTCCTCTATATAGTATATACCTGTGTGTCATCTCTCCTGTATATAGTATATATCTGTGTGTCATCTCCTCCTGTATATAGTATATACCTGTGTGTCATCTCCCCTGTAAATAGTATATACCTGTGTGTCATCTCCTCCTGTATATAGTATATAGCTGTATGTCATCTCCTCCTGTATTAGCCCTCGTTCACACGTTATTTGGTCAGTATTTTTACCTCAGTATTTTTAAGCTAAAATGGCAGCCTGATAAATCCCCAGCCAACAGTAAGCCCACCCCCTGGCAGTATATATTAGCTCACACATACACATAATAGACTGGTCATGTGACTGACAGCTGCCGGATTCCTATATGGTACATTTGTTGCTCTTGTAGTTTGTCTGCTTATTAATCAGATTTTTATTTTTGAAGGATAATACCAGACTTGTGTGTGTTTTAGGGCGAGTTTCGTGTGTCAAGTTGTGTGTGTTGAGTTGCGTGTGGCGACATGCATGTAGGGACTTTTGTGAGATGAGTTTTGTGTGGCGACATGCGTGTAGCAACTTTTTGTGTGTCGAGTTGCATGTGACAGGTTAGTGTAGCAAGTTGTGTGCAGCAAGTTTTGCGCATGGCGAGTTTTGCGCGTGGCGAGTTTTATGTGTGGTGCCTTTTGAGTATGTGCAAGTTTTGTGTGAGGCAACTTTTGCATGTGTTGCAACTTTTGTGCATGTGGCAATTTTTCTGCGTGTGCAAGATTTGCGTGTGGCGAGTTTTCCATGAGGTGAGTTTTGCACGTGTGGTGAGTTTTGCATGTGGAGAGTTTTGCGCGTGGCGAGTTTTGAGCGGCGACTTTTGTGTTTCTACTTTTATGTGGCGAGGTTGGTGTATGTGTGGTGAAATGTGCGCTGAGGGTGGTATATGTGTTTGAGCACATGGTAGTCTGTGGCGCATTTTGTGTGTGTGTTCATATCCCCGTGGTGGTGTGGCGATTATCCCATGTTGGGGCACCACCTTAGCAACTGTACAGTATATACTCTTTGGCGCCATCGCTGTCATTCTTTAAGTCCCCCTTGTTCACATCTGGCAGCTGTTAATTTGCCTCCAACACTTTTCCTTTCATTTTTTCCCCATTATGAAGATAGGGGCAAAATTGTTTGGTGAATTGGAAAGCGCGGGGTTAAAATTTCACCTCACAACATAGCTTTGACGCTCTCGGGGCCCAGACGTGTGACTGTGCAAAATTTTGTGCCTGTAGCTGCGACGCCTCCAACACTTTTCCTTTCACTTTTTCCCCATTATGTAGATAGGGGCAAAATTGTTTGGTGAATTGGAAAGCACGGGGTTAAAATTTCACCTCACAACATAGCCTATGACGCTCTCGGGGTCCAGACGTGTGACTGTGCAAAATTTTGTGGCTGTAGCTGCGACGGTTCAGATGCCAATCCCGGACATACATACATACATACATACATACACACACACACACATTCAGCTTTATATATTAGATATATATACCTATACTATGTGTAGACATTTATTTTATCTATTCTATTGTAAGCTGTCAGTGTGATTTTACTGTACACCGCACTGAATTGCCGA
Organism: Ranitomeya variabilis; assembly: GCF_051348905.1. Lineage (NCBI taxonomy): Eukaryota > Metazoa > Chordata > Amphibia > Anura > Dendrobatidae > Ranitomeya > Ranitomeya variabilis. The sequence continues at coordinate 111,936,406 of NC_135234.1, forward strand.
CTTTTCTATAGGACACTGGTGCGTATTTCTCGCAAGTCACACGCATGTGGTGTGAGAGTTTTTCTTGCACCCTTAGACTTTCATTGGCATATTTTGGGCATAATACAGTGACAATCGCAGAATGCTGCGATTTCCTCAGCACGTATAATACGGCCGAGAAAACAACGGATGATGGGAGCCGCGCCATGGATTAACATTGGTCCGAGTGCTATGCGATTTTTTTATCACATAGCACTCGTCTGTATTTCTCTCTAGTGTGACTTAAGCCATATGCTGCAAATCTAAACCATAGGAGTCCAATATGCAAGAAGAGTCTAAGACACCATCAGCTACATATTTTTTAATGCTTCATTATGGAGCACAAATGGACATAAATGCAACATTTTGGCCCTCAGGCCTATATACAGCTTGAGTGATTATTTTTTTTTTAATTATTATTATTATTATTATTATTATTATTTATATAGCACCATTAGTTCCATGGTGCTGTACATGAGAAAGAGGTTACATACAGAGTTATAGATATCATTTACAGTAAACAAATTTACAATGACAAACTGGTACAGAGGGGAGAGGACCCTGTCCTTGTGGACTTACATTCTATGGGATAATAGGGAAGAGACAGAAGGTCGGGGGTGCTGCAGCTCTGGTGGTGGTGACGCGGCAGTTTGGGTGGTGGTGACGCGGCAGCTCGGGTGGTGGTGAGGCAGCTGCTCGGGTGGTGGTGAGGCAGCAGAATGGTTATTGCAGGCTGTAGGCTTTCCTGAAGAGATCAGTTTTCAGGTTCCGTCTGAAGGATCCGAGGGTGGTGGATAATCGGACGTGTTGAAGCATGGAATTCCAGAGGATGGGGGATATTCAGGAGAAATCTTGGAGACGGTTGTGTGAGTAGTGAATAAGTGTGGTGGAGAGTAGGAGGCCTTGGGAGGATCGAAGATTGCGTGAGGGAAGATATTGGGAGATTAGTTCAAAGATATAGGGAGGGGACAGGTTGTGGATAGCTTTGTAGATCAGTGTTAGTAGTTTGAACTGGATTTGTTGGGGAATTTGGTGCCAGTGGAGGGATTTGCAGAGAGGAGAAACAGGGGAGTAATGAGGAGAGAGATGGATTAGTCGAGCAGCAGAGTTGAGGACAGACTGGAGTGGTGCAAGAGAGTTAGCGGGGAAGCCACAGAGGAGGGTGTTACAGTAGTCGAGGCGGGAAATGATGAGGGCATGCACAAGAGTTTTAGTAGATTGAGGGCTGAGAAAGGGACGGATTCTGGCAATATTTTTGAGTTGGAGGCGACATGAGGTGGCAAGAGTTTGGACTTGTGGTTTGAAGGACAGGGCAGAGTCGAGAATTACTGCGAGGCAGTGGATTACAGGTGCAGGAGAGAGCGTGATGCTGATTACCATAATAGATAGATCGGGTAAGGGAGATACGCGAGGTGGAGGAAAGATGATGAGTCTGGTTTTGTCTACATTGAGTTTTAGGAAGCGAGAGGTGAAGAAGGATGATATGACTGGTAGACACTCTGAGATTCTGGACAGCAGGGAGGTGACATCTGGGCCAGAGAGGTAGATCTGAGTGTCGTCCGCATAGAGGTGGTACTGGAAGCCATAGGACTTTATGAGTTGTTCTAGGCCAAGGGTATAGATGGAAAAAAGTAGGGGCCCCAGGACGGGACATCAACAGGGAGAGGGCAGGATGAGGAGGTAGTGTGGGAGTGGGAAATGCTAAATGTGCGGTCGGAAAGGTATGAGGCAATCCAGGACAGGGCAAGGTCTTTGATGCCAAGGGAAGAAAGAATCTGTAGCAGTAGGCAGTGGTCGACTATGTCAAAGGCAGAGGACAGGTCGAGAAGGAGGAGGATGGAGAACTGTTGGCTTTGGCTGTCAGTAAGTAAGTCATTAGTAATTTTGGTCAGGGCAGTTTCGGTGGAGTGGTGGGTCCGGAAGCCAGACTGGAGGTTGTCAAGGAGAGAGTTAGATGAGAGGTGGGAGGAAAGTTGAGCATGGACATGCTTCTCAAGGAGTTTTGAAGCAAACGGGAGCAGTGATATGAGGCGATAGCTGGGCATAGCAGTTGGGTCAAGGTTTGTTTTTTTGAGGATGCGTGTGATGGTGGCATGTTTGAAGGCAGAGGGGAAGATAGCAGAAGATAGCGATAGGTTGAAGAGATGGGTTAGGGCTGGAATGAGCTTGTCAGTGAAGTTGGGGAGCAGGTGGGAAGGGATGGGGTCAAGTGCAATTGGAAAGGAAAGGTGAGTAAGCTCTCCTTTAGTGATGCTGGAGAGGGAGGTCATTAGGGAAGGGCAGAGGTCTGGTATATAGAGTGGTTGGGGTGGTGGAACAGTAAAGGTTTGCCTTGTTTGTTCGATCTTATTTTTGAAGTAGGTGGCAAAGTCCTCGGAAGAGATGGTACTATGGTACTAATCACGTTTGGGGTTTTTTGCGCACCATCTGTCGGCAAAAAAAAAATCAGACATATCTGTTTTTGATCCGTCATTGATCACAATTACCCATACAAGTGTAACGGTCAGTGAAAAATCACTGACAACATAACATTGCCGTCCGTGTGCAATTTGTGCAAGGAGAAGCTGCAACTTTATTTATTTTTTTAAATAAGAGAAAATCGCTGATTTTTAAAACTGAAACACTGACCAAATTCTATTGAAGTTCTGATTCAAAACATTGATGAAAATCTGACAGATTTTTGCTTACAAGAAAAATGACTGATATCTGAATGAGCCCCAATGGTAAGTGCGCACTGCTATCAGAAGTCCCTGGCAGCTGGGTCATGTTCTCCAATCCAAGCGCCGTCCATATTTCACTTCATGCTTCTTTCCACCATGGGATTTGTGACACCGTGCATATATGTTCCCACAGTGGGATGTTTCATTGCGCATAAATGTTCCCACGGTGGGATTTGTGACATCACTCATATAATGTTCCCACAATAGGATTTGTGACATCACTGATAGAATGTTCCCACGGGGGAGATTTGAGACACTTCACGCATAGAATGTTCCCATGGGGGGAATTTGTGACCTCAAGCACAGAGTGTTGCCACGGGGGGGGGGGACTTGTGGCATCAGGCATAGGATGTTCCCATAGGCAATATTTGTGACATCATGCATAGAATGTTTCCACGGGGGGGGGGGATTTGTCACATCACGCATCGAATGTTCCCGTGGAGGAGGATTTGTGACATCATGCATAGAATGTTCCCACCTGGGGGGTTTGTGACATCACGCATAGAATGTTCCCACGGGGGGGTTTGTGACATCATGCAAAGAATTTTCCCATGGGGGGATTTGTGACATCATGCATAGAATGTTCCCACGGGGGGATTTGTGACATCACGCAGAGAATGTTCCCACGTTTGGGATTTGTGACATCACAAATAGAATGTTCACACGGCGGGTTGTGACATCATGAACAGAATGTTCCCACAGGCGATATTTGTGACATCATGCATAGAAGGTTCCCAAGGGGGGATTTGTGACATCACGCATAGAATGTTCCCACGGTGGGGTTGTGACAACAAACATAGAATGTTCCAATGGAGGGATTTGTGACATCACACATAGAAAGTTCCCACGGGGGGATTTCTGACATCATGCATAGAATGTTCCCATGGTGCGGGGATTGTGACATTACGCATAGAATGTTACTCCAGGGGGTGTTGTGATATAACACATAGAATGTTCGCACAAACGATATTTGTGGCATCACGCATAGAATGTTCCCTTAGAGGTTTTGTGACATCACGCATAGAATGTTTCCACAGGCAATATTTGAGACATCATGCATAAAATGTCCCCACGGGGAGGATTTGTGACATCATGAATTGAATGTTCCTACGGTACGAATTTGTGACATCACACATAGAATGTTCCCACGGTTAGGATTTGTGACATCACGCATAGAATGTTCCCACAGGGGGGATTTGTGACATCACACATAGAATGCTCCCACAGGGGGGATTTGTGACATCACTCTTAGAATGTTCCCACGGGGGGATTTGTGACATCACGCATAAAATGTTCCCACGGTGGGGTTGTGACAACAAGCATAGAATGTTCCAATGGGGGGATTAGTGACATCACGCATAGAAAGTTCCCACGGGGGGGAATTCTGACATCACACATAGAATGTTCCCAAGGTGGGTTGTGACATCATGCATAAAATGTTCCCACAGTCAATATTTGTGACATCAAGCAGAGAGTGTTCCCATGGGGGGATTTCTGACATCACGCATAGAATATTCCCACGGTGGAGTTGTGTCATCACGTATAGAATGTTCCCACAGGCGATATTTGTGACATCACGCATAGAATGTTCCCTCGGTGGAGTTGTGACATCACATAAAGAATGTTCCCACAGGCGATATTTGTGACATCACTCACAGAATGTTCCCACAGGGGGATTTGTGACATCACCCATAGAATGTTCCCACGGGGAAATTGTAACATCACGTATAGAATATTCCCTCGGGATGGATTTGTGACATCACGCATGGAATGTTCCACAGGGGGGGTTGTGACATCACATATAGAATGTTCCCACAGGGGGTTGTGGCATCACACATAGAATGTTCACACAGGTGAGATTTGTGACATCACACAAAGAATGTTCCCATGGGGGATTGTGACATCATGCAGAGAATGTTCCCACAGACGATATTTGTGATATCACGCATAGAATGTTTCCATGGGGAGGATTTGTGACATCACGTATAGAATTTTCCCACAGGCGATATTTGTGACATCACGCATAGAATGTTCCCACAGGGGGGTTTGTGACATGACGTATAGAATGTTCCCACGGGGGGGTTTGTGATATCATGCATAGAATGTTCCCATGGGGAGGAATTGTGACAACACACATAGAATGTTCCCACGGGGGAATTTGTGACATGACGCATAGAATGTTCCCACGGTTGGGATTTGTGACATCACACATAGAATGTTCCCATGGCGGTTTGTGACATCATGCATAGAATGTATGCATAGAATGTTCCCACAAGCGATATTTGTGACATCAAGCAGAAAGTGTTCCCATGGGGAGATTTCTGACATCATGCATAGAATGTTCCCATGGGGGGGTTGTGACATCACCCATAGAATGTTCCCACGGGGGGAATTGTGACATCACGCATAGAATGTTCTCATGAGGGAGATTTTTGACAGCACGCACAGAATGTTCCCACATGTGATATTTGTGACATTATGCAAAGAATGTTCCCGCGGGGGATTTGTGACATCATGCATAGAATGATCCCACGTGGGGGTTGTGACACCACGCATAGAATTTTTCCACAGGCAATATTTGTGATATCACGCATTGAATGTTCCCACATGGAGGGATTTGTGACATCACTCATAGAATGTTGCCACAAGGGGGATTTGTAACACCACGCATAGAATGTTCCCACAGGGGGATTTGTGACATCACGCATAGAATGCTCCCACTAGGGGGAATTCTGACAACACGCATAGAATGTTTTCAAGGGGTGGGGGGTTGTAAAATCATGCATAGAATGTTCCCATGGGTGAGGTTATTATGACATCACGCATAGAAAGTTCTGAAGGGGGGGGGAATTTTGACATCATGCATAGAATGTTCCCAGTTGGGGGATTTGTGACATCACGCATAGAAGGTTCCCACAGGGGGTTGTGATATCATGCATAGAATGTTCCCACAGGTGATATTTGTAACGTCACGCATAGAGTGTTCCCATGGGGGGGATTTGTGACATCACCCATAGAATGTTCCCACGATGGAAAAGTGACATCACTTATAGAATGTTCCCACAGGCGATATTTGTGACATCACGCATAGAATGTTCCCACGTGGGGGGATTTGTGACATCACTCATAGATTGTTCCCACAGGGGGATTTCTGACATCACGCATATAATGTTCCCACTAGAGGGATTTGTGACATCACGCATAGAATGTTCCCAAGGGGTGGGGGGGTTGTAAAATCACGCATAGAATGTTCCCATGGGTGAAGTTGTGACATCACGCATAGAAAGTTCTCAAGGGGGGGGAAATTTGACATCACGCATAGAAAGTTCCCAGTTGGGGGATTTGTGACATCACTCATAGAATGTTCCCACCTGGGGTTGTGACATCATGCAAAGAATGTTCCCACAGTTGATATTTGCAACATCACGCATAGAGTGTTCCCATGGGGGGAATTTGTGACATCACGCATAGCATGTTCCCATGGGGGGGATTTCTGACATCACGTATAGAATGTTCCCAAAGGCGATATTTGTGACATCACGCATAGAATGTTCCCACGGAGGGGATTTGTGACATCACGCATAGAATGTTCCCATGGGGGGGATTTGTGACATCACGCATATAATGTTTCCACAGGCATTATTTGTGACATCACGTACAGAATTTTCCCACAGGGGAATTTGTGACATCACGCATAGAATGTTCCTACTGGGGGGTTGTGACATCACCCATAAAATGTTCCCACGGGGGAAATTATGGCATCACATATAGAATGTTCCCACGGGATGGATTTGTTACATCACGCATGGAATGTTCCACGGGGAGGGGCTTTGACATCACATATAGAATGTTCCCACAGGCAGTGGCGTAACTACAAAGTTATGGGCCCCGGTGCGAACTTCCAAATGGGGCCCCCCCCCTACCCCCCCTACCCCCCCCCACCTTCCCCCGCCCCCACAACCCCCCCACCTTCCCCCGCCCCGCTTCCCCTAGATACGCCTCGGACTGTTGCAGGAATCTCCTGCACTGCAACATGGTGTTGGGTGCCAGCACAGCCCGCACAGTGGTCTATCCAGCACAGCCCGCACAGTGGTATATCCAGCACAGACCGCACAGTGGTATATCCAGCACAGACCGCACAGTGGTATATCCAGCACAGCCCTCACAGTGGTATATCCAGCACAGCCCGCACAGGGGTATATACAGCACAGCCCGCACAGGGGTATATACAGCACAGCCCGCACAGTGGTATATCCAGCACAGCCCGCACAGTGGTATATACAGCAGAGCCCGCACAGGGATATATAGAGCACAGCCCGCACAGTGGTATATCCAGCAGAGCCCGCACAGTGGTATATACAGCACAGCCCGCACAGTGGTATATACAGCACAGCCCGCACAGTGGTATATACAGCACAGCCCGCACAGTGTTATATACAGCAGAGCCCGCACAGTGTTATATACAGCAGAGCCCGCACAGTGGTATATAGAGCACAGCCCGCACAGTGGTATATACAGCACAGCCCGCACAGTGGTATATACAGCACAGCCCGCACAGTGTTATATACAGCACAGCCCGCACAGTGGTATATAGAGCACAGCCCGCACAGTGTTATATACAGCAGAGCCCGCACAGTGGTATATACAGCACAGCCCGCACAGTGGTATATACAGCACAGCCCGCACAGTGGTATATACAGCACAGCCCGCACAGTGTTATATACAGCAGAGCCCGCACAGTGGTATATAGAGCACAGCCCGCACAGTGGTATATCCAGCAGAGCCCGCACAGTGGTATATACAGCACAGCCCGCACAGTGGTATATACAGCACAGCCCGCACAGTGGTATATACAGCAGAGCCCGCACAGTGTTATATACAGCAGAGCCCGCACAGTGGTATATAGAGCACAGCCCGCACAGTGTTATATACAGCAGAGCCCGCACAATGGTATATACAGCACAGCCCGCACAGTGTTATATACAACAGAGCCCGCACAGTAGTATATAGAGCACAGCCCGCACAGTGTTATATACAGCAGAGCCCGCACAGTGGTATATACAGCAGAGCCCGCACAGTGGTATATACAGCAGAGCCCGCACAGGGATATATACAGCAGAGCCCGCACAGGGATATATACAGCACAGCCCCCACAGGGGTATATACAGCACAGCCCGCACAGGGATATATACAGCACAGCCCCCACAGGGGTATATACAGCACAGCCCGCACAGGGATATATACAGCAGAGCCCGCACATCTCATCTCCCCCCCCCCCCCCGATAATGGCCCCACAGTCCGGTTAAAAAGAAAAAAAAAAAAAACTCTCCTCACCTTTCCTTTTGCCCGCGCTGCTCTTGGCGGCTGCAGTCTGCCCAGGACACTGCAGGTGCGCGATGATATGACGTCATCGCGCACCCGCAGTGTACTGTCAGAGGCAGAGCGGGGAATGATGGGAGAGGAAGCGTCAGGTGACGCTCTCTCCTCCCATCATTGCATTGAACTATACCGGTGTCATAGACGCCGGTATAGTTAAATGCGGCGGCGGCGGCACTGGGGGGGGTTCCGGGGGAGGAACAGTGCAGCGGCCCACTACTGGCATCGGCTCTTCTGGCATTTGCCAGAAGTGCCCGATGGCCAGCCTGGCCCTGCTCAGACCTGCCGGCGTGGGGCCCCTGACCTGCGGGGCCCGGTCGCAATGGCGACCGCTGCGACCGCGGTAGTTACGCCCCTGCCCACAGGGGAGACTTGTGAGATCACTCAAAGAATGTTCTCACGGGTGATTGTGACATCACGCAGAGAATGTTACCACAGACGATATTTGTGATATCACGCAAAGAATGTTTCCATGGGGGGGAATTGTGACATCACGCATAGAATGTTCCCATGGGGGGGATTTCTGACATCACGCATAGAATGTTCCCACGGTGGAGTTGTGACATCACGTATAGAATGTTCTCACAGGCAATATTTGTGACATCACGCATAGAATGTTCCCACAGGGGGATTTGTGACATCACGCATAGAATGTTCCCACGGGGGGTTTTGTGACATCACGCATAGACTGTTCCCATGGGGAGGAATTGTGACATCACACATAGAATGTTCCCACGGGGTAGATTTGTGACATCACACACAGAATGTTCCCACGGGAGAGGATTTGTGACATCACGCATAGAATGTTCCCAGGGGGGTTTTTGTGACATCACGCATAGAATGTTCCCATGGGGAGAAATTGTGACATCACACATAGAATGTTCCCACGGGGAAGGATTTGTGACATCACGCATAGCATGTTCCCATGGGGGGGATTTGTGACATCACACATAGAATGTTCCCACGGGGAGGATTCGTGACTTCACGCATAGAATGTTTCCCTGGGGGGATTTGTGAAATCACACATAGAATGTCCCCAAGGGGGGATTTGTGACTTCACGCATAGAATGTTCCCATGGGGGAAATTGTGACATCACGCATAGAGTGTTCCCACGGGTGGGGGGGGGCGTCTGGCATCAGGCATAGAATGTTCCCACAGGTAATATTTGTAACATCACGCATAGAATGTTCCCACTGGTGGGATTTGTGACATCACGCATAGAATGTTCCCACGGGGGGGTGTTTGTGACATCACGTATAGAATGTTCCCAAGGTTGGGATTTGTGACATCACACATAGAATGTTCCCACAAGCGATATTTGTGACATCATGCATAGAATGTTCACATGAGGGAGATTTGTGACAGCACGCACAGAATGTTCCCACAGGTGATATTTGTGACACCACGCATAGAATGTTCCCACTAGAGGGATTTGTGACATCACGCATAGAATGTTCCCAAGGGGTGGTGGGGTTGTAAAATCACGTGGAGCGCCCCCCCCCCCCCCACATTAAGGGCAATGGGGTACTCGGTACCGGTTCCCTCTCCTTTCTGGGGATGTCACAGTGGCCCGACCCGGTCCGTGGCCCTTCTGAGGGGCGTGCAATTAAAGGTGTAGTTTGTTTGGTGTTCGTGACGCCACCTGTGGTATTCGGTCAGGGTGACCGACGCTGCTAGGGGTCCGCTGTGGTGATGGAATGGCAGCTAGATGGTGTACCTTCCCACAGGTGAAGTATGTCCCCAGGGCTTCCCAGATGTGTAGGTGGTGATGGGGGACGTTGTAAGGCGCAATGAATAATGAGGACACAAAGGTTGCAGTCTCTTTACCTTTTACTGAAGACTTCAGGTCCACAGTCCAGAGTACCGTTCACAGGGCAGGCAGAGTCCGGCCGGTCCGAAGGCACATCCAGAGTTCCCTTATCCAGGTGGAAATCAGTAGCCTTCCTACTAGCGCCTGTGTGTTGTAGTACCTCCCTGCTGAGCACCACGGGATAGTCCTCACAACTTTCGTGGATGTTTCTGATCTTCTCTCTCTCTGTCCCCCAGATGGTATGGATAGGACAACCCGTATGATGGGGTAGGCCTGGAGCTTATTTATGGGGACCCTAGTGATGCCCCTCTCCCACAATTTGCCTCCGTGTCTTCTTAGGTATTAAGGTCGGGCAACCAACTTGGAATTGACTGTCCTGCCGGTCTCTGAAGTAATACGTAGAGTCAATTACTCCCTCGGTTTTCCGGCCACCGGCTACGCACCTCAGAAGGAGGCTGCCGATCTTGGGGCAGAACTCCTCCCGGTATTATCTCCTTGTGCTGTGACTTCGTTTCTCACTCTCCACAATACAATTCCTTTCCTGTCCTTGCTTAGGATGCTGCCGCAATGGGTGCAGGCGCAGCTCCGTAACATTCTATCTCGTGCTTGGCCTCTGTCAGGATCCCACCCCTGACAGGGACCCTCTGTCTGCAGCTCAGATGTTCCTCCTTCTCCCCCTGTCTGCCTGACAGGTCCTTTCTGGGTCAAACCCAGGTAGCTTCTGACTGACTTCCTATCCAACCCACCAGTTTTACCCGTGTGTGAGGAGTGCCCTAATAGATAGAAGCAAGGCTTCCCCTGGAGGACTGGAGTGTGAAGTGTAGTGTGTGACTTGTGATACCTGGTCAGGTGAACTCATTTAGTACCATCAGATGTAATATCACTCCCCCTGGTGGAAGAGCGACATTACTGCAACGACCCGGACTCTGGGGCGCTGCACTTGCATAGAATGTTCCCCCCGGGGATTGTGACTTCACGCATGGAATGTTCCCACAGGCGATATTTGTGACATCATGCATAGACTCTTCCCATTGGGAGGGATTTGTAACATCACGCATAGAATGTTCCCATGGGGGGGATTTGTGACATCACGCACAGAATGTTCCCATGGGGGGATTTGGGACATCACGCATAGAATGTTGCAACAGAAAGGGTTGTGACATCATGCATAGAATGTTCCCACAGGCGATATTTGTGACATCACTTATAGAATGTTTCCACTGGGGCGATTTGTGACATGACGTAAAGAATGTTCCCACGGGAGGGGGGGTTGTGACATCAGCCATAGAATGTTCCCACGAAGTGGGGGTGTTGTGACACCACGCATAGAATGTTCCAAAGGAGGGATTTGAACATCATGCAAAGAATCTTCCCACGGGGGGATTTGCAACATCACGCATAGAATTTTCCCACGGGGGGTTGTGACATCACGCATAGAATGTTCCTACAGGCAATATTTGTGACATCATGCATAGAATGTTCCTATGGGGGGATTTGTGACATCACCCATAGAATGTTCCCATGAGGGGGCGTTGTGACATCACACATAGAATGATCCCATGGGGGGTTGTGACATTATAAGGAGAAAAAAGAAAAAGCTGCAGACCAAAAACTGGGGATCACCAAAAAAGGTACAAAAATAATAATTTTGTTGAATACAAGGCCAACACACATAATAAAAACAATTAAGGGGAACCTGTCACCCCCCCCCCCCCCCCCCAGTCGTTTCAAACTAATAGAGCCACCTTGTGCAGCAGTAATGCTGCATTCTGACAAGGTGGCTCTTTTAGTTCTGGGTGCTGTAACTTGAGAAATAATCAGTTTTATAATTTGTCTGAAATACCTGGTCCTCAGTCAAGTAGGCCGGCGTTTCCCCCCTGCTTCAGACAGCACACAGCTGTCACTCATATCTTCTTGGCGCCGGGCGCCGCCTCCTCCTCACCGCTGTTTTCAAAAGTAGCCTGCGCTCTTTTCCCCTGCCTGGTGCAGGCGCAGTGAGCATTGGCCGTCTTTCCTCATATGCAGCCCAGCTGACTGCGCCTGTGCGGCTGCCCTGCCTGTGATTCCCAGCCCTGCAATGTGAATAAATCATAAGTCACTGCGGGGCTGGGATTCACAGGCAGGGCGGCCGCGCGGGCGCAGTCAGCTGGGCTGCATATGAGGAAAGACGGCCAGCGCTCATTGCGCCTGCACCAGGCAGGGAAAAAGAGCGCAGGCGCCGGCTACTTTTGAAAACAGCGGTGAGGAGGAAGCGGCGCCAAGAAGATGTGAGTGACAGCTTGTGTGCTGTCTGAAGCAGGGGGGAAACGCCGGCCTACTTGACTGAGGACCAGGTATTTCAGACAAATTATAAAACTGATTATTTCTCAAGTTACAGCACCCAGAACTAAAAGAGCCACCTTGTCAGAATGCAGCATTACTGCTGCACAAGGTGGCTCTTTTAGTTTGAAACGACTGGGGGGGGGGGGGTGACAGGTTCCCTTTAAAAGTCAAATAACATGACAAATAGAGACCCAAAAAAGCTTCTAATAAAGCTTAGGACTACCCCTCCTAAGGTCAGTACATAGATTTTATATTGTAGTTGGTACAGAAAATTAGTATACAAAATCCCACCGGCAAATGCTGATGACAGTTAAATCAGTGTATGCAGGTAACAATAATAACTGTGCAAAAATACATGCTATTGAAATCAATAATATTATAGAATAGATACCTCTAGATAGCAATAAGCCACACTACATTGCACCACTACAACTGTATGCCAAATACAACTTTAGATACAGTAGATAGGTAGCCACTCAATAATACATCAAAGAATACAGGCATCACAAATAACGCATACATGAACCGACGGGGGGTTGTGACATTACGCATAGAATGTTCCCATAGGGGGGTTGTGACATCACGCATAGAATGTTCCCTCAGGTGATAATTGTGACATCACGCATGAAGTTTTCCCACGGGGGGATTTGTGACATGGCGCATAGAATGTTCCCTCGAGGGGGAAATTGTGACATCACGCATAGAATGTTCCCATGGGTGATATATGTGACATCACGCATAGAATGTTCCCACGGGGAGGATTTGTGACATCACACATAAAATGTCTGTTCCCACGGGTGGATTTGTGACATTACGCATAGAATGTTCCCATGTTGGGGATTTGTGACATCATGCATAGATGGCTCCCACGTGGGAGATTTGTAACATCACACATACAGTATAATGTTCCCACTGTGAGGGATTTGTCACATCACGCATAGAATGTCTCCACGGGGGGGATTTGTGACATCACACATAGAATGTTCCCATGAGGGGGTTTGTGACATCATGCATAGAATGTTGCCACAGGGGAGGATTTGTGACATGACGCATAGAATGTTCCAACGGGGGGGTGTTTGTGACATCGTGCATAGAACGTTCCCACTGGGGGGGATTTGTCACATCACACATAGAATGTTCCCACTGGGGGGGTTGTGACATCAAGCATAGAATGTTCCCACAGGCGATATTTGTGACATCACACACAGAATGTTCCCACGGGGGAATTTCTGATATCATGTATTGAATGTTCCCACGAGGGAGGATTTGTAACATCACGCATAAAATGTTCCCACGGGGGGTTATGACATCACGCACAGAATGTTCCCAAAGGGGGGATTTGTGACACCACGCATAGAATGTTCCCACAGGGGGGATTTGCGACATCACGCATAGAATTTTCCCACGGGGATTTGTGACATCACGCGTAGAATGTTCCCACAGGGGGATTGTGACATCACGCAGAGAATGTTCCCACAGGCGATATTTGTGATATCACGCATAGAATGTTGCCATGGGGGTAATTTGTGACATCATGCATAGAATGTTCCCATGGGGGGATTACTGACATCACGCATGGAATGTTCCCACGGTGGAGTTGTGACATCACGTATAGAATGTTCCCACAGGAGATATTTGTGACATCACGCATAGAATGTTCCCACCAGGAGATTTGTGACATCATGTATAGAATGTTCCCACCAGGGGTTTTGTGACGTCACGCATAGAATGTTCCCATGGGGAGGAATTGTGACATCACAGATAGAATGTTCCCACTGGGGGGATTTGTGACATCACGCATAGAATGTTCCCACTGGGGGGATTTGTGACATCACGCATAGAATGTTCCCACAGTTGGGATTTGTGACATTACACATAGAATGTTCCCACGGCGGGTTGTGACATCATGCATAGAATGTTCCCATTGGTGATATTTGTGACATCACGCATAGAATGTTCCCACAGGGAAGATTTGAAACATCATGCATAGAATGTTCCTACGGGGGGGGGGGGTTGTGACATCACGCATAGAATGTTCCCATGGGGGGGTTGTGATATCACACAAAGAATGTTCCCACAGGCGATATATGTGATATCACGCATAGAATGTCCCCATGGGGAGGATTTGTGACATTATGCATAGAATGTTCCTATGAGGGGGGGGGTTGTGACATCATGCATAAAATGTTCCCATGGGGGGTTGTGACATCACGCATAGAATGTTCCCACCGGCAATATTTGTGACAACACGCATAGAATGTTGCCATGGGGGGATTTGTGATATCATGCATAGAATGTTCCAACAGAGGGTGTTTGTGACATCACTCATAGAATGTTCCCACTGTGGGGGATTGTGACATCGCGCATAGAATGTTCTCACTGGAGGGGTTGTGACATCACGCATAGAATGTTCCCTTGAGGGGGGATTTGTGACATCACGCATAGAATTTTCCGACGAGGGGGGATTTGTGACATCAAGCATAGAATGTTCCCATGGGGGGGTGTTGTGACTTCACGCATAGAATGTTCCCAAGGGGGGGAATTTGTGACATCACGCATAGAATGTTCCCACTGGGGGGATTTGTGACATCACGCATAAAATGTTCCCACGGTGGGGTTGTGATATCACGCATAGAATATTCCCACAGGCGATATTTGTGACATCATGCATTTCATGATCCCATAGGAAGGGATTTGTGAAATTACGCATAGAATGTTCCCGGGGGGGATTTGTGACATCACGCATAGAATGTTCCCACGGGTGGGGAGGTTGTGACATCACGCATAGAATGCTCCAATGGGGGGGATTTGTGACATCACGCATAGAATGTTCCCAGGGGGGCTGTGACATCACGCATAGAATGTTCCCACAGGCAATATTTGTGATATCACGCATAGAATGTTCCCACGTGGGGGGGGTTGAGACATCACGCATATAATGTTCCCACAGGCAATATTTGTGACATCACGCATAGAATGTTCCCAGGGGGGCTGTGACATCACGCATAGAATGTTCCCACAGGCAATATTTGTGATATCACGCATAGAATGTTCCCACGTGGGGGGGGGGTTGAGACATCACGCATAGAATGTTCCCACAGGCAATATTTGTGATATCACGCATAGAATGTTCCCGCGTGGGGGGGGGGGGTTGAGACATGACGCATAGAATGTTCCCAAGGGGGAGATTTGTGACATCACACATAGAATATTTGTTCCCATGGGGGGATTTGTGACATTACGCATAGAATGTTCCCACAGGGGGGATTTGTGACATCACGCATAGATTGTTCCCATGTGGGGGATTTATGACATCACGCATAGAATGTATTCACAGGGGAGATTTGTGACATCACACATAGAATGTTCCCATGGGGGGGATTTGTGACATCACGCATAAAATGTTTCCACAGGGGGATTTGTGACATCATGCATAGTATGTTCCCACGGGGGGGATTTGTGACATCACGCATAGAATGCTCCCATGGTGGGGATTTGTGACATCATGCATAGAATATCTCCACAGGGGGGATTTGTGACATCACGCATAGAATGTTCCCACGGGGGGGATTTGTGACTAGAGATGAGCGGTGTTCGAGTCGAACTGTTCGCCAATTTCAAATTCGAGCTGTTTTGGGCGGTGTTCGAGTCGTTCGACGAACTCGAACAATTTGCTTAAAATTCGGCTGTTCAAGTTTCTGTTCTATAACTGTTCGTTCACCAAAAGGCTATCTTGATTTTCACATTAAAACTGTTTATCAATGTTAACAGACTGTTTCGGTGTATAGTTGCCGGGGGGTGCGGGGGTAGATCTGTGCTGAAATAATGCCGATCTCCTTTTTTTTTTCCTTTCCCGCATTTACAGTGGGGCGGTTCAGTCTTACAGCCTATCAGCAGTGCACACACACACAGCAATGTGCATGTGATGCACACAAGCAAGGGCATGTATCATTGGCTGTGTATGTCACATGTCCTTGCCCTATAAGAACCAGCCATTTTCCCCATCGCCACCATTTCCTCACTGCTGCAGCTTAGTGTTAGACGGCACCGCTTCTGCTGTGGGCTCTATACAGTCTAAGGCCGGCGTCACACTCAGCGTAAGACAATACGGTCCGTTTTTTACGGCCAAAATGGACATTTAACGGTTTTGGAGGCTGTAATTGATTTAAATCAGCATCAGAAACCCTATTTAAGGCCTCGACAACAGGTGCCACCCTCCCATATGGCCATTTGGTGCTTGTGCATTTGTTGGTGTATTCTCTAAACCTTTGCAGCATGTCTGACCTCCTTCACTTCACCCCAACGCAGCGGGTTTTGTATAACTGGCTCTTGTCACGTCGCTTTGACCAGCCATATCCAGTTATTGCTGATCCGCGAAGGAGGAGAACAAGAATGTGGGTGCATCCTCTTCTCACGAAACACCTCACTAAAGGCGATTTCAAGAGGCTCTATACAGCTCTGCGGCAACATCCCGAAAAATTCTTTCTATACTGTCGCATGACCATCCCAACATTTGATAGATTGTTGGAGATTTTACGTCCCGGTATAACATATCAGGACACAAGGTAATAATAATAATAATAATTTTATTTATATAGCGCCAACATATTCCGCAGCGCTTTACAACTTATAGAGGGGACTTATACAGACAACAGACATTACAGCATAACAGAAATCACAGTTCAAAACAGATACCAGGAGGAATGAGGGCCCTGCTCGCAAGCTTACAAACTATGAGGAAAAGGGGAGACACGAGAGGTGGATGGTAACAATTGCTTTAGTTATTTGGACCAGCCATAGTGTAAGGCTCGGGTGTTCATGTAAAGCTGCATGAACCAGTTAACTGCCTAAGTATGTAGCAGTACAGACACAGAGGCTATTAACTGCATAAAGTGTATGAGAACATGATGGAGGAACGTGATTATGTTGTTGTTTTTTATTAATAGGCCACACAGGGATAATTAGGTTAATGCGTTGAGGCGGTAGGCCAAGGTTGCGCAAAGCAATATCCGCAGGGGAGCGTCTTCTCCTAACCTTACGGTATGTATTACATGTTCACCATCCTCACATACTGTTTTCTTTTACTTTTAAAACAGTTGTTTTTTATCATTTCTTTCCAGGTATATGTGGACAGTAGGTCACAAACATATATATAAGCTTTACAAAAATGTACTGATCAAGTTGCCTTAGTAACTTTTTGTTTTTGTAGACCTTATCCTGCTTTACAGGAAAACAACAAAAATTGTGCCTATTAATGTTTTGTGTGTACTGGTTTAACATAACTAATATTTTTTTTGTTTCATTTTTCAGCTTCCTGACAACTGGATTGTCATATGCGGGACTTCACCTTGAGTTTTTAATAGGACGCTCAACAATTTCTGGCATTGTACGTTTAACCTGTCGCCAAATATGGGAGAAAATGAAAGATCTTGTTATGCCTGAGCCAAAGCAGGCTGAATGGCTACAAATAGCCCGTGGTTACCAGCAAAATTGTGACTTCCCTAACTGCATTGGAGCCGTGGATGGGAAACATATCAGGGTACGTAAGCCGCCGAACTCTGGCTCACAATTCTATAATTATAAGCAGTTTTTCTCTGTAGTTCTGTTAGCTGTAGTTGACAGTAACTACAGGTTTATAATTGTAGACATTGGGGCCTATGGGGGAACTGGAGACTCTAGGGTCTTCAATTCGTCCATTATGGGTCGGCGGCTACGTGACAACCTGTTAGATCTCCCACCGCCACAACAACTCCCAGGCTCCAGTGCGGAAGCAGTGCCTTTTGTTTTTGTTGGAGATGAGGCGTTCCAACTGACCAGACATGTCATGAGGCCTTATCCACGGCGCAACCTCGACCACCGGAGGAAAATATTTAATTTACGGCTTTCTAGGGCGCGGAGACTGGTGGAGTGTGCCTTTGGTATTCTGGTGGCCAAATGGCGTGTTCTCCAGTCTGCCATTCAGCTCAGTGAAACTTCATTGAACGAAGTGATCAAAGCGTGTGTAATTTTGCACAATTACACCCGCATACATGATTGCTCATCAGATGCTATTGGTGAACACATGTTGAGCAATGTGATTAGGCCTACACCACATGGCCCTCCTACGCGCCGTCCCCTTTCTGGCATAAAAGTTAGGGATGTTTTCACCAATTATTTTGTCTCTCCTCCTGGTGCCACTCCCTGGCAAGATTATGCTGTGTCTCAGTTGTGATGTAATTTTTTTGCCCTTATATTTTTTAAATACAATTTATTATGCCATTTTAAACGGTAACGTGTGTGTTTGATTTCCTTAATTACCAGATTTGGAGCAGACCATATGTGTTTGGTGTTGAAATGATTAGTCCACAAACATCATTTTGCTTTAGAATTTTTTTTTTTGTCCAACTGACTCAAACTTTTTTTGGCAACTTGCCAAGATATTTTTTGGGGGAATTTTTGTTTTGGGTTAAACAACAAACAAAATAAACAATCCAGACAATACAAAACAACAACAGCCATGGTTTAGCATAACATATATGGACCTCAGCAAAAAGAAAATAGAAATTACAGATCCCTGTAAGTAGGCGGGGGAGATAGCGGCAGCTCGGGGACCTGTTCAGGGGGCCTTTGTTGCGCCAATTGTCCTTGATCCTGTGAGGATGCTGTTGGTTGCGGAGCGGAACTCTGCCCTTGTCCATATTGGGCATTTGGTTGTTGGCCATAAATAAATTCTCTCTGCAACTCCTGCTGATGCAGATATTGGGTGTAGTCATACCCCATCCCAAAATGGCCATGTTGTCCAAACCCAGGTTGGGACCAGCCTACATCACTGGGTCTGGAAAAGTGGCCATATTGGGAATGGGGGTTGTAGGCTGCCATTTGGTGCAGTGCAGGCCTTTGCATATTTTGGGGTGGGATGGGCTGAGGTGGAGGCATACGTGGAGTAGGTGGTGCAAATCCTTATTGATCCTGCACCTGTTGAGGAAATTGAAGGCGCAAGAGGTTTGTTTGTGAAAGCTGCCTTCTCTCAATGAATTCAAATACCTCATAGGGGTTATTTGGAGGGGTGCTTAAATCAATCAGGATTTGCATGCACCCTCTCACACGTAGCCTCACCTCCCGGGGAAGGGGGCAAAGGTAGCGGGCAAGGCTGCGAGAAAAGCCCTCCTCTCCATCATCCGTAGCTGCCCTGGACAAATAATTGAGGACACCTGCGTCCACATCCCTCCTTGTCGCTTGCACCTCTCTCCTTCGGCGCCCTCTGGGTAAAGGCACAGCTGCCTGTGGGGATGACACCGGTGGGCCAGTAGGACCGCTGCTCTGGCCTTGCTCCTCCTGGCTTGCAGGTTCATGTGCTGCTGAGGGTGGTGGTTCAGGATCTTGGACACTTGGTGCTGTGTCTTGTGATGCTGGAGCAGTTGGTCTCGGAATGATGGAGTGAGCAGATGAAGAAGATGGGCCTGCCACCTCTTCATCCACACCAACCGGATCTATTACTGCTTCCGAATCCGACCCGGTCTCCCTCTCTGTGAGGTTGGACTGTGTTCTGTCATTAAACAATAAAGACAAAAAGAAACCAGGAAATAGGTGATTATTTAGTAGACATTATTTGCTCACACATCTGTGACCTCATCTCATTAAAAATATGTCCACAAAACATCAGATCCTCAATAGATCTCATTCCAAAAACACATGTTATATGCTATTCACACAATGGGATCCAAGATTTATCCCGTGAGTCACCCAAACTGAGGAAAAGACTACCACAACACATCATACTGTCGCCTACCATTGAAAAGCTACACAAACAGAGTGAAGACCCACCTCTTACAACAATCACATAACCTGCAGTAAACACATATGAAACAAAAAACAGAATGAACAGCTGGACCCACGCCTACTGTATTGTCACCCATCCCTTGTTGGAGCTTGTGAGGCTTGGCGGCCAGGGTCCTCTCTCATCCTGGCCCATATTTTAAAAAATTTTTTTAGCCATTTTGAATTTGCATATGTTTACCACTCCTTACATCCAAAGTGGCATGGAATATCCTTAAAAACATAAAATAAAAAAAAAATAGTATTTGAAAAAAGTGTTGTGTGGTTATGACTTACTGCCTTAAATCCATACTGCCATCCAAAAACGAAAGACGGTCATAATAGATATATTTTCTTTTTTTTGGTGGTGCTGCTGACCCACTTCTTGCACGCATCTGACGTTCCCGCCGGTACTGGTCCCGGATGCTGCGCCATCTTCTCATAACATCATCCACTGCAATGACATGGTCCAACATTTTGTTATTACCAAGCCCTCATTCTGCACATTGCTTAAAACAGTTGTCATTGATAGATAAATAATCTTATTATTAGTTGTTTAGATAGCAACATTAATTCCATGGTGCTGTACATGTGAAAGGGGTTACATACAGGGTTCTAGATATCCTTTACAGTAAACAAGTTTACAGTGACAGACTGGTACTGAGGGGAGCGTGCCCTGTCCTTGCGGAGTTACATTTCTGGATATTTTAAAGACGATACTTCAAAAGCATTAGGAAATTATTATCCTAAAGTAAGACCTCAATTAGAACAGAATAAAAGAACATGGCCCACAACCCTCTGTACGAGTTTTGTGCTTACAAAAATAGGACGCAACGCAACATCAATCTTAGCTATGTCCGTTAACACTATATCATGTTAATCATCTTTGGTTTGTTACCAAAAGTTGCCAGAATATCAGAATAAAAAGTCACATTTTGAACTAAAACAGGTCGGTCAAGCATTTTTGAAGGAGACATAATGTTAAGACATTATTGTACTTACAAAGTTGGGTCTGCTCCGCATGTGGCCTTTGGGCATAATCAGGGAATAAGATCCCACATATCGCACGCCATGCTGCCTCTTTCCTGGCCCTGTTGGAATAATTTGCATCCCGCTGGTCCCAGATTTCGGGCCTTTCTTGGACCAGGATGAGGAGCATATCGACGTTTATGATGGTGGACATGCTGCTTGCAACTCCGTGGGGGGGAGAACCAGACTTCCGGGATGTGTGTGGGGCGTTTTCAGCTAATAAGCATGTCTGAGATTCCTGATTGAGTGTTTGTCACAATTCCTTGCACCTGGCGATGTCTGGAGATGTCTGGCGTATTTCTCGCAAGTCACACTGCTGGCCCGTGTGTAATCCGTATCTTTCTCGCCCCCATAGACTTTCATTGGTGATTTATTTGCGCAATACGATGACAAACGCAGCATGCTGCGATTTTGTACGGCCGTAGAGGACCGTATAATACGGATCAGTAAAATACGGCTGATAGGAGCTGGGACATAGGGAATCATTGGGCCGTGTGTTATGTGTATTTTACGGAAGTATTTTCTGCGCTCATACGTCCGTAAAACTCGCCAGTGTGACGCCGGCCTAAGAGTGTGAATTGCGAGCAAATTTTCTGTTAGAGAAAGATAGGTTTAGGGAGTCGGGACTAGTTGTAATATCAGCCCTTTTCAGGGTAGGTTACAGCAGTTCATAGCACTTTTTGCCAGGCAGTTCTGTGCCAGTGCTGTGCAAGTGTTTGTCACAGCATTTGGTGTAATCTAGCTCAGCCTATCCTTTTGGGCTAGTAGCTTTGTCTGGTAGCCCACCTGTGAAGCTAGCTACACCGCCTGTATCTAAATTTTTAATGCATCTAACACAGTAAATCGTTTTGGGCCTAGGAGCAGTGTCTGCACGTCAGCAGAGTAGCCCGCCTGTGAAGCTAGCTACACAGCCTGTGTATCTAAATTTTTACTGCATCTAACCCAGTAAATCGTTTTGGGCCTAGTAACAGTGTCTGCACGTCAGCAGAGTAGCCAGCCTGTGACGCTACACCGCCTGTGTATCCAAATTTTTACTGCATCTAACCCAGTAAATCATTTTGGGCTTAGTAGCAGTGTCTGCACGTCAGCGGAGTAGCCCGCCTGTGAAGATACACCGCTTGTGTATCTAAATTTTACTGCATCTAACCCAGTAAATCATTTTGGGCCTAGGAGCAGTGTCTGCACATCAGCGGAGTAGCCCGCCTGTGAAGCTTCACCACCTGTGTATCTAAATTTTTACTGCATCTAACCCAGTAAATCGATTTGGGCCTAGGAGCAGTGTCTGCACGTCAGTGGAGTAGCCCGCCTGTGAAGCTAACTACACCGCCTGTGTATCTAAATTTTTACTGCATCTCACCCAGTAAATCGTTTTGGGCCTAGTACCACAGTTTGGCCACTCAGCTCTGCTCGGTTTCCATCCATCGATTTTTGTGCCAACAGCTACAGAGTTGCCAATTAATAAAGCACCAAAATGAGCAGCAAAAGGCCTGCTGCTAGTGGAAAGGGGAATAGGCATGTTGGAAAAGGAAAAAAATCTGTGTCCGTGGGGTAGGTGGTAAACAGTAACATCTGCAGAAGAAAGACCATCTTCCAGCCAAAGTAAGATGTCTACTTCTTTTCGTGGACAATCTGATATGATCCCTTTCTTACGACCATCGCTATGAGCATCGCTACAAATTCCAGATGAGGCACAAAAACAGCAGGTGCTTGAACGGATATTAAGTGCTCATTCAAATGGGCTCTCCTCCACCTCTACTTCAACATCACAAATACTCCAGTCCTCAGAGGTGTCACCCCAATCGCACTTGCTTCCTCACAGCTCCCATGTCTCCAGCCGCCCGTCTGAGTATGGGGTAACACAGATGGTTGAGTCTGCAAAGCTGTTTACTCATACTATAGCCTGGGAATCAGAGGTCTGCTCCAGAGCTTCTGTGAATCCAGATGAGGAAATGATCTGCAATGATGCCCAGAATCTTTGTGAGTCGGATCGAGGCCCAGATGAAGAAGGTTCTGAGCATAAGGTAGACCCTCGTTCCCAAACCGTAACTCCTGTTGGTGGAGACAATGAGGAAGATGATGATGAGACTGAGATACCTGATGGGAACGAAAACTTGACTTTTCGGTCAGAGCAGGAAGAGGTTGGCTCTGATAACGACGGGTGTGAGAACACACAGGGTGATGATGGCGAGGTTGGAGACCCCACTTACTGTCAACCCACAGTCCGCCAGTCCATGAGGTCAGCAGAGGAGGTGGAGGAGTATGCTAGTGATGACGAGGTTAGGTTGCGCCTTCCTGGACAGAGACGGAGTACTGGAAGCACATCAACAACTGCATCCTCAACCACAACTGTGCCTCTGAGCACAAGTTGTGGTGGCTTTTCAGGTCGCATGGGCTCTAAGCCTTGCATAGCCTAGGCATTTTTTGAGATTGCAAAGGATGACCCAACTCATGTTGTCTGTAAGATTTGTCACCAAAATCTCAGTAGAGGCCAAAAAATGAATAGTTTGAGTACTTCATGCATGAACCGTCATATGGATATGAGGCATAAGTTGCAGTGGGAAGCTCACTGTGCTACAATGCAGCCTAGTCGGCCGGGCCAACCACCGTCTGCCCCATCAAGTGCATCCATGGCCTCTTCATCCTCTGTGACTGTGGGGAAAGCAGTTGCACATGGTTTTGGATGCAGACCTTCCACCTCTTTACCCACAACAGCCAGTGTGATAGGCAGGTCGTTTGTAAATTTGCAAGTGGAAACACCTGCTGGTGTTGAGCGTTCTCCGACATCGAGACCACCACATTTTAATCAAGGCAACATAATATCTCCACCTGCACCTTCCTCACAGACCAGCAGTTTGCCGGGGACACCCTACTCAACCCCATCTAAGCACAGCAGCCAGCCCTCGGTCCCTCAAATGTGGACAAGTAAAAGACCATTTCTTCCTAGCAATGACAAAGCTAAGAGGTTGAATTTCACCATCTGCAAACTGTTGGCTACAGAAATGCTGCCTTTCTGCCTGGTGGACACAGAGGATTTTCGAGACCTTATGTCTGTCGCAGTGCCCCAGTACCAGATGCCCAGTCGCCACTACTTCTCAAAGAAAGCTGTGCCTGCGCTACACCAGCATGTCGCCCACAACATCACCGCTTCCTTTGAGAAACTCTGTGTGTGACAAGGTGCATTTCACGACAGACACTTGGATGAGTAGACATGGACAGGGGTGTTACATGTCGGTGACTGGGCACTGGGTAACTATGGTGACATCAGGAGAAGGGGCTGCTGTCCAAGTCTTGCCGTCCCCACGAATTGCGCGTCGATCCTCTGTATCTCTAAGTTCCTCCACTGCTTCTGCCTCCTCAACCTCCTCTCAGTCCTCCACCTACACCCAAAGCCTGTCTAGTAATGCCACCCGCGTTCCAACTGCGCAGAAGGAATCCTGCACACCTCCTTACTATGCTGTCACCAGGGCTCAATGTCATCAGGTGGTTTTTACCTTGAAATGTCTGGGAAATGTGAGTCACAGAGCTGAGGAGTTGTGGTCAGCTCTGGAGACCGAGTTCCATCAATGGTTGTCTCCACTGAACCTGAAGCCAGGAAAGGCCGTGTGCGACAATGCTGCAAACCTGGTTGCGGCCCTTCGCCGGGGCAATGCCACACACGTGCCTTGTATGGCTCACGTTTTGAACCTGGTTGTCCAGCAATTTTTATCCCACTATCCCGGACTAGATGGGCTTCTGCAGAGGGCACGGTCGCTGTGTGCTCACTTCCACCGTTCTCATCCCGCAGCTCAACAACTTACATCTCTACAGAAGTCGTTGGGCCTGCCAGTTCACCGGCTGAAGCGCGATGTGCCCACACGGTGGAATTCAACTCTGCACATGTTGCAGCGACTGTGGCAGCACCGATGAACCCTGGTGCAGTACGTTATGACGTATAGCCTGGGCCAATGAGACCCAGAGGTGGGGCAAATCAAGCTGCAGGAATGGTCTCAGATCAGGGACCTATGCACCCTTCTGCACAGTTTTGAAATAGCAACGAAGATGTTTAGTGCTGACGATGCCATTATCAGCATGACTATTCCGGTCATTTACATGCTGGAGCACACCTTAAACAGTAATCGGAGTCAGGTGGTGGGGCAAGAGGAGGAGGAACAGGAGGAGTCGTATGCGGAAGGGATAATATCTCCAAGGTCCAGACGGTCGGCAGCACCAAGGCATTGGAGGATGGGGGAGAGGGATTACCGAGGGTGCATGGTAGCAGCCAAACTGTTGAGGAAGGTGCAGGAGCCGAGGAAGAATTGGAGGACGAACTGGCGCTGGGCATGGAAGACTCATCAGATGAGGGAGACCTTGATCAAATTTCTGTTGTGCGAGGTTGGGGGGAGAGGGCAGAGGAAGGAAGCATGATCCTCACCTCGCTGCCACCAAGACAACAAGGACTTGGTCCTCCTGGATGCGGAAAACACATGAGTGCCTTCTTGCGGCACTACCTGCAACATGACTCTCCGATTGTCAGAATCCGAAGTAATGCCGACTACTGGGTTGCCACCCTCTTATATCCCCGGTACAAAAGTAAATTTGGCGAAATAATTCCTGCCATAGAAAGGCATTCACGCATGCAGGAGTATCAGCAGAGACTGTTACAGAATCTTACATCTGCTTTTCCACAAAACACCAGTGGTGCACGTAGTGAATCTCTGAGTTCTAACTTGCCAATCGTGGGACTGTCGAGTCATCATTCAAACCGTAACAGTAACATCGTATCTGGTGGGAACAGCAATTTTTTCCAATCGTTTCAAGAACTTTTCAGACCAACCTTTGCAAGGCCACAGGAGACAAGAAGTCTGATGCATAGCCAACGCCTAGAGAGGATGGTACAGGAGTATCTCCAAGTTAACATCGTTGCCATGACTGTGGAACTGGACCCTTGCTCATTTTGGGCTTCCAATCTGGAAAAATGGCCTGAGATCACCATTCAAGCCTTGGAGATCTTGTCGTGCCCCGCAGCCAGCGTTCTCTCTAAACGTGTGTTCAGCGCTACTGGTGGTGTGCTGACAGATAAGCGCACGCGGCTGTCCAGTGACAATGTAGGCAGACTAACGTTCATCAAGATGAACAAATCCTGGATCTGCAAGGACTTTTCTACCCCTGTGTCATCCGGAGGGGACTAAAAGCTTGATGATTTTTTAAAATCACCTCACCAACCATTTTAGGTAACTCTGGTGAAATTGATGCCACTTAAGTGGTGTCTGTGGCCCAATTTTTGGAAAAAATGGAGACTCTTTTTGGTGTCCCCTTGCTGTGTTTTACATGACGTTGGCATTGTCAATTCCAGGTGGGTGGGGTCGCTCCCCCCCTTTTAACCTTTAGAAACTACATACACTATGGCTTGAGATAACACAGATGGTTGAGTCTGCAGAGCTGTTTACTCATACTATGGCCTGGGATTCAGAGGTCTGCTCCAAAGCTTCAGTGTCTGCTAGTCAGCAGAGTACCCCACCCATGAAGCAAGCTACTCCGCCTGTTTATCTAATTAATAATTTTTAACTGCATCTAGCCAGGGCAATACTTTGGGCCTAGTAGCAGTGTCTGCTACTCAGCAGAGTACCCCACCCATGAAGCAAGCTACTCCGCCTGTTTATCGAATTACTAATTTTTAACTGCATCTAGCCCAGGCAATACTTTGGGCCTAGTAGCAGTTTCTGCTACTCAGCAGAGTAGCCCACCCATGAAGCAAGCTACACCGCCTTCTTCCTTTCTCAATCTAACCCCTCGGCTCTGGGGTGTTCGCGCTCCCTCCAGCTCTCTCCTTCTCACAGGTGGACTACCACGTGTATTCACACTGTGGCGAATCTTTTGGGCCCAGGCATAAGAAGTCGTTGAGGTAATGGATAATATGTGCCCCCTTAAAAACGTCCATGATGACCCATTCGAGGAAGCAACTAAATGCCTCAAATAGTGAGCAGGATATGGAGCACCCCATGGGCAAACAGCGATATATGTAGTATGCTCCTTCACAGAAGCAGCCCAATAGGCTGACACTATTCGGAGGCACAGATAGAAACCGGAACGCCCCCTCAATGTCTGTTTTGGCCATTAGGGTGCCCCTTCCAAACTTCTTGACCCGCCTGATTGCCTCATCAAAGGAGGTAGAGAATATAGTACTGTACTTGGTTCCGCGTCGATGTTGTCGTTTACTGACCTGCCCCTTGGATATGACAAATGGTGGATTAGTCTGAATGTATTGTCACGACTCCCAACGGGGATACCACTACGTCTTCTAAGGAAAGTGTTCTGAATGGACCCACCGCCATTCTATCTAAAGATATTTCTTTTTAAAAAAATTTTGTCACAACGTCTGGGTGTTGGTAGGCTGATTTTAGATTTTTACTCCAGCCTTTCTTGATTTTAGAAGGTCATGACATGCCTATATCTATGTCTCCTCCTCCTTTTACTCCTCCACCTCTTTTATTTTCGCATGACTATATGTACTTGTGACTTTTGCATGTGTTTGTTGTGTCTTCTGAGCAGTTTGTCAGCTTTTGGACACCTTCTAAGGTGTTTTCTATGTGTTTTCTATGTGTTTGTGTTTGCCTGCCATTGGTTTCAATGGGGTTCCAAAAGCTGACAAACTGCTCAGAAGACACAACAAACACATGGAAAAGTCACAACTACACATAGTCATGCGAAAAGAAAAGAGGTGGAGGAGTAAAAGGAGGAGGAGACACAGATATAGGCATGTCATGCCCTTCTAAAGTTAAGAAAGGCTGGAGTAAAAATCTAAACTCACTCTACCAACACCCAGACGTCTTGACCAACAAAAAAAAAAATCTTTAGGTAGAATGGCGGCGGGTCCATACAGAACACTTTCCTTAGAAGACATAGTGGTACCCCCGTTGGGAGTTGTGCCAAAAAATGAACCCAATACATTCAGACTAATCCACCATTTGTCATATCCAAGGGGCAGGTCAGTAAACGACAACATCGACGCGGAACCAAGTACAGTACTATGTACTGTACCTCCTTTGACGAGGCAATCAGGCGGGTCAAGAAGTTGGGAAGGGGCACCCTAATGGCCAAAACAGACATTGAGGGGGCGTTCCGGTTACTACCTGTGCCTCCGAATAGTGTCCTCCCATTGCGCTGCTTCTGTGAAGTAGCATACTACATAGATCACTGTTTGCCCATGGGGTGCTCCATATCCTGCTCACTATTTGAGGCGTTCAGTTGCTTCCTCGAATGTGTCGTCATGGACGTTTGTAAGGCGGCACATATTATCCATTACCTCAACGACTTCTTATGCCTGGACCCAAAAGATTTGCCACAGTGTGAAAACACGCGGTAGTCCACCTGTGAGAAGGAGAGAGCTGGAGGGAGAGTAGACACCCCAGAGCCGAGGGGTTAGATTGAGAAAGAAAGAAGGCGGTGTAGCTTGCTTCATGGGTGGGGTACTCTGCTGAGTAGCAGAAATTGCTACTAGGCCCAAAAGGATTTCCTTGGCCAAATGCCATTAAAAAATAGTAGTTAGGTAAACAGGCGGTGTAGCTTGCTTTATAGGTGGGGTACTCTGCTGAGTAGCACAAAATGCTATTAGGTACAAAACGATTTCCTGGGCTAGATCAGTTAAAAATTAGTAATTAGATCAACAGGCGATGTAGCTTGCTTCATGGGTGGGGTACGCTGCTGAGTAGCACTAAATTCTACTAGGCCCAAAAGGATTTCCTGGGCTAGATGCCGTTACAAAATAGTAGTTAGGTAAACAGGCGGTGTAGCTTGCTTCATGGGTGGGGTACGCTGCTGAGTAGCACCAAATTATACTAGGCCCCAAAGGATTTCCTGGGCCAGATGCTGTTAAAAATAGTACTTAGGTAAACAGGCGGTGGGTGGCTGGGCTACTCTGCTGACTCGCAGACACTGAAGCTTTGGAGCAGACCTCTGAATCCCAGGCCATAGTATGAGTAAACAACTCTGCAGACGACCCCACCCACCTGGAATTGACGATGGCAACGTCAATTAAAACTCAGCAAGGAGACTTAATCAAAGAGGCTCCATTTTTTCCAAAAATTCGGCCACAGACACCACTTAAGTGGCATCAATTTCACCAGAGTTTTTTAAAACGGTTGGTGAGGTGATTTTCAAAAATCATCAAGCTTTTAGTCTCCCCAAGATAACACAGGGGTAGAAAAGTCCTTGCAGATCCAGGATTTGTTCATCTTGATGAACGTTAGTCTGTCTACATTGTCACTGGACAGCCGCGTGCACTTATCTGTCAGCACACCACCAGCAGCGCTGAACACACGTTCAGAGAGAACGCTGGCTGCGGGGCACGACAAGATCTCCAAGGTGTGAGTGGCGAGCTCAGGCCATTTTTCAAGATTGGAAGCCCAAAATGAGCAAGGGTCCAGTTCCACAGTCATGGCATCGATGTTAACTTGGAGATACTCTTGTACCATCCTCTCTAGGCGTTGGCTGTGCGTCAGACTTCTTGTCTCCTGTGGCCTTGCAAAGGATGGTCTAAAAAAATCTTGAAACGATTGGAAAAAATTGCTGTTACCACCAGATACGATGTTACGGTTACGGTTTGAGTGATGACTAGATAATCCCACGGTTGGCAAGTTAGAACTCAGAGATTCACTACGTGCACCACTGGTGTTTTGTGGAAAAGCAGATGTTAGATTCTGTAACAGTCTCTGCTGATACTCCTGCATGCGTGAATCCCTTTCTATGGCAGGAATTATTTCGCCAAATTTGCTTTTGTACCGGGGATCTAAGAGTGTGGCAACCCAGTAGTCGGCATTACTTCAGATTCTGACAATCCGAGGGTCATGTTGCAGGTAGTGCAGCAAGAAGGCACTCATGTGTCTTGCGCATCCAGGAGGACCAAGTCCTTACTGTCTTGGTGGTGGCGAGGTGAGAATCATGCTTCCATCATCTGCCCTCTCAACAGAAATTTGATCAAGGTCTCCCTCATCTGACGAGTCTTCCATGCCCAGCGCCAGTTCGTCCTCCACTTCTTCCTCGCCTCCTGCACCTTCCTCAACAGTTTGGCTGCTACCATGCGCCCTCGGTAATCCCTCTCCCCCAGCCTCCAATGCCAGCCGCCTTGGTGCTGCAAACCTTCTTGACCTTGGAGATATGATCCCTTCCGCATACGACTCCTCCTGTTCCTCCTCCTCCGCTTGTTCCACCACCTGACTCCGAACACTGTGTATAAGGGTACCGTCACACAGTGGCACTTTTGTCGCTACGACGGTACGATCCGTGACGTTCCAGCGATATCCATACGATATCGCTGTGTCTGACCAGGGTAAACCAGGGCCAGGACCAGGGCGCAGGGCCGCGCTTAGTAACCCGATGTTTACCATGGTTACCAGCGTAAAAGTAAAAAAAACCAAACAGTACATACTCACATTCCGGTGTCCGTCCCCCGGCGTTCTGCTTCTCTGCACTGTGAGCGCCGGCCGGCCGGAAAGCGAGCACAGCGGTGACGTCACCGCTGTGCTTTCCGGCTGGCACAGACACCCCTGTCCATGTCTACTCGTCCAAGTGTCTGTGGTGAAATGCACCCTGTCACATAAAGAGTTTCTCAAGGAAGCGGTGATGTTGTATGCGACATGCTGGTGTAGCGCAGGCACAGCTTTCTTTGAGAAGTAGTGGCGACTGGGCATCTGGTACTGGGGCACTGTGACGGACATAAGGTCTCGAAAATCCTCTGTGTCCACCAGGCGGAAAGGCAGCATTTCTGTAGCCAACAGCTTGCAGATGGAGAAATTCAACCTCTTAGCTTTGTCATGGCTAGGAGGAAATGGTCTTTTAATTGTCCACATCTGAGGGACTGAGGGCTGGCTGCCGTGCTTAGACGGAGTTGAGTAGGGTGTCCCTGGCAAACTGCTGGTCTGTGAGGAAGGTGCAGGTGGAGATGTTATGTTGCCTTGATCAAAATGTGGTGTCGATGTCGGAGAGCGCTCAACACCATCAGGTGTTTCCACTTGTAAATGTCCTGACGACCTGCCAATCACACTGGCTGTTGCGGGTAAAGATGTGGAAGGTCTGCTTCCAAAACCATGTGCGACTGCTGTCCCCACAGTCAGAGAGGATGAAGAGGACGCGGATGCACTTGATGGGGCAGACGGTGGTTGGCCCGGCCCACTAGGCTGCATTGTAGCACAGTGAGCTTCCCACTGCAACTTATGCCTCATATCCATGTGATGATTCATGCATGAAGTACTCAAACTATAAATTTTTTGGCCTCTACTGAGATTTTCGTGACAAATCTTACAGACAACATGGGTTGGGTCATCCTTTGCAATCTCAAAAAATGCTCAGGCTATGCAAGGCTTAGAGCCCGTGCGACCTGAAGAGCCACCACGACTTCTGGTCTGAGGCACAATTGGGGTTGAGGATGCAGTTGTTGACGTGCTTCCAGTACTCCGTCTCTGTCCAGGAAGGCGCACCATTACCTCGTCGTCAGACTCGTCACTAGCATCCTCCTCCACCTCCTCTGCTGACCTCATGGACTGGCGGACTGGGGGTTGACAGTAAGTGGGGTCTACAACCTCGCCATCATCATCCTGTGTGTTCTCACACCCGTCGTCCTCAGAGCCAACCTTTCCTGCCCCGACCGAAAAGTCAAGTTTTTGTTCCAATCAGGTATCTTGGTCTCATCATCATCTTCCTCATTGTCTCCACCAACAGGAGTTACAGTTTGGGAACGAGGGTCTACATTATACTCAGAACCTTCTTCATCTGGGCCTGGATCCGACTCACAAAGATTCTGGGCATCAGTGCAGATCATTTCCTCGTCTGGATTCACAGAAGCTCTGTAGCAGACCTCTGATTCCCAGGCTATAGTATGCGTAAACAGCTCTACAGACTCAACCAAGTGTGCTACCCCATGCTCAGACGGGCAGCTGGAGACTTCGGAGCTGTGAGGAAGCAAGTGCGATTGGGGTGACAACTTTGAGGACTGGAGTAGTTGTGATGTTGAAGTTGACATGGAGGAGAGCCCACTTGAACGAGCACTTGATATCCGTTCAAGCACCTGCTGTTTTTGGGCCTCATCTGGAATTTTTGGCGATGCTTGTAGCGATGGTCGTAAGAAAGGGATCATATCAGATTGTCCACGAAAAGAAGTAGACATCTTACTTTGGCTGGAAGATGGTCTTTTTTCTGCAGATGTTACTGTTGCTTTACAACCTACTCCACAGACACAACCTTTTTTTCCCTTTCCAACACACCTATTCCTTTTTCCACCAGCAGCAGGCCTTTTGCCACTAATTTTAGTGCTTAATTGGCAACTCTGTATCTGAAGTTGTTGGCACAACAACCGATGGATGAAAACCGAGCAGAACTGAGTGGCCAAACTGTGGTACTAGGCCCAAAACTATCAACTGGATTAGATGCAGTGAAAATAGAGATACACAGGCGGTGTAGCTAGCTTCACAGGCGGGCTACTCTGCTGACGTGCAGACAATGCTACTAGGCCCAAAACTATCAACTGGATTAGATGCAGTGAAAATAGAGATACACAGGCGGTATAGTTTGTTTCACAGGCGGGCTACTCTGCTGACGTGCAGACACTGCTACTAAGCCCAAAACCCCAAAACGATTTACTGGGTTAGATGCCGTAAAAACTGAGATACACAGGCGGTGTAGCTAGCTTCACAGGCGGGCTACTCTGCTGACGGGCAGACAATGCTACTAGGCCCAAAACTATCAACTGGATTAGATGCAGTGAAAATAGAGATACACAGGCGGTATAGTTTGTTTCACAGGCGGGCTACTCTGCTGACGTGCAGACACTGCTACTAAGCCGAAAACCCCAAAACGATTTACTGGGTTAGATGCCGTAAAAATTGAGATACACAGGCGGTGTAGCTAGCTTCACAGGCGGGCTACTGTGCTAGTGCAGCGCCCCAGAGTTCTGGTCGTTGCAGTGCTGTGGCTTCGCCGCTAAGGGGAGCCATGGTACGTTCGATGGCACCGAAGGAGTTCCTCCAATCAGGTATCACAGACACCAATATGTTTCACAGCTGGGCCTCCGGGGGGAGCTAAGGGTGTTATTCATTAGGCCACTCCCCACCATAGTGGGTAAACTGGGGGTCAGGCAGGAAGTTAGTGGAGAACGCTGACGGGATTGAACGGAGCAACACCCTGTGGCAGGGGGTGTTGTGAAGGGAGAGACTGTAGGGTCTCTGCCAGGGGTGGGATCCTGGCAGAGGCTTGGCATTGAAAGAACGTAACGGGTCCGCGCAGGCTCCTGGAAGCGGCGGGACTCAAGAAAGGACTAGAAGCGAGATAGATTGTGCTGAGTGAGAAACGAGATCAAGCAGAAGGAGAATACCAGCAGGGGTTTTGTTGAAAGAGGCAGCACCCTGCTGAGGCGCAATACCGGTGGCCGGAACGCCGAGGGAGTGGATTAGAATACAGCTTCAAGCCATACTCCAAACAGCGGCAGGACAGTCGGTCTCAGGCGGGCTGTCTACCACATATCACCTATGAAGTCTTGGGGGGCAATTGCGGGAGAGGGGCGACTCTAGGGTCCCGGAAGAACTCCAGGCCTACCTGACAAACGGGTGCCATTCCAACCTGAATACAGGGAAGGGGTGGATTACAGAGGAACATCAAATCGAGTTGTGAGGGAACTTAAGAAACAGACACAACCGTTGTGGGGTTACTTTCCGTAAGCACAGCAGGGAAGGACTACAACACATAGCGCTAGAAGGAAGGCACAGATATCCACCTGAGAGGAGAACTCTGGAGGTGCCATTGGACCGGCCGGACTTGCGTAGCCTGGTGAACCGTGTTCCGGACTGAGGACTCAGAGATCTCCAGTAAAGAGGTAAAGAGACTGCAACCTGGTGTCCTCGTTATTTACCGCGACTTACACCCCACAACCGCACCGCACCATTACTACCACCGATTACACCGGACGTCCCCCACTGACGGACAGGGCCACGGACCGGGTCTAGCCACCGTGACAACCCCGAGACTGAGAACCGGAGGCCCGGCTCCGGGTACCCCTCGGCCCTGCGGCGGTGTGGGGGCGCTCCAGTAACTTGGCGTCACGAACAGGATCTACTTAAGCCTGAAGAATCAGGTCATGTGTGCCTAGAGACTGTGATTTGTTGTGCTTGGACTGTACTTTATTGTAAGACTGTGCTGCGCCATTAGCCGCCAAAAGTTCCCGCCAAAAGGCGCCGCCATTGCTACACCCAAGGGGAAGGAGGGCGTGTTATGGGCGGAGACTCCCAGTGTGGCGCGAGAAATGGCTACCGCCCCCTGCACTTCTGGCTGCAGAGGAATGACCTGCCCCAAAGCAGAAGAGAAACACCCCTTGATATGCAACGGCGAGAGGCTGGTGACGGAGAAGCCCGACCTCAGAGAAATGGCGGAGTTAGGTGCATGCACTGCCAGCGACTATCAGGCAGCGATGATGAACGGCGAGTGCCTGAGCGAGGAAGAAGCAGTTCCGGCCTGCCCTTCTTCACCGGAGATGGACCGGAAGCCTGCGGACCCGACAGTGGAATTACGTCCACCAATCCCGACCTCGGAGTTAGAGGAGGAGGAACCACAGCCAGCGGAGCCGAGTCCGAGCATCCCATTGGAGGAGCCCCGGTCCGGGCTGCAGCAGACTCCAGTGTCCTCGTTAACGGACCAGAGCAACGCCGGTGGGACCACATCAGGCGCAGGTATGGGCGGCGCCCCTACTCCCCTGGACGGTTCTGCTCTCCCGACCGATCCTCCCCACAACAGTAACCCCGCGTTTACAATCGACCGGGCGGTTCTCACCCCCGGCGCGTTGGGGAAGTTGTTACCACCATTGCCAACCAGGTGGGGAGAGCCCATAGAAATGGATCCAGGAGGGGTGATGTTCCGATGGGATGTTCCCTGGGTCGAGCAGGATGGGATTCCAATGGAAGGTCGCACTATTGCGATACTTACCTGGGATCAATACAAACAATGCGTGCTCCAGCATTGGGGGCAGCACACTGAAGTTGAAAAACGGGAACTGCAGAGCAAAAAAATGATCTATGATGGGACGGATGCTGTCAGGCGAGGGACGGTGGCGGCATTCCACCCAAAGAAGGGGTGGGGTTCCATTTGGGAGTCGGGTCTACCTACTGGCATCTTCGTTGCCGGCTATGATGTGGAGACTCCCTGCTGTGATCGAGAAGGTGAACCACTCCGGGAGGGGGATCAGGTGACGTATACCCGTCACTGGAACACACAAGGATGGCGTGCCCGGAAAGTTCAGCGATACGAGTCTGAGAGAATGGCACCTGTGGCCCCAACTGTGGTCCATCCAGGGCTGCCAGACCTTGTTACTGTTTCTACTGTACGCTTTGTAGCAGCTCCTGAACTTGCCGACAGAGTTAGGCTTCAAATTCAGACAGCAGGCGACCAGGTGGTCCCTGTGGAGCTTGCTGCTGGTATCCGTGCTACAGTGGCCGGGGTTCAGGAACCCAAGCCACCAGAAGAAGAATAAACCTCGATACCATGAAAATGTAAATAGTTACTGTTTGTTCTTTTGAGTTGCTGCTAAACCCGCCCAGGGTTAATGGATCCCTCTGTTAACCCGGGATCCTCTTTGTTTGTTTTCCTTTTCTGAAGTTGTTGCACAAAAGTTACACAAACTGCAGAAATCATGGACTGTGCATGATTCGAACTTCCTTTGTAAATAGTTTGCACCTTCTTAAAGGTGCACCCTACTGGTTTTAGCCAAAGACACTTTGCGAAGATATTTGCCCTATTTGTTTGAGCCAAAGACACTTTGTGAAGATACCTTCCCTACCGGTTCTAGTTAAAGACACTTTGCGAAGATACCATACCGGAACCTTTGCATGGGCTGGTAGGCTGAGAAGACGAGCTACCTTAGAAAGACTTGGTCTCCTCTTAAAGGGGATGTGAGAAACTGAGCTTGAGAGAGATATTGTTGCAGAACAGTAATGCCATAATGATGCCTTGAAAAGAAATGTAACTGTTTTACATGCTAAGTTATATGTGTTGAATTTGTTGAAATGTGAAATCTAAATAATGTTTTGCAGAAAGAAGAGATGCAGAGAGCCCGTAGGGGTAGATGTAGAGGTCTGCATAGTTGAAAGTATTCGAAGTAATAATGAAGGTGAGGATAGAAGGTAAACCCCGCGTCCCCATTGAAAGTTACTTTGTTACTAAGGACAGAGAGTGAACCCGTAGGGGTTAGAGAGTGAGTCCTTAAAGGAGCCGAGTAGAGCTGGCTCAGAGTTCTTTAAACGAAAGGAATGTTATGTCTATACCATGTATAGTAGAGAAAGGCAGTAGGCCCTGGCTGAACGGGGCGGTCCTGTAAAAGAAAGGAGAGGCAGTAGGTCTGGTGCCATAGGGACAGGCGGTCCTGCAGGTTCAAAGTAGGAGAATGTGAAGTTACCTTGCCCTGTAATGTGATTATAGGAAGGCCTTTGGTAAACTAAGAGTGTATGTTTCTTAAAGGCAATGTTAATTTATTGTTCCAGAATTTGCACTAAGTAGAATACCCGGTTGGGTAACAGGAGTTATGCATAGCCTGTAATTTATAATGTTGACCATGTTTGTAACGTTAAAAGTGTCCTCACCTCCCATAAAGGGAAGCCTGTTCAAGTATACTTATTGTTTTGCACTCAACAAAAATTGTATGTCTTTTTGCTAATCTGTATTGTTGTTTTTCTTCCCAGTCCCGGAGTACTGTGTTTAACCAGGGGGGAGTGCAGCGCCCCAGAGTTCTGGTCGTTGCAGTGCTGTGGCTTCGCCGCTAAGGGGAGCCATGGTACGTTCGATGGCACCGAAGGAGTTCCTCCAATCAGGTATCACAGACACCAATATGTTTCACAGCTGGGCCTCCGGGGGGAGCTAAGGGTGCTATTCATTAGGCCACTCCCCACCATAGTGGGTAAACTGGGGGTCAGGCAGGAAGTTAGTGGAGAACGCTGACGGGATTGAACTGAGCAACACCCTGTGGCAGGGGGTGTTGTGAAGGGAGAGACTGTAGGGTCTCTGCCAGGGGTGGGATCCTGGCAGAGGCTTGGCATTGAAAGAACGTAACGGGTCCGCGCAGGCTCCTGGAAGCGGCAGGACTCAAGAAAGGACTAGAAGCGAGATAGATTGTGCTGAGTGAGAAACGAGATCAAGCAGAAGGAGAATACCAGCAGGGGTTTTGTTGAAAGAGGCAGCACCCTGCTGAGGCGCAATACCGGTGGCCGGAACGCCGAGGGAGTGGATTAGAATACAGCTTCAAGCCATACTCCAAACAGCGGCAGGACAGTCGGTCTCAGGCGGGCTGTCTACCACATATCACCTATGAAGTCTTGGGGGGCAATTGCGGGAGAGGGGCGACTCTAGGGTCCCGGAAGAACTCCAGGCCTACCTGACAAACGGGTGCCATTCCAACCTGAATACAGGGAAGGGGTGGATTACAGAGGAACATCAAATCGAGTTGTGAGGGAACTTAAGAAACAGACACAACCGTTGTGGGGTTACTTTCCGTAAGCACAGCAGGGAAGGACTACAACACATAGCGCTAGAAGGAAGGCACAGATTTCCACCTGAGAGGAGAACTCTGGAGGTGCCATTGGACCGGCCGGACTTGCGTAGCCTGGTGAACCGTGTTCCGGACTGAGGACTCAGAGATCTCCAGTAAAGAGGTAAAGAGACTGCAACCTGGTGTCCTCGTTATTTACCGCGACTTACACCCCACAACCGCACCGCACCATTACTACCACCGATTACACCGGACGTCCCCCACTGACGGACAGGGCCACGGACCGGGTCTAGCCACCGTGACAACCCCGAGACTGAGAACCGGAGGCCCGGCTCCGGGTACCCCTCGGCCCTGCGGCGGTGTGGGGGCGCTCCACTGACGTGCAGACAATGCTACTAGGCCCAAAACTATCAACTGGATTAGATGCAGTGAAAATAGAGATACACAGGCGGTATAGTTTGTTTCACAGGCGGGCTACTCTGCTGACGTGCAGACAATGCTACTAGGCCCAAAACTATCAACTGGATTAGATGCAGTGAAAATAGAGATACACAGGTGGTATAGTTTGTTTCACAGGCGGGCTACTCTGCTGACGTGCAGACAATGCTACTACGGTAGGCCCAAAACTATCAACTGGATTAGATGCA
Organism: Ranitomeya variabilis; assembly: GCF_051348905.1. Taxonomy (NCBI): domain Eukaryota; kingdom Metazoa; phylum Chordata; class Amphibia; order Anura; family Dendrobatidae; genus Ranitomeya; species Ranitomeya variabilis. Next base: position 111,974,615 of record NC_135234.1, read on the forward strand.
GTGAAAATAGAGATACACAGGCGGTATAGTTTGTTTCACAGGCGGGCTACTCTGCTGACGTGCAGACAATGCTACTAGGCCCAAAACTATCAACTGGAATAGATGCAGTGAAAATAGAGATACACAGGTGGTATAGTTTGTTTCACAGGCGGGCTACTCTGCTGACGTGCAGACACTGCTACTAAGCCTAAAACCCCAAAACGATTTACTGGGTTAGATGCAGTAAAAATTGAGATACACAGGCGGTGTAGCTAGCTTCACAGGCGGGCTACTCTGCTGACGTACAGACACTGCTACTAAGCCCAAAACCCCAAAACAATTTACTGGGTTAGATGCCGTAAAAATTGAGATACACAGGCGGTGTAGTTAGCTTCACAGGCGGGCTACTCTGCTGACGTGCAGACAATGCTACTAGCCCAAAAGGATTGGCTGAGCTAGATTACACCAAATGCTGTGACTAACACTTGCACAGCACTGGCTCAGACCTGCCTGGCAAACAGTGCTATGAACTGCTGTAACCTACCCTGAAAAGGGCTGATATTACAACCAGTCCCGACTCCCGACTCCCTAAACCTACCTCTCAGAAAATTCGCTGGCAAAAAAAGACTCTTTGACTGTATAGCGCCCACAGCAGCAGTGGTGCCGTCTAACACTAAGCTGCAACAGTGAGGAAATGGTGACGACGGGGCAAATGGCTGGTTCTCATTGGGCAAGGAGTGACATGTGACATACACAGCCAATGACACATGCCCTTGCTTGTCTGCATCACATGCACATTGCTGTGTGTGTGCGCACTGCTGATAGGCTGAGAGACTGCACCGCTCCTCTGTAAATGCGGGAAAGAAAAAAAAAAAAGGAGATCGGCGTTATTTCAGCACAGATCTATCCCCCCCCCCACCCACTATACACTGAAACAGTCCATTAACAATGATAAACAGTTTTAATGTGCAAATCAAGCTAGGCTTTTGGTGAACGAACAGTTATCGAACAGAAACTCAAATAGCCGAATTTTAAGCAAATTGTTTGGGTTCGTCGAACGACTCGAACACCGCCCAAAACAGCTCGAATTTGAAATTGGCAACAGTTCGACTCGAACACCGCTCATCTCTAGTTGTGACATCACGCATAGAATGGTCCCAAGGGGGGGATTTGTGACATCACGCATAGAATGTTCCCACTGGGGGGGATTTGTGACATCACGCATAGAATGTTCCCAATGTGGGGTTGTGAACACGCATAGAATGTTCCCACAGGCAATATTTGGACATCACGCATAGAATGTTCCCACGGGGGGATTTGTGACATCACGCATAGAATGTTCTCACGGTGGGATTTGTGACATCACGCATAGAATGTTCCCACAGGGGGGGTTGTGACAACACACATAGAATGTTCCCACCTTGGGGATTTGTGACATCACGCATAGAATGTTCCCACAGGCAATATTTGTGATATCACGCATAGAATGTTCCCTTCTTGGTTGCATTTTACAGCAAAAGCTATGGTGTAAACAACACAACTAAGGGATCTCATTGTTGAAAGTTATCAGTCAGGAGAAGTGTCTACATTTTTTTCCAAAGCATTAGATAAACCATGGAACACTGTGAAGATAGTCATCAAGACGTGGCTTAAATGAGACACAACAGGGACATTACGTAGAACTGGATGTCCCTCAAAAATTGATGAAAACATGTGAAGAAAATTGGTCCTAGAGACTGCTAAGAGGCCTGCAGCAACATTAAAGGAACTGCAGGAATTTCTGGCAAGCACTGGATGTGTACTACATGTGACAACAATTTCCCTTATTCTTCTAATGTCTGGTCTGTGGGGTATTGTGGCAAGTTGGAAGCTTGTTCTTTAAAAAAAAAACATTCCAGCCTGTCTATGTCATGGGAAAACCTACATCATGTCTGCCAAAAACATGTGGGAAAATGTGTTAAGGCCTCATGAGTCCAAGGATGAACTTTCGGGCCACAATTCCAAAAGATATGTTTGGCGCAAAGCTAACAGCTCACATTGCTAAATGATCACCAAACCTTCAGTTAGGCATGTGGGAGGCAGATTTATGCTTTGAGAGGTGGAGGTGTTTGGCAGCTAAAATAGGAGCTTTAATCAAGGTGGGGGAGTGATAAACAGTTCAAAGTCAATTTTGAAACAGAATTTTCAAGCCTGTGTTAAAAATCTGAAGATGAGTTTCACTTTTCACCACAACAATCCAAAGCATACCTCCAAATCAATAAAAGAATTGCTTCACCAAAAGAAAATCTAAGTTTTGGAATATCCCAGCCAGAGCCCAGATTTGAATCTAATTGAAAATCTTTGGGTTACCTGAAGAGGGCGCTGTACACAGGAGACGCCCTCGCAATCTGTCAGATTTGGTGCTCTACTATTAGGAAGAGTAGACAAATATTGACAAATCTACATGTGCCATGCTCATAGACTCCTACCCAAACAGACTCAACACTTTCAAAGGGTACTTCAACAAAGTATCAGTTTCAGGCCGGCGTCACACTGGCGAGTTTTACGGACGTAAGAGCGCAGAAACTACGTCCGTAAAACTCGCATTACATACGGCACAATTATTCTCAATGGGGCTGCTCCTATTAGCCGTATATTACGGTTCAGTATTATACGGCTTTCTACGGCCGTACAAAATCGCAGCATGCTGCGTTTGTCAGCGTATTGCGCAAAAAAATCGCTAATGAAAGTCTATGGGGGCGAGAAAAATACGGATTCCACACTGACCAGCAGTGTGACTTGCGAGAAATACGCAGCGGTGTTAGTGAAAAGTCGGTAATTCAATTGCCGGCTTTTCATTTCTCCTGCACAAACCCGACAGGATATGAGACATGGTTTACATACAGTAAACCATCTCATATCCCCATTTTTTTTTGCATATTCCACACTACTAATGTTAGTAGTGTGTATGTGCAAAATTTCAGCGCTGTAGCTTGTAAAATAAAGGGTTAAATGGCGGAAAAAATTGGCGTGGGCTCCCGCGCAATTTTCTCCGCCAGAATGGTAAAGCCAGTGACTGAGGGCAGATATTAATAGCCTAGAGAGGGTCCATGGTTATTGGCCCCCCCTGGCTACAAACATCTGCCCCCAGCCACCCCAGAAAAGGCACATCTGGAAGATGCGCCTATTCTGGCACTTGGCCACTCTCTTCCCACTCCCTGTAGCGGTGGGATATGGGGTAATGAAGGGTTAATGCCACCTTGCTATTGGAAGGTGACATTAAGCCAGATTAATAATGGAGAGGCGTCAATTATGACACCTATCCATTATTAATCCAATTGTTGGAAAGGGTTAAAAAACACACACACACATGATTTAAAAGTATTTTAATGAAATAAACACAGCGGTTGTTGTAATAATTTATTGTTCTCGCAATCCATTTGCAAACCCTCGCTTGGAAAAATAATAAACGCACAAGATACATACCTTCTGGTGAACCGTCTCGTCCCACGAAGTAATCCATCTGAAGGGGTTAATGTTGTGAAATTGGATTTTGGGCTCCCCCGGTGGCCACTGGTGGAATTGAACTGGTGTGCATCATCCCCTCTGTTCACCTGTTTCCATCAGGATGTGGGAGTCGCTATTTAACCTTGCTCCTCTGTCACTTCCATGCCGGTCAACATTGTAATCAGAAGCCTTTCTGTGCATGTTCCTGCTGCTAGACAACTCCCAGCTAAGTTGGACTTTAGTCCTCGTTTGTTTTTGCATTTTGTTCCAGTTCACAGCTGTAGTTTCGTTTCTGTGTCTGGAAAGCTCTTGTGATCTGAAATTGCCACTCTGATGTTATGAGTTAATACTAGAGTCTTAAAGTAATTTCAGGATGGTATTTTGATAGTGTTTTCAGCTGACCATGAAAGTGCCCTTTCTGTCTTCCTGCTATCTAGTAAGCGGACCTCAATTTTGCTAAACCTATTTTCATACTACGTTTGTCATTTCATCTAAAATCACCGCCAATATATGTGGGGGCCTCTGTCTGCCTATCGGGGAAATTTCTCTAGAGGTGAGCCAGGACTATATTTTCCTCTGCCAGGATTAGTTAGTCCTCCGGCCGGCGCTGGGCGTCTAGGGATAAAAAACGTAGGCAACGCTACCCGGCTACTGTTAGTTGTGCGGCAGGTTTAGTTCATGGTCAGTTTAGTTTCCATCCTTCCAAGAGCTAGTACTTATGTTTGCTGGGCTATGTTCTCTTGCCATTGAGAACCATAACAGTTTGACCGGCCAAAAAAGGGTTAAATTAATTGACAGAGAAAGGAGAGAAAAGAGAAGTCTGCTGAAGATTTTTTTTTTTTTCCCTTCCCTTCAGTTCTGAGTGTGCTTGTAATTGAATCTCTTGCAAGTCTGCCTATATTGCAGCCTTTCTCTCTCTCTCTCTCCTTCTAATCCTGGAATGGCTCTGTGTTCACCTGTTTAAAATGGATATTCAGAGTTTAGCTGCAGGTTTGAATAATCTCACCACGAAAGTTCAAAATTTACAAGATTTTGTTGTTCATGTTCCTATATCTGAACCTAGAATTCCTTTGCCTGAATTTTTCTCGGGGAATAGATCTTGCTTTCAAAATTTCAAAAATAATTGCAAGTTGTTTTTGTCCCTGAAATCTCGCTCTGCTGGAGATCCTGCTCAGCAGGTCAGGATTGTGATTTCCTTGCTCCGGGGCGACCCTCAGGATTGGGCTTTTGCATTGGCTCCAGGGGATCCTGCGTTGCTCAATGTGGATGCGTTTTTTCTGGCCTTGGGGTTGCTTTATGAGGAACCTCAGTTAGAGCTTCAGGCGGAAAAGGCCTTGATGTCCCTATCTCAGGGGCAAGACGAAGCTGAAATATACTGCCAGAAATTCCGTAAATGGGCTGTGCTTACTCAGTGGAATGAGTGCGCCCTGGCGGCGAATTTCAGAGAGGGTCTCTCTGATGCCATTAAGGATGTTATGGTGGGGTTCCCTGTGCCTGCGGGTCTGAATGAGTCCATGACAATGGCTATCCAGATCGATAGGCGTCTGCGGGAGCGCAAACCTGTGCACCATTTGGCGGTGTCTACTGAGAAGACGCCAGAGAATATGCAATGTGATAGAATTCTGTCCAGAAGTGAACGGCAGAATTTAAGACGAAAAAATGGGTTGTGCTTCTATTGCGGTGATTCAACTCATGTTATATCAGCATGCTCTAAGCGTACTAAGAAGCTTGATAAGTCTGTTTCAATTGGCACTTTACAGTCTAAGTTTATTCTATCTGTGACCCTGATTTGTTCTTTATCATCTATTACCGCGGATGCCTATGTCGACTCTGGCGCCGCTTTGAGTCTTATGGATTGGTCCTTTGCCAAACGCTGTGGGTATGATTTGGAGCCTCTTGAAACTCCTATACCCCTGAAGGGGATTGACTCCACCCCATTGGCTAGTAATAAACCACAATACTGGACACAAGTAACTATGCGGATTAATCCGGATCATCAGGAGATTATTCGCTTTCTTGTGCTGTATAACCTACATGATGTGTTGGTGCTTGGATTGCCATGGCTGCAATCTCATAACCCAGTCCTTGACTGGAAAGCTATGTCTGTGTTAAGCTGGGGATGTAAGGGGACGCATGGGGACGTACCTGTGGTTTCCATTTCATCATCTATTCCCTCTGAGATTCCTGAATTCTTGACTGAATATCGTGACGTTTTTGAAGAACCTAAGCTTGGTTCATTACCTCCGCACCGGGAGTGCGATTGTGCCATAGATTTGATTCCGGGTAGTAAATACCCTAAGGGTCGTTTATTTAATCTGTCTGTGCCTGAACATGCTGCTATGCGAGAATATATAAAGGAGTCCTTGGAAAAGGGACATATTCGTCCTTCGTCATCTCCCTTAGGAGCCGGTTTTTTCTTTGTGGCTAAGAAAGATGGCTCTTTGAGACCGTGTATTGATTATCGGCTTTTGAATAAAATCACGGTTAAATATCAATATCCGTTGCCACTGCTGACTGATTTGTTTGCTCGCATAAAGGGGGCCAAGTGGTTCTCTAAGATAGATCTCCGTGGGGCGTATAATTTGGTGCGAATTAAGCAGGGGGATGAGTGGAAGACCGCATTTAATACGCCCGAGGGCCACTTTGAGTATTTGGTGATGCCTTTTGGTCTTTCAAATGCCCCTTCAGTCTTTCAGTCCTTTATGCATGACATTTTCCGTGATTATTTGGATAAATTTATGATTGTGTATCTGGATGATATTTTGATTTTTTCGGATGACTGGGACTCTCATGTCCAGCAGGTCAGGAGGGTTTTTCAGGTTTTGCGGTCTAATTCCTTGTGTGTGAAGGGTTCTAAGTGCGTTTTTGGGGTTCAAAAGATTTCCTTTTTGGGATATATTTTTTCCCCCTCTTCCATCGAGATGGATCCTGTCAAGGTTCAGGCTATTTGTGATTGGACGCAACCCTCTTCTCTTAAAAGTCTTCAGAAATTTTTGGGCTTTGCTAACTTTTATCGTCGATTTATTGCTGGTTTTTCTGATGTTGTTAAACCATTGACTGATTTGACTAAGAAGGGTGCTGATGTTGCTGATTGGTCCCCTGCTGCTGTGGAGGCCTTTCGGGAGCTTAAGCGCCGCTTTTCTTCCGCCCCTGTGTTGCGTCAGCCTGATGTTGCTCTTCCTTTTCAGGTTGAGGTCGACGCTTCTGAAATCGGAGCTGGGGCAGTTTTGTCGCAGAGAAGTTCCGATTGTTCCGTGATGAGACCTTGTGCCTTTTTCTCGCGTAAATTTTCGCCCGCCGAGCGGAATTATGATGTTGGGAATCGGGAGCTTTTGGCCATGAAGTGGGCTTTTGAGGAGTGGCGTCATTGGCTTGAGGGGGCTAGACATCAGGTGGTGGTATTGACTGACCACAAAAATCTAATTTATCTTGAGTCCGCCAGACGCCTGAATCCTAGACAGGCGCGCTGGTCGTTGTTTTTCTCTCGGTTTAATTTTGTGGTGTCCTACCTGCCGGGTTCTAAGAATGTTAAGGCGGATGCCCTTTCTAGGAGTTTTGAGCCTGACTCCCCTGGTAACTCTGAACCTACAGGTATCCTTAAGGATGGAGTGATATTGTCTGCCGTTTCTCCAGACCTGCGGCGGGCCTTGCAGGAGTTTCAGGTGGATAGACCTGATCGTTGCCCACCTGGTAGACTGTTTGTTCCTGATGATTGGACCAGTAAAGTCATTTCTGAGGTTCATTCTTCTGCGTTGACAGGTCATCCTGGAATCTTTGGTACCAGGGATTTGGTGGCAAGGTCCTTCTGGTGGCCTTCCCTGTCTCGAGATGTGCGAGGCTTTGTGCAGTCTTGTGATGTTTGTGCTCGGGCCAAGCCTTGTTGTTCTCGGGCTAGTGGATTGTTGTTGCCCTTGCCTATCCCGAAGAGGCCCTGGACGCACATCTCGATGGATTTTATTTCGGATCTTCCTGTTTCTCAGAAGATGTCTGTCATCTGGGTGGTGTGTGACCGTTTCTCTAAGATGGTCCATTTGGTTCCCCTGCCTAAGTTGCCTTCTTCTTCCGAGTTGGTTCCTCTGTTTTTTCAAAATGTGGTCCGTTTGCATGGTATTCCGGAGAATATCGTTTCTGACAGAGGAACCCAATTCGTGTCTAGATTTTGGCGAGCATTCTGTGCTAGGATGGGCATAGATTTGTCTTTCTCGTCTGCTTTCCATCCTCAGACTAATGGCCAGACCGAGCGGACGAATCAGACCTTGGAGACATATTTGAGGTGTTTTGTGTCTGCAGATCAGGATGATTGGGTTGCTTTTTTGCCTTTAGCGGAGTTTGCCCTCAATAATCGGGCCAGCTCTGCCACCTTGGTGTCTCCTTTTTTCTGTAATTCGGGGTTTCATCCTCGATTTTCTTCTGGTCAGGTGGAATCTTCGGATTGTCCTGGAGTGGATGCTGTGGTGGAGAGGTTGCATCAGATTTGGGGGCAGGTAGTGGACAATTTGAAGTTGTCCCAGGAGAAGACTCAGCTTTTTGCCAACCGCCGGCGTCGGGTTGGTCCTCGGCTTTGTGTTGGGGACTTGGTGTGGTTGTCTTCTCGTTTTGTCCCTATGAGGGTTTCTTCTCCTAAGTTTAAGCCTCGGTTCATCGGCCCGTACAAGATATTGGAGATTCTTAACCCTGTGTCCTTCCGTTTGGACCTCCCTGCATCTTTTTCTATTCATAATGTTTTTCATCGGTCATTGTTGCGCAGGTATGAGGTACCGGTTGTGCCTTCCGTTGAGCCTCCTGCTCCGGTGTTGGTTGAGGGCGAGTTGGAGTACGTTGTGGAAAAAATCTTGGACTCCCGTGTTTCCAGACGGAAACTCCAGTATCTGGTCAAATGGAAGGGATACGGTCAGGAGGATAATTCTTGGGTGACTGCCTCTGATGTTCATGCCTCCGATCTGGTCCGTGCCTTTCATAGGGCTCATCCTGATCGCCCTGGTGGTTCTGGTGAGGGTTCGGTGCCCCCTCCTTGAGGGGGGGGTACTGTTGTGAAATTGGATTTTGGGCTCCCCCGGTGGCCACTGGTGGAATTGAACTGGTGTGCATCATCCCCTCTGTTCACCTGTTTCCATCAGGATGTGGGAGTCGCTATTTAACCTTGCTCCTCTGTCACTTCCATGCCGGTCAACATTGTAATCAGAAGCCTTTCTGTGCATGTTCCTGCTGCTAGACAACTCCCAGCTAAGTTGGACTTTAGTCCTCGTTTGTTTTTGCATTTTGTTCCAGTTCACAGCTGTAGTTTCGTTTCTGTGTCTGGAAAGCTCTTGTGATCTGAAATTGCCACTCTGATGTTATGAGTTAATACTAGAGTCTTAAAGTAATTTCAGGATGGTATTTTGATAGTGTTTTCAGCTGACCATGAAAGTGCCCTTTCTGTCTTCCTGCTATCTAGTAAGCGGACCTCAATTTTGCTAAACCTATTTTCATACTACGTTTGTCATTTCATCTAAAATCACCGCCAATATATGTGGGGGCCTCTGTCTGCCTATCGGGGAAATTTCTCTAGAGGTGAGCCAGGACTATATTTTCCTCTGCCAGGATTAGTTAGTCCTCCGGCCGGCGCTGGGCGTCTAGGGATAAAAAACGTAGGCAACGCTACCCGGCTACTGTTAGTTGTGCGGCAGGTTTAGTTCATGGTCAGTTTAGTTTCCATCCTTCCAAGAGCTAGTACTTATGTTTGCTGGGCTATGTTCTCTTGCCATTGAGAACCATAACAGGTTAACTAATATTACAGGCAGGAGCCCTGCTAAATGCAGCGGTGCTCGTGCTTGTAATTCCCCGGCGAATGAATGAAATGTAGGTCATTGACCTACATTTCCTTCAGTCGCGGTGATGCGCCCCCTGGTGGATGTCCTCATATGACCTGGAGCGTGGGAAAAAGTTCCCAGGCTGCAGTTCATGAGAACATCCAGCAGGGGCGCATCACCGCGACTGAATGTAAGTATAGATCACTGCGTTCCTTTCAGCACCCGGGGATTACAGACACGAGCGAGTGGTTTATCGCAGCTCGTGCCTGTAATATTAGTTAACCCCTTCAGATGGATTACTTCGTGGGACGAGACGGTTCACCAGAAGGTATGTATCTTGTGCGTTTATTATTTTTCCAAGCGAGGGTTTGCAAATGGATTGCGAGAACAATAAATTATTACAACAACCGGTGTGTTTATTTCATTAAAATACTTTTAAATCATGTGTGTGTGTGTTTTTTAACCCTTTCCAACAATTGGATTAATAATGGATAGGTGTCATAGTTGACGCCTCTCCATTATTAATCTGGCTTAATGTCACCTTACAATAGCAAGGTGACATTAACCCTTCATTACCCCATATCCCACCGCTACAGGGAGTGGGAAGAGAGTGGCCAAGTGCCAGAATAGGCGCTTCTTACAGATGTGCCTTTTCTGGGGTGGCTGGGGGCAGATGTTTGTAGCCAGGGGGGGGCCAATAACCATGGACCCTCTCTAGGCTATTAATATCTGCCCTCAGTCACTGGCTTTACCATTCTGGCGGAGAAAATTGCGCGGGAGCCCACGCCAATTTTTTCCGCCATTTAACCCTTTATTTTACAAGCTACAGCGCTGAAATTTTGCACATACACACTACTAACATTAGTAGTGTGGAATGTGCAAAAAAAAGGGATATGAGATGGTTTACTGTATGTAAACCATGTCTCATATCCTGTCGGGTTTGTGCAGGAGAAATGAAAAGCCGGTAATTGAATTACCGGCTGTTCACAGATATCGCGCTGAATGAAATCTAAATACAGAATATATATATGTGTGTCTCAATGACATATATATATATATATATATATATATATATATATATATATATACTGTATATATGTTTTCCCGAACATTTGAGCACATAAATCCATTAGATGTCGGTTTTGCAAGCCTGCGCGAAAATCTTGCAGTACGGATGCCATACGGATTACATACGGAGGATGCCATGCGCAAAATACGCTGACACACCCTGACTACGGATCAATATTTTGGGAACATTTCTCCGTATTACGGCCGTAGTACGGACGTATAATACGTGGCGTATTGTCTTACGCCAAGTGTGAGGCCGGCCTCATGGTGTAGATATTTCTGGAACCACATTATTTTAGCTCTTTTCTTTTCATTTTCCACCTGAAAAGATTTCAGTTTATTTTTCAATTGAATTGCACAGATTATGTGACATTAAAGTTAGAAAAGGTTCTGAAATCACTCCTCTTGCTATGATTTTTTACATGATAAAAACCTGTTATTTTTACAAAGGTGTGTAGACTTTATATACGGTATCTGCTGTATGATGTTTTGATTGCTTGTTATTGCGTTTTGTACAATTGCAATGCAATTTTTCATTTCATTTTTCATTCTTATTCAAAATTTGATTCATTATTTTGAAGTTTGTGAATTTGGCGATACCACATATGTCTATTTTTTTTAATAGATGAAATTGAGGTTGTTTAAAAAAAAAAAAATTATATATATTTTCTAAATTATTAATTTTTTTACTGTATTTTTTAGTCCTCTTATGGGACCCGTCTGATCGCTTCTATTATATGCTGCAATATCACAGTATTGCAGCATATAGTAAAAATTACTTTCTCCTATGAATGCCAGAAATAGACTGGTCTTCACAAGAATACCGTCTTGTCAAACACGGGGGCCTTTAGCAGGCCCCCAGCTGCCTTGACAACCCAACGGCGCACAGAGTTCGCATTGCAGGGAGGCTAATGGGTGTGTAGAACAGAACGACTTCCGATTGTTTGCACACTTTAAATGCTGTTGTCTAGGATTGAGGGTGGCATTTAAGGGGTTACCTGCGCGGCCAGAACTCAGCTCCGCTTGCTGCTGTTAGAGGCAGATGCTGGCTATGTAACATAGCCAGCATCTGCCAACAGTGATGCAAGGGTCATTTAAAAAAAACATGCTTGTTTGGTCAGTATATAAAGTGGAGCTTGAAAGCTTGATGACCCTTCAAAATTTTCCATTTTCCATATTACTGCAAAATGTTACCTAAAACTACATCAGATTTTTAATTCCTAAAAGTAGCTAGAAAGCCAAATCAAACAAATGAGTCAAAAATATGAGACTTAATTTTTTAAATGAGAAAAATGATCATATCTGTGAGTAGCAAAAGTAGGCAAACCTTTGCTTTCAGTATTTGGTGTGACCCCTTGTGCAGCAATAACTGCATCTAAATGTTTTCCATAATTGCTGATTAGTCCTGCACTTTGGCTTGGAGGAGTTTTAGGCCATTCTTCCCTGTAAAACAGCTTCAACTGCCATATTGTTGGGTTTCCTCCCATGAACTGCAGGCTTCAGGTCCTTTCTCACCATTTTTTTAGGATTAGGTCAGGTGCAGACAACAGTATGTTTGGTCCGAGTGCAATCCAACAAAACATCAGATCACACTCGGACCAATGTTATTCTATGGGGCCATGAACATGTCCAGATTTTTCCTTGGACAGAATCTGTCTGAGGAAAAAAATCGTAGAATGCCTGAGTTCTATCCGATATTCGGTTTGCACTCAGTCATGCAAGCTAATAATTCAGGGGAAAACCTTGGACTTCACTCGGATGTCATATGAGTGCAGTCCGATTTCCACAGACTGAGAGAATGGAGAAGATGGAGAAACTTATTTCTCCATCTTCACCTCATACGAACAAATTGGATCACACTATGCTCACACTCAGATCGAAGTGTGATTTGAATAATCTACCCGATTCTCACGGATGAGTGATTTTTGTTGGTCAGCCACTCCTGGAGAGGGTTATGGTCTTAAATTTTCTCCTTTTGTACATAATTTGTCAGACCATCTAAAATCCAATCTAGTTTGATATGACCATGATGGTACTGACCTGGAGAATTAGGTTTCTGGATCATTTTTATTATAGAATTAATGCTGTAAAAAAAAAAAACAAACACCACCCCAGCCCTCTCCCCCCACCCAAAAAAATAAAGATAGGCTGAAATTGCATTTTCTGACCATTCAACTTAATTTGAATTTATTTCTTGTTTTTCAGTATATTGTAAAGTGAAATAAATTGTGTTATTCAAAATTATAATTTAATCAAAAGAGGACAGGCAGTCATAAAGTCCGAAAATTACATGCTTTATTATATCAAAACCATAAAATACACAGACAAGCAATGCATGACTGGGCTAACAAGATGACAATAGGGGGTCACCTACAACATGCAAAAAGAAGCCCAAAGGCAGGGTGTCACCTGACAAGTAATACTATTACTGGCATATGGGGAACGGCTCAGAGTACACACCGCTATAGTGTAATGATATCCCTTGTAGCTGGGAGATGCTGAATCCGCAGCGCTGAGTACTCAGTATAAACATTAAATACCAAAGTTAAAAGTAAGCCAGATACATTACCCAAATGCCGATGGTCTGTAGCGCAGGGACACCCATACACCCCCAGCTACAAGGGATATCATTACACTATAGCGGTGTGTACTCTGAGCCGTTCCCCATATGCCAGTAATAGTATTACTTGTCAGGTGACACCCTGCCTTTGGGCTTCTTTTTGCATGTTGTAGGTGACCCCCTATTGTCATCTTGTTAGCCCAGTCATGCATTGCTTGTCTGTGTATTTTATGGTTTTGATATAATAAAGCATGTAATTTTCGGACTTTATGACTGCCTGTCCTCTTTTGATTTGGTTTGTATAGATTGCAGTTGTCCATATGTCCATGCATAGGTGGTGCTGGGGTGGATGATGTTGGACAGGTGTGTGTGTATATATACACACACTTTTAATATATTATCATGGTTGTCCCCACCATCTAACATGCCTATCAGAATTTTTCTTCTAAAATTATAATTTGACAAAGAGGGGGGCGGTGAATGCAAAGATAAAATTGAAAACTCGCTGTGGGTGCAAGGGGTTAAAAAGTTCTCCACTACTTGGATGACTGCTTCATAAATGTAGCACTACCCCATGTAAAAAAACAGCTTATTCTGAACTCCTGGATCGTCATTGTTCCAGCGATATCGGTGATGTGTCATCTCTGGGCTGCCCCATGACATTGTCATTTCACATGAGCGCTGCATCTAGTGAGTGACTACTGATGGGTTGTAGCACTCACAATTGCTTATATGACGAGGGACGTGTGTGATCATCGTACTCCATTAGTGGCGTCTGCATACTATGTCCTATGAGGAACGGTTAGAGGATTTGGGAATGTTTAGCTTCCAAAAGAGAAGACTGATAGGACTCTTAATAGCTGTCTACAAATATCTGAAGGGATGTCACAGTGTAGAGGAATCATCCTTATTCTCATTTGCAAAAAGAGATAATAGAGGCAATGAAATGAAACTGAATGGGAGGAGACACAGATTAGGTATTAGAAAAAACTTTTTAAGTATATGTGCACACGCTGCGTTCTGCTGTACGGATTTTTCCGCACTGATTTTGATAAATCCGCAGGGTAAAAACACTGCGTTTTTGCCACGGTTTTACCGCAGATTTTTGTGCGGATTCTGCTGCGGTTTTACACCTGCGGTATTTTAATATGGAGCAGGTGTCAAACCGCTGCGGATTCCGCACAAAGAGTTGACATGCTGCGGAAAAAAAACCGCAGCGTTTCCGCACGTTTTTTTCCGCAGCATGTGCACAGCGGTTTTTGTTTTCCATAGGTTAACATTGTACTGTACATCGCATGGAAAACTGCTGTGGACCCGCAGCGTCAAAAATGCTGCGGATCCACAGCAAAAATCGCAACGTGTGCACATACCCTGACAGTTAGGCCGGCGTCACACTGGTGAGTTTTACGGACGTAAGGCCGGCGTCACACTGGTGAGTTTTACGGACATAAGAGCGCAGAAAATACGTCCGTAAAACTCGCAAAATAAACGGCATAATTATTCTCAATGGGGCTGCTCCTATCAGCCGTATATTACGGTTCAGTATTATACGGCTTTCAACGGCCGTACAAAATCGCAGCATGCTGCGTTTGTCAGCGTATTGCGCAAAAAAATCGCCAATGAAAGTCTATGGGGGCGAGAAAAATACGGATTCCACACGGACCAGCAGTGTGACTTGCGAGAAATACGCAGCGGTGTTAGTGAAAAGTCGGTAATTCAATTGCCGGCTTTTCATTTCTCCTGCCTAAACCCGACAGGATATGAGACATGGTTTACATACAGTAAACCATCTCATATCCCCTTTTTTTTTTGCATATTCTGCATATTCCACACTACTAATGTTAGTAGTGTGTATGTGCAAAATTTCAGCGCTGTAGCTGCTAAAATAAAGGGTTAAATGGCGGAAAAAAATTGGCGTGGGCTCCCGCGCAATTTTCTCCGCCAGAGTGGTAAAGCCAGTGACTGACGGCAGATATTAATAGCCTAGAGAGGGTCCACGGTTATTGGCCCCCCCGTGGCTAAAAACATCTGCCCCCAGCCACCCCAGAAAAGGCACATCTGGAAGATGCGCCTATTCTGGCACTTGGCCACTCTCTTCCCACTCCCGTGTAGCGGTGGGACATGGGGTAATGAAGGGTTAATGACACCCTGCTATTGTAAGGTGACATTAAGCCAGATTAATAATGGAGAGGCGTCAATTATGACACCTATCCACTATTAATCCAATTGTATGAAAGGGTTAAAAAACACACACACATGATTTAAAAGTATTTTAATGAAATAAACACAGCGGTTGTTTTAATATTTTATTGCTCTCTCAATCCATTTGCAGACCCTCGCTTGGCAAAACAATAAACCCACAATATACATACCTTCTGGTGAACCGTCACATCCCACGAGGTAATCCATCTGAAGGGGTTAAAATAATTTACAAGCAGGAGCCCTGCAAATGCAGCTGTGCTCGTGCTTGTAATTCCCTGGCGAATGAAGGAAATGTAGGTCATTGACCTACATTTCCTTCAGTTGCGGTGATGCGCCCCTGCTGGATGTTCTCATGAACTGCAGCCTGGGAACTTTTTCCCACACTCCAGGTCATATGAGGCTATTAATATCTGCCCTCAGTCACTGGCTTTACCACTCTGGCGGAGAAAATTGCGCGGGAGCCCACGCCAATTTTTTCTGCCATTTAACCCTTTATTTTAGCAGCTACAGCGCCCAAATTTTGCACATACACACTACTAACATTAGTAGTGTGGAATATGCAAAAAAAAAGGGGATATGAGATGGTTTACTGTATGTAAACCATGTCTCATATCCTGTCGGGTTTGGGAAGGAGAAATGAAAAGCCGGCAATTGAATTACCGGCTTTTCACAGATATCGCGCTGTAGTAAATATAAATACAGACTATATATATATATGTGTCTCAATGACATATATATATATATATATATATATATATATATATATATATATATATATATATATATATATATATATATATATACTGTATATATGTTTTCCCGAACATTTGAGCACATAAATCCATTAGATGTCGGTTTTGCAAGCCTGCGAGAAAATATCGCAGTACGGATGCCATACGGATTACATACGGAGGATGCCATGCGCAAAATACGCTGACACACCCTGCCTACGGATCACTATTTTGGGAACATTTCTCCGTATTACGGCCGTAAAATACGGACCGTATTGTCTTACGCCGAGTGTGACGCCGGCCTTAGGGTGATCAATGAGTGGAACAGGCTGTCACGAGAGGTGGTGAGTTCTCCTTCAATGGAAGTCTTCAACCAGAGGCTGGACGGACATCCGTCTGAGATGGTTTAGTGAATCCTGCCTTGAGCAGGGGGTTGGACACGATGACCCAGGAGGTCCCTTCGAACTCAAACATTCTATGATTCTATGATAGGCTGCAGAGTTCACGTGATAAAACAATGTCTTTTGAGCAGCGGCAGACACAGCCCTGATATCACTGGAATGGTGCAGATCCAGGAGGTGACTGCATGCTGTTTTTATTTTCCATGGGGCACTGTATAATTTTTGAAGGGTCTGTCTAAGTAGAGGACAACCTTTTTAAACACTATTGGAATTAATTAATGAGGCTGACCTGCAATACTGCACACAACCTGTGGGCAGATGTGGTGCTGTTTGTGAAAGAAGGCAGATTTTTTTTTTAATCCTGATCTAAATTTTTTATCTAGATTTCATGCCGTTAGAATGAAACGTGAAGTGCAATTGGATTTTTGAAGATAAATCTACTCTTTCAGTTCAAAGGTTTAAGACTGAAACGTACGCTCAGTTATATATAGTGTGTGATTTACCGAGGCTTCACTAAACCTTTTCATGCATTTAAGTGGTAACCTCCATTTCTTTCCATAATTGGCCACAGCTACTGTTCTTTTCACAGCGAACTTTCCAAATAAAGTCAAGTCATATAAACCATGAAGCCTCATTTCTACTGCATTGCAGTCCTACTGATTACATGTTCTGTGACTGGTTGATATAATAAAATCTATATATGTAGCAGACATGAAGGATTTGTACACCGATGCATTTATTAGGCTAGCTCTTTGCCAGTAATTAGCGTTGTATGCCTTTGTTCTATAGATCATGTTGCAGTTAGTTGTTATTTGATACTCTTTATAACTGCAGTCTGTTGATTGTGGATATGTATGGACGGCGTGTGTCTGTGCGTCTATGGACCTTATAGAATGTAGACAGTGGCTATTGTGTAAAAATAACCCTTATTACTGTCAAATGACAAACAGTAGAGGCAACCAGGCAACAAAATCAACAGAAGATTAATTGTGATACATTCGGATACCACTTCCCAGCTTTGTTTTCTCTTTGGAGGAGAATTGATCGGACCTCTCCTGTCATGTCCCACGACTTGAGAAATCATTTAATGTTTGCATTGTTTGTGTTCCATCCTTTCTTTCTAGGCAGAAGTTTGCCTTTCCCTTTATTTTGTCCCAACTCTCTCACTGTAGTCCTGTGATGTATGTTTGTTCACGCCCTTATTCTCCATTTTGTCATCATCCCCATATCTGTATGCATCCTATTACATGTCCTCTGTTGAATATTCCTTTTTACCTGCTGCTTTCATCATAATACAAGAATTTCAGTTAAAGCAATCCTCTTTTCCTGGAGTCTTCTTACATGAGAACGTGGCTGAGTTAAGCTATCTGATAAATCGGTATGAACGTGAGTACAGGTCAATACGGAAGCGCCCAAAAGAATAGGTCTATCCAGGCACCACTGCGTTCTACATACCCATGAGTCAGAATAGTAAAAAGGAATAGCCTGCCTTCAGAGACAGTAACTCAAGGTCTGTGCTGAACCTCAGTGGAAAAGGACATTTCCCAGATACACAGTAACCCAGTTCCCAGCCAGACCCCAGTGTGCATAGAAGCACACACTGCAGATAAACAGTGAGAAGTATAACCCTCATCATCCACTCTTCCTGCCTGCAAGCAAATCATGTCTGAAGCAAGGAATACAATGTCCCTACCAGACTTACAAACACAGGACAGAGACCCAGATCCCCATCCACCAGCTAGTGAAAGAGGAAAACGTACAGTTAAACCTACATGGAAAGTCATGGAGAATTTAGAGACTGAAAAATGTGTTGTATATAGTGATGTGTCTTCACTGTGGGAGAAAGTGCTGAGTCACATAGACACTGTATCAAGGCCTGCTTCTCATGAGTTACCACTTGAGGGAGCCCTAGAACAATTATGCACAGCATACCAAAGGTATATGGAGAAGACTGACCAATACATTATTCTCCTGAAGAAACTGAATTTGCCAGAGACTTTAAAAGAATTGCAAAGTTTCCAGCAGCTTAATTCTGAAAGGGACTGCACCGTACGTGACATTAAAACCAAGATAGAGGCTAAAATTGCACGGACACCAGATGCATCATCTCGCTCATCCAAATCGTCTAAGCACTCAAAACGCTCATCTAGGTCAAGTTCATCAAAATATTCCACTCTCAGCCAGCAGCTTATAAGGGCACGTGCTAAGGCAGAAACGTCTAAGATACAAGCAGCCTTTGCGCAAAGGAGAGCAGATATGGACGCAGCCACAGCACAAAAGAGAGCAGAAATGGATGCAGCCACAGCACAAAAGAGAGCAGAAATAGAAGCAGCCAGAGCAGAAATGGATGCAGCCACAGCACAAAAGAGAGCAGAAATGGATGCGGATGCAGCACGCAAGGAAGCTCTGGAGAAGGAATGTGAGCACGCAACAGCCATGGCGGAGTTAAGGATCCTGGAGCGAGCTATCAGTGGGAGTCAAAGAGACAGCATCAGTTTGTGTGAAGTGGAGGCGGAGGACCCTATTGAACGCACAAGAGACTACGTGCTAAGCCAAAATGGCGAACCGCAGATCATCACTAACACTTCTGATGGCGTTCATGCTTCTCCAGGACACCAGGATGCCGATCAACTTACAGAACCCTACACTCAAGGTCAGTACAATGCTCCCAAACTTGAACTTCCTTCGTATTCCAGTATGCGCCAAGACCCTGCATCTCATCAAACTCCACAGGCTATTATCTACACGCAACCCAATATACCGGCAGGTCATTATACTCTCGACAACCGCACAGTGCCAGCTCCGCATGTAGCAGAGACTATACCCACCAAACCGGTTGCTGGACTAAATGCATATGCCACTCCATACTTACCCACGTTTCAAGTCCAAGACGTCTCCACTCCTATGTACAACACCGCTCAGCCCACATTCGTGCATCCTAAGTCAGAAAGAACAGACATGTCCGACTTCGCAAGGTACATGATTCGCCGCGAACTTACTAAAACCGGTCTCACAAGGTTTGACGACCAACCTGAAAATTACAGAGGTTGGAAAAATGCCTTTAGAACCGTAACTAGTGACCTCGGCATCACTGCTGCCGAAGAGCTGGACCTGCTAATCAGATGGCTAGGACCACAATCCACCGAGCGTGTCAAGAGACTCAGGTCTGTACATATCAGTAATCCAACGGCTGGTCTCATGGCTGCATGGGAAAGACTAGAGAAAAACTTTGGCAGTCCAGAAGCCATAGAGGACGCACTGTTCAAGCGATTACAGAGTTTTCCAAAGATATCAAGCAAGGACAGTTCAAAGTTCCTAGAGCTCAGTGACTTGCTGTTAGAGCTCCAGCTGGCCAAGGCAGACACCCACCTACCTGGCCTCAGCTACCTGGACACTGCTCGTGGAGTAAATCCCATTATCTCCAAGCTACCGTACAACGTGCAAGAAAGGTGGACTACACTAGGGTCAAAATACAAGAAAGACCATCAAGTGTCATTTCCTCCATTCTCCTACTTCTGTGAGTTTATAAAAGACGTGGCAGAGCGCAAGAACGACCCAAGCTTTTCTTACCAAGAATCCAGTGGCCCAGCTTCACCTCCTTCTAAATACGTCAGCGCACGCTCGAACGACAGAAACCGCAGAGGTCCAGTGTCAGTGAAGAAGACGGATATTCTTCCCTTACCAACACCAGCCCCAGACAAGAGTAACAAAGGTGAAAAGATAGAGAACCCAAATCGTGAATGTCCCATCCACAAGAAGCCACATCCCTTAAAAAAGTGCATCGGCTTCAGGAAGAAACCGCTCCAGGAACGCAAGGAGCTTCTAAAGAGGTTCGGGGTATGCTACAGATGTTGTGCTTCTACTGAACACCTTGCTAAAGACTGTAAAACTACAATTAAGTGCATGGAGTGTGACAGTGAGGACCACGTACAAGCACTCCACCCATTCCGTCCTGACTTTACACTTACTCCTTCCCCCACCACGAGCCATGGCGGGGAGGACGCAGCTCAAACTGCAAGCCATACCACAATATCTTCTTCATGCACAGAAGTCTGCGGAGAAGACCTCTGGGACAAGTCCTGTGCGAAGATTTGCCTGGTGAACGTATATCCCAACGGTCACCCAGAGAAAGCCGTGAAGGTGTACGTCCTTCTGGATGATCAGAGCAACCGATCACTTGCAAGGTCAGAACTCTTTGATATGTTTAACTTAAAGGGAAATGCCTACCCTTACACCTTAGGTACCTGCAGTGGTGTTACAGAGGTTTATGGGAGAAGGGCCAGTGGTCTTACAGCGACATCTCTCGAGAACACCGTCGAGATACCGTTACCTACACTGGTCGAGTGCAACCAGATTCCATCCAATCGAGAAGAGATCCCAACGCCAGAGGCTGCTCTTCATCACCAACATCTCAAGGGGATAGCAAACAAGATACCAGCCCTCAACAACAGTGCAGATATCCTGATTCTGCTAGGCAGAGACATCCTCCGGCTGCACAAGGTGCGTCAGCAAATTAATGGACCACACGATGCACCATTTGCCCAACGCTTAGATCTAGGCTGGGTAATCATAGGCAATGTTTGCATACACAAGATGAAGAGACCTAACAACATCTCCTCTTACAAGACACACATTTTGTCAAATGGTCGCAGCACCCATTTCCAACCATGCCCACATCACTACTGGGTGAAAGAGAAAGTGAGCAACACCAAGTGGCAACAGGAATCCTTCAACAACATGAACACACTCCAGTCCTGGGAAGAAAACCTTGGGTCATCAGTGTTCGATTCCACAAGTAATGACAACAAGTTGGCACCCACAAGGGAAGATAAAGAATTTATAAAGGTTATGGATAAAGAATTTGTTCAAGACGACTCCAACAGTTGGGTAGCTCCTTTACCCTTTCGTTTCCCAAGAGTGAGGTTGCCGAACAACCTGCAGCAAGCAACTGCAAGGTTCTCATCCTTAAAGCGTACCCTAAAGAGGAAACCAGAGATGGAGAAGCATTTCATTGACTTTATGCAGAACATCTTTGACAGAAATCATGCTGAACCTGCGCCACCACTGAGGGAGGGAGAAGAATGTTGGTATCTTCCATCCTTTGGTGTCTATCACCCTCGCAAGCCTAATCAGATCAGAGTGGTGTTTGACTCCAGTGCTCAGTTTGAAGGCCTCTCTCTCAATAACCTGCTCCTAACTGGGCCCAACCTGAACAACAGCCTCCTTGGAGTATTGATCCGCTTCAGACAAGAACCTGTTGCCATAATGGCCGACATTCAGCAGATGTTTCATTGCTTCATTGTGAAAGAAGACAACAGAAACTATCTTAGGTTCCTATGGCACAAGGACAACAACGTCAACAATCAGGTCATAGACTACCGGATGAAGGTCCATGTCTTCGGCAACAGTCCCTCACCTGCTGTGGCGATCTATGGACTGAGACGGACAGCCCAGGAAGGTGAGAGAGAGTACGGTTCCGATGCTCGGCAATTTGTAGAGAAGAACTTCTACGTGGACGATGGGCTCAAGTCCTTGCCCACAAGCGAAGATGCAATTGACCTACTCTCCAGAACACAGGAAATGCTATCCACATCAAACCTCAGACTCCACAAGATTATCTCTAACAGTCAAGAGGTAATGAACGCATTTCCATCTGAGGACCATGCCACAAACCTAAAGGACCTCAACTTGGGTTCCGATGTTCCTCCAACACAGCGCAGCCTTGGTCTACTGTGGGATATCAAACGGGACACCTTCACTTTCCAAGTGTCACCCTATGACAAACCCTTTACCAAACGAGGAGTCCTATCTGTCATAAATAGCATCTATGATCCTCTCGGGTTTGTAGCACCCATCACTATTCAAGGCAAGATACTGTTAAGACAGCTTACGGCCGAGAACACGGATTGGGACACCCCGCTCCCAACTCAGAAACAGCAAAGGTGGGAGGCGTGGAAGAAGTCTCTGAAGTTCTTAGAGCAACTCCAAGTCCCACGTTGTTATTCTCCAAGATCACCTTCGACTGCAATCAGAAGAGAAGTCCATATTTTCTCTGACGCATCTACAGAAGCCATAGCCGCAGTAGCTTATCTGATGACCTTAGGAGCTAACAAGGTACACTGTGGTTTCATCCTGGGTAAAGCCAAGTTAACTCCAAAGCCTGCACACTCTGTACCCAGACTCGAGCTTTGCGCTGCGGTATTGGCAGTAGAAATTGCTGAAGTTGTACAAGAAGTAATGAACGCGTTTCCATCTGAGGACCACGCCACAAACCTAAAGGACCTCAACTTGGGTTCTGATGTTTCTCCAGCCACACTTCTCACACAGAAGATTGGAGCTGCTACAGTTCCGCCTGGGAACTTCGATAATAAGGACATTTACAGACGTCAGTGGAGGCAAGTACAACACCTGGCTAACGTGTTTTGGCATCGATGGAAGACCAAATATTTACACTTGCTTCAAAACCGTCACAAATGGCAGACGCCCAGTCCCAATCTCCAAGAAGGAGACCTTGTTCTCTTAAAGGATACAGAGGCTCATCGTAATGACTGGCCAATGGGACTTATCACCAAGATCCTACCCAGTGAGGACGGAAAGACTCGTAAGGTAGAAGTTAAGGTGACAAAAGGGGGCTCTACCCGAACCTTCTTCCGCCCGGTCACTGAACTCGTGTTGCTTCTACGAAAGGAGAACATCACATGAACTGAACATGCTCCTGGACGTTGTTCACGGCGGGGAGCATTCCTCCTCATCCCCCAGTTTATTGAATGTTGACATTTTCCATTGGATTGAACCCTTAACATTCCCATTGGATTCTGGGTTGGTGGAAGAGTTTGCATGTTTGCGGCTTCCCCAATCTGAAGATGGGTTTTATATACTTTAACTTATCTTTCGGTGTGATCTACGGGTCAACAACAACGAGTTGGACTTAAAAATCTTTTATGTTTATTATTGCATGCATGTTTTCTTCCTCTTGTTTTTTCAGGTTCGAACGACTTCGAAAAATTACGGACATCGTGAAATCCAAGGATTTCAGACGGGGAGTGTCATGTCCCACGACTTGAGAAATCATTTAATGTTTGCATTGTTTGTGTTCCATCCTTTCTTTCTAGGCAGAAGTTTGCCTTTCCCTTTATTTTGTCCCAACTCTCTCACTGTAGTCCTGTGATGTATGTTTGTTCACGCCCTTATTCTCCATTTTGTCATCATCCCCATATCTGTATGCATCCTATTACATGTCCTCTGTTGAATATTCCTTTTTACCTGCTGCTTTCATCATAATACAAGAATTTCAGTTAAAGCAATCCTCTTTTCCTGGAGTCTTCTTACATGAGAACGTGGCTGAGTTAAGCTATCTGATAAATCGGTATGAACGTGAGTACAGGTCAATACGGAAGCGCCCAAAAGAATAGGTCTATCCAGGCACCACTGCGTTCTACATACCCATGAGTCAGAATATCTCCACTAGCCTCCTCCAATTGTAGTACAGCTTTCCTACGTACAGAGGAGACCGATGGACGGGTCTGGTCACTTGCTTCTCTGACAGGAACCAGTTGGAGAAACGGAGCTGTGTGGAGAAGGCTACACTAGGAGCAGCACCTAATCCTTATATATCATGTCCTCTACACATTTGTTTAAAATCCTAGAATAGGTGTCAAAACAATAATATTAGCAAATACCTCCAGTTACAAATGTGGTATAGTTTTTTTTTATTCAAAAACACAAAGACAAAGATGGAGGTCATAAACAATGGGGATCACCACTCACAGGATTTAGCAAAAGTGAACAAGGCTTTATTAATATAATGCAATACATGGGAAACAAGTAATAAAGAAAACACACATAAAACCAATTAAAAAGGGAACATACTAGTTCCTAAAAACCACAGCCCGTAATAGGGCTTACACCTGCGCTAAATACACTGGGTTAATATAAAGTAGGAAAATACCTACATACCTATATGGACATCACTATGCGTGCCAATGTGAAACCATAGGGCAGATAAAAAACTACACCATGGGGCAAATGCATGCAGATGAATTCAGATGGACAAAATAAACAGGAAATGCCATTAATACGTGGCATATGTACAATATGTATGAAAACAATTGCTGCAGATATAACTCAAGCTGCTGACCTTACATAAAGGCATGTACAATATCGTATCTGCAAAGATAAAAGTGCTGACTCTCATAACCATATAAGGCTGAGAAAAGAGTAAAGGTGCAAAAAAGCCCCATGTGCAGCCATACAATACTATACCCAGGATGTATCCAGTAAGACCCTAGTGATTAGAGCGCAGGGGAAGCGGAGACCCGACGCGTGTCGCCCCTCACAGGGGGCTTCGTCAGGGGTGACTACCGCTATGTCTATTTTACCTTATATACAAGTTTCATCCAGGAATATCAGTCGCAGCTGTGTGCGAGCCGCCGCATGTATCTGTGAGGCACTTCCTGGTATGCAGCTCAGACTGCGCAAGTGCGCAGGGACGTACGTTCTGTGTTTAGATGTCATGGCAACCCTGTGTGTACACATGGAAGGGCGCCTGCGCGCAGGAACAGAGAACTACAGATGTACTGCGCAGGCGTAAATGATGCCCAAATAGTAGGCTGGTTGCTATTATAGCAACCACGATACACACACGCAGGCGCTTGTATATAACAAAAGCACTGTGGAAATATCGCGCAGACGTAAATAGTGCCTGTATAGTAGGCTGGTTGCTATACATGAAATATAAGTAGAAGTCTAAGACACGATATAGAAGAGTGGCGGTGTGCCAATACAAGTCATGCAGACATAGAAATTGCCTGTCTTAAACAAAGCAATGTATGATGGAAGAGATAAAGGCATACAAGGCTGTTACCTATGACCGATGTCTAAATGTGCCAGTGTGCCATTTACTTTCAATTCTGCAGGCGTGCAATGCCTGTCTTACATAGAAACCTGTATGGTATTAAGGCAAGGGGGGGGGGGGGAGAGAAGAAGGACCATTGTCTGCAACACGGCATTTGGATATGACGGCACAAAGTTAATGTCCCATTCTGCAGGCATAAAAAATGCCTGTCATACAGTGCGGTGTAAAATTACAGAAATACAGTTACCAAAGACTATTGGCTTGAGCTCAAAGTCAAAAATGCCAGCATGTTATTTGTCCTGCATAATATAGGCCTTAAAACGCACAATGGCACATAAATAAGGCGGCACAATATTCGTATCCCATTGTATAGGCACGAAGGATGCCTGTCATATAACGGGCAGTGTATAATTAAAGCCTAACAATTGCAGAAGGATATTTTCTGTCCCCCATTGTGCAGGCAATAAAATGCCTGTCTTACTCAGAGCAATGTCCATGAACCAATAAACCTAAGGACATCAAATAATTTCAAAGAGAGTTTTACTATATTGGCAGGCACAGCCAAGTAAGTGAATCTATAGTATGATATAATAACTCAAGCCTCGCAGATAAAAAATGCAAGAGTGATGTCCAAATAGGTACAGGGGGCCCAATTCACATGTGAAAAAAATACAAGCAAAATCCAGAAACATTACGGAAAAGAAAAAATGTATAAAGCAATATGTGAAAAAACGTCTGAACAAACCAAACAAGTACCATAGTGCCCATTCAAAGTTGTTTATAAAAGCCCGTAAAGAGTAAGTTTTTTTTTATTCACTATGTCGCTTACCCCATGTGCAGGGCATTGCAGTAGCTTAGGTATCAATGGTTATGACCACTCATGTAGTGACAGTTAGTTGTTAGTGGCAGGGCCGGACTGGCCATCAGGCAGTTCTGGCAAATGCCAGAAGGGCCGGTGGCAGTGGTGGGCCGCTCGAGTGTGCCGACAAACCGCCCCCCGCCTCACCTCCCCTGCCGACGACGACTCACCCCCCACCGATGACTCACCCCTCGCCAGCGCCGTCGCATTCAAGTATACCTGCGTCTATGACGCCGGTACAGTTGAATGCAATGATGGAGGAGAGAGCGTCTGCTGACGCTCCCTCTCCCATCATTCCCCGCTCTGCCTGGCGCTGACATTGCGGGTGCGCGATGACGTCATATAATCGCGCACCTGCTGTGTGACCGGGCAGACTGCAGCTGCTGAGACCAGAGCCAGGAGCAGCGCGGGGCACGAAGAGAGGTAAGTGTTTTGTTTTTTTTTAAATATATCACTGAGTGATAACTGGATTGTGGGGCTATTGGGGGGGCTGCATTACATTCTATGGGGGCTGTGCTGCATTACATTCTATGGGGGCTGTGCTGCATTACATTCTATGGGGGCTGTGCTGAATCACATTCTATGGGGGCTGGCTGTATTACATTCTATGGGAGCTGGCTGCATTACATTCTATGGGGGCTGTGCTGCATTACAATCTATGGGGCTGTGCTGCATTACATTCTATGGGGGCTGGCTGCATTACATTCTATGGGGGCTGGCTGAATTACCTTCTATGGGTGGCTGGCTGCATTACATTCTATGGGTGGGTGGCTGCATTACATTCTATGGGGGCTGGCTGCATTACATTCTATGGGGGTTGGCTGCATTACATTCTATGGGGGCTGGCTGCATTACATTCTATGGGGTGCTGTATTATATTCTATGGAGGGGCTACATTACATTCTATGGGGGGCTGCATTATGCTCTATGAGGGGGCTACCATATATTATATATGCATGGGCTGCATTATACTATATGAGGGGGCTGCATTATACTCTCTGGAGGGTTACATTATACTCAGGGGGCTACAATATATTCTGTGGAGTGGCTGCATTATACTCTGGGGTGGCATCATTATACTATATTTGGGCTGCATTATACTTTATCGAAGACTATGGGGAAGACATTATACTATATGAAGAACTATGGGGTGCATTATACTATGGGAAGTGAATTGTAGTACATGGATGACAATGGCGGGGCATTATACTATATGGAGCACTATGAGGAATGTATTATACTATTTGGAGGACTGAGGAATGTATTATACTATTTGGAGGACTGAGGAGTGTATTATACTATATGGAGGAATTGCAGTGTATTTTAATATATGGAGGTCGATGAGGAGTGTATTATACTATATGGAGGACTATGTGTAGTGTATAATACTATATGGAGGACTGAGGAGTGTATTATACTATATGGAGGACTGAGGAGTGTATTATACTATATGGAGGACTGAGGAGTGTATTATACTATATAGAGGACTGAGGTGCACATTATAATATATGGAGGACTATGGGGTGTATTATACTAAACAAGCAAAATGCTGCCTATTCATCGAGTGATTGGATTGTTTATGTGGGAACAGAAATCCTTGTTCTCAGCAGCACATCGCCGTTGTAAACTGTAGTTGTGCTGCTGATAACATGATACAGTATGGGGACAGATTGATCTAATTGTGATTGTTCTGTTCCCTTCATTCTTTCTCAGTTTGTGTAAAGAGGCCGGGAAACAAGCGAACGACTTCACTATTGTCGAACACACTCGTTTAGTGGCCTGAGATCAGCGCATGTAAATACAACAGAAATGCTTCGCAGGGAGACCAGGCAAGGATGATGACAGTTGTAGTTAGCACCCGGCGCCTGGGAATAGCGCTAACTCTACTGCTTTTCCCAGCCGCCAGAGCATTTAATTCTGGTATGTGTAATGATTTTTAGGGTTGATGTCAGCTGCGTAATGTCAGCTGCTATCAATCCCAGGTGTAAGTAATGGAGAGGTGTCTATCAGACACCCCCACTACTAGCCCAGACCTGGCGAGACCCAGCGACTCTGAAGAGCGGTGACGGTAGTAACAATACTGCTCTTCACAGTCGCCGAGCTCAGCAGAAGACCCCGGAATATCTGAAGAGTGGTGACGTTACTGATGTCACCGCTTTTCAGAGTCACCGGGTCTCGTGCTGCGCAGCGGAACCAAAAGTGGCTGTAGGCAAAGTTTATGGAGCATCAGAATGAGGTTCCATAGCCTTTGGTCGTCTCATCCCTTCATTATCTACGAGATACAGTTATGTAGGTAAAGTAGCGGCTTTTCTTGGTACTGCAACTAAAAGCAATAAATAGGACCGAGCTGTAATGCTGGATACAGCTGTGATTATATGTTATATAGTCGTGTTACACTCCCCTCACTTCTTGTAACCTATAAGTGTACAAAGATATTATACAGTCACCATGTGACAAATGGGCCTGTGTAGCTTCAAGTGCCAGGGCTGAATTTTAGTCCCAGTCCGGCCCTGGTTAGTGGTCTAGAGCTCCCGCTAGGACCATGGTGTACTCGGTACCGGGTCCGGTGGTCCTTAAAGGGGGTGGTCACAGTGGCAGGGACCCTGGTCCATGGCCCTGGATGTCCAAGTTAAAGGGAAGGTCTTTAAAGGGGATAGTTTGTAAGAAAATAAAGAATGTGACGCCACCTATGGTACTCGGCCAGTGGTGGCCAACGCTACTAAAATGGCTCCTCTGGGGATGATGGTATTGTAGCAGAGATGGTCTAGTTCCCCACAGGTAGAACTTAGTCCCCAGGGCTCCCGGTGTAGTTGGTAAGGATGATAGATGGTGAGGTGCAGGAAAGAATTAGAGGACACGAGGTTGCAGTCTCTTTGCCTTTTACTGGTAGAATGCAGGCACAATCCAGGGTACAGGTAACAGGTGATGATAAGGCAGCCTGGAAGCGATTCGGAATCCGCCTAGCCAGGTGGGGTTGGAAGCATTCCTTTCTGTGCTGTGTTTTAAGTCCCTTGCTACCCAAGGCTTCACACAAGGTCCTCGCTTTCTCTCTGTCCTTTTAGGTGGACACTACCCGCATGTCAGGCAACTGGAGCCGTTTTACAGGGGTTCCTTCTCTTGGTGACTCCGGGCTCTATATGCTGCTGTGCCTTCGGGTGTAGTGGTGGACAGGCGACTTGAAATCTCCAGCCTGCCGGTTTCTGCTGTGGGACATACAGTTGCCCCCACAACCTGGGAATTCCGGCCTCCGGTTTCTTGTGCTGATTGTGAGCCTTCTCGCTGCTCCACTCCCAGTATCTTTCCTCTCCTTTACCTCTTCTCCCCTCACAGTCTCCCACAATCTGACTGACTCCTGGCGCTCCTTCCCTTCCAAGCTCTGCAAAGGTGCCAAAACAGTGGTTTTCTGCATCATATGGGGTATCAGCATGCTCAGGAGAAATTACACAACAAATTTTGGGCTCTATTTTTTCCTGTTAAGCTTGTCAAAATAAACAAAAATTGGATCTGAATTAAAAATAAAGGGTTAACAAACTTCTTGA
This sequence comes from Ranitomeya variabilis, assembly GCF_051348905.1. NCBI lineage: Eukaryota > Metazoa > Chordata > Amphibia > Anura > Dendrobatidae > Ranitomeya > Ranitomeya variabilis. The sequence continues at coordinate 112,004,083 of NC_135234.1, forward strand.
ATGTGGTTTTGAGCACCTTGAGATGTGCAGTTTTTAGAATGGTGTCACTTTTGGGTATTTTCTATCATATAGACCCCTCAAAGTGACTTCAAATGTGATACTGTATGGTCCCTCAAAAAATTATTTTGTTTAAACATGAAAAATCTCTGGTAGACTTTTAACACATAACTTCCTAAGAAAAAAAAATGTTGGTTCCAAAATTGTGCGGATGTAAAGTAGACATGTGGGAAATGTTATTTATTAATTATTTTGTGTGACATATCTCTGTTATTTAAGGGCATGAAAATTTAAAGTTTGAAAATTGCAAAAGTTTCAAAAGTTTCGACAAATTTACATTTTTTTCCATAAATAAACGCAAGTCACATCGAAGAAATATGTCATGAAAAAAAAGTCTCAGAATCACTGGGATCTATTGAAATGTTCCAGAGTTATAACCACATAAAGTGACAGTGGTCAGAATTGTAAAAATTGGCCTGGTCATTAATATGCAAACCACCTTTGTGGGTAAAGGGGTTACATTTTTGTGATTGTATTTCAATATTTTTTCAGTATTTTTATGGGAAGAAAAAAATCTGACTTATAGTTTTCCTCTAGAAAACAAGGACATAGACAGTACAGTTTGCCTCTTTCAGGACGTACACTACACGTTCAAGTGTAGAAAATTCTCCAACACTTGTCTGTGATTCATAACTTTTGCTACTGCCTGCAATGATGCAGGTTGTGGGTTCGAATCCTGACGAGATCTGATCAAAAGAAAATAATTGCTTGTTTAATTAAATTTAAGAATGTTCAGAGGAGAGAGATGCTGGTCCCGCTCCTGGGAGTGGAGGAGCAATGAAGACAGCCGGGGAGAAAACATTATTCAGACTTCATGGATGTAGGGACACAATCCTGGCCTCCTGGGACATCAGGGCAGCTCCCTCAAATCAGGACAGTCCCGCTGGATGCAGGACAGTTTGAAGCTATATATACCTCTGATATATATCCCTCCGATATATAGCACTCCGACATAAAGCACTCCGACATATAGCACTTCGACACATAGCACTCCGTCATAAAGCACTTGATGGATCATAGGCTCTAATTGAGAAAAATCAGTCATTTAAACCATTGTGCAGGTTCATTCAATCCAGAGCAGGTCAATCATTTTTCACATGATGTTAAGATTACCATCTTCAAAGCTGCTGATCTGAGATGCTATTGTGCTCCAAGCCGATGTACACCAAGCCACATTGTTTAAGCTATCATGGTTAATTACAATTTTGTCACCGTGCCTAAAACACAGTCTTCTGGACTTCCAGTAAACATTGTTCTCCTGTACAAATACAGACTTGTTCCAGCTGCTCTGCTGTAATATATTATAGCTGAGAGGACAATTTCCATTTAGCGATGTAGTATGTCGGTTTTTAAACAACCCATTGCAGCTACTGGAATGAGTACAATAACAGAGCAAACATGTAGACACAATTCATATTACCTTTTTTGCTGAAATGTACTCTTTAGACTGAATCTGGTGTAAGATATTATCCACAATGGAACATAAATTTGGTACCAATACTACCAATATGTTATTTATGCCACACAGTTAATGGCTTTGAATTTAAAACCGTAAAAAGTAACAAAAATGATCTTCCATGTTTTGTGCATATCTTAAAAGAATGAAGCTAGGTTGGTGTATGGAAGCATCCTGCAGGTGATTCGCATACCCAGGCGACAAAAAAATGACTCTAACCCTTGATTATCTCTCTCAAAATGTCCAGGAGGAAGAGATCTGAGTCCTGTGAACCCCCCACGGCTGCTGTGCCTAGAAGAAATGGTGGTAACTCATCGCTGGCCACCTGTTTCTGAACAGCAAGTTATAGACGGCTTAATCGCATGGTGCAGCAATAGCACTGGACCCACCGGAGCTGGGAAAAACACAGGCCAGTGTATCACTTACCGATGATGAGGAAGGGAGTGTAGCTGGCGTTTTCACATGAAGTCCTGGTTCCTCTGATGCCCCAGAGGCCATCGTACTCCGGTTTGGCGAGTAGAAGGGTGAGTCTGACATGCTGCGCAGCAATGATGGGCTGATGTTTCCCCTAATACCTTCTACAAGAACTGTGTCTGTTGAGGAGGCCTCTACCTCCTTGTCAGAGAGGGTCTCAGTCAAAGTTTAAATCCCACATACATTCTCTTACAATGTTGATAGATGACCAGGAGAACACATTTAGACAAAACAATATCCGTCTTAAAGAGATCCCTTTCACCTTATTGTGAGGAAAAATGATTAACATTGCTTTTGAAAAAAAATGGAGGACCTAGAAGGACTATTTAAATTCCTGGGAATATTTCCTTTTCCAATCTCCAACTGGCTTATTACAGACCGATCCCGTCAAGTTATCCAAAGGAGGAACAGAAGAGACCTTCAGAATATTCAGTCTACCTCAAACAACCAAAACGCAGAAGAGAATCCCTTGAAAGATGAGACCCCCTATTGTTAGATGGTTCTAAATCTTGACTGTTGTTGGCTTATTTGTCTGTATATTCTGTTACAGGACCGCTTTTTGCCTTGATTGCTTTCTAACAATTTGGGAGCTTCTTTGTAGACATAATCCCAAATAATGGTTCTTCCCTTTACGAAAAGTTGATATTGTCGGGGTCGTAATACGACAATATACCCTTCCTTCACCAGTCATTCCAAATTAATATGTGTGCAGGGCATCTGGTACCGGATAAGAATAAATCAGACAGGTAGCTGGTTCAAACTTAGTTAATGCCCCGTGCATCCACACATGTCTGCAGCGGTCACACCAACTGGCTTTATTCTAAAATACACAATACTATATTGAGTGTTAGGGGAAGGCGTGCATTAGGCGGGGTTTAAGCTAGCATCCAGTCTTTCTGATTTGTTCTGACGTCTTCTGGTGAATCCTCCCTTTCTTCACATTCCTGAGTTTCGATTCTGAAGAAATGAATCATCCCTCCAGACACAAACCAGAAACGAAACTGAACCCTGGCGGCCATCTTTAAATACAATTACATTTGCATTAACTAGCAGATAGGAAAAACTTATTGTTTCACAGTATAAAAGTATAGCAGTACAAAGAGAGTATAAAGATTTATATAAAAGTACAAAGGTATATAAGAAAATACATTTTCACCTTGACAATCCCCCCTAAACACTAAGTTTTTCCCTTAAAGAAGGATCCTTCGAGACTGTCCATGTGATGGGAAAAGGGGAGGTGGATTTCTTCATCCAGACACCTCAGAAACTCTCCCCTAGCGAGAGGCCTCCAGGCAGCTGAATCCTTCACTAACTTCACATGGAGTTCTCCCACTGTCCCTAAACTAAATCTCTTAGCATCATCTGAGAATGGGGGGTTTTGTCTACTCTCTTGAGGGGGAATGTACTTCGGGATCTCCCCTGGATCAGTACCATTGTACTCTGGTGGATCTACTTCTTGATTGAGGAAGGTGTCAGTCGGAGTTGCTTTGGCAATAACCTTTTTATACAAAGGAATAACACAACAGAGAATTATCGATTCAACTATGAGGAGGGCAATCAGTACTAAACAAACTTATTGAAGGAATCCCTCGATCCCACCTAACCAACTGGAGAAGAAAGATGTGTCTGCTCCAGCATACATGACACGTCGTCTTATTGTCCTAATTTGTTCAACTTCTTTAGAAACCTTCAGGTCTTTCGGATCTACATTTCGCCATTCAGGTCTGGCTGTCTATAATACGTCTCGTATGTCTTTGGTCATACCGTCAATGAATGTATTTACCAATACTCTGACATCAAGTGGGTTTATGGGACTGTACCTCATGTCTTCCTATTTCAGCTGTAACCGTCCAAAGTATAGCTCTACACTCTCTCCTTTGTCACTTCTGTAGAAAATCTTAATTTGCGTCCTAGCACGTCACCTGTTTTCGTGCTCACTAACTACCTAGGCCTGCCCAGGTGCACTTATACGTCCATCATATGGTCATTATTTGTCTGTAGAATGAGAAAGGTTGGTTCTCAGTGTCAGCCAAACGTTTTTTGCGTAGCTAGCTAGTCAGAGGGCCTCCAGGGATAATACTCCTGTATCTGTCTTACCCTACCTGATGTGGTTGGTTCTCTGGTGGTGGGGGCGACATGACATGCTGGTCTACAGCTCCTTCCCAAAAGGATTACTGTCAGCCTACTCCTAAAAGTTAATGTCCCCACTATCCGCCAACCACAATCCTGTGTCAGCTTCTTATATCACTGCATGTGATCTTGTCTGGACAGGATTCAGTGTAATTCTCTTAAGGCCCCGTCTCACTTAGCGATTTACCAACGATCACGACCAGCGATACGACCTGGCCGTGATCGTTGGTAAGTCGCTGTGTGGTCGCTGGGGAGCTGTCACACAGACCGCTCTCCCCAGCGACCAACGATCAGGGGAACGACTTCGGCATCGTTGAAACTGTCTTCAACGATGCCGAAGTCCCCCTGCAGCACCCGGGTAACCAGGGTAAACATCGGGTTACTAAGCGCAGGGCCGCGCTTAGTAACCCGATGTTTACCCTGGTTACAAAAAAAAACAAACACTACATACTCGCCTTTCGGTGTCCAGGTCCCTTGCCGTCTGCTTCCTGCTCTCACTGACTCCCGGCCGTACACTGAGAGCAGAGCGCAGCGGTGACGTCACTGCTGTGCTCTCACTTCTCACTGTACGGCAGTCAGTGAGAGCAGGAAGCAGACGGCAAGGGACCTGGACACCGAAAGGCGAGTATGTAGTGTTTGTTTTTTTTTGTAACCAGGGTAAACATCGGGTTACTAAGCGCGGCCCTGCGCTTAGTAACCCGATGTTTACCCTGGTTACCAGTGAAGACATCGCTGGATCGGTGTCACACACACCGATTCAGCAATGTCAGCGGGGCCTCAACGACCAAAAAAAGGTCCAGGCCATTCCGACACGACCAGCGATCTCGCAGCAGGGGCCTGATCGCTGGTACGTGTCACACATAGCGAGATCGCTATGGAGGTCGCTGTTGCGTCACAAAACTTGTGACTCAGCAGCGATCTCGCTAGCGATCTCGCTATGTGAGACGGGGCCTTTAGGTCGGGTTGCAGCACGGGTCATACAAGTGTTAGGGCCCAAGTCCTCAACTATACCCTAAAAGGCATCACAGCTATAATTAACAAATCTTTGTTCACTGTAATATATATATTTGATCCATTCAACATTTTTATTAATCTGCACCTGTGGGATTATAGAAGCAATGCCGGCATAAATCTGGTTCTGGGCTTCAAAACTGGTCAGGCACCCCCCTTGGCACTCCAATGGCATCATATATACTAGTGGATCTTCTTCATAACTCATATGGAGCTGATCAAGACTTCTCCTCTTTCTGGTAGGTTCATCAGGTATCTTTGGTGTACATATATTGTGTATGTTTAATTAGCAAATCAGTATCTAGAGAACTGTTCTCTTTGCAGAAACTTGTCTTGAAGATCCCTACTGGTGTACCTGTGGTGTCGTGGGAATTATAGCAGGTGTAATTGTCAGCTAATACGATTACTTCTCCTGGGACCTTTAGTTTAGGTTCCTTATGAATCAGTGGGACATAATCTGGGCAATCAGTGGGCTTCAAACCTTTCAACAAATTCATGACACAGGCAGTGGTGTTGTCATCAGGAAAAAGTAATGCATGTGTGTAGAGATGTGTGTATTCGCAGCAGCACAAGCAATACATCCTACAGAGATGTTCTGGACTCTTACATTGTATCTCACCCATTCTAACCATAGGTTTTTCCTTGGGGCTGTTTGTGTTTCTATGGAGAAAATCTCTTGCCAACTGAGACCTGGAATGGGTATCACTTCATTGACTACATTTTTCAAACGCTCACCTGGGCCTGTCTTAGCTGTACTGGTAACAGGGGCTTTGGTTGGTCTGAAGCTAATATCCTGGAGCTGTATATGGCCTAAATACGCATGGGGTCCAGCACTAAATACATAATTATAATTCCTTCCCAATACGAATGTCTGCAGATCAGCAGATTGAGCGTTCTCCAGATTCAGGAGGAGGGGGTGACAACTTTTACCCCATTTACAGCCCCTAAGTGGTTGCAGAAGGGCTGTTAGATGCATTCTCTCACGAAGACTCCTACCCGTCCTATCCTTAGGAACATGGCTTTGCTAGGTTTATATCCCCAATCATCTCCCATATTCCAGGCAGCATCTGACCAATAATGACAATTATTGTTGTATTGTCTGGTAACACACATATAAAACTGGATGATCCCCTCTACCACCCGTTCAGTCTCGGGGCACTTGACTACATCACAGAAATCAAATCGTCAGATATTCGCCGGGGCTGTCAGATTTACCCAGAGAATAGTGGGACCAGAATTCTTATTTACAATAGGGGCCGAAGAGGTAGGGGCGAGGATGGCCCTCAGTTCCAGGATCAAAAACAACAGCAACATTTCCCTTCAGTCACTTCTGTGACTAAACACTGGTTCGGTCTCTTTTACAATATGAGGCGTGGATCCGGGTGCTCTTTCCTTCAAGTTTTACTGCAGTGGGGGTGACCGGGATCACCGTGTGAAGTCCTTCAAATCTCGGCTGGAGACAATCTCTACGCACAAACTTTTTCACATACACCAGGTCTCCTGGCACAAAGGGATGGTGTCCAGGAACCTTGTCTGGGTCTGGAAGAGAACTGAAGACAGTTAAATGCACTTTGGCAAGGTGTCCATGTAAGGCCTGCACATAGCTAGTCAAGTCCTGGTACTTGGGCTACAACTGTTGTGGAAAGAAACATTCAAGATTGGGGCCTCTGCCAAACAGATTCTCATACGGTGACAGTCCTGTCTTCCTGTTTGGGGTACATCTTACTGAAAACAAAGCTAGAGGAAGGCATTCTGTCCATGGTTTACCAGTCTCTGTCATTGCCTTCTGGATTTTAAGCTTAAGAGTTCCATTTAGTCTCTCCACTCTTCCACTACTCTGCGAATGGAGTATGCAATGCTTGACTTACCCCCAGTGCTGCCATTACCTCTGACATGATCTCTCCAGTAAAATGGGAACTCCGATCGCTTTCAATGACTTCAGGAACTCCATACCTGCATATGATCTCAGCCATCAGTTTCTTCACCGTTGTCTTAGCCGTAGCTTTGGCAACTGGGTAGGCTTCTGGCCAACCTGAAAATAAATCAATGCAGACCAACACATACTCATACGTCCCTACCCTGGGTAACTGAATTTAATCAATCTGCAGTCTCTGGAATTGGTTAAAGGGCCGGGGAGTGTGTTTGGATGGGGTTTTCACTGTCCTACCCTGATTATGTGTGGCACATATCATGCAGCTCTGTACCTGCCTTTCTGCGCAGGTGGAAAACCCGGGGGGCAATCCATTGTTTCTGTAGGGTGTCACACATGGCCGTCTTCGAGTGGTGCACATTCCTGTGCAGAACCTGTGCCATCATTGGGTACAGTACCTGTGGTAGGCAGACCTTTTCACCCCTCCCCCATAGTCCGGTAACGGTATCAGAGCAAGCCCCTATCTTTTGCCACCTATCTTTCTCCTCCTTACTTGCCTGTTTTAGTAACCGGGCTAAGATGTCTTTCAACACAAGTGGAGATGGTGGGGTGTCTAGGTGATGTACTTGAGAGGCTACAGGAGTGCTTGCTGCTTTCTTCGCAGCCTGGTCTGCCAGTGCGTTACCCTTTTGTCCGTCCATCAGTGCCTTTAGTATGTGCCTTTACCTTTATGATGCCTGTTTGGGTGGGAAGCTGTAGTGCATTCATAAGTTGCTGGACTGCCTCAGCACGTTTAAAGGGGTGGCCATTTGCTGTCAGGAAAGCCCTGGCTCTCCAGATAGGCCCATAACCGTGTGTAATGCCAAAAGCATACCTGGAATCAGTGTAGATATTTACAGTCTTACCTTCTGCTAGTTTGCATGCTTCTTGTGCAGACATATGAGCTGGCATTGACTCTGCCTTGATTATCTCATGTTCTGAGACCACAGCATATCTGGTACAGAAGCGTCATTGGTCATCTTGGTGACGGGATCCATCTACAAAAAGCTCAAAATCAGCATTAGAATGGGCACACTAGAGACCAGCCGTTTCCTGAAACATCAATTCTAGACAATCATATGGTTTGGAAACCTAATCTTGTTCCTCTGGATCCATTTTAGAAAGAAAAAGAGTGTCCTTTTTCATGTCACCTACTCCTCCCCCCTTTGGATCCATAGGTACTAGGAGAAGAGTAGCGGGGTTTAGGACAGTGCACCTTTTCAAAGTCACATTAGTAGGCATGAGAATAGCACACCGAAGTCGAAGCTGTCCAGCCATGGACATGTGGCTAGATTGTACTTGGTTAGGGATACTATGTACATCGTGTGGGGTGTGGACCATCAGTGGGTAATCCAAAACAATCTCTGAAGACTTGTGTAGCAACAGCTGGACAGACAACACGGCCCGAACACAGAAGGGGCTTCCTCTTGCCACCGTATCCAGGCGGCCACTATAATAAGCAACAGGTCTCTGTTTGTCTTCATGAAGCTGAATCAGCACACCTGTAGCATGTCCTGCATAGGTGAGCTCTGTCTGCAAGGCAGTCTGCAATACTGTACGGCAATGCTCGGGTGTCTTGTAATCAGTATCTAGGGCCTGCAGTGTGTAACACTATATCACAGGGCAAATTCCCTCCTTGGGTAGTCATAGCATCTCCTGGATGCAAGGGGCCATGAGCGGCAAGGTAGACCTGACACTCTTGGGCTATGGATGGGCCCCCCTTTTTAGCTATCTGTTGGGCCAAACCACCTCTATGTGACAGGGTAGAGTTAGCTGGGTTCACTATGGCTCCTATCTGGTGGGTAATTATGTCCCCATACCCTACTGAGAAAAGAACCTGGGATTCCTGAGGTGTGATGTAGCAACGTGAATGACAGGGAAACAAAACTTCAGATTCCTAGAAAGTCTAGCTGAAAATTGACATAAGGCAGCTGGGAGGGAGTTAGATTCCTATACAGGGTTAAAAGGCGTATTGGAGTGTGAAGCTGGACTCACATGTACGATAGGAGGGGGCAGAAGCTGGAGTCTGTTACATGGAGATAAGAAACACTGATCTCGCAGCTGCAGCGATGGGGGCCAGTGAGCGAGCAAGAATCACTACGGCTAGTGATTTAACCCCTGCCTTTCTTGCTGGGCTAAATTCTTTTGAAAAAAAACTCTTTACTATTTTCAATATATCATCCGGAGTGGAAATCTCAATATCGGGTCTACTACAAAAAAAGGTATAAATGGGCTTTTTGTTACAGTGAGAATCCCAGATCTTCAAACACTACCATAAGACGCCCATAGAACTTCTCGGCAATCCAGGATATATTGGTGCCTTTTACCAATCTTTCAATTACTTACAAGTTTTCATCTAAGACTAGGCAGGTCTATTTCACTTTCAATTTCATACAGTACTTATTGCTGTAAACATAAATCTCTCAGTGTGTATTGTACCAAGGACAGAGAAAACTTAGAATGCAATACATGGCCCCCCCCTCCCCCGTAGCCCACAGCGCCGAGGGGAAAAATTGCAAGCAGGTCGCGCAGGGATTCACTCAGCCCCTCCCATCTAGTAACACGGAGATAAGAACTTCCACTGCATTCTTCAGCGCTGAAGGGAGAGCAAGAGCCCAACTCTATACCCCCCTTTCTCCAGCACGTAGCGCAGATAAGGAGAAAGAAGAAGAAGAAGTGACAAAGAAATCTCGCAGCGGTCTGCTCAGCCCCTCCCCTACAGTACACAGCACTGATACAAAGCTCCGTATCTTCTACAGTCACAAATTACAGCAGTTTTCAGACCTATGTTCTACAAAACTTTCCTATAATCCTCCGTGGTCTGGGCGGAGCCCCAAAGACGGTCCGTACACACACACAAGGCAGGTCTCCACCCAGGTTGGATTCTGCACAACACAAACAGGACACACCTACGCTTCTGGAGATCTCTTTCCGCCGCCATTACAGGGCGGTGGCTGGGACTACATTTTCATCATCAGTGGCACGGCGGCCATTTTACAATCTGTAAGATCACAGTTCACAGGCATTTTATAACCAAACACGGGCTCTACATTATCTGATCCTCCCCTCCATCAACCTATTTTCATCCTTTGTTCTTTAAGCCTCGCGCAACTCGCAGATAAGCTTCTTGACTGTCTCTTGCCCTCCCGTGACCATTGTCTTGACTTCCACGGCATCCTCATCTAACTTGTGGGGCACAGACTTCTTTTGCTGTAAGATACGCAGCTTGGCTCCCAGGATACTATGGTTTTCTGCAGTAAAACCACTGGCAGCGATCTTCAACACTGTGTTCTACAGTACGGAGCCTCACGTTCGACGTACTAGGAAAAGAGCCTCGCGCTCAATATTTCCATCCCTAACCTGAACACAGTGATTAACAGACTATCCTGCCACGATATCCCAAACAGTTGGGAGGCAGCCTCCTATTGAGACCCCTCCACAAAAATTCTGGTGGTCCCGTATGGAGCGTCTTAATTACCTGTTTCTGGTGGTCCCGTTCCGGGACGTCTTAATTACCTATTTCTGGTGGCTCCATACGGGGCGTCTTAATTACCTATTTGTACTCAAAATTCTGGTGGTCCCTGACTTGGGACGTCTTAATTACCGGTTAGTACAATATCACAGAGGCTGCGTCTCCTATCCCTTTCTCTAAGCTGCCCCACAATCTACAACTAGCTCAATCTTTCACTCCACTTCACTACTAGACAATAGTCATGGGTAGGGTGGTTGAACGGAGTACAATGACCGGTAAAGGAGGTGTGGTGTACAGAGGTCGCACAGGATGCGACGTCTCTCAGTTGCTGGTTCGGAGCGTGGCACAGGATCACGTTTGATCTCACCACTCGATCATTCACCTCCCGGACCCAAAGAGACCACAGACAAACCAATAACGGCTGAGACACTAGCAAGTGTGACATATACAGTGTATATGATCGCCACTTACCGTATCAGGAGGGTGATCAGTCCTCGAGGTCAGCCACTACGGGTATCATCCACAGACATCCAGGCATGGGTCCAGGGGGCCTCGGATCGCTGGCCACGCCCCACGTTGGTCGCGCCAAATTGTCGGGGTCGTAATACGACAATATACCCTTCCTTCACCAGTCATTCCAAATTAATATGTGTGCAGGGCATCTGGTACCGGATAAGAATAAATCAGACAGGTAGCTGGTTCAAACTTAGTTAATGCCCCGTGCATCCACACATGTCTGCAGCGGTCACACCAACTGGCTTTATTCTAAAATACACAATACTATATTGAGTGTTAGGGGAAGGCGTGCATTAGGTGGGGTTTAAGCTAGCATCCAGTCTTTCTGATTTGTTCTGACGTCTTCTGGTGAATCCTCCCTTTCTTCACATTCCTGAGTTTCGATTCTGAAGAAATGAATCATCCCTCCAGACACAAACCAGAAACGAAACTGAACCCTGGCGGCCATCTTTAAATACAATTACATTTGCATTAACTAGCAGATAGGAAAAACTTATTGTTTCACAGTATAAAAGTATAGCAGTACAAAGAGAGTATAAAGATTTATATAAAAGTACAAAGGTATATAAGAAAATACATTTTCACCTTGACAATATGTTTCTAAGTCAGGGGGATACGGTTACTTAACCTTAAAGAAAGCGATGTGACTCACTCGACCACTAATTAAAATTTAGGGTGAATCTATCCATGACCTCACCTTATGGTTGCCATCTCTCTTCTCCAGGTTATGTCAAAGATTGTTATGTCTTTGAGAAAGGTCATTTTCCTACTAATGTTGCCTAAGTTATCTTTATAAGTTAATTAATAACATCATTGATAAGGATGCCTTGAATAATAGCTATAATACTGTTCTGCAGTTGAACATTTTCTTCTTGTAACTAAGATTATATCTCCCCTCTCCTGGTGTGAGTTGGGGAACCATGGCTTGGATACAATCATTGGTTGATCATTTGGCTTCCATATGAGATCCTGGTACTACTCAGTTCTCATATAACTAATGGTGGTGCCTCCTCCCTTCTTTTTACTAGGGGGGCGGATATTTAGTTTAGTTTGGTTAGACTCTAATGTATATTCCATACTTATGCCTGGGTCTGTTCAGCACCTCCCCGTAGTTTTCTACGTTCCGTTCTAACCCCAGTTTTTTGGTAATCCCTTCCCATTAAATTACCAGAAGCGTTTTTCAAAATAATTTTTTGATACAAAACACTTTCATTTGAGCTAAGAAGAAACTTAAAGGTGTTGTCCACTACTAGAACAACCCCTTCTTGTTGTTTGGCCCCGATAAAATAATAAAGCTTATACTCACCTCCTGTGCCGTTCCTGTGGTGTTTGCACTCTTGGTGCTCTGGTGCTGTTGTTGTGACACATGATGCCGGCACCCAATTAGCGCTGGCATCACTGTCCCCGCTTTCAGACAAATTAAACAAAATTGAAATGAAGTTCGAGCTTCAGTTGATGTCGGACTTCCTCTCCCTGCTCAATTTGCTAGGAGGTGGGGACAGTGACACCAGCGCTGATTGGGAGCCAGGGTCATGTTGCGCAACAGCATGGTAGTCCCAGGAGACCGAATGCCGACACCAATGGAAAGGCTCCAGCACGGGAGGTGAGTGTAAGCTTTATTATTTTATGGGGGCCAAGCGAGGGGTATGAGAAGAAGTTGTCAAAGTAGTGTACAACTTCTTTAAATGCTAAATCATTTGCAAACCTAAGGATAGAGGTGGTACAGGTCTTCTGGACATTAAGCTAAACTATTTGGTCGGTCACTTAACGCAAATAATTGATTGGTTCAGAAACAGTTAAAGTATGGTTTGGGTTCACATAGAGCAAAGTTTTTGTCCCGTTCCGCTATGTGCTCTTTGGTGGTCGGCTAATTCTATTCCCAATTATTTGAAATCACATCTTACAATAGGCCCTACTCTAACTTGTTGCAGTAATGTAGTGGTTGGCAATATTGCTGTCTTCAAGTATTCAGCATTATTTCCAATAAATACTAAGCCATCCAGATTTTGTTCCTGGTCAATCAGATCCTATTTTCAAGACAAGGATTAATACAGTGAAAGACCGAGCAGAGTCTTTCAGTGGCAGCAATGACTGTCCCTCTTTTGAATATCTTTTGGGTCTGGTAGAGACAGTTTTATCACGTCACTGGAGATGTTTACAACTAAAACACTTTCTAGACAAGCTACCCCTAAATCAATTTTTTGGCAAATTAAAACACAATTTAAATTGTCTTGCCTTGGTTTTGGTCAAGCTAGGCATACCCTGTCTAGAGGTTACTCCATGTTGAACTCCCCCCCCCCCAGACCAAACCCCTCCTTCATTTATCCTAAAATGGTAAAATGATCTAGATATTAACTTTACCTCTGAAAAAAATCTCTTATCTTTACCCTCACACATGAATCCTCTATCAGTTTTAGATTTCAGGAGGGTGGATATAAGATACTTCCAGGTGGTACAGAGTCCTATCCCATCTCCATGTGCTTTTTCTGTGTTCTGATTCTACATGCTGGAGGTGTGGTGTGGCTGAGGGCTCCTTTTTACATATCTTTTGGGAATATAACATACTCCTTCCATTTTGGTCTGGAGTAACTGATGCCACTGTTAAAGTCACTGGTTTCATCAGGGAGAAGGGTCTGGGCCCTTGGCTCCTATATCATTGCGAGACTCCATTGGCCACCTATAAACGCCCCTTGCTAACAAAGATCCTTGTTTATGGCAGGTAGAGCTTGTATTACTTTATTTTGGAAGAAATCTTCTTATCCTCCCATCTAACTTTGGGTGTCAAAAGGTAATGTGATTTTGTAAATGGAAGACATGGCTTCCACCACCCATGATTCCTACACACAATTCCACAACACCTGGCTTCAATGGTTGGAATTCCAACAGCCCACCTTGATCTACTGTAATTTATTTTTGTCCTCTCTTTTCCCCTTCTTAATCAATTATTGACTACTGGTTTCTTTCCCTTCTTTCTTTTATCCTCCTTATATTTGAAAAATATTTCAGGGGTTCAGAGTGACAGATGTCTTATTTCTAATATTTGATCGTTATTTATACAGTCAAAGCTAAATTGTAATGTTAAAATAATTTTTGGGTTTGTATCCTTGATTGATGTTTTGGTTGTGCTGTATTGTAAATCTGATTGTCTTAATCTTTTCATCAAAAAAAGAGTTATAAAAAAAATAATAAACACTGCCAGGATGAAGGCCAAACGGAGCCCAAAATTACTATATCAGCCTCATAGTAGTAAATGGCTCTTTTGTGCCTCTATCTGGGTTTCCATCAGAATCCTGTTTTCTGAGAATTCTGTCATAAATCCCAAAACAGTGCTTGCAAAAAGCACAGTATATGTGTGAGCCTAGGCTTATTTTACATTTTTTATAAGTTTGCGAGCACAGGTTTGGCAGACAGTCTAATATGTATGGGGGAACCCAACATGTCCGGTTAAAAACTGCCGATCCTTTTGTTCTTTAAAACATAAGCCTTTAATAGTAGAGCCAGGTAACAGCACTCTCATAGGAAACACAGGAGAGCTCAAGTAGTCCTGTGTATAGGAAAGATGGGCAAGATAGTTGCCAGACGAACCAACATTGGGCCGACTGCTACCTAAAGTGTACTGGGGGCTTACATTTTTAAGTGTATAAAGTGCATACTGATTCTTCAAATGGTAAGTTGTCCCCATACTCATAAGAAAGTTGGGTGAGTATTCCAATTTTGGCAAGGTTCTGTATGTAAGGGTCTCCCAACTCTCCTCCATTCACAGATGTCAGTTAAAATAAACAATCTGGAACAATGGATCTCCAACAAACCTACCATTTGTTTCCTCAGGAGATAAGTTAATGCCAGCGAATTCGAGAAGCAGCTTATTCCCTCAATAGTGTGGTTTTATGTCTGCGGTGTATGGACAGCTCAACGACTTCATTTTGGGTAGCAAAATAACTTAATATATTCACTGTTGTTACATATTTGCTGATTGGTTGAACAATGCTGCTCTAATTTCTCCATTTTCATAAGAGATCATGTTTTTTGCAAGGTGAAAGGAAAATCTCCTTGAGTGATATTTAGCATTTGTAGTAGTAAGAACCTCCCATGTCTCTCCATTTCACAATTCCATACTAATACATAAAGAACACATAACTTCTTTTTGGTTTTAGGAAATTTCTGAACTTTGCAGGTGGGCTGCCTGTAGCCAACTCCAAACAAAGACCCAACTAAGCCAATATGTTTCTATACACGGTTCATTTACATTGCCACTACCTAGGCTTTGTTTTAAAACCTCGTCTTTATGTCCTCACAGGTTTGGGAACCATTAGTGAGCAGTGAACCTATTAGCTTAGTTGATTAAGTAATCTATTCTTATGTTTTTCTGGGCAACTAACAAGATGATTCATGTATTGTTTAATTGAGATATACATGGATCCTTGCCCAGGAGGGGTGTGGAGGATACCTTTATACTTTTGTCATTGAAATATTTTATATTTTAACTACCGTATTTGATTACTACGCATATAGGCGCAAAATGATAAATCCACTACATGGCCATAAGTATGTAGATTCCAGAACACCACATCCATATGAGCTCACTTTATGTCTCAAAACCTTGGCCAACAACAAAGAGTTGGTCTCTCTTTTTTGCTGCTTTAACAGCTATATTGTATGGTGAATTCCACTGACTATTTCGATTTCAATTTATCCTAAAACTTTTGATGATGTTGGAGTAAAAGCTTTGTGAAGACCAGACACATTTTTCCATTCCAAACTCTATAAACCATTTTTTCTTTTAATGTCTATGTGTCTTTGCCTATGTAGTTTTAAAAAGAATCATGGTTGGGCTTTCACTAACATTTTGGCACAAAGTTAGAAGCCCCAACGTTTCTAGAATGATTTATAATTCCATTAAACAAAGAAGGCAAAGCCTTATCGATGGTATCTGGCCCGGACATTCATGTCTCTTACACCAAATGTTGGCAATGCTTTTGAATAGGGGCGTTTCTGTACAACTGAAGGATAATGAAAACCCTTATCCATCTCTCATTGAACAGATTTGTAGAGGCAATTTGGAACTTGGCAATGGGTTTTGCAGCTAAACACAGACATTTTTTATGGACTACATGCTTCCCTACTAATGGTCTTGTTCTATGAATAATCTCAGATTACAACTCAGCATTTGAGAGTTTTCATGAGTTTTAAAGGGTAGAACAATTCACAATCCATTGTGATATAAATTTATAAATTATTCCCCTTTAAATAACCATATCGATCCTGGTCACATAAAGCACTTTTGGCCCTTACAATAGAGCTGTAGGTCACCTGCCATTCATTGTTCCTGACTTTTTTCTTACCCCATCTACTTGTTGTCAGTAGTGATGAGCGAGTGTACTCGTTGCTCGGGTTTTCCCAAGCACACTCGGGTGGTCTCCAAGTATTTGACTGCTCAGAGATTCAGTTTTCCTTGCCACAGCTGGATGATTTGCGGCTATTAGCCTGCTTGATTACATGTGGGGATTCCCTAGCAACCAGGCAACCCCCACATGTACTCAGGCTGGCTAACAGCCATAAATCATCCAGCTGAGGCAAGGAAAACTAAACCTCCGAGCTCAAGCATGCAACAGGTGCCTGGCATATTTTTATTTATTTTACTCACTTACAGCGCTGTGAAAAAGTGTTTGCCCCCTTCCAGATTTCCTATTCTTTTGCATGTTTGTCACACTTAAATGTTTAAGATTACCAAACAAATTTAAATACTAGACAAAGATAACACAAGTAAACACAAAATGCAGTTTATAAATGAAGTTCTTTATTATTAAGGGAAAAAGAAATCCATAACTACAGGTCACTGTGTGAAAAAGGTATTGCACCCACCCACCCTCTTAAAAGCATAAATTAACCACTGTGATTTATCACATCTTTGGGAGGCCGAGTTCAAATTCACTAGCCACGCGCAGGCCTGATTACTGCCACACCTGTTCTCAATCAAGAAATCACTTAAATAGAACCTGCCTGACAAAAGCAAAATAGACCAAAAGATCCTCAAAAGCTAGACATCATGCTGCGATCCAAAAAAATTCAGGAACAAATGAGAAGCAAAGTAATTAAGATCTATCATTCTGGAAAAAGTTATAAAGCCATTTCTAAAGTTTTGGGACTCCAGCAAACCACAGTGAGGGCCATTATCTATGGCAAAAACATGGAACAGCTATAATCACTGAACTCCTATGCTGTTCATATAACAAAGGTCAAAGAAAAGACCAAAACAATGCAAATGGAAATGATTTATCTATATTGTATATTCCATGAAAAATGTGGATAGAAAGTATTATAGCGATTTCCAAAATCATGGAACAACCTTTTAAGTTGGCAATATACTGTTATGACAGGTAACTGATTGCTCGTTCGCCTGACAGCTATTTCTCCAGGATCCATCATAAGAATGCACACTAGATCAGCTACGGTAATTATGAATGTGTTATATATACTGTATATATGTATATATATATATATATATATATATATATATATATATATATATATATAAAAAAAAAAAGACGAGAGGAATAAACTGGTGCAAGAGAGTTATGGTATTTGGTAATTTCCTGTGGGACCAAGAGGAACAGGTGAGTTGAAATCCAACATGCCTGATCTTTCTTTCCCTAAATATCTCCTATAAAAGGAAATTGATGGGGGTCTGACAACTGGGTCAAGCCCTGATTGGCAGAATGGGGATTTTTTTTTATCCCAGATGGGGCACATTTAGCCCAATTACAAAATGGAGCTTCTGGTCGGATGCCCAACTACTGGTTAATTCATTCTCTATGGGGCTACCTGAAGAACACTCAGCAGTCCCATAGGGAATACATGGAGCGACTGTCGACAATGCGCACTGACACTGCATTTCATCTGGCATGAAAGTGCCCGTTCTGCTGACTGATGTGGGTCTCAGCAGTCGGACCCCATCTACCCACAAGTTATTGCCAATCTTGCTGAAGGGGATAATTTATTGTTGTTCACTGGACAATCCCTTTAAAATGGCAGACCCTTCAACCCTTTCAACAATGGCTGTGTTTGAAATAGCTGAACCTACTAATTAGACTCACCTACATTCTGTGTGTATGTAAAAATAAGAAAAGAAAAATCAGCTAAGAGTACAACTTGTCAGGTTGTCAGGCGATTCATGCTGCCCAAGCAGCAAGAATCAGATCCTGGCCGCATGATTGCAACCAGATATATCATTCTCTGAAATGATCTAGTGTTTCAGAGAAAATATACTTGTAGATCGAGCAGGGAACCATAGCTGGAGACCAGAGTAGTCCGTTGCTGTCCCTGGCCGGTCTCTTCCCAGTGCAGCTTTATTGACAGGTCTCTCCCTCGCGTGTACATAAGGAAAGACCTGTCAATCAGCTGCAGCAGTGCTGGGAAGAGCCGGCTGGATCTTCAAAGTATATTTTCTCTGAAATAATGTAGTGCTTCAGAGAAAAATATACCTGGCTGCATAGGCAAATCAAGTAATTTAATATGCATATATAACAGTCACTCAGCATTTAGGTCAATAAATCCATTCAGAAAGTTCTGGCTCAGTACTTGGTACAAGTGGTTAAATTGTTTTATGTACTTGGCTTCTCTTTCTGCAGTTTTGTTAAATGTTTTATATCTATTTTTGTGGCAGAGTCCCTATAACAGCATGATTTATATCTTTTATAATGATGTCATTTTAGCATTTCTTTGCTAATACATTATATTCACCAGAGCAATAGACCTGCTCAGACGTACTCTGTCCAGTGCTAAATCTATAGGGGTGCAGAAGTTGCAATAACATCCGAGCCCTGGGGTCTGGTTGTTTCCCCTGGCGCCCGGCCACATGTACAGATTTCAGGGTTACATGGAGGATTGAGGCCAGGTTACACATTTTCCACTGATGCCCAAATTATGCCTATTTATCTGCCAAAAGCTCTGGCCCCAAACACTAATTTCAGAGGGTGATTTTGAATGGATCCATGTGTTATTATACAATTTGCTTATCCTTATAGATTTTCATGGCTGTATGCTGTGTATTGTCTATGGACAAGATTCTACAAAGTAAAATAAATAATGGAGCCTTTTCCATTGAGAATCTAATCAGTTAGTTGTCATAACCATGGATACCTAAGCTACTGCAATGCCCTGCACAAGGGGGATGTGACATAGCTTATTAGTAGAACTATACTACAGTTCTAATTGGAGATATTTGTTAATAATATTATTACTACTAAATATACTAAATATTTGAATAAGATCTTGGAAATGGGAATACTCCTCTAAGGATGAAAAATCTTCTTTCTGCCGATTGGTGCAGGTCCCAGTTGTCAGACCTCCACCAGTCATTATGTTAACACTTATCTCATAGATAGGTCAGGTGATAACAGACATCCTCTTTAATGGTGGATGTTGAAACTACACTTATTCCTGAGGAAGGAAACTATACTAGGCTGGAGCTGAAGAAGAGGCACCGCACAATGTATAGAGATGTGGTGCTCATGCATCCCATGGGCTGCAGTACCAGGGAGCAGCTGATTAGCTGACACTAATTTATACAGGGCTCCCATTATATGATGTTAGAGCTGTATCAATTCTTGGATGTTTTGCAGAGGTATGGCTAGGCATTTGTTAGCTAGGTCAAAGATTCAGTTCTGACCACTCTGGCAGGAATTTCTCATCAGCAACCACTATAAGGCTATGTTCACACGCTGCGGGTTTTGCTGCGGACCCGCAGCTGTTTTGCAGCTGCGGGTCCGCATCCTTTTTCCATGTAGGTTACAGTACAATGTAACCTAATGGAAAACAAAACCCGCTGTGCCGACGATCCTTTTTTTCTGTGGAAAATCCGCGCGGATTTTCTGCAGAAAAAAAGAAGGACCATGTCACTTCTTGGTGCAGAATCGCAGCGATTCTGCACCCATAGAAATGCATTGAACCGCTAACTTCCCGCATGGGGCTGTGCCCACGTTGCGGGAAGTTAAGCGGATAATGTGCGGGTGGTACCCGGGGTGGAGGAGAGGAGACTCTCCTCCAGGCCCTGGGAACCATATTTGGGTGTAAAAAAAAGAATTAAAATAAAAAATGATGCTATACTCACCTCTCAGCGCTGCCCGCGGCGTCCGGTCTCAGTTGCTGTGCCGAACAGGACCTGTGGTGACGTCGCGGTCACATGACCGTGATGACGCCGCGGTCACATGACCGTGACGTCACGAAGGTCCTTGTCGGCACAGCCGCTTGCAGCGCCGGGGAGATTGCGACGTCAGAGGGTGAGTATAACCAATTTTTATTATTTTTTACATTACTATTGATGCTGCATATTGCTGCATATGCAGCATCAATAGTACAGGAGTAATCCCGCAGCGGAAACCGCGGAACAAACCGCGATAAATCTGCAGGGATAACCGCAGCGGGTTTGCCCTGCAGATTTATCAATTCCGCTGCGGGATTAACCCGCAGAGGAACCCGCAGCGTGTGAACGTGGCCTAAGGGCTCATGCAGACAACCATATTTTTAGTCAGAGTGAAATCCAATAAAAGATCAGATCCCACTTGGAAAAATGTGTTATTGTGGCACCCCAGGAGTTCGGGTACCACAGTAGTGCTGCCTTCCTCTCAGGGAGGGTAGTGCTATGCCTGGAGACAAGTGAGATTTCCTTTGGCAGGTTATCACACACACACCTTCCAAACCCAGGCCAGGAGGGGGAGCTCAAAACCCTGTTTTAGGGCAGCTTCCCTGGATAAAGATCCTGGTTTGAAGGAGGAGTCAGTTCAGTTTGTACAGACAGTCTGTGAGCGAGGACAGACAGGAAAGGAACAGAGGAGAGATTCAGGGCTCAAGGAGGCTGAGAATAGGCCTCCAAAGAGTCAGTGCACAGAGACCGGGTACCGGAAGCCCGAGGCTAGAGTGGAACTACAGAACACTCAGCAGAACCGGAGGGCATATGATCATACAGACATTGCCCAAATTATGTCTGTGGCACAGCAGCATCCTGGAGCCTGGAGTCACCATGTAGAGACCCCAGAAAGTATGGCTCAAGCTGCCTGCCATACAGGTACCTGTCCCAGGACAGGAGAAAGAACTGAAAGAATTAGGACCTTGTTTGGAACACTTCAGGCAGCAAGGGACTGCAATACTGCAATAACATCCCCCAGAGAACCCCTTTAATGCAGCGCCGGTCCCACTATTGACCGAACACCACAGGTGGCGTCACGACAGGCTTATAAACACTTTTCCCTTAAAAGACTGTCCCCTTTATTGGGCGCCCAGGGCCACGGACCGGGGCGCAGCCACCGTGACTTCCCCTTTAAGACCGAACCCAGTACCAAGTACCCTGCTGCCCTGGTGGGCGACTCATTATTCTACAGACATGTCTGATTTTTTTCCTTAGACAGAGTTGGTCCAGGGGAAAAAAAAACGAAGCATGCTAGATTTGCATCCAATATTTAGATCGAACTCGGACATGCAAGTCAATGAGTCCATGGAAAAAAAAAATCAGACTGTACTCGGATGACAATTGAGTGCAGTCTTATGTTCAGGGTATGTGCACACGTTGCAGATTTGCCTGTGGAATTTTCTGTGCAGATTCTTCCTCTCTTGCCAGAAAACGCGGGTGCGGATTTGATGCGTTTTTAATGCGTATTTTCATGCGTTTTTTTCATGCAGATTTGTATGCGTTTTTGAAAGCTAAATAAAGATCTATTATTGAACAAAAAAAAATAATTATTATGTAATTTCTTGTCCAACCTCTTCATTTACATACTCTATTGAAGAATAATGATTGCACACACAGATAGATAGATCTATCTGTCTATCTATCTATGGATCTAGGGCAGCACCGTGGCTCAGTGGTTAGCACTACTGCTGTCCCATCATCCGGTCACCTGTCACTGTAGCAGGCATAGCCAGATCATCAGACGATGCCTGCCGACACACAGACCAGCACGCACACACATACAGCCAGGAGCTGACACAGACAGCTTTGGGCTCCTGCGCAGGAAATGTGCCTGAGCCCCCCTCCTTTTAAGGGGACAAATATATATACAGTATATATATATATATATATATATATATATATATACTGCTCAAAAAATAAAGGAAACAACAGAATATAACTCCAAGTAAATCAAACTTCTGTGAAATCAAACTGTCCACTTAGGAGGCAACACTGATTGACAATCAATTTCACATGCTGTTGTGCAAATGGAATTGACAACAGATGGAAATTATTGCCAATTATCAAGACGCACTCAATAAAGGAGTGAAAGGAGTGGTTCTGCAGGTGGGGACCACAGACCACATCTCAGTACCAATGCTTTCTGGCTGATGTTTTGGTCACTTTTGAATGTTGGTTGTCCTTTCACTCTCGTGGTAGCATGAGACAGACTATACAACCCACACAAGTGGCTCAGGTAATGCAGCTCATCCAAGATGGCACATCATTGCGAGCTGTGGCAAGAAGGTTTTCTGTGTCTGTCAGCGTAGTGTTCAGAGGATGGAGGCGCTACGGGGAGACAGGCCAGTACACCAGGAGACGTGGAGGGGGCTGTAGGAGGGCAACAACCCAGCAGCAGGACCACTACCTCAGCCTTTGTGCAAGGAGGAACAGGAGGAAAACTGCCAGAGCCCTGCAAAATGACCTCCAGCAGGCCACAAATGTGCATGTGTCTGCACAAATGGTAAGAAACCAACTCCATGAGGATGGTCTGAGTGCCCGACGTCCACAGATGGGGGCTGTGCTCACTGCCCAATACCGTGCAGAATGATTGGCATTTGCCACAGAACACCAGGATTGGCAAATTCGCCACTGGCGCCCTGTGCTCTTCACAGATGAAAAATCCACTGAACAAAAGCCAGTGCAATAGTCCATAATGTAGATGAATAGTACAAAATTTATTAATAAATACAAAAAGTTTCTAACAGAAGAAACAGGCTAAAATCCGCAATCAGAGTGCACACTGAATTGCAAGGAACTGAATCTCTCATTATGAATACAGCAATGCTCTTTGTAAATATACGATGTGGTTTATATACAGTACCTTAGTCACTATGAGGACTATGCTATTTTTTCTAATTGTGTTTTTGTGCCACCCCACTTCCTTGCAATTCAGTGTGCACTCTGATTGCCGATTTTAGCCTCTTTCTTCTGAGACATTTTGTATTTATTAATAAATTTTGTACTATTCATCTACATTATGGACTATTGCACTGTTTTTTTTTGTTAAGTGTTTTTTTCAGTTTAGGTTTCAGTGTGTCCCACACATCCATGTATTTGGGCTCTAATATTTGAATTTAGCGTTATGATGTTGATATATCACTTTAGGAGCCTTATATGTTCTCTACGTTTCTCTTCACAGATGAAAGCCGGTTCACACTGGGCACATGTGACAGATGTGACAGAGTCTGGAGACGCCTTGTAGAGTGATCTGCTGCCTGCAACATCCTTCAGCATGACCGGTTTGACAATGGGTCAGTAATAGTGTGGGGTGGCATTTCTTTGGAGGGCTCGCCAGAGCTAGCCTGACTGCCATTAGGTACCGAGATGAGATCCTCAGACCCCTTGTGAGACCATATGCTGGTGCAGTTGGCCCTGAGTTCCTCCTAATTCAGGACAATGCCAGACCTCATGTGGCTGGAGTGTGTCAGCAGTTCCTGCAAGATGAAGGCATTGAAGCTATGGACTCGCCCGCCCATTCCCCCGACCTGAATCTGATAGAACATATCTGGGACATCATGTCTCACACCATCCACCAACCACACCACAGACTGTCCGGGAGTTGGCGGATGCTTTAGTCCAGGTCTGGAAGGAGATCCCTCAGGAGACCATCCGCCGCATCATTAGGAGCATGCCCAGGCATTGTAGGGAGGTCATACAGGCACTTGGAGGCCACACACACACAGCAGAGCATCATTTCCTTGTCTTGAGGCATTTCCACTGAAGTTTGATCAGCCTGTAATTTTATTTTTGACTTTGATTTTGAGTATCAGTCCACATCCAGACCTCCATGGGATATTCATTTTGATTTACGTTGATAATTTTTATGTTTTATTGTTCTCAACACATTCCACTATGTAATGAACAAAGATTTGCAACTGAAATATTTCATTCAGTGATATCTAGGATGTGGGATTTTTGTGTTTCCTTTATTTTTTGTATATATACAATATATATATATATATATATATATATATATATATATATATATATATATATATATATATACATATACACTCACCGGCCACTTTATTAGGTACACCATGCTAGTAACGGGTTGGACCCCCTTTTGCCTTCAGAACTGCCTCAATTCTTCGTGGCATAGATTCAACAAGGTGCTGGAAGCATTCCTCAGAGATTTTGGTCCATATTGACATGATGGCATCACACAGTTGCCGCAGATTTGTCGGCTGCACATCCCAAAGATGCTCCATACAAGGCAGGATGGATCCATGCTTTCATGTTGTTTACGCCAAATTCTGACCCTACCATCCGAATGTCGCAGCAGAAATCGAGACTCATCAGACCAAGCAACGTTTTTCCAATCTTCTACTGTCCAATTTCGATGAGCTTGTACAAATTGTAGCCTCAGTTTCCTGTTCTTAGCTGAAAGGAGTGGTACCCGGTGTGGTCTTCTGCTGCTGTAGCCCATCTGCCTCAAAGTTCGACGCACTGTGCGTTCAGAGATGCTCTTAGGCCTACCTTGGTTGTAACGGGTGGCGATTTGAGTCACTGTTGCCTTTCTATCAGCTCGAACCAGTCTTCCCATTCTCCTCTGACCTCTGGCATCAACAAGGCATTTCCGCCCACAGAACTGCCGCTCACTGGATTTTTTTTCTTTTTCGGACCATTCTCTGTAAACCCTAGAGATGGTTGTGCGTGAAAATCCCAGTAGATCAGCAGTTTCTGAAATACTCAGACCAGCCCTTCTGGCACCAACAACCATGCCACGTTCAAAGGCACTCAAATCACCTTTCTTCCCCATACTGATGCTCGGTTTGAACTGCAGGAGATTGTCTTGACCATGTCTACATGCCTAAATGCACTGAGTTGCCGCCATGTGATTGGCTGATTAGAAATTAAGTGTTAACAAGAAGTTGGACAGGTGTACCTAATAAAGTGGCCAGTGAATGTATATATATATATATATATATATATATATATATATATATATCTATATATATATATATAGATAGATAGATAGATAGATATATATATATAGAGAGAGAGAGAGAGAGTATATATATATATATCCACACACACATACATGTATATATTACATAGACTCCCTTATTATATATATATATTGCCGTCCTTTATTATACAGTGCCCTCTCTTGTTACGTACAGCACCGTCTCTTACATATTAGATTTTATAGAGCCCTGTTTTTTATTACATACCGTCCTGTCTTGTTAGCTGTATAATGCAATGAGACTGATGGAGCATGGGAAAGCTTCTTTTCTAAACGAGGAGCTGATGGACTGGTAGTCTGGTCACCGGCTCCTCCATCAGTAGTCATTTTATATCTAACAAGAGACTAGGGACTATGTAATAAAAGAGGGCGCTGTGAATAAAAAAATAACAAGAATACACCGTGTAAGAGACAGCACTGTACATAACAGCAGAGGAAGCTATATAATAAGGGATGGCACCATATATAGCTAGAGAGGATGGTACATAATAAGGGACGGTGTTACACATAACAAAAGAGGAAACTATGTAACTAAGGATGTGTTATACATAATAAGTGAGTACACTATACACTAAGGAACTGTGCTATACATAAGTGAGTACACTATATACTAAGGGACTGTGCTATACATAATAAGTGAGTACACTTTATACTATGGGGACTTTGTTAGACCTCCCCCTGTTCCTAAATCCATTATAAATCACTCTTCCTCCCATCCCAATCCCCCACACCCCCCTCATTGTCCTCCTCCCCCACTCACATGATTGCCCTTTTCACCACCCCATCATTACTTTCTCCCCACCACCTCATTATTGCCCATTCCACCACCTCCATCATTGCCTTCTTCCCCACCATACCTTAATTACCCATTCAACCACCTCCATCATTTCCTCCTCCCCCACTACACCCATCATTCTCCTTTCCATCACCATCATTGTCTTCTCCCTCAGCACCCTCAGCATTACGCATTCCACGACCTCCATCATTTCCTCCTGCCCACCACCACATCATTACCCATTCCACCACCTCCATCATTGCCTCCTCCCCAGCACCCCATCATTGTCCTTTCCACTGCTATCATCATTGTCTTCTCCCTCATCATTACCCATTCCACGACCTCCATCATTTCCTCCTCCCTCACCATCCCCATCATTGCCCTTTCCACCACCCCCATCATTAACCATTCCATGACCTCCATCATTTCCTCCTCCCCACCACCCCCATCATTACCCATTCCACCACCTGCATCATTGCCTCCTTCCCAGCACCCCATCATTGTCCTTCCCACTGCCATTATCATTGTCTTCTCCCTCATCATTACCCTTTCCACGACCTCCATTATTTCCTCCACCCCCACCATCCCCATCATTGCCTTTTCCACCACCACCATCATTGACTTTTCCCTCACCACCCCCATCATTGCCCATTACACCGCATCCATCATTTCCTCCTCCCCGTCACCTCCATTATTGTCCATTCACCACCTCCACTACCACCCCTATTATTGCCCTCTCCATCAACCCAATCATTGCCTTCTGCCCCATCACCCCCATTATTGCCCTCTCCGTCAACCCAATCATTGCCTTCTGCCCCATCACCCCCATCATTGCCCTCTCCTCCACCTACATACTGTTGTGAATTCTGTTGTGGGTTCTGCTCTTGGGCTCCCTCCGGTGGTTATAAGTGGTAGTGCTGCTGTTTGTCCTTCACAGCAGTCATCAGGTGCTTCCACTTTGGACGGGGCTATTTAGTCTGGCTTCACCCTTTAGTGAGTGCCAGTTGACCATTGTTTTTCTGGAGGATTCACATCTCTGCTTGGTTTCTCCTGCTGGATTGTCCAAATCATCAAAGATAAATCCTGGCTTTGTTTTTGCAGTCCACATGCGGTGGACTTTATAGTTCAGTGAATTGCTATGTTTTTTCTTGTCCAGCTTTGTCTGTGTAAAGATTTATTCAGCCAAGTTGGAAGCTCTGGAGTCGCAGAGTTACCCTCCATGCCTTTAGTTAGGTGTGGAGATTTTTGTATTCTCTGTGGTGGATTTTTGTAGTATTTTAATACTGACCACACAGTACTCTGTCCTGTCTTTTCTTTCTAGGTAGCGTGGCCTCCTTTGCTAAATTCTGTTTTCAGTCTGCGTTTGTAATTTCCCTCTCCTCTCACAGTCAATATTTGTGGGGGGCTGTCTTTCCTTTGGGGATTTTCTCTGAGGCAAGATAGTTTTCCTGTTTCTATCTTTAGGGGTAATTAGTCCTCCGGCTGTGACGAGGCGTCGAAGGAGTGACAGGAACATCCCACGGCTACTTATAGTTGCGGTGTTAAGTTCAGGGTCTGCGGTCAGTATAGAGGCCACCTACTCTAGAGCTCGTCCATGCTGCTCCTAGGCCACCAGATCATAACAGTACAACTGGCCAACAATGAGTTAACCGCATCTCAAAAGAAGTGAAAGAAAGTGCTGAGCCCTTTTTTTTTCTGTACTCTGTTATGTTTTTTTTCTTCCCTCTTCACCTCTGGGTGGCTCAAGAGTTAGGCGCTGACATGGATGTTCAGGGACTTGCTTCTCGGGTGGATCAACTTGCTGCTAGAGTACAGGGTATTTCTGATTATATTGTGCAGACTCCTGTTTTAGAGCCTAGAATTCCTACCCCCGATCTGTTTTTTGGGGACAGGTCCAAATTTTTGAGCTTTAAAAATAACTGTAAACTGTTTTTTGCTCTGAAGCCCCGTTCCTCTGGTGATCCCATCCAGCAGGTAAAAATTGTCATTTCTCTGTTGCGTGGCGACCCGCAGGATTGGGCATTTTCCCTGGAATCTGGGAATCCGGCCTTGCTTAATGTAGACACCTTTTTTCAGGCGCTTGGGTTATTGTATGATGAACCTAATTCTGTGGATCATGCTGAGAAAACCTTGTTGGCCCTGTGTCAGGGTCAAGAAGCGGCAGAATCATATTGCCAGAAATTTAGAAAATGGTCTGTGCTTACTAAGTGGAATGAGGATGCTTTGGTGGCAATTTTCAGAAAGGGTCTTTCTGAATCTGTTAAAGATGTTATGGTGGGCTTCCCCACGCCTGCAGGTCTGAGTGATTCTATGTCTCTGGCCATTCAAATTGATCGGCGCTTGCGTGAGCGCAGAGTTGTGCACACTATGGCATTGTCTTCCGAGCGGAGTCCTGAGCCAATGCAGTGTGATAGGATTGTGTCTAGAGCTGAACGCCAAGGATTCAGACGGAAGAATAGGTTGTGCTTTTACTGCGGCGATTCTGCTCATGTTATTTCTGATTGCCCTAAGCGTGCCAAGAGAATCGCTAATTCCGTTACCATCAGTACTGTACAACCTAAATTTCTGTTATCTGTGACCCTGATCTGCTCATTATCGTCATTCTCTGTCATGGCATTTGTGGATTCAGGCGCCGCTTTAAATTTGATGGACTTAGAATTTGCCAGACGTTGTGGTTTTCCCTTACAGCCTTTGCGGAGTCCTATCCCTTTGAGGGGTATTGATGCTACACCATTGGCTAAAAATAAACCTCAGTTTTGGACATAGTTAACCATGTGCATGGCACCAGCCCATCAGGAAGATTGTCGTTTCCTGGTGTTGCATAATTTGCATGATGCTATTGTGCTGGGGTTTCCATGGTTACAGGTACATAATCCGGTGTTGGATTGGAAATCTATGTCTGTGACTAGTTGGGGTTGTCAGGGGGTTCATGATGACGTTTCTCTGATGTCAATTTCCTCCTCCCCCTCTTCTGAAATTCCTGAGTTTCTGTCAGATTTCCAGGATGTTTTCGATGAGCCCAAGTCCAGTTCCCTTCCACCGCATAGGGACTGTGATTGTGCTATTGACTTGATTCCAGGCTGTAAGTTTCCTAAGGTCCGACTTTTTAACCTGTCTGTGCCTGAACATGCCGCCATGCAGAGCTATGTAAAGGAGTCTTTGGAGAAGGGGCATATTCGGCCATCTTCTTCTCGATTGGGAGCATGTTTTTTTTTTGTTGCCAAGAAGGATGGCTCCTTGAGACCCTGTATTGATTATCGCCTCTTGAAAAAGATTACGGTCAAATTCCAATACCCTTTGCCTTTGCTTTCTGATTTGTTTGCCAGGATTAAGGGGGCTAGTTGGTTTACTAAGATTGACCTTCGAGGGGCATATAATCTTGTTCGTATTAAGCAGGGTGACGAATGGAAAACTGCGTTTAATACGCCCCATTTTGAATATCTTGTGATGCCATTCGGACTCTCTAATGCCCCATCTGTGTTTCAGTCCTTCATGCATGATATTTTTCGGAAATATCTTGATAAATTCATGATTGTATATTTGGGTGATATTTTGATTTTTTCAGATGATTGGGAGTCTCATGTGAAACAAGTCAGGATGGTATTTCAGGTCCTTCGTGATAATGCCTTGTTTGTGAAGGGGTCTAAGTGCCTCTTTGGAGTACAGAAGGTTTCTTTTTTGGGCTTCATTTTTTCTCCATCATCTATAGAAATGGATCCGGTTAAGGTTCAGGCCATTCATGATTGGATCCAGCCCACATCCGTGAAGAGCCTTCAGAAATTTTTGGGCTTTGCTAATTTTTATCGCCGTTTCATTGCCAACTTCTCCAGTGTGGTTAAACCCCTGACCGATTTGACGAGGAAGGGCGCTGATGTAGCTAATTGGTCCTCTGAGGCTGTTTCTGCCTTTCAGGAGTTTAAGCGCCGATTTACTTCTGCCCCTGTGTTGCGTCAGCCGGATGTTTCTCTTCCTTTTCAGGTTGAGGTTGACGCTTCTGAGATTGGGGCAGGGGCCGTTTTGTCTCAGAGGAATTCTGATGGTTCCTTGATGAAACCGTGTGCCTTCTTTTCTCAAAAGTTTTCGCCTGCGGAACGCAATTATGATGTCGGCAATCGTGAGTTGTTGGCTATGAAGTGGGCATTTGAGGAGTGGCGACATTGGCTTGAGGGGGCCAAGCACCGTATTGTGGTCTTGACCGATCATAAGAATCTGATTTACCTCGAGTCTGCCAAACGGCTGAATCCTAGACAGGCCCGATGGTCCCTGTTTTTCTCCCGTTTTGATTTTGTTGTCTCGTATCTTCCGGGTTCTAAGAATGTTAAGGCTGATGCCCTCTCTAGGAGTTTTTTGCCTGATTCCCCTGGGATTCTTGAGCTGGTTGGTATTCTGAAGCAGGGGGTGATTCTTTCTGCTATCTCCCCTGATTTGCGACGGGTTCTTCAGGAGTTTCAGGCTGATAAACCTGATCGCTGTCCTGCGGGGAAACTGTTTGTTCCTGACAGATGGACTAGTAAAGTGATTTCTGAGGTTCACTGTTCTGTGTTGGCTGGCCATCCTGGGATTTTTGGTACCAGAGATTTGGTTAGTAGGTCCTTTTGGTGGCCTTCTTTGTCATGGGATGTGTGTTCTTTTGTGCAGTCCTGTGGGACTTGTGCGCGGGCCAAACCTTGCTGCTCCCGCGCCAGTGGGTTGCTTTTGCCTTTGCCAGTCCCTGAGAGGACTTGGACGCATATTTCTATGGATTTTATTTCGGATCTTTCCCAGAGGATGTCTGTTATCTGGGTGGTCTGTGACCGGTTTTCTAAGATGGTTCATTTGGTACCTTTGCCTAAATTGCCTTCCTCTTCTGAGTTGGTTCCGTTGTTTTTTCAGCATGTGGTTCGTTTGCATGGCATTCCGGAGAATATTGTGTCCGATAGAGGTTCCCAGTTTGTTTCTAGGTTTTGGCGGTCCTTTTGTGCTAAGCTGGGCATTGATTTGTCTTTTTCTTCCGCATTTCATCCTCAGACAAACGGCCAAACCGAGCGAACTAACCAGACTTTGGAAACTTATTTGAGATGCTTTGTGTCTGCCGATCAGGATGATTGGGTGGCTTTCTTGCCATTGGCCGAGTTTGCCCTTAATAATCGGGCTAGTTCTGCTACCTTGGTTTCACCATTCTTTTGTAATTCTGGGTTTCATCCTCGTTTTTTTTCAGGGCAGGTTGAGTCTTCTGATTGTCCTGGGGTGGACTCTGTGGTTGACAGGTTGCAGCAGATTTGGGCTCATGTTGTGGACAATTTGGTGTTGTCTCAGGAGGAGGCTTAGCGTTTTGCCAACCGTCGTCGGCGTGTGGGTTCCCAGCTTCGAGTTGGGGATTTGGTCTGGTTGTCTTCTCGTCATGTTCCTATGAAGGTTTCTTCCCCGAAGTTCAAGCCTCGGTTTATTGGTCCTTATAGGATTTCTGAGATTATCAATCCAGTGTCTTTTCGTTTGGCCCTTCCAGCCTCTTTTTCCATCCATAATGTTTTTCATAGATCTTTGTTGCGGAAATATGTGGTGCCCCGTGGTTCCCTCTGTTGATCCTCCTGCCCCGGTGTTGATTGATGGGGAGTTGGAATATGTTGTGGAGAAGATCTTGGATTCTCGTTTTTCAAGAAGGAGGCTTCAGTATCTTGTCAAGTGGAAGGGTTATGGCCAGGAGGATAATTCTTGGGTTATTGCCTCAGATGTTCATGCTGACGATTTGGTTCGTGCCTTCCATTTGGCTCGTCCGGATCGGCCTGGGGGCTCTGGTGAGGGTTCGGTGACCCCTCCTCAAGGGGGGGGGGTACTGTTGTGAATTCTGTTGTGGGTTCTGCTCTTGGGCTCCCTCCAGTGGTTATAAGTGGTAGTGCTGCTGTTTGTCCTTCACAGCAGTCATCAGGTGCTTCCACTTTGGACGGGGCTATTTAGTCTGGCTTCACCCTTTAGTGAGTGCCAGTTGACCATTGTTTTTCTGGAGGATTCACATCTCTGCTTGGTTTCTCCTGCTGGATTGTCCAAATCATCAAAGATAAGTCCTGGCTTTGTTTTTGCAGTCCACATGCGGTGGACTTTATAGTTCAGTGAATTGCTATGTTTTTTCTTGTCCAGCTTTGTCTGTGTAAAGATTTATTCAGCCAAGTTGGAAGCTCTGGAGTCGCAGAGTTACCCTCCATGCCTTTAGTTAGGTGTGGAGATTTTTGTATTCTCTGTGGTGGATTTTTGTAGTATTTTAAGGCTATGTTCACACGATGCGGTTTTTGCTGCGGATCCGCAGCGGATTTGCAGCTGCGGATCCGCATCCTTTTTCCATGCAGGGTACAGTACAATGTTACCTTATGGAAAAAAAAAACCGCTGTTCCCACGTTCCTTTTTTCCGCTGGAAAATCCGCGCTGATTTTCTGCGGGAAAAAAAGAAGTACCATGTCAATTCTTTCTGCGGATTCCGCAGCGGTTTTCCACCTGCACCAATAGGAAAATGCAGCTGGAAACCCGCAGTGGAATCCACAGTAGAAAAAGGACTGAAAACCGCAGTGAATACCACCGCAGGTTTTGCACTGCGGTTTTCACAAATCAGGACCTGAAAAATCCGCAGCGAAAAAAGGATCGTGTGAACAAGGCCTAATACTGACCGCACAGTACTCTGTCCTGTCTTTTCTTTCTAGGTAGCGTGGCCTCCTTTGCTAAATTCTGTTTTCAGTCTGCGTTTGTAATTTCCCTCTCCTCTCACAGTCAATATTTGTGGGGGGCTGTCTTTCCTTTGGGGATTTTCTCTGAGGCAAGATAGTTTTCCTGTTTCTTTCTTTAGGGGTAATTAGTCCTCCGCCTGTGACGAGGTGTCGAGGGAGTGACAGGAACATCCCACGGCTACTTATAGTTGCGGTGTTAAGTTCAGGGTCTGCGGTCAGTATAGAGGCCACCTACTCCAGAGCTCGTCCATGCTGCTCCTAGGCCACCAGATCATAATACATACACAGACACACACACAGCACCATTCACCTCTCTACATAATACACACACCTCACCTCTGCGCACGGTATCCTGAAACCACCCCATCGCCTGCAGCTTCCTATCTCGCACAGCCGCAGAACAGAATTCCTGTCTCGCATGGCACTGAATGATTATGTAATTCAGCCGCTGTTGTGTGAGACAGGAAGCGTGGGCAGGAAGCAGGACGGATCCATTCGCTGCAGCTCCACTCCGCTGCCATTTTCTGCTGAACTGAAGCAATTGCTCCCTGCCCGCCGCACATGAGGGCAATATGGCCAGGGGCCCCCGGAGCCTTGGGGCTGGATAAACTGGCCAGATTGGCCTCATTATTAGCTGCCCTGCAGGGGCCCTCCCGGAGCCTCCGGGCCCTGTTACAGCCGCACCGGTTGAACCGGCAGTATGTCCGCCCATGCATACAGCCCCGCACACACACATAGCCCCGGACACCCATGCACACACACACAGATACACACAGCCCTGCAGACACACACAAACACCCGCACACAGACACGCACATCTTCTCCGCATACACAGTCTCCGCCCACACTCCACCCACACAGTCTTCCCCCTCTCGATCTGCAGCGTTTTTTCTGCGGAATGGCCTGACACAATGGAAGTCAATGGGTGCAGAAACGCTACAGATCCGCAAAAAGAATTGACATGATGCGGAAAAGACAAAAAAAGCTGCGATTCCGCCCATTTTTTTCTGCAGCATGTGCACAACAAATGTTAATTTCGCATAGACTAACATTGTTTGTGCACTACACTGCGGATTTGATGCAATTCCCCATGTCCAAAAATGCTGAGGAAACGCATCAAAATCTGCAATGTGTGCACATAGCCTTACAGACTGACAAAATCGAGATCCGACATGAGTGTGATTAGCATAATCGATCCGATTCTCTCAGACGAGAGAAAATACTGTCGTGTGACCCTAACCTAACACTTAGCACCCAAAGCACGTACCTCACTGGTCCCCACTCATAATGCCTCAGATCTGAGATGGAACCCTGGTAAACCATAGCAAAATGTGGTTTGACTAATGAAATATGTATTTATTAGAAGACATATTTGGACATCATGTCCACTGAAGAGAATGGACTTTCTTAAACCTCTGAAAAAAGTGATATATACTAGTAAATACAGACAGTTATGGAGAGAAGACGTATAGGTCACACATTATGGAATAGACAGGACACTAAATGTATAATAATCATAAAAGGAAAAAAGAGCCTACAATTCCCAAATGTAACCATTTATACTCAATAAATACTATTTGCCATAGAGGTAATTTAGAAATATGTATATACAACTTTATTAATATTTAAGTACAAAAACAAGCAAACAGTAAGTGTGAACAATAAAACCAAAGTTACTGGACAGGTCAATCAAACGATGATGCAAACAGACAGTGACAGGCTATCCGTAACAAAGGGATACTCAACAGATATCAAAAATATGCATATATTAATATTACATGAACAGCGCATATATAAGTAACCTCAACAAAGATATGTATGAATGGGCAAGATACATATAATACCAAGCGGCTTCCTCCTCAATGGGTATAGAGTGCGGTGAAATCACCACACCAATGACAAGTAATAAATAAGTAAGCATACCCATAAAGGGAAAAGCCCAAGTCACAAGCATGTGCAATAAAAGTATATCTTACCCATAGGATAACGCCAGTCACTGCACAGATACCCCAATGCGCGTTTCGCTGCTGCTTCTTCTGCTGCTTTTGTACTTAAATATTAACCCCTTCCCGACATGCGCCGTACTAGTACTGCACTGCCGGCACTGCATTAGTGCCAGCCGCAGTACTAGTACGGCGCCCCGATCACCGCGGTCTCACGCTGAGCGCCGCGGTGATCGGGTGCGGGTGTCAGCTGTATATGACAGCTGACACCCCGCAGCAATGCCCACGATCGGCGCTGTCGCCGATCGCGGGCATTTAACCTCTCTGATGCCGCTGTCAATAGTGACAGCGGCATAGAGGGGGATCGCGCAGGGACGGGGGCTCCCTGCGCTCCCCCACCGGAGCAGCGCGATGAGATCGCGCTGCTCCGGTGACCTGGAAGGAGTCCCCGGATCCAAGATGGCCGCGGGACTCCTTCTGGGTCATGAGATGCCCTAGCTTGCCGGCGCCTGCAGAGAGTTCCTAATAGCAGGCGCCGGCAAGCCTCTGCCCTTGTCTGTCAGATCGGTGATCTGACAGAGTGCTGTGCACACTGTCAGATCGCCGATCTGTGATGTCCCCCCCCCCCCCCCTGGGACAAAGTAAAAAAAAAAAATTCCACATGTGTAAAAAAAAAAAAGAAAAAAAAATTCCTAAATAAAGAAAAAAAATAAAAATTCCCATAAATACATTTCTTTATCTAAATAAAAAAAAAAAATCACACAATAAAAGTACACATATTTGGTATCGCTGCGTCCGTAACGACTCCACCTATAAAACTATATCACTAGTTAACCCCTTCAGTGAACACCGTAAAAAAAACGAGGCAAAAAACAACGCTTTATTCTCATACCGCCAAACAAAAAGTGGAATAACATGCGATCAAAAAGACGGATATAAATAACCATGGTACCGCTGAAAACGTCATCTTGTCCCGCAAAAAAAGGCCACCATACAGCATCATCAGCAGAAACATAAAAAAGTTATAGCTCTCAGAATA
Source organism: Ranitomeya variabilis (assembly GCF_051348905.1). Lineage (NCBI taxonomy): Eukaryota > Metazoa > Chordata > Amphibia > Anura > Dendrobatidae > Ranitomeya > Ranitomeya variabilis. The sequence continues at coordinate 112,039,752 of NC_135234.1, forward strand.
AAGCGATGCAAAAACAATTATTTTTTTATATAAAATAGTTTTTATTGTGTAAAAGCGCCAAAACATAAAAAAAATTACATAAATGAGGTATCGCTGTAATCGTACTGACCCGAAGAATAAAACTGCTTTATCCTTTTTACCAAACGCGGAACGGTATAAACGCCCCCCCCTAAAAGAATTTCAGGAATTGCTGGTTTTTGTTCATTCCACCTCACAAAAATCGGAATAAAAAGCGATCAAAAAATGTCATGTGCCCGAAAATGGTACCAATAAAAACGTCAACTCGTCCCGCAAAAAACAAGATCTCACATGACTCTGTGGGCCAAAATATGGATAAATTATAGCTCTCAAAATGTGGTGATGCAAAAACTATTTTTTGCAATAAAAAGCGTCTTTTAGTGTGTGATGGCTGCCAACCATAAAAATCCGCTAAAAAACGCTATAAAAGTAAATCAAATCCCCCTTCATCACCCCCTTAGTTAGGGAAAAATAATAAAATTTAAAAAAATATATTTATTTCCATTTTCCTGTTAGGCTACTTTCACACTAGCGTCAGTACGGGGCCGTCGCGCTGCGTCGGCCCGACATACCGATGCATACTGTGCAAGCGCCGCACAACGGGGGCAGCGGATGCTGTTTTTCCACGCATCCGCTGCCCCATTGTGAGGTGCGGGGAGGTGGGGGCGGAGTTCCAGCCGCGCATGCGCAGTCGGAAATGGTGGACCGTCGGCACAAAAAAAGTTACATGTAACGTTTTTTGCTACCGGCGGTCCGCCACAACACGACGCAACCGTCGCACGACGGTTGTGACGTGTGTCAATACGTCGCAATGCGTCGCTAATGTTAGTCTATGGGGAAAAAACGCATCCTGCAGATGACTTTGCAGGATGCGATTTTTCGCCAAAACGACGCATTGCGACGTATGCAAAAAAACGCTAGTGTGAAAGTAGCGCTAGGGTTAGGACTAGGGTTAGGGCTAGGGTTGGGGTTAGGGCTAGGGTTAGGGCTGGGGTTAGGGTTGGGGTTTCAGTTAGAATTGGGGGTTTCCACTGTTTAGGCACATCAGGGGCTCTCCAAACGCGACATGGCGTCCAATCTCAATTCCAGCCAATTCTGCTTTGAAAAACTAAAACAGTGCTCCTTACCTTCCGAGTTCTCCTGTGCACCCAAACAGTGGTTCCCCCCAACATATGGGGTATCAGCGTTCTCAGGACAAGTTGGACAACAACTTTTGGGGTCCAATTTGTCCTGTTACCCTTGGGAAAATAAAAACGTGGGGGCTAAAATATCATTTTCGTGGAAAAAAAATAAATTATTTTCGCGGCTCTGCGAGATAAACTGTAGTGAAACACTTGTTGGTTCAAAGTTCTCACAACACATCTAGATAAGTTCCCTGGGGGGTCTAGTTTCCAATATGGGGTCACTTGTGGGGGGTTTCTACTGTTTGGGTACATCAGGGGCTTTGCAAATGCAACATGACACCTGCAGACCAATCCATCTAAGTCTGCAATTCAAACGGCGCTCCTTCCCTTCCGAGCTCTGCCGTGCGCCCAAACAGTGGTTCCCCCCCATATATGGGGTATCAGCGTACTCAGGACAAATTGGACAACAACTTTTGTGGTCCAATTTCTCCTGTTACCCTTGGGAAAAAAAAAATTGCGGGCTAAAACATCATTTTGTGGAAAGAAAAAATGATTTTTTAATTTTCACAGCGCTACATTCTAAACTTTAGTGAAACAATTGGGGGTTAAAAGTGCTCACCACACATGTAGATAAGTTCCTTAGGGGGTCTTCTTTCCAAAATGGTGTCACTTGTGGGGGTTTCCACTGTTTAGGCACGTCAGGGGCTCTCCAAACACGACATGGGTTCCGATCTCAATTCCAGCCAATTTTGCATTGAAAAGTCAAATGGCGCTCCTTCCCTTCCGAGCTCTACCATGCGCCCAAACAGTGGTTTATCCCCATATATGAAATATCAGCGTACTCAGGACAAATTGCACAACAACTTTTGGGGTCCAATTTATCCTGTTACCCTTGGGAAAATAAAAAATTTGGGGCAAAAAGATCATTTTTTGTGAAAATTAATATGAATTTTTTGTTACGGCTCTAAATTATAAACTTCTGTGAAGCACTTGGAGGTTCAAAGTGCTCACCACACATCTAGATTAGTTCCTTAGAGGGTCTACTTTCCAAAATGGTGTCACTTGTGGGGGTTTCCACTGTTTAGGCACGTCAGGGGCTCTCCAAACACGACATGGGTTCCGATCTCAATTCCAGCCAATTTTGCATTGAAAAGTCAAATGGCGCTCCTTCCCTTCCGAGCTCTACCATGCGCCCAAACAGTGGTTTATCCCCATATATGAAATATCAGCGTACTCAGGACAAATTGCACAACAACTTTTGGGGTCCAATTTATCCTGTTACCCTTGTGAAAATAAAAAATTTGGGTCAAAAAGATCATTTTTTGTAAAATATGAATTTTTTTTTACGGCTCTACATTATAAACTTCTGTGAAGCACTTGGAGGTTCAAAGTGCTCACCACACATCTAGATTAGTTCCTTAGAGGGTCTACTTTCCAAAATGGTGTCACTTGTGGGGGTTTCCACTGTTTAGGCACATCAGGGGCTCTCCAATTGCGACATGGGTTCCGATCTCAATTCCAGCAAATCTTGCATTGAAAAGTCAAATGGCGCTCCTTCCCTTCCGAGCTCTGCCATGTGCCCAATCAATGGTTTACCCCAACATGTGGGGTATCGGCGTACTCAGGACAAATTGTACAATGACTTTTTTGGTCCAATTTCTCCGGTTACCCTTGGTAAAATAAAACAAATTGGATCTGAAGTAAAAATTTTGTGAAAAAAAAGTTGAATCTTCAATTTTTTTTAAACATTCCAAAAATTCCTGTGAAGCACCTGAAGGGTTAATAAACTTTTTGAATATGGTTTTGAGTACCTTGAGGGGTGCAGTTTTTAGAATGGTGTAACTTTTGGGCATTTTCTGTCATATAGACCCCTCAAAGTCACTTCAAGTGTGAGGTGGTCCGTAAAAAAAATGGTTTTGCAAATTTTGTTGCAAAAATGAGAAATCGCTGGTCAACTTTTAACCCTTATAACTCCCTAACAAAAAAAAATTATGTTTCCAAAATTGTGCTGATGTAAAGCAGACATGTGGGAAATGTTGTTTATTAACTATATTATGAGATATAACTCTCTAATTTAAGGGCATAAAAACTAAAAGTTTGAAAATTGCTAAATTTTCATAATTTTCAACAATTTTTTTTTTTTTTCACAAATAAATGCAAGTCATATCGAAGAAGTTTTACCACTATCATGAAGTACAATATGTCACGAGAAAACAATGTCAGAATCACCAGGATCCGTTGAAGCGTTTTAGAGTTATGACCTCATAAAGTGACAGTGGTCAGAATTCTAAAAATTGGCCATGTCACTTAGGTGAAAACAGGCTTTGGGGTGAAGGGGTTAATAAAGTTGTATATACATATTTCTAAATTACCTCTATGGCAAATAGTATTTATTGAGTATAAATGGTTACATTTGGGAATTGTAGGCTCTTTTTTCATTTTATGATTATTATATTGCTCTTCAAAGAGTATTTCCTATGAATATGTTGTTTTTTTTTATACTATCGGTTCTGGTATGTTTATCTAGGACACTAAATGTATGTATGTAGAAAAGCCGCGGAGACACCATCATGTGTTTCTCAACGCAAGCAATGAATAGCCAGGTTTTTTCACCGGGAAGGAACAATCACGGGAAGGGCAGCATCCAGTAAAGGAAAACCACCTATGCCAAAACATGGTATCCATCCACAGACAGCTGTTTCGGGGGTATTTGCCCCTCATCAGTGTGGAGTAGGAAACTGGCTATTAGGAGCAGGGCCTAGTGAAAAGGCTGTGAACATAAGGATGAATGACCTCGGGGAGATCAAAACATCCAACACCGCGGAGACACCATCACGTGTTTCTCAACGCAGTGATCCAGAACTAAATGTATGTAGACGTGCTCCGATTCCCATATGAATGGCTGAATGAATGTAGAAGAAGATAATCCGCGTACCCCATAAATGTTACACAGGGCAGTGATAGAATCTAACCATGGCCTGGAGAGAGTCTGGTGTTTCTTCAAGACACATTAGGATCAATTGAAGAAGCTGCAGCCGCATCTGTTGACAGGACAGACAGTGCAGGGAAAGATCCTGGCAGCAGGAGGATAGTTATGTATAGCTTGCCATCACAGGGTAGTGCAACTGGCAATCTGACTCGCTGCATTCCTAGTGTGAAGAGCAGAACAAAAATGGTTACCTCAATGAACCACAAAAAAGAATTTGTGATAAATATTGACCTGTCCATTCAAGGACATTTTAGCTATAGTATGAAATCCTGTTTTTCTTGTCTGTGGAATTGCCTTTGTACTGTTTGTTGTGAAACTGCCGCCCACGAAACTGTTTTTTCTTTCTTTCCTGTTTTGTCTCTTTGTTTAAACATGCAAAACTTGTATAACCACTGAACCTACCGATACAACTATATAAAGAAGGGATAGCACATTGAAGGCAGGCGTGCTTCAGAGACTTCCCAGTGATACACTATACAAGACGTGTCTTGTGTATTATTTCTGGTGATTCCCCACTTCCAAAGGCTGCTCCGACTGAGTGTGATCCTGACATTTCCTGGCGCCTGAACAGGGACCCGAGGTCTGTGTATTCCTTCAAGAACACCGGCAGAATACGAACGAAAAGAAAATCTGGGATAATGGACGGCAGATGAACAAAAACCTGGCCAGGTAAGAGACACTGTTAGATCTCTTATATCTGCCCTGCACTGTCCGTAAGATTTTCTGTGTCGTGTTCTTTAGCGGGTAGTTCTAGTAGAGGAGGATACCTATAGCTCGGGTTCTTGAACTATTTAGGAATTGATCACCTCACGGAGTACGGCATTGAATGAGAGTGAATGTGAATAAAAGGTGTGTGGAAGTTGGGAATAGCCCTATAAGCCGCCCAGGGTGTTGAAACAGAAGAAGTGACTGTCCCACTGGGCAACGTGGTTGCGTCCTTTCGGGGAGACCTCCGCGCCTATGTTCAATCTCTGATCCTGTCTTTGACAAAAACCTGGTGACGGATAAGTGTATGATAGTATGAGCCCAGGACAGATAAATTAGCCTGGGACAAGAATACGTTGTGTATGATAGTATGAGCCCAGGACAGATAAATTAGCCTGGGACAAGATACGTTGTATGTTCTTTTTCTTTTTCTGTCTGGTTGCATTTGTGTTGTTTGCTATAGGTGTAGGAATCAGGATTTTCTTACATCAACACAGTTTAAACATCCTAGCTCCCTAGGAAGAAGGTAACGAGGTATTCTCATACCCAAACGCCACCTAGGGCAAGAAAAGACATCCTAGCTCCTTAGGAAGAAGGTAACGAGGTATTCTCATACCCAAACGCCACCTAGGGCAAGAAAGCTCAGGATAAGAAAATGGGTAATAAGCAAACAAAGTCAGAACCAGAAGAATTAGATATCTATACTATCATAAAGGAGAGAAGTGGTGAAGATGCCACTAAGGGGCTGAGAAAGATTTTTAGTAAGTTTGGAGTTACTATGGCAGAAGCTTTTAGTAGAAAACTATGGGAAGGAATTCAGGAAAGAAAAAAAAGGCATAATCAGAGACAAGAAATGGATAGATCAGATCCAAGCATTGATTGATGTCTCTAGGGTAGCAGAAAATGAGGGATGGACATATAATCAACAGAGTAAAAAGTGGTGTATTAGACCCGCAGGCTGTGGAGAAAAACAAAATGTGGAATCTAAAAATACCCCACCCCCATACCTTAACCCACATGCCCCATCTTTTCTCCAAACACCACCTCAAAGTTTAGCCGGACCAGGAGGATGGGTATGTCCGCACTGTGGACAACAAAATCCAGACTGGAGAAATGATTGCCTAGCCTGTGGTACACCTAGACATGGCGCTGTACTTGCCCCTGTTAGGGTAGTACCAAGACCCTTTAGGGAACCTGGTGCTGACGGAGTAATGGAAACAAGATACCACCAAACTCGACAATATTTCCCTTGGTCCCCCGCTGAAGGCATGTCTCTCTTGCATAACGCACCAGATCCCACCCAGTGTCCAGTTAGATTTGCACAATATATACAGCAAATTATGCAGACTCACGCAGGAGTTTGGGCAGATGGAGAAGAATTATGTAGAATGAAAATGACTCCTGGACTCTTCCAGGAGCTATTAGCAAATCTACAGGTACATAGGCCCCAAGCAGGAGATGGTGCCTTACAAACGATAGAATCAGGTACGCAATTTGTAGATCACTTAATGGTTTTCATGAGGGAGAGACAGAGGCAGAGAGGAACAACGGGAGTGGTGGCTCAGAAATCTGGACAATCAGTAGACGAATATTATCTAAGTGTAGAAAATAATTTCAGAGATGAAGGCATGGATCTAACCGCTCCAGGAATGATGAGGTTAGTTACAAAAACCTTTATAGATGGATTGTCTCCAAAAGTGAAGGAAAAGCTTAAGGCCGCAACCCCTGATTGGAGAACCTTGGAAGACCCACACCTGGCTAGACAGAAAGCTGTAGGGATAGAAATGGACTTAAGAGAAAATTCTAAGCCAGTAAGAATTGCACAGGCTAATACTGGCTCTGCTAATCAAAAGTTTACTTGTCATTACTGTAAGAAGCCAGGACATTTCCAAAGGGAATGTAGGAAGAGAAAAGCAGATATAGATTCAGGAACCTTTGTACCCAAAAATAGGATAAATAACCCAGTGCCTGATCAAACAGACAGCTCAGAATGACTGAAAGTTATGCAGGTCTCTCTTCCTTCTAGAAGACCAATAATACAAGTTGAGGTTGAGGGTAAAAATGTACCTTTTCTGATAGATACGGGAGCAACATCCTCCATTTTAAATCAGGACTTTTTACCATATCCTGACAATATATCCTCAAAGGTTACATATGCAGAAGGGTATGATGGTAAAATTCAGGCGTTGCCCTTTACAAAACCTTTAAATGTGAGCTTTGGCCCTAAAACTTTTGTATCCAAATTTTTATTTGCTAAAGGTGCACCTACCTGCTTGCTGGGTACTGATGTCTTAAGTAAAATGCACGCAAACATCCATTTTAGAGAAGATGGCACAGTTATGCTGACCATCCCTGAAGATGCAGAAACTCTGGAACCATATGTTAGAATACAGGCAATGGAGGATTTTCCCGAAATTTACACTCAACAAGCAAAAATTGACTTGTCTCGGGTTCCTGACAGCCTATGGGCAAAAGGAGACACTGATGTAGGGTTTTTATCAGTAGCTCCTATACTGTTAGAAACTGCCCCGGGAACCATTTTACCTCAGCTTAGGCAATACCCCATCAGCGCCCAGCAAGAACAGGCGATTTCTCAACAAATTCAGGATTATGTGTTACAAGGTGTTTTGGTAGAAATCAGGTCACCCGCCAATACACCCTTATATCCTGTTAAAAAGAAAGTGTCCTCCAAAGAAACTATGGTGAAATATCGCATGGTGCACGACTTACGGGAAATCAATAAGGTTTTGGCACCGGTCACCCCTGTGGTACCGAATCCTCATACCTTACTGTCTCAAATTCCCAGCACTGCTGCATATTTTACGGTAATTGACTTATGAAACGCATTTTTTTCTGTGCCACTACATAAGAACTGTTGGCATTTGTTTGCCTTTACATTCAAGGGTAAACAATTAGCTTGGACAAGATTGCCACAAGGTATGGTACACTCACCAACTTTGTACTCTGAAGCAATGCAGACCGTGCTAAAAAATTTCATCCCAGAACCAGGAGTAGTCATTCTACAGTATGTAGATGACTTACTTATTTGTTGCCCTGATGAGCAGACGGCAGTTACCTCAACTGTTAATTTCTTAATTTTCCTAGCGCAAGAAGGCTGTAAAGTAAATAGACAGAAACTCCAGGCTTGTCAACAAACAGTCGTGTTTTTAGGTCACTGCATATCACAGGGCATCAGACACCTCACACCTCAACGTACGGAAGCCATACGTAACATGCTTGAACCCAGGAATCACAAACAGCTGCGTGCTTTCCTAGGTATTGTTTCACACTGTAGACAGTGGATCATACATGCAAGTCAACTCATGCAGTCTTTATATGACTGTATTGCCAACACACCATATTCACTCAGTGAAGAGGCTAAACAGTCATTTTCCTCTTTGAAAACAGCACTGGTATCAGCTCCGGCTTTGGGACTCCCAGACTACACTAAACCTTTTCAATTGATGGCAGCTGAGATATCCTCACATGCCACAGGGGTGCTCACACAAAAACATGGAAACAAACAGAGACCGGTGGCATACATATCAGCTCATCTGGACCCTGTAGCTAGAGCCGCACCTTCTTGTGTAAGAGTAGTAGCCGCAATTTCACTGTTATTAGATAAAGCTTCTGAGATTGTTCTTGATCACCCACTTCTAGTTCAGACCACTCATGATGTACATGGCATTCTTAACCAGGTCCAACCTAAACATATTTCAATGGCCAGACACCTCCGTCTCCAATGTTCCCTACTACTGCCGCCCAACATTTCCTTTGCCAGGATTCAGACTCTTAATCTCGCGTCTTTGCTCCCTTTAGAGTCTGAGGGGGGTACCATACCTGAGGAAACTGCACTCTCCAACTCCTTTGACCCATCAAAGTCAATGCATGATTGTGTACAATTAATGGAACAAGAGACTCAGGGCTTATGTAATGTACGTGACAAGCCACTCTGTAATGCTACATTTGAACTTTTCATAGATGGCAGTAGATATGCAGATATGAATGGACAATTTCATACAGGTTATGCGGTAGTAACTCAGAATGAAGTGCTGAAAGCAGAACCTCTCCCTGCTAATCAGTCTGCACAAGAAGCAGAACTTATGGCATTGGTTGAAGCTCTAAAAATAGCCAAAGATCAGACAGCAAACATATACACTGATTCTAGATATGCACACGGCATTATTTTCGATTTTGGCGTAATATGGAGAGCCAGAGGTTATATGACTGCTTCAGGCCAACCTGTTAAACATGCCTCCCTCATTAGACAGATTCTGGAGGCAGCACAAGAAACTAAAGAAATAGCGGTGATAAAGGTAGCTGCACATGTGAGACTCGACACCGAGGAAGCCAGGGGTAACGATAAAGCTGACAAGGCAGCAAAACAGGCAGCACGTAAACCCTTACATCATGCCCACACACTAGATAGCTCTGAAGATGATGAGGAGAGATTGAAGGAAGCTCAGAAACAGGTAGACGACGAAGAACGAGGGCAGTGGCAGAAAAAAGGGGCAGAAGATCAGCAAGGATTATGGAAAAAAGGAACTTTGTTGTGTTTACCCAGAGCCTGGTACCCCGCAGTGGCAAGTGACCTCCACCTACCCACGCATGTGTCGGCAAATGGTATGACGCTCAAGGTAAAAGAAAGGTGGTTGGCTCCAGGCTTTGGTAATTTTGCTCGGAACATGTGTGCTGCATGCGCTATATGCCTGGCACACAATCCAGGTCAGACAATTAAAACCCCAACCAAGCATCATGTAAGACCACTGTATCCCTTTCAAAGACTCCAGATCGACTACATCCAACTTCCTAGGTACAATGGATACGAATATGTGCTTGTGTGTGTGGACATGTTCTCAGGGTGGCCAGAGGCTTATCCAGTTCGTAAAGCCTCAGCAAAAACTACTGCCATTAAAATAGCACATGAACTGATACCCCGTTACGGCATGCCTGAGGTGATCGAGTCAGATAGGGGTACCCATTTTACTGGGGAAATATTCCAGAATGTTATGAAAATGTTGGGAGTAGAAAACCAGTTTCACACTCCGTATCACCCACAGAGTTCAGGTAAAGTGGAAAGATTAAATGGAACAATAAAATTAAAAATCCAGAAGGCCATGGCAGAAACAGGAAAGCCTTGGACCGAGTGTCTACCACTTGCCCTGTATTCCATCCGAAACGCCCCAAGGGGGAAGGCTAAGCTGTCACCACATGAGATTCTTTTTGGTAGAGCAGCAAATTTGGGTTGTTATTTTCCACAACAACTGATGTTGAATACTGAGACTTTAACTGCTTATGTACAAGAATTACAAAAACGTTTAACTAAAGTGCATTCGCAAGTTTTTGCTTCCCTTCCAGATCCAGAAAATCTCAAAGGAGGCCACAAGTTGGAACCTGGTGATCAAGTCTACGTGAAAAGACACACCAGAAAGACTCTGGAACCGAGGTTTGACGGACCTTTCCAAGTCCTGTTAACAACTCCGACAGCAGTCAAGCTTGAAGGAAAGGCATCATGGATACATGCAAGCCATTGCAAAAAAGCAGTATAAGACTCATGATATTGATGTTAATAATGTTAACCTCAACGGAGGCATGGGAAAGACTGAATTCTCTAGCCCCTTTGAACAATAGATTCGTACATCATCATAGAAAATTAGTGCATGACTTGTTAAATAATACGCAACCCCTGGCAGATTGTTGGATCTGTACCCATTCACCAGTATCAGCCACAAGTATACCTTTTCTAGCAGTTCCCGTGTCAACTGAAGAAATATTCGCTTGGCCTAATTGTTCAGACAACCTGGCCAACAACCAACCTGGCAATACTAGACTATGGAATACTACAATCGCCATACCAGTTGTGGGATGGGTAGAATTTCCTTGGTGGCAGGGCAATCTTACAGGAAAAATAGGCAACTCACCACGTCCCTCGGGGAGGCCACATATAGTACAAATGGGAATTCCCAACAAAATTGCTAGTACCATTTTTTATTTATCCTATGTTAACACAGATGTGGGATAAATTAGTTAGAGCCACGGATTATCTAGATCAGAGGTCCCCAACCGCCGGTCCGCGGACCAGGACCGGGCCGTTGGGGTTTTTCAGCCGGTCCGCGGCGCCCCTGTTCAGCGGTCACGTGGGACCGCTCATTAGAGAAATGAATAGGCAGCTCCACCTCCCATAGGGGCGGAGCCGCATAATTCATTTCTCTAATCAGCGGTGCCGGTGACCGCTGACAGAGGAAGAGGCTGCGGCACCGAAGACCAGCTGTCCGGGGGAAGGAGCGGGACGCCGGGAGCAGGTAAGTATCGCATATTTACGTGTCCTCGTTCCACACGCCGGGCGCTGTCTCCATCTTCCCGGCGTCTCTCCGCACTGACTGCAGGCAGAGGGCGCGATGACGCATATAGTGTGCGCGCCGCCCTCTGCCTGATCAGTCAGTGCAGAGAGACGCCGGGAAGATGGCGCCGAGGAGCTGCAAGCAAGACAGGTGAGTATGTGTTTTATTATTTTTATTGCAGCAGCAGCAGCACAGCTATGGGGCAATAATGGTGCAGAGCACTATATGGCACAGCTATGGGGCAATGGTGCAGAGCACTGTATGGCACAGCTATGGGGCAATAATGGTGCAGAGCACTATATGGCACAGCTATGGGGCAATAATGGTGCAGAGCACTATATGGCACAGCTATGGGGCAATAATGGTGCAGAGCACTGTATGGCACAGCTATGGGGCAATGGTGCAGAGCACTATATGGCACAGCTATGGGGCAATAATGGTGCAGAGCACTATATGGCAGAGCTATGGGGCAATAATGGTGCAGAGCACTGTATGGCACAGCTATGGGGCAATAATGGTGCAGAGCACTATATGGCACAGCTATGGGGCAATAATGGTGCAAAGCACCAGGGAAACAAGCATGGTGCTCCCACTCATTCTGAACCTATGGTAAGTTGAATCACATTCTCATTATAAATGTCATAATTATATGATAAGTATGCACTAAGCTCCATCCCTCCATAACCCCACCCCCATATGACCAAAGCCCCGCCCCTGCCCCACCCCCACCGGGCCATGGAAAACTGGTCTTGCTTAAAGCCGGTCCCTGGTGCAAAAAAGGTTGGGGACCTCTGATCTAGATGACCAGATTTGGGATATATTGGACATATTAAATACTAGTATAGCTGTACAGAATCAGCTTATAATAGTCACTAACCAACATACCCTGGTATTGGATTACCTAACTGCCTCACAAGGGGGTATGTGTCAAATCATCGGACCCACCTGCTGTCATTATATAGACCCAAATAGTACTATGAGTATGAGATTTAAATTAGAAGACGTACGACTCAGGGATCAGTATGACAAAGACAATGACCAAAATAAGGATAGCTGGTGGTCAGATACCTTTTCTTTTCTTAACCCGGCCAATTGGTTCAGAGGGATCGGTGGGTGGGTTACCGGGATTATGCAAAGCCTAATACATACAGTTATGGTTATTGTAATTATATATGTATTATTCAAGGTTGTACTCAAGGGTATCTCGGTATGCACAAATAAATTTTGTGTAATGGATGCGAGAATATAAAGTTTTTTTTTTTTTGTTTTTTTTGTTGTAATATCACAAAAAGAATGACTAAAATGATCGTCTATATGACAAGGTTTTGAATGGAATATGTCAAAGGGGGGATTGTGAAGAGCAGAACAAAAATGGTTACCTCAATGAACCACAAAAAAGAATTTGTGATAAATATTGACCTGTCCATTCAAGGACATTTTAGCTATAGTATGAAATCCTGTTTTTCTTGTCTGTGGAATTGCCTTTGTACTGTTTGTTGTGAAACTGCCGCCCACAAAACTGTTTTTTCTTTCTTTCCTGTTTTGTCTCTTTGTTTAAACATGCAAAACTTGTATAACCACTGAACCTACCGATACAACTATATAAAGAAGGGATAGCACATTGAAGGCAGGCGTGCTTCAGAGACTTCCCAGTGATACACTATACAAGACGTGTCTTGTGTATTATTTCTGGTGATTCCCCACTTCCAAAGGCTGCTCCGACTGAGTGTGATCCTGACACTAGCATGGACTCATCATTGTACGGTCGGAAGATTCAGCAGCATGGTTTTATTTCAGACAACTAAGGCTTCTTTCACACTTCAGTTTTTTGGCGTCAGTCACTTCCGACATAATGACGGATCAACGGATACGTCACAATAGTTGAAAAAACGGATGTAACGGATCCGTTTTTTTGACGGATCCGTTACTCGGGGGTTGTATATACTTTTTGGAGCATGCGCAATTGAAAAAAATAGAAAAAACGGATTGGGGCGACGGATCCGCCGAAATGACGGTCCGTCGTCCATAGGTGGCCATTCTATGAAATGACGGACACGACGGATCCGTCACGATCCGCCATTTCAACGCAGACAAAAAACGTTGCAATGACCGTCAATGTCTAGATGACGTCCGCCAAATTTTGACGGATCCGTCGCATGACGGATGGAACGGACGACCATCCGTCACAATCCGTCGCTAATGCAAGTCTATGGGGAAAAAACCGGATCCGTCGAAAAAAAAAACCGGATCCGTTTTTTGAGGAAAATGGCGGATTTAGACTGACGCCAAACAACTGAAGTGTGAAAGAGGCCTAAGTCTTTGAAGCAAAGCACAACTGACAGAGCTAGCCATTACATGAGAACACATTAAAAAGTATCACAATAGGTCACGTACAGCTCTGTAAATGGGAAACCACATGATCTCTTCATTTTCTAAGAGGGTATATTCCTCCCATCTATCGTACTTAAAGATGTGAATAATTCCTAGAAAATCCATCTCCATAACTATTGTAGATCAATATGAGGATCAAATGAAAGTTTCAGATAAGGTATAAAACATTTCAATAAACAGATCAGTGTACCGGTTGTGCCATCTTTTCTAGGACATGGACCATAACTTGGTGATATCATAACACAAATATTAACACGAGTTTGAACGCTTGCAGTATTTTTCAGGGTTTCATTTTTCCCCATTAAAGTCAGTGTCAAAACAAAGGAACACATAAGTATGATGTAGTTTGAAAAAAAAAAAATACCGAACGTACCCCAAAAACAAGTATTGTAGTGTAAGGGTGTAGGTATTGCACAGCACGAGATTTCCTTTCCTCGAATAATTAAATATTCTTACTTTTATTTGCTCTCTGACATTACATAGTGAGTAAATGGAAATACAAATCTGCATAGACATTTAGAAAATTATAGGTTTAGATATTACATAAATAATACACAGTTGCAATCAAATAATTCAACCCCCATTAAATTAGATTTATTTGCAAAATTTACAAACTTTCTGCAGTTTCCAATAAAGCAATCAAACAAGAAAAACGTAAACAGCTTAATGCAGGTAATGTAGCAAGTGGGTTCTTCAAATTCAACACAAAATGCCACCAGATTCCCGAGCAGGCAAGTTGTCAAAAACCCTCCTAAACTGCAAAAGACCTGCAGCAAGATTTGATCGTAACTCATGTCTTGTCATGTGTCGTATAAGTGTTCATGCAGGACAAGAATCATGAAGGAAATGGTTGAATAGTGATCGCTGGGTTGTAACATCGAATATTGTGCACGGACACGTAAACCCTATTTAGGAATGGAATTTCCACTTCTTTTTGTCGGTCAGATCGTTGAATGAGTGACCAATCTCCATTTACATTACACAATTTTTAAAAGTTGAACAAGAATTTTTTCACTCGCCTAAACTATTTCATTCATGATGAACAATCGTTTTTGGACAACCTCTTCACGTTACACAATTATTGTGCAAGATCAAAGTGCAATTATATCTGTTTAAAAAGCTGCCATGACTTAGTTATGTGAAGAAGCCATGACACTATCGCAAATAGAACCTAGTGGTCATAAGCATAAAAGACTGGAGGTCAGAACGGCTTGTCCATTGCTGATAGAGGGTAGTCAGGAGGCTGGAAGCGTGTGGTAGGCACTGTTGAGACACTACACATTGGTTCAGTTAGTGTCCCTTAAGAGACCAACTAAGTCATAGGATTCACCCTGAAATAACTGAGCAAAATGGTATCAGAGAGAGCAGATGGGGAGCTGACTTCAGATTGTTTTTATTGCCACTTGAGAACAATGGGCAGGAATAGTCTAGCTGCAGATTTAAGGGTTGCGCCACTATTTTTATATTGATGACCTAATCAGCTGTTGTCAGTGCTTATGGTGGCCAGATGTTAGCAGTCATGGAGCTGAACAGCACATCCACTCCTATTCGTTAGAATAGAGGCAGATTAGCAGTACCTGACAGTCCTGTTATGAACAGCTATGCTGTCAAGCTCTACAACTTCTATTCTCTGGCAGCTGCTGACACCAAAAACAACTGATTGGTGGGTGTGTCGGGGTTGTAAACCCATCCATCTGATATTGAGTAATTATTAAGAGGACAGGCCATCAGTATAAAAGTTGTGGAGAAACCCTTTAAGGAACTTTTCATAGGATTGCTGTGTAAGCTGGGTAAGCTGATTGCATTGTCAGCGTATGAAGGGGTAAGTAGTGGGGAGTCTGCAGGGACTACAAGAGACGTCACCCCACAAAGTAGCCAAGAAGGGTTGAGTGGTGCTTGACTCATAATTTAGTGAGAAGCACTTGTATTAGCCTGGAAGGACCTAGATGTATCACAAGTAGTGTCCTGGAACAAGAATGAATTGCAACCACCAAGCTCTTCCGCCCTGTATGAGATTTGTAGCCATTAACTTGTGCCGCAGTGTGTGGAAAAAGACATCATTTTTCTGCTACCGTTTCTTTGAACGTGGATCACCTTTTTATAGCCTGGTACCAAAAATGAGGGTTTCATATGTCCACAATTATAGTCTACAGAAAAGAATGGACAGTTATTACTATGGAGATCACGGTCATGAATAGCATTGGGATCTTTCTTTCTTTCTGGGCCACATAGAAAGTTTGGTCCCAATACACTAAATGATACTTGATACAATAGAGATCTAGATTAAAACTGGAATCTATGGTATTCAGAGGGCAATTAAACTTAATTCTGATTTGTCGTTCTCACCGCCTACATAGTATTGTGAGTATTTGTTTATTTATAAAGTGGTAACCGTTTCCAGAATAGCTGCCAGCCAGCAGCGTGTTCAGACCCGGCAGTGATGACAGACTTGCTGCATGGATGATTATAGTAACAACACAACAAGAAGCTCCAGTAATTGAGTCACATTCAGGATCGAGGACGACTATGGATCAGATCACAGGTTCCAACATAGCAAAAAGCCACAATCATTTTTAAAACCGCAATATAAATGGTATATGTTATTCAGAGGGTGATTAGCATTTGGCAGGGCAAGAATGATTCCTCCTTTGAATAGGGCTGAAGTTACTGTACATATTTTTTGCTAAGAAATAGTAATTGCTAAGATTGTCTTTAACTTAAAACATTTAGACAGCCTGGGATTTTATCAATCATTCATTAGCTCATATTCATCCATTTGGGAAATACAGTCAAGTTAGAAATAATACTTGAAGAAAAATGTAATAGGGCCATGCAAAGAGCAAAGTATGTTTTTCTCTGATAATGGCAAGCACTGAAAATATTATGGAAAATACTCTATTATTCTTTGTCACTAACAGAGCCAGTATGAAAAGTGGGTGCCGCACATAAATAAACAAACCCCCAGATTTATCAAGATCAAGATTGTTCACGTTAGTCTTGATGAGGGGACGTGCTGAAGTCAGAGGCGTCTGATTCATTAAGAGGCCTCCATGCGTCTCATAAAACTTACTCCAGTCTTCATTGAGATTTGACTCATCATGAATTAGAAGAACGTATTCCGCCACCCATTTTGGCATAGTTGGCTGAAAATTTGCAGAAATTTAGCAAAACATCATGTTGCGCAAACATTTGGCATGCTTTCAAAGTGTTTTACACCAGATTTCTGGCATAAATCGGGGCCTTAGGCTACGTACACACTTGCGTTTGGCTGGTCTGCGTACTTCCTTCCTTAATCTCCGCCTACACTTTCCTTCCGTATGCATCCTGCATCATCTTGCGTACCTATCTTTAACATTAGGTATGCAGGGACATGCTCTGTATGTGGATATGTCCGCATGGGGTGGTTTGACATGCTCGCCGACCGCACGGGAACGCAATTTTTTGCGTTCCCATGTGGTTGACGGGCACGTTAAAACGCCGGATGCGGACACATCCACATGCAGCGCATGTCCCTGCGTACCTAATGTTAAAGATAGATACGCAGGATGACGCAGGATGCATGCGGAAGTAGGCGCAGCTTAAGGGAGGAAGTACGCCGCCATACGCAGACCAGCCAAATGCAAGTGTGTACGTAGCCTAAGTGTTTCTTAAATTTCCATGTGTCATGACATATAGACTATAAACTGTAAAGAAGCAATGAAGGCTGGAATGGAGGTGTATCCTCTTCAGTGATGAATCCCTATTTTGTCTTGAATGCCATGTTAGCTGGAGATTGTTCTAGAGACTATGTGGGCAACGCCAGGAAGAGGCCTTCATGAGGAAACATCAAACTGGTCCTAGTCCCAGGAATATGATGTGGGGTGACGTAATATATGATAACTGGACCCATCTTGTCTCCATTCCAGGTACACTAACAATCAATGTAGCGCAGAACTGGGTCATGGAACTAGTAGTACGGCCATATCTCCAAAGTGACTTAGTAGCCGCTTTTCAACATGACAACACGTTGCTTGTGCAACCATAAACAGCCTGTGTGGTCTAAATGTGCTACCATGCCCGGCAGCACCTCAGGACCCGTCTGCTATTGTTCACATCATTGGTTGGCAATTGCTAAGGGAGCAGTCTGCGGTGGATTTGCCTTGTATTCAGCATGGCTGAACATTCCTCAGACAAATATTAATAACTTAATTGATAGCTGCCAATTTGTATAAGTGCTCGTATTTGTGTGTGATGCTCAAACTTGATAATGAATAAATTGAGATGTCTTGAAAATATATGATCCATTTTATTAATTATTTGCATATGCTTAGCATGTCTATCCATCATGTGATTTCCATAATTACACGACTGTTCCTTTTCGGTGTTGCAATTTTTGTGATGAGGAGTTTATTTCCATACGTCTTTATTATATTCATATATTAACTTGCACATACTTTAAAACCTCTGTACCGCTCTTAATTCGTGCTTCATGTTGTGTCTAGAATTCTGCATATCTTGCACTACTCTATATGTTAGTAGAAATTCGTGGTATAAAAATGATCACATATCCTTTACCACTTTTATATTAGAAATGGTACAGAATAAGAAATTTCCAAAACATGGGCTGTCATACATATAATCTGCTTCAACAGAAAGACATTAATGAAATTCTGGACAGAGTTCAAGTAAAATGTTTACTGTCTGATCTTGTAATATCCATTATGAGACAAAACACTGAAAATGTGATCAGCCATCTAGACAGATGAGGAGATGACATGTGGAACACCCGGGTTGTGGTTGTGGCTCCTGTATGTCTACATGCCAACGATATGGAGGGTGGTGGTGAAGGAGAATAGGGGTTGAAAAACTTGGCACAGCTGTTTCTGGAGGGAAACGCATAGCAAAACTCCAGCAGCTGTAGGATACTTGGCAAAGCAATGCCCTTACATTAAAGAAGTCGGTCATTCTTTCCTTCAGACCACCATACAGAATAGGCATTTGTGCCAACCACCAAGCGTCCAAAGTGCGTTCCAAAGAACCTCATTGAAAATCTGATAATGTAATGGATACAATTGGAAACCGTAGAATTTTGGTGTATTGTTTCTTTCTTACTATTGTCTTCTCCTGAAATTATACACTATTCCACATTGAAATTGCAACACCAAGAAAGAAAAGTTGTGAAATTATGGAAATCCCTGGATGGATAGACATTTAAATGATGAAAAAATGGAAACAAAATTGTCAAAACATCTCAATTAATTCACTACTGATTATGAACAACACAAACCAAAAACTGCACACTTACACGACTTAGCTACTATTAATGAGGTTACTAATGGTTGTCTGAGGAATGTTCTGCCACACTGAATCTGCTTTTGGAACCCAAATCATCAAGATCCGCTGCTGATCACTCCCTTTGCCGATGCCAACCAATGATGTCCCAGATGTTCTTGATGGAAGTCAGGTCCAAAGACACTGCTGGCCTTGGCAGTGTGTTTAGACCATGCAAGTTGCTCACAGTAGCACAAACAACATGCGGTCTAGCATTGTCATGTCAAAAAACGACTCTTTGGACACTTTGGAGAAATGGCCATACCAGTGGTTCCCAGATTGCTATATTTTGTACTGGAAGTGAAATTGAACGTCACATACCAAGCCAACGGCATCAGTCTACACAAACCATCAGAAAGCAATGGTATCACTATGGGCCCCACCTGCAGCAGGAGTTGTTCCATTGACCTAAAGTCACCACTCTCAAAAGCTACATGAATGTCTTTGAGCAAGATGACAATGGAGGCTGGAATGAAAGTCTATACTATTTAGTGATGAGTCCCATTTTTGTCTTGGATACAGCTATAGGTGGAGATTGGTCTGAAGACCATGTGGGCAAAACCATGAAAAGGTCTTTAAGAGTGAACGTAGCACCCTAAACGTACAATTACATTAAAGGGAACCTGTCACCTGAATTTGGCGGGACCAGTTTGGGTCATATGGGCGGGGTTTTCGGGTGTTTGATTCACCCTTTCCTGCATGCTGGCTGCATGCTGGCCGCAATATTGGATTGAAGTTCATTCTCTGTCCTCCGGAGTACACGCCTGCGCAAGGCAATATTGGAGGATAAACTTCAATCCAATTTTGCGGCCAGCATGCAGCCAGCGATAAGGAAAGGGTGAATCAAACACCCGAAAACCCCGCCCATATGACCCAAAACTGGTCCCGCCAAATTCAGGTGACAGGTTCCCTTTAACAGCTTCTCATTTCACTGATTTTGCTGTGGAACCAGTAATATGGCCATTTCTCCAAAGCATCTTGGGAGCCAATTTTAACACAACTACTCCAGGACGTATGTTTCTTGTGCTACTGTGAGTAGCCTGCGTGGCCCAACCGTGCTACCATGACCTGAACATGTAAGAATTCATTGGTCAGTCATTGCAAAGGGAGCTGACATCAGTGGATTTTGATCATTTGTGTGCCCAAGTGCATTCAGCGAGGCAGAACATTCCTCAGACAATCAATTATAACCTTATTGATAGCATGACAAAGCTTATACGTATGGGGATTTCTGCACATGTTGCTCATACAATCTCAAAATTCTGTTCTTGTTCATTCCGCCACAAAAAAAGCATAATAAAGTTTAGAAAAACTCATATCTATCTCAATGGTACCAATAAAAACTAAAGATTGTTGAACAAATAAAAAGCCCTAATATAGTTGTGTTAATGAAAAATGTAAAAATGTATGGCTTTCAGAATACGGGACACAATTATTTTTTTTTAAACAGTATTTATTGATCAAAAATCATAAATAAAATGTAAATACAACTACATGGAAATGTAAAAAGTCAATAAGTTAGATATTTAGCTATATGTACCTACTACCTAAGAAAATGGAAGACATACAAGACCACTGATTATCTCCCTCGATCTGGGGCTCCACACAAGATCTCATCCCGTGGGGTCAAAATGATAACAAGAACGGTGAGCAAAAATCCCAGAACCACACAGGGAGGACCTAGTGAATGATCTGCATAGAGCTGGGACCACCGTAACAAAGGCTATCATCAGTAACACACTGCGCAGCCAGGGACTCAGATCCTGCAGTGTCAGACGTGTCCCCCTGCTTAAGTAAGTACATGTCCTTGCCCGTCTGAAGTTTGCTTGAGAGCATTTGGATTATCCAGAAGAGTATTGGGAGAATGTCATATGGTCTGATGGAACCAAAGTAGAACTGTTTGGTAGAAACAAAACTCGTCGTGTTTGGAGGAGACAGAATGCTGAGTTGCATCCAAAGAAAACCATACCTATTGTGAAGCATGGGGTGGCAACATCATGCTTTGTGGCTGTTTTTCTGCAAAGGGATCAAGATGACTGATCTGTGCACATGAAAGAATGAATGAGGCCATGTATATTGAGATTTTGAGCGCAAACCTCCTTCCATCAGCAAGGGCATTGAAGATGAAATGTGGATGGGTCTTTCAGCATGATAATGATCCCAAGCACACCGCCAGGGCAACGAAGGAGTGGCTTCATAAGAAGCATATGAAGGTCCTGGAGTGGCCTAGCCAGTCTGCAGATCTCAACCTCATAGAAAACCTTTGGAGGGAGTTGAAAGTCCGTGTTACCCAGCAACAGGCTCAAAACATCACTGCTCTAGAGGAGATCTGTATGGAGGAATGGGCCAGCATACCACCAACAGTGTGTGCCAACCTTGTGAAGACTTACCTAAAACGTTTGACCTCTGTCATTGCCAGCTAAGGATATATGACAAAATATCGAGATGAACTTTTGTTAATGACCAAATACTTATTTTCCACCATAATTTGCAAAATAAATCTTGTCAAATCACACAAGGTGATTTTCTGGATTTGTTTTCTCATTTTGACTCTCACATTTGTGCTCTACCTATGATGTCAATTACAGGCCTCTCTTATCTTTTTAAGTGGGAGAACTTGCACAATTGGTGGCTGACTAAATACTTTTTTCCCCACTGTATATACACAGACTTTTTTTCAACCCAACTGTACGAGAGTTATTTTGTTTAATATATTAAGATATACTATTACTGTATATTAATGGATGATTAAAAAAAAATTAAGAAACAAAAACGCTTTGTCCCAAAACGGGCTAGTGCTTAATAGATTAAATTACTGAGTGTGGTAATAATGTTGAAGTTGGGGATCCTGCATAACACACAGACACCATGAAGAATTCCAGTAAGAGATATGAGAGGTGCATCTCTTACATTTTCACACCGTGGATCTAGACGTCCAGAGGTAGCTGGACATTCTCTTGAAGCACTCACTCATGTCAGCCAGCCAACTAATTATCTAAAAAATGCAACTGCTCTTGTTTTCTTTATCACCCACTCATAATTATCCAGGGATTTCAGAATCGGCTGAAGATATGGTGTCATTATTTTATGGGAAACAAGAGTCATTCACACATTCCTATCCTGCAGAAGTGTGCATGAGATTTCACCTAGAGACATTCTCCGTTACCTCTATGGATCAACAAGAATAGTAAGATGAGGATGATGTCAGAATAGTTTACTGACCTATTACTGTATGTCTGATGGAGTGCGCTGTTCATGAACAGATAGGTAATGATTTGAGAAAATAGTCTTTGGAATAGTTATAGTACTTCTGGTTCTTGAAAGTGCCAATGCACCATGCAAATATTATACTGGAGTTGGAGGGTATGCCCACAAGGGATGGATGTGTCATTATTTTTCCCATCTGTATTTTCTGGGTGGAAAGTCCATGGCGTATTACAGTACCAGCAAAGTAGATTAGATTTTACCTAATTTTATCCATAAAATCTATTTATGCCCTGTAAGTTTTTTTTCCGGCATGCGCAGTTGTGCTGCCCTTTGAACTTACAGCGCAGGCACCGGGGACGCTAATGAAGGAAGGGGAGGCGGCGCCCAGTGTGCAAAGGCCCTGAGTGATGGCTGGGAGGCGTTTCTGTCCGGGGGAAAAGACATGCCTCAGGTCTATTTCAAGGTATCAGGGACAAATTATAAAAGCGATTATTGCAGCGTTTGCAGCGACCCGAACTAAAAGAGCCACCTTGACAGAATGCAGCATTAGTGCTGCACAAGGTGACTCTTTTAGTTAAAAACGCCTGGGGGGGTGACAGGTTCCCTTTAAGTAAAATAGGTTAATTGCATTTTTTCAAAAATTTGCAGAGTGAAAAAAAAAACTCACCAAAAACTCAGAGTGGGAACATAGCCAAAGAATACTAGCCGTTGTGCCCCCACCCTCTACTGAATCCCCATCACTTCTTCATTATTCATTTCACTTGCTTACATAGAGCCAACATATTCTTCATTGCTTTAGACACATTGACATCTCTGTCCCCACTGGAGCTCACAGTCTAAATTCCCTAACCGTATGTATTTGGAGTGTGGGAGGAAATCAACACAAACATGGGAGAACATACAAACTCCTTGCAAATGTTGTCCTTGGATTTACCTTGTCTTAACCACTGAGCCACCTATTAAAGTGAAGACATCATTACATGTGACTTCTGCAGCCAATCATAAGCTATAACAGACATGTGATGATGTGGAATGGTCAGTGGCTGGCTGTACAGAAACCTACGGCGGACCAGAAGAGCATTGCTACAGGAGTGCCATGGGAGAGAAATATTATGTTACTTATTTCAGGCCATTTACAGTGACAAATCTGCTAGAAAATATGCACCAAATATGTCACAGAAATAAGGAACCCACTATAAAACCAAGCTGTGAACCTTGATGATATATTCCTAATAGAGGCATGCTCCTTTTCTCTTAACAGCTGTGTTTTTGGCTCTTTGTGTACAGATACACTTTCTCTATCATTAGTTACTGAAGAGTTAAAATTGCAGGTTCAGACACCAGCTGCCTGTATTGAGGACAGACCACAGATGGTAAGCGTCTGCAGAACAATGTAGGGTGTGATACTGAACAGGCCTGAGGACCCGGAACAGACAGGAGAAAAGAACTGGTATGGCTAAGGCCCAATGCCCTGCCAGCCATCTGACACCGGCAGCAGCAGTAACACCACCTGAAATGCTCTCTGTAATCCGGACCTGGTATCACAAAACATACAGGGATGATCCTGGATTTCCAGTTCCTTCACATAATACAAACACAGAAGCCTTTCCATCTCTCGGACAGTGGATAACATTACGTATTTATAAAAAGCACTTTTACCATTAGTGGTTGTCACTCAGTAACTCCTCATCCTTAAAGCTCCAATGGAGTCGCGGTGGGATATAGAAGACTCTTCATAGGCTAACTGTAGAGTGAAGACATTACGTGCAGGTCATGCAAGACTTCTTCAGAGATGCAAATAGCATGTACAGAAGAAGGGGAAAACTATAGATATGAAGAGTCATCACACCCATAAAAAAGTCAGTATTTTGTCATGTGTAAAAAAATATATATATTACCAAGAATCAATTCAAAACTTTTTTCACCTTTAGGCTCAGGTCATGTGACAGGCTTAAAAAAAGTCAGTCCAATTTTCATCCAAAAAAGTGGAACGATTTTTTCTCTCACTTATCTTTCCGTATGTAATTCGTTTATTTTTACTGCAGCTCTTAGTCATCTACAGGAACATTTACAGTTTCCTATGTTACTGAATTTCAAAGTTAGGCCACATTCACACGTTCAGTCTTTGGTCAGTATTTTACCTCAGTATTTCTAAGCCAAAACCAGGAGTGGGAAATAAATACAGAAGTGATGACGTGTTTCTATTATTCTTTTCCTCGGATTGTTCCACTCCTGGTTTTGACTTACAGATACTGAGGTAAAATACTGACCAAATACTGACCGTGTGAACGTGGCTTTACCGTAAAAATTGGAAGTTATACCGTGGCATCAATTTTTCTCTCGCACCCATAGATTTGAATGGCTGAGTCTCATCCAATTTCAGAGTCAAACCGCAGCATGGTGTGATTTTTGTCACAGACAAATGAGGATGTATATATTCCCTATACACCTGCCCTGTCTCGTAAGAAAATTGCTGGGGTTTCTACACAGCTGGCAAATGGCTCTGAGAGCCCTGGTTCAGGGGAACTGACCAGAAAGAAGCCGAATTGTAGATAATTCTTCGCAGAGTGAGAATTATGTTCAAGAGTAAGAAATGTGAGTGAAACCAAATATCTGTATGTGAACATAATATTTCATGCAACACAATCTCCATTATTTGACTTCTTACACATATCTCAAACTTTGTTCATTTGATTTATTTGTCTTTATTCTCACTTCTGCTAATAAATATCTGAACAATTGCTCTAATTCAGCCACCTGGAACAACTAACCACAGCATTACGCATGTAGACATGCCAATGGAGAACCGAACCAACCTACTATATCCAAAAATATATTCTAGGGAAGCTTCTTGGCATTAATGATAAATCACTAAATATGGATATAATAAGGAACATACTCATTGATTGGTTCATGTTTTATGTGCTATGATTGGCTAGTTTATATTCTAGGTCTTGTTAAAATCGCATTGGCTATTTTCTAACACCTACTCTTACAATAAAGGAGGTACCACAGGTTTAGACCCCAGAAAGATGCTAATGTTTCTCTGGCTGGCCACTCCCTAACACCTAAGGGAGATAACACTCTTAATTTGGAATCCACAGACAACATGCTGTAGAGCAGAGGTGTCAAACTGCATTCCTCGAGGGCCGCCAACAGGTCATGTTTTCAGGATTTCCTTGTATTGCACAGGTGATAATTTAATCACCTGCACAGAATAATTCCAGCACCTTGTGGAATGCTAAGGAAATCCTGAAACCATGACCTGTTGGCGGCCCTTGAGGAATGCAGTTTGACACCTCTGCTGTAGAGGGCTTCATAAAAATATAATTTCTGGAACCCACCAAATTTCCGCAGCAACAATAGCAAATCATTTTTAAAGGTTGGGTGTGTGAAACACCAGACTATAAATGGTAATTACTAAAATACAAATTAATCTAAAAAAAAAACAAGACTCTAAATTTAATTGCCATGGTTGTTGTCACCCTTCGCTGTCCATTGTTTGTAGTCAGTGCCATTTCCTGTCGGCCTAGATCTCTCTCAGTAATAACACACATTGCTCTCACATGAATAACCAAAGTGTGTTTTCTGGTCACATTCACAATATCCATTTAGCATGAGTGACTTCCTATTAAAGACATATCCGTGTATATAAGGTCATACCGCCATACACAGAACAGCTGCCGACTGTCTCATAAATCGGAATGTATGTACAGGGATGACACCTGGGTCACCCAGACCCGCTTCTGTCTCTGCCTTATATAAGTTCTCCTGGCATTGTGCCGAAACAAGCTAAAATGTGGGAGTGTTAACAAATGACCAAAAAAATAAAAATAATGATCGTCTCGAGGAATGCACATGTCGTCATCATCTGCTCATCTCAATATAAATATTAGCACTAGTAATGCCGCAGCTCTGGGCTAATGATAACAAGGAAATGCTGGAGCTCTGGGCTAATGATGTGTCTGAAGAAGTAGACCGTCTTTCTGGAAGGCTCCTGGCTCTCACTATACGATGGGCTCACATTTGTGTTACTTTAGCGTCTCAGACATGTTCAGATGCTGCATGAATGAGAAAATCATTTGTGTGATGGAATTTCCAGCTTAGTAGATAAGGGGGTCTCAGACTGTTTATACAATATACCGCATATTCCATGTCCTAATCTTGGGCATATGAAACAACATATAGAATTATTTGCATAGCGAAGATAGCTATAGTTTAATCACAGATGTTCACAGTCTCCATTTGTTAATCTCTGTTAGTGAGAAACATCAATTTTGTATATAAATCCTGTACATTATATTGGCTAATCTTCATTTATGGCCTTGGGGGTCTCAAATTCAGCTGGGAAAATGGGCAGCACTTAGAAAAACATTGAAGTCGTTGGGCCGCATTCCTTGTGGGATGAGATGCCATTTTCAGGGTTAATTTTTTCAATATGACTTTTTGATCACTTTTTATTCCATTTTGTGTGTCAGTATAATGAAAAGGCAAAAGTTTTTTATTTTCTATTTATTTTACAGTGTTCATCGTATGGGATATGATACAGTATTATTATATCTTGGGTTGTTCTGGATGCAGCGATACCAAACATGTATTGCTATTTAGTAGCGAGCATAGTAGCAACAGCAGCCGGCTTCCTGCAGCTGCTGGGCAATCAGGTGTGCCTGTTGCTTAAGGGAATGAATATTCACTGCCCTCCACGCCAATGGGAGTGGAGAGAACTGAATATTCATTTCTCTTAAGCAGCGGGCACACGTGATTGCCCGGCAGCACAGGCTTTAGCCACAGCAGCCGGCTCCTCCCTCCTGTGACCGGCTGCCTCCGCCGCTGCCACTCCCTCTCTATCTTGTGGGACCCTCACACGAGTATAAGCCGAGAGGGGCTTTTTCAGCATAAAAAATGTGCTGAAAGGCTCGGCTTGTACAACTATATAAGATACTTTTTTAAAATCTTTTGCTTTTACATAAAACAGCATTTTTAGTGCCAAAATACTTTTCTATTATTTTTTTATACTTTATTTTTAAGTTTTATTTTTAATTTTACAATTTTTTTCCCCCTTAGTCCTTATAACTTTTACGTGCCTGATCGCTGTTATATCATCTTGCAATACTTCTATACTACTGTTAGGTTTAGGGCTCACTCACACTAGCGCATAACAAGTTTTATCAGATGCAGATGTGCAGGGTTTTTTTCTCATGTTGATTCAGCAAGAGAAAACAATGTCAGCATTCTGCGGATGCATCCAACAATCTCAGCATCATGTGCACCAATACAAGGCTATGGGTGAGAGTAGAACATCGGATATCATCTGAGTGCAGTAAGATTTCCGCAGACTTCTACAATTGACAAGAGGCAGAAATCAAGTACTCCATCTTATCCACACCTGTGATACGATTCTCATGCAAGAGAATCAGTTACAATGAAGTATAGTATTTGGTGAACGCATTTCGCAGCATAGAACACTTCTTCATAGGGACAAACCACTGCATAGGACCGACAGAGTTTGATCCGAGCATGAGATAATCGACGACTCTCCGCCTACTACATGCTTATTGCAGAGACTTATAGGCCACAGTAGTTGGCTGAAAAAAAAAGGCCACCACTTGGTCTCAGGGTTGCCATGGCAGGCTGCCGATGGGCTTTAAAAGGGAGTCCCTATAATAACCATTTATATACCGCTGTGACTATAATCAGCAGCATTTTAAGGGCTAAACAGCTGTGATTGATGCGAATACCATTGCAGCAAGCTAAGATATACAGCTGACCCCCCCTATTGTTAACGGTGCCTGCTCTGTTTGTGAACCAGCACCATCATCACATTGCACATAAGTGGCATTTTGTTTAAAAGGGTTCAAATAAAATCCTCTTCTCCATATTTAGCAATGCAGGAAATAAATGCCTCTGATCTGACACACTGTGCCCCCACCTGTCATTCGGCCTGCGCTCTGCAGTTCTAAGAACGCCTCTAGAGCTCCAGGTGCCATATGCTGCTCCCAGACCATGTGTTTGTGACCCCTGGTCTACACACTCATGAATCAAAATCAAAAATGTCACAATCCGGATGTTTGGTGTGAACAGGAAAAAAGAAAAATGGCCAGTTGGCATCGATCCCTTAAACCGTACAAATGTGTAAAGATTTAAAATGTTTCTTCAACAATGTAACTCGGGGTCAGGGCTCCATTCCTCTGCCTTATCTGCTAACGAGAAGAAATGTGGTGGTGGAGTGGGCGTGCCCATTGCCATACTGAGATGAGGATAAATAGATGGTACTCTTCCAAACCTCGTTTCCCCCAACAGCTGAAGCAATGGGACGGTGGGGTTGTCCCTCTACATATTAGGCTTTGATTACATAGGAACCTCTGTTGGAAATTACTCAATTTTTGAGGGCAAAGGATCCCATTATAAGACAATAGTGGTCATGGCGTTAGAGTTTCTATAATAACATTATGATGCTACTGCAGAGAGGGTGTCCATCAAATCTTTTTCATTAGAACTCCACTAAATCAGACTGGGATAAAATTATTAACCAGTGTAATTCATTGTTTTCTCATGCATACCATATTGTTGGTATACTGTATATATATAAAAAAAAGTTAAAAATTGAGTATTTAATGTTGTGCCCTTCGTTACCCCTTTGAGAAAGGGACAAGAAAAATTGGATGCGGTTTAATGCAAGAGGCAAAGCCTCAAGCGGATTGACATTTACTTGAATTTAAGACAGCAAAAGGCATATATCATACCACTGATAGCAGATGTAGATTTTAATGGCACATGATTTAAACGGGACAAAATCCCATAAAGTTTCATTGGTTAGAAAAAGTCGTGTAGAGGATCTAAAACATTTCAATGAGAACGATCTTTCCATTCAGTGAAGGACATCATTATTTATTAGTGCCAGACGTATCAAGAGAAATGGTATAAAATTTGGTGGCTCAGAAGTTTAAAAAAAAAAAACAACTTGTAATTTAAATGGATGGCACAATTTACCAGGGCTGTGGAGTCAGTAAGCCAAACCTCCGACTCCTCAATTTCCCTGACTCCGACCTCACAGGATGGCTTCACTACTGAGCATGTACATAAAGTGCAGCACAAAGTCATCTCAAATAAAAGTCGAGGTCCTTAGATCAGGAACAAATATTTATAGGGCATTTCATAACTTTCCCATATTTTAATGAAACCATTTCCAGCACATCCTGCATTGCACTACTGAACCCAATGTATTATATATTTTAGGAGTAGAGTCGGTCCATTTTATCCAGAATCCAACTCCACCTCCACCAAAATGGACAACGACTGATTCCACAACCCTGCAATTTACCCCAAGTAACTCCACTGATGTTATCTCCACTGAAGTGAATTATTTAAGCCTGAAGGTCACCGACCTAGTGACGCAGGAAAGATCTATATCTTGGTACCGTGTTAGCCAGTGGATATGAGTCGCCCACAGGGCAGTGGGGTACTCTGTACCGGGTCCGGTCGCAGGGGGGATGTCATGGTGGCTGCGACCCGGTCCGTGGCCCTGGGCCTCAACGTTAAAGGGGGAAATGTTCAAAGTTTGTCGTGACGCCACCTGTGGAGTTCGGTCAGTAGTAGGATTGATGCGGCTTTGAAGGGGTCCCCTGGGGGATGTTGCAGCAGCACAGATGTTACACTTCCCACAGGTGAAGAGGGGTCCCCAGGGGTCCTATGGTGTAGGGCGTGGATGGTATAGCCGGTAAATAAATGTAGGAGACAAGCTGTAAGTCTTTACCTGGTTTACTATGGGTGACAGGCCACAGCCCAGGGCACCGGCAACAAGTGAATTAGGCAAGGTTCCCATTGCGTTTTAGTGTGAGCGCTAACGGACAGCGTTGCACTGTGAAATTACCGCAGTGCACGCGTCCGTTAGCGCTCCCATTGCCAGCAATGTTAAAGCGCATTGCTACCGCGTGTCACTTTTGGCACGCGCTAGCGATGTGCCGTTCTTTTGTAGCGCGCCTCGGACGCTACTTGCAGCGTCCGCGGCGCGCCCGAGGTCCGTTCCCCGCTCTCGCAGATCAGGGATCTGCGCTAGCGGGGACGTTTAACGCAACCCCTTAAAAGACATTGCGTTAGCGCAATCCGCTAGCGCTAAACGGATTGCCCTAACGCAATCTGAACCTAGCCTTAGGAGTCCAGGCAGTCCAGAAACAAGCAGAATCCCCTTGGCAGGTCAGGTAGAAGCATTCCACTCTGCGTTTGCTGTCACTGAGGTCCCTGCTGCCATTAAGTGTTCCCAGCAAAGTCCTAATTCGTTCCCCTGTCCTGGGAAAGGTACCTGTATGGTAGTCAGCTCGAGCCGTGCTTACTGGGGTCTTTTCACGGACACTCCAGGCTCCAAGATGCTGCTGTACCAAAGCTGAATATGGGTAAAGTCCTTGTAATTCTCTGCCCTCCGATTCTGTTCTGTGTCTTATAGTTCCACAAAAGCCTCGGGTTCCCGGTACCCGGATTCTGCGCATGGACTCCCTGGAGGCCTACTCGTGGCCTCCTGGAGTCCTGTGTCTCCACTGTGCTCCGTCCCTGTCTGTCCTCGCTCACAGACTTTCTGTACAGACTACACTGTACAGGTTCCCCCTCCTGGCCTGGATTTGGATGGTGTTGTGTGTGATAACCTGCCAAATGGAATCTCACTTGTCTCCAGGCATAGCATTACCCTCCCCGAGAGGAAGGCAGCACTACTATGGTACCCGAATTCCTGGGGTGCCACAGATAGAAAAATAGTTTGAATTGAGAGTCGTTAGTGGTTGATACCTTTTTATAG
This sequence comes from Ranitomeya variabilis, assembly GCF_051348905.1. NCBI lineage: Eukaryota > Metazoa > Chordata > Amphibia > Anura > Dendrobatidae > Ranitomeya > Ranitomeya variabilis. The sequence continues at coordinate 112,070,622 of NC_135234.1, forward strand.
TTTGCAATTTGTTACCATCTTTTCAGATAGCCATTAAAAGGTATCAACCACTGAGGACTCTCAATTCTAAATATTTTTCAATCTAGTGACGGTAATTCAAAGAAATTGTATTTTCCTATAAGCAAAATAATTTTAAATTTGGGAAATGCCGATTGCGCAGATTTACAATGATTAGTGACAGAATCTACATCCTGGCAGATTCTTCTGGATGAGTTTCTCTTACAAACTTGTCTGTGGATATCACCCTGCAGGGCAGTTTGCTAGGATACAGTGCTCTCTGACTTCTGCCTGCCAGAGCCTTCTCTGTTCTACAGCTCATACACTCACAGCTTCAGTGTCTGCCCACGCCACCGGCAAAGCATCATCCAGAGACTCCTCTACATAGTCTCAAGATGGATACATTTCTGTACTGTACTTTGTATGGATGACAGCGGGAAGAAGATGGATGTCATCACCACATGACTGTTCATAAATAAAGCAGAGTTTTTAACATCATGTAAATAATTAACTTTCTTTATTTCTCAGAGTTTTGAATGTTTTAATAATGTGTGTGCTTGAAGAACTTCTTTAAAAAAATTATTAAAAATATTTAATCCAGCATTACATGCCACAAAATAGGTTTATTAATTGGAAACTAAGGAAATGGAAGGACTGGATAAGTGTTTGTTATCTAGAAGTGTTTCCCTATTTGTATTCTATACTCTGGCAGGGTATTCAATTTCTCTCTTTCTGCAATTCACCTATCAGCCGGTAGTGGACACAATGATACCGGGAGAAGCTGTGAGGCATGAACAGTAGAGTAGATATGGCATGAAGCTCCTTTCTATCCTATTACCGGGAGATAAGCTAAAAACAGTCTGCTATTGTTCTGGGGCCCCGATCAGTTTCAGGCCAAACTGCCTTTGTGTAGATTGGGCAGTCTCGGCACTCTTCTCACTGTAGCTGTGATTAGAATTAGGTTTGCAGGAGGTTGTGTGAGCTTTGTGCCCCCAGGTTCTCCACCGGTATCACATTAACACACAAGACTTTAAGGAGACAGCATACTTTTCACACCATAGCTCCAGCGGTTCAAGGGGCAGCACGGTGGCGCAGTGGTTAGCACAGCAGCCTTGCAGCGCTGGAGTCCTGGGTTCTAATCCCACTCAGGACAACATCTGCAAAGAGTTTGTATGTTCTCTCCGTGTTTGCGTGGGTTTCCTCCGGGTACTCCGGTTTCCTCCCACATTCAAAAGACATACTGATAGGGAATTTAGATTGTGAGCCCCATCAGGGACAGCGATGATAATGTGTGCAAAATTGTAAAGCGCTGCGGAATATGTTAGCGCTATATAAAAAATAAAGATTATTATTATAGATTATTATTATAAGTGGCCAAAGAGCGACACTCAGAAGTGTAATCAGAGAGGACCTTTTTCTCAGTGGTATATTGGGTACAGATACAGTATGGTGGACCCCTACCATGTTTTTCCCATATTACCCACTTGTTGCCAATTGTGAAACAGAAGAAGAAAAAAAACTGGTCATGGCAAAATAAAGAAAGGTTAGTAACTGGTAAGAAGGAATATAAACCAGCTCACCCGTGATGTATAGCCAAGTTACGGGAGCACGGACCCGCTGTGTTCAGGCGTGTAGAATCCAAAAGAAGAAAATGTCCAGCTTCAGCGAATCCGTGAAAAAAGTTTTCTTTATTCACAAACTTAAACATCTTGATTAAGGGAGCTTAGTCTCCAGAAACGCGTTGAGATTCTTACCCATATGGTTTTGTGCTGAAGTTTGTATCCTCCATGCTTAAGTTTGTGAATAAAGAAAGTTTTTTTCACGGATTCGGTGAAGCTGGACATTTTCTTCTGTTAGTAACTGGTGCCTTAAAGGGACTGTCATCACAAGATGACTGCGCAAAGCAGCTAGAGGCGTTCGGTTCACCATAAAGGAGCCAAACATTTACTTCCAACATCTACTTGTTTTTCCCTCTCTCGCCACCCTGCCTCTTTTTCATTTATTTTTTTGGATTGACAGCTCTGGCTATATAGGAGTTAGAGAACAGATTTAAGCTGGCCATACACTCGAGATAGACAATTTGTGCATCTTCCCAAAATATTCTTACAAATTAATATATACACAAGGGTGAGTATGTAACAGCTTACCAAAAAATTAAACCCTTATCAAAATATAACCTTTAATATTAAATCTAATACACATAGGTAAAAAATCCCCAAAAATTGGTCCCCCTCACTGGGAATGCCTCAATGAAACCGGGCTACGAGATAATAGGGAGGAAAAAAAAAAAACGATAAATCTGCTACAATCCCTAATAGATTATATATATATATATATATATATATATATATACACTCACTGACCACTTTATTAGGTACACCTGTCCAACTTCTTGTTAACACTTAATTTCTAATCAGCCAATCACATGGCGGCAACTCAGTGCATTTAGGCATGTAGACATGGTCAAGACAATCTCCTGCAGTTCAAACCGAGCATCAGTATGGGGAAGAAAGGTGATTTGAGTGCCTTTGAACGTGGCATGGTTGTTGGTGCCAGAAGGGCTGGTCTGAGTATTTCAGAAACTGCTGATCTACTGGGATTTTCACGCACAACCATCTCTAGGGTTTACAGAGAATGGTCCGAAAAAGAAAAAAAATCCAGTGAGCGGCAGTTCTGTGGGCGGAAATGCCTTATTGATGCCAGAGGTCAGAGGAGAATGGGCAGACTGGTTCGAGCTGATAGAAAGGCAACAGTGACTCAAATCGCCACCCGTTACAACCAAGGTAGGCCTAAGAGCATCTCTGAACGCACAGTGCGTCGTACTTTGAGACAGATCGGCTACAGCAGCATAAGACCACACCGGATACCACTCCTTTCAGCTAAGAACAGGAAACTGAGGCTACAATTTGTACAAGCTCATCGAAATTGGACAGTAGAAGATTGGAAAAACGTTGCTTGGTCTGATGAGTCTCGATTTCTGCTGCGACATTCGGATGGTAGGGTCAGAATTTGGCGTAAACAACATGAAAGCATGGATCCATCCTGCCTTGTATGGAGCATCTTTGGGATGTGCAGCCGACAAATCTGCGGCAACTGTGTGATGCCATCATGTCAATATGGACCAAAATCTCTGAGGAATGCTTCCAGCACCTTGTTGAATCTATGCCACGAAGAATTGAGGCAGTTCTGAAGGCAAAAGGGGGTCCAACCCGTTACTAGCATGGTGTACCTAATAAAGTGGCCGGTGAGTGTATATACCAAATAACAAAAATGAAGGCAGCACTCCAAGGTTTTCAGGTGAAAAAAAGATAAAGTTTTAATCGACCCACATCACTGCGCGACGTTTCGGCTCCATGAGCCTTTTTCAAGCCTCATGGAGCCGAAACGTCGCGCAGTGATGTGGGTCGATTAAAACTTTATCTTTTTTTCACCTGAAAACCTTGGAGTGCTGCCTTCATTTTTGTTATTTGGTATACATGGTGGATAAATGTTTGGACCATTTTATCCAGGGGGCCAGGCACCCGCCATTGGTGAGCATTGTGCTGTTCCTTTTTCTCTCAAAATATATATATATATATATATATATATATATATATATATATATATATATATATACACACACACACACACACACACACATACATACAGATATGCCCAGTATTATTATACCTCGTAAAGCAAAACTGACTGCACCCAAATTGTTAATGGCTAACTAGTGGTGATATGGAAAGTGTTACTAATCTGTGCCCCTAATATATTATCTAACACACTGCAGTACTGTGGTGTGCAATCACATGTGTGGTAACATTTATCAGTGTCATGCAGTGTGGTATTCTATATATCTGCTGAATATCTATGAGAGTCATTTTTGTGTCAGCACCCATTTAATCCTTGTTTAATATAGCAGGTGGGGATACTAGTGTTAAATTAAGTGCTGCCATGGTACCTAGAAACCTTTAAACCCTAAATGTATCTGTTATGAGTGGCTAAGGTTGATTGGACTACCTCTTTTGTTTACACATATATCCTACCTTTGCTAGTTATAACATTTATATTGTATACTAGCATCTTAGCAGTATATCATACAGTCAACACAGGCCATCTGGCCCTCTGTTTCTGACTTTCAGTCTTATAGGGTTAAATAGGAGCTTAGGGCCAGGCATCGCACGAGCGGGGGCGCCAATCTCGCATTTCTTAGGGTGCCAACCTCCGCACCCAGGTAGGCGCTCAGATAGAGGTGGTATCTAGGGATGGGTCACTCATTTCTACACATCGGCAGAGTGAGTTTGTTGTCTATATCACCACTAGTTAGCCATTAACAATTCTGGTGCTGTCAGTTTTGCTTTATGAGGTATAATACTGGGCATACCTCTGTGTATGTATATACATCATGTATATATATATATATATATATATATATATATATATATATATATATATATATATATATATATATATATATATATACATATATATATATATATATATATATATAATCTATGGAGGTAGTTACATAATATAATTATTTACTAGCTAATTAGAGATTATAGCAGATTTAGCGGGTTTTTTTTCTCCCTATTATCTCTCAGCCCTGTTTCATTGAGGCATTCCCAGCAAGGGGGACCAATTTTTGGGATTTTTTACCTATGTGTATTAGATTTAATATTAAAGGTTATATTTTAATAGGTGTTTAATTTTTTGGTAAGCTATCTTCCCAAAATACATGTAAACGTGCACTGTCAGTAGGAATTATGCACCAGTCCTTTTCATTAGGTATCTGCCGTTGGCACATGCGTCCCGGCACGTGCAAACAGTCATCAGCAAACCTTACTCCTCCATGCAGAAGTCACCAACAAACCCTAAAACATATTGCAGAAACAGGTCCATCCCCCTACTACACACATGACAAAATTAGCAATGATAAATAAAAGATTTGACAATTATTGGTCTCTATACTAACAATCTCAATTAGAGCATATTGATATTTCCAATTTTTGCAAATGTATTCCGTTTAGCTTTTGTGGATAGTCAATGGCCCTTTTAATATGCTCCCTCTTTTTTGCAGACCATCAGGTGCGCAAAGATATGAATCCAATTTTGACCCGATTTGTGGATCAATATCAGCCATTCAAGCTGGTCCGTGATACATCAGGGTTGTCTGTTTTTCAAACTTTTTTTCTTTCACATGCGAGAAAAAGATCACACAACAATGGTAAAAAGCGACATATGGACCAAATACGAATGAAAATCACACCCAGCATCCTGATGAAAACTGGATTTTTTTGTATCTAAACGATCCTTCTTGTTAAGACTATTCTGTACAGCTTCAATGAGGAGGCAAAGTCTATACTAGAACTGGGTGATTGGATATCATGTTACAAAGAATAGAGAGGTCTGTCATTTTTATTGTAGGTACACTTCAACGGCGAGAGAATTAAAAATAATTGTAAAAGGTTTCGGTACCAAATATTACGTTCTGTTTTTCTATTGTATCAAATACTTATTTCATGTAATAAAATGCAATTTAGTTAAGTAAAAATCATACAATGTGATTTTCTGCTTAGTTTTTTTTAGATTCTGTCTCTCACAGTTGAAGTGTACCTACAATAAAAATTGCAGACCTCTCCATTCTTTGTAGGCGGGAAAACTTGTAAAATCGACAGTGTATCAAATACTTATTTTCCCCACTATAAAACTTTACAAGCCACTGTCTCCACAAAGCAGATGAACAATAAAACTTAGATTTTATTCAGCTTTTCATCCGCTATTCCATTATGGGGCCAATTTGGAAATGCTGCGAAAATTCTTCTTTTAAACAATATGATCGTACATGACAGATAGTGATTCAATACATTTGTAGGAATATTTTAACAAACTGGTGTGTTTTTTATAGGGCAGGGGCCTTTGAAGCTCCTAAGGCTTTTGCCCTGGTAGAACTGTTACCTTACAGTTGATACCAGTCCAAGATATTAGTTATATAGGCTGTAAATAGCCGTATACAACCTAAGTGGTTAGCCAAAGAATGGAGCAGGACTGTCAAAAAAAATAAAATTTTTTTTTGAACTTTCAGATTTTTTTTTAATTCTTTGGGCAAAATGGCTAAATGATGGCTTTTTTTTTTGCAGGCCAAGTTTAGTATAATTAACGTTGTCATTCAAAATGACATCACTGTACTAGAAAAAGGTGAAACAAATTTGATGATGTGCAACAAAATTCTGCTATTGGTTTGTTTTTATGTTAAGCATTGTATGACAAAGGTGATCTGTTATTGCGATACTCCAGATAAGTACAGAGTAATACCAAACCAATACATTTTACGTTAAAGGGAACCAGTCATGTCAAAAACATTAGTAACCCGCAGATCAATAATGTTCTGAAGCTGCCTAGCATTCAGAGTCATGATGCCTTGTGAAAAATATCTATCCTCCTAGCAGCATCAGGCTTTCAGTCATATTGGATCACCGTGCACCCCAACGCGAGTTTCGGAAATAAATTCCTTCGTCCCCTGACGAAGGAATTTATTTCCGAAACTCGCGTCGGGGTGCACGGTGATCCAGGACCTGCTAATCCCTGAAGGTACATTACTCTTATTCGTGCCCATTACACTTTGTACTCACTTTACTTTTCCTTTATGTACACAGAGCTGCAATTTGCTCTCTGTGTTCCATGGTTACTATTTGGCACTTTTTACACTATGGATTCACTATATACAGTAGCTATTATGCACTATGTGAGGTCCCCTAAAAATGTCCTCTAAAAAACTATTGTTATTGATTGATTTTTTCACACACTATTGTCACTATTTTTTGTCACTAGCATTTGTTTTTTATTTTTATGTTTCTGGGCTATCTTATGTACCATATTACAGTTTAGGGGTTACAAACTTAATCTGGTCCTGTACACGTGCACAATGATTTTATAATATGTATACCTTACATTTTACTTTGATGTCATTTTTGTCTGTCGCCAATTAATAGTTATATTTTTTTCACCTGATCCTTGTTTGGACTCCACTGATTGATTCATTAGTTCTGGGTTGGTTACTATATTCATTGTTTTAGTGGTCTCCACTTTCTTCTCACTGTGCACCATATTGGTCTAACATTTTAATATCATATAATTGCATATACATATATGATTATACTATATATATTTTTATACTATCCAATATTTATACTTTGGTGCTCGTGTTCTAGGTTTTTTTCAGTCATTGGTGCTGTTGGCACAATATCACTCACCGCTCAGTACATAATGAGCGGCGGTTCTAACCACGCACAGGCTCTGACTGACAGCCGACTAATGTTGATCCTCACAAGACCTCCTCTTCTCCTCAACTCTAGTATGTTCCTCACTCAATCGCTGTCGAAACTTCTCTAGAGTATCCCCCAAAACGACCAATTCAGAACTTTCAGACAAAAAGTGAAAATATTGTCCCCATCTTCAAAAAGGCAAATAAAGTGGACCCATGGAACTATAGGCCAGTGAGCCTGACTTCTATACCAGCAAAGATCTTTGAACAAATATAAACATGTATGCAAGTACTTTGATGAGAATCATGTGATTAAAGGGAACCTGTCACCAGTTTTGGCCGATATAATATACGACTATCATCTTTAAGGACTGATATAGAGCATTCTATAATGCTGTATAAAAATCCCCTAACCCGTCCTGCAAGAGAAAAAAAAAAAGAACTTATTATACTCACCGAGGTCAATGGTCTGAGGGGTAATGCTCTTCTTGGTCCGGCGCCTCCCATCTTATGATCGCCGTCCTCCTGCTTGCTTCGTGTGGATGACGCATCGCTGCATCATCCACAGTGTCTCCTCGGCACTGCACTCCTGCGCAGGCATACTACTCTGTCCTGTTTAGAGCAGAGCAAAGTACTGCAGTGCGCAGATGCCGGGGCTCTTTGACCTTTTCTGGCACCAGCGCACTGCAGTACTTTGCTCTGCCCTCCACAGGGCATTCTGTAATGCTGCACATAAGCCGCCGATGTTACCTGAAAGAGGAGAAAAAGACGTTAGATTATACTCACCCAGGGGCGGTCGCGCTCCGATGGGTGTCGTGGTCCGCTCCGGCGCCTCCCATCTTCATTCCATGATGTCCTCTTCTGGTCTTCACACCGCGGCTCCGGCGCAGGCGTACTTTGTCTTCCCTGTTGAGGGCAGAACAAAGTACTGCAGTGTGCAGGTGCCGGAAAGGTCAGAGAGGCCCGGCGCCTGCGCACTGCAGTACTTTGCTCTGCCCTCAACAGGGCAGACAAAGTACGCCTGCGCCGGAGCCGCGGCGTGAAGACCAGAAGAGGACGTCATGGAATGAAGATAGGAGGCGCCGGAGCGGACCTGAGATACCCATTTGACCGGACCGCAGTGGGACCGCCCCTGGGTGAGTATAATCTAACCTCTTTTTCTCCTATTTCAGGTAACATCGGGGGCATATCTACAGCATTCCAGAATGCTGTAGATAAGCCCCTGATGACTGTGAGCTTACCTCACCATCGATTTTGGGGGTGACAGATTCCCTTTAACCTTCAGATGCAGCCCATAAATGTAGGAGAGGGGTGCTGTGCTCTCACTCAACACGTCGAAGGCTTTCAACAGCATTGAGTGGGAGTACCTTTGGTTGATTATGAGGACTATGGGCTTTGGAACATCCTTCCTCTCATGGACTAAACGGTTATACTCTAATCCTAGAGCTAAAATCAGGGCTAATGGCTTCTTGTCAAACTCCCTTAAGTTATGTAGGGGAACCAGACAGGGACGTCCTCTCTATCCCTTGCTATTTGCTTTGGCAGTAGAGACACTTGCTGTTAAATTAAGAGCTAGTAGAGCGGTGAAAGGCTTTATCTACAATACAGTGGAGGATAAAGTCGTGCTGTATGCCGACGACCTTCTGATGTTCCTTGGGGATACTGGGGATACAGATAATTCTCTGGTAAACACTATTGTGCAGCGCCCCAGAGTCCTGGTCGTTGCAGTAATGTCACTCTTCCACCAGGGGGAGTGATATTACGTCTGATGGTACTAAAGTTCACCTGACCAGGTATCACAGTCACACACTACACTTCACACTCCAGTCCACCAGGGGGAGCAAAGGTTCTATCTACTAGGTCACTCCTCACACACGGGTAAAACTGGTGGGTTGGATAGGAAGTCAGTCAGAAGCGGCCTGGGTTAGACCCAGAGAGGACCTGTCAGACAGACAGGGGGAGAAGGAGGAACATCTGAGCTGCAGACAGAGGGTCTCTGTCAGGGGTGGGATCCTGACAGAGGCCAAGCACGAGATAGAACGTTACGGAGCTGCGCCTGCACTTCATTGCGGCAGCATCCTAAGAATGGACACGAAGCGAAGTATATTGTGGAGGGTGAGAAACGAAGTCACAGCACAAGGAGATAATACCAGGAGGATTTCTGCCCCAAGATCGGCAGCCTCCTTCTGAGGCGCGTAGCCGGTGGCCGGAACACCGAGGAAGTAATAAGCTCTACGCATTACTTCGGAGACCGGCAGGACAGTTGATTCCAAGTTGGCTGCCCGACCTTAATACCTATGAAGACACGGAGGCAAATTGTGGGAGAGGGGCGTCTCTAGGGTCCCTATAAAATAGCTCCAGGCCTACCCCATCATACAGGTTGTCCTATCCATATCATCTGGGGGACAGAGAGAGAGAGAGAGAACATCAGAAACATCCACAAAAGTTGTGAGGACTATCCCGTGGTGCTCAGCAGGGAGGTACTACAACACACAGGTGCTAGTAGGAAGGCTACTGATTTCCACCTGGATAAGGGAACTCTGGATGTGCCTTCGGACCGGCCAGACTCAGCCTGCCCTGTGAACAGTACTCTGGACTGTGGATTCTGAAGTCTTCAGTAAAAGGTAAAGAGACTGCAACCTTTGTGTCCTCGTTATTCATTGCGCCTTACGACGTCCACCATCACCACCTACACAACTGGGAAGCCCTGGGGACATACTTCACCTGTGGGAAGGTACACCATCTAGCTGCCATTCCATCACCCCAGCGGACCCCTAGCAGCGTAGGTCACCCTGACCGAATACCACAGGTGGCATCACGAATACCGTACAAACAACTACACCTTTAAGTGGACACCCCTCAGAAGGGTCACGGACCGGGTCGGGCCACCGTGACATCCCCAGAACCGAGAGAGATAGACCCGGTACCGAGTACCCCATTGCCCTTACACGTGGGGGCGCTCCAATTGCAATTGTAAATAAATTCGGAGATCATTTGGGGCTTCGAATCAACTGGGATAAGTCTATATTAATGTCAGCAGATGAATTCTCAAAACTCTACAGTACACCAAACACGCTTGACACTCCTTTGTCTCTTTGAATCTTGTCCTCTTGTACGCCAAATTAAAACAAACAAAAAATCAATACCTGGTGCAAGATAGCCTTATCGGTGATGCCCCAACTGCTTAATATTATCCACAGGACCACAGTATGGCTTTTCCTGAAACACTTTAATAAATTTCAGGCTATGTTTAAGGAACGGATTTGGAAAAAGGGAAATGCTTGGATTAAATATGACAAAGGGATAAAGAGGGGGGGTAGTATCTTGTTGCACCAAATCCATGGCTGTATTTCTTAGTGACATAGCTTTAACAGCCCAAGCTAAAACAGGGCAATATTGCGACCATATCGCAGGCCAATACACAATATATCCAGATTATCCCCTTTTTAGAGGTGGGCTTACAGTGGAAGCAGCAAAAGATGCTTCCAATGATGTGACTTCTGATAAAGACATGGGAGAAGGCTAATAGACATAGATAGGTGTACACCATTTACCCAAATATGTCAAAACCCTAGACTTCCAGAGATGTTTTGATTAGAGGGCTTTAGCCCCTGGAGAACATCTGGTCTAGCTACTATTGCCCAACTGGAGATAACTGGGGTGTTTAAAAGTTTCCAACAGCTAAAAGAGGAGTTTCTTTTCCCAAATAAGTATTTTGGTCAATATCTCCAAATGCGACATACTAGACTTAAACAAAAGACAAAAAAATAGACAAAACCAAAAAGCTTAAAATGGATAATCATTTATTATTCTCTATGGTTACAAACCAGAGCCATATAAAAGGAGCCATCTCTAGATTCTACAGAATACTACTAGAAAAAAATTATTTCAAAACATCCATTAAGCTTTAAATAAAAATAGGAGAAAGATATTGGTATCATTGATCCTGATCATTGGGACATAATATTCTTGGTCCCACAGCTGTCCACTAGCGAAGCCTAGAGATTGTCACAGTTATACCCATTAGACCAGGTGTCTACAACGAATTTTCTCCATAAAATAGGAGTGATAGCAAGTGATGTATGCCTAAGATGTGGGATGGGTCCCGCTGATATTTTACATATGTTCTGGGTGTGTAGTTCTCTTGAAAATTTTGGGAAACAAACTGTTGGTTACTTAAATGGTGTCTTTGGAGTAAATATCCCAATACAACCCATAGTTTGTGTGCTGGGGTATGTAGATGGAGTAATTGAAGACAAAAATGAAAGATTGGCTATTAAAAGGGCACTTCGCAAATAAGAAAAATTATGGCAGCACACTGGTAAAGTACCGTATTTTCCGGCATATAAGACGACTGGGCGTATAAGATGACCCCCCAAGTTTTCCAGTTAAAATATGAAATCTTCTTAAAAGTCGGGGGTCTTCTTATATGCCGTATGTCGTCTTATAGGGCCGGTGACTAATGTGCCTTTTGGGGTGGGGAGTGGTCCCGATGACGAAGAGAGGGGGCGTCTCACAGAAAAGTGTGAGCGGAGTAGCCCCCTATTACCTCATTGCGGCAGCGTGGGGGTCTCTGTGCGCTGGGGAGCGGCGGCTCCTCATTGCGGCAGCATAGGTTTCTGTGCTGGGAGCGGCAGCTCCTCTTCCAGCTGGGGGGGGGTTCTGTGGGGCGACGCATCTTCTTGCAGCGTCGGGGCTCCTCCGGCATCTCCGCAAGGCCCGGAGGCACCGGCAGCTCCATTGCTGCGATGCGGTGGCCTCTGGGAAAATGGCCGCTGGGGGCGGCGCATGCTCAGATTCAGATCTCGTCTCCCGAGATCTCGGGACGAGATCTGAATCTGAGCATGCGCCGCCCCCAGCGGCCATTTTCCCGGAGGCCACCGCATCGCAGCAATGGAGCTGCCGGAGGAGCCCCGACGCTGCAAGAAGATGCACCGCCCCACAGCAGAGCCCCCACGGCACGAAGAGGAGATGCCGCTCCCAGCACAGAAACCCTATGCTACCGCAATGAGGAGCCACCGCTCCCCAGCACAGAGACCCCCACACTGCCACAATGAGGTAACAGGGGGCTACTCCACTCACACTTTCCTGTGAGACGCCCCCTCTCTTCGTCATCGGGACCACTCCCCCCCACCCACCATATGCACATTTGTCTGTACCCGGCGTATAAGACGACCCCCGACTTTTAAGAAGATTTTGAGGGGTTAAAAAGTCGTCTTATACGCCGGAAAATACGGTAATTCTCAAAAATGTATAGAATTTAGAGAGGAGATGCATGTATTAATTCGGTTAGAGGAAGGGGTATAGAAAAAAAGGAAAGCTTTTCACAAATATTATAAAGCTATGGGCAGGATGAAAAGTTCGTCATGGTGTGTCATATTTGTCATTACTGGGTTCTATATCTGGGTAAATTTTTCACTTTTAAATAGGGCATACATTTGGTTGTTATAGATTTCATGTAATATTCCAAGTTACACAGGAGTAATATAGGTCTATGGGAAAGAGATGTAAGCACATCATGGAATGAGGAGTACAACAAACTGCTCCCACATTTCTATGTACATGTTCATCATCTTTGTACTGATAATGTGATAATGTGGAAAATATTGCAGCCTCTAATTTTTGCACCAATAATTCTTAAACTATCAGCAGGGTCTAGAACGAACAAAGGGTTGGCGCAGGGCGTTGTATGGGAATGTGTGTTAACATTTATGTTGTATTCGGAAAAATTCAATAAAAATCTTATTGGATTAAAAAAAAAAAGGGGGTCCAGGGGGTGAATAATGTGCTCAGTCACAGGGGCAGACACTAAGTGGCAGCAAGGGATGATTCTGGTCTCTATCGGTGTCTGGGGACCTATCTGGAAAAGCAAAGAAGGGCAGGGTGCAAACTCGAGGCCCAGGTCTGAGTAGGCCATGGCTGCAATGGACCTGGTTAGAAATAACATCCCGCACAGAATGCTTCTTGGAATTCTGGGACACGGATAGGATGGATATATCCTGGCTGAGGTGCTTGGATATATTTTCACATTAGGTGTGCATCCATCTTGCTTCATGCCCAGAGAACACTCCATACACAGACTTTATTGAGAAGAATAAAAACTACACCTTAGTATAATAGCCTACTCTTTGAGATTACTACATTATTTTAAAAAATAAAATAGCTTTGTTCATCCAACTTTCCAAAAATCGCTACAAAAGGAAAAAAGCATCTAACCCCTAACGACCAATGACAACCCCTTAATGACTCACCATAGGTTGATGAGGAATATATGAGCCGGCTCAGGAGCACAGACCGCGTCATACCCGATACATGATGGCTCTTTTATATTGCCAGCATCTACTTTAACTACAGTGACCTTGTGATAGAAATATATATATCATATTGATCTCACTTGCATGTATACTCCTTTAAATCATATATACCGTATTTTCCGGCGTACAAGACGACTTTTTAACCCCTGAAAATCTTCTTAAAAGTCGGGGGTCGTCTTGTACGCCGGGAATCGCCTTGTACGCCGGGTGTATATGGTGGGTGGGGGGGGGGGGAGTGATCCTGATGACGACGAGGGGGCGTCTCACAGAAAAGTGAGTATCCCCCATTACCTTATCATAGCGCTGCAGCGTGGGGTCTCTGTGCTGGGAGCGGCGGCGGCTGCTGTGCTGTGGCGGCTCCTCTTCTGCAGTGTGGGGCCTCTGGTGCTGTGGGGCGGTGGCGGCGGCGTATCTTCATGCAGTCGGGGCTCCTCCGGCATCTCAGCCTGGAAGCCCCGCCGGCAACTCCATCGGTACAATGCGCTGGCCTCCGGGAAAATGGCCGCTGCTTAGATTCAGATCTCGTTGAGATCTGAATCTGAGCATGCGCAGCCCCCAGCGGCCGGGCCACCGCATCGCACCTATTGAGCTGCCTCCGGGAAAATGGCCACTGCTCAGATTCAGATCTCGTCTCCCGAGATCTCGGGACGAGATCTGAATCTGAGCAGCGGCCATTTTCCCGGAGGCCACCTGACCGCATTGTACCCATGGAGTTGCCGGCGGGGCTTCCAGTCTTTGAGATGCCGGAGGAGCCCCGACTGTATGAAGATACGCCGCCGCCACCGCCCCACAGCACCAGATGCCCCACACTGCTGAAGAGGAGCCGCCACAGCACAGCAGCCGCCGCTCCCAGCACAGAGACCCCACGCTGCAGCGCTATGATAAGGTAATGGGGGATACTCACTTTCCTGTGAGACGCCCCCTCGTCCTCATCAGGATCACTCCCCCCCCCCCAAAAGGCACGTATTCACCGGCCCTATAAGACGACATAGGGTGTATAAGAAGACCCCCGACTTTTAAGAAGATTTTATTTTTTAACTGGTAAAGTTGGGGGGTCGTCTTATACGCCCAGTCGTCTTATACGCCGGAAAATACGGTACTTACATAAAGACAAATATATATATCTACGAGGGGCGATCCAAAAGTAATGATAATCGGTTATTTCTATTGCACACAGAAATTAAAATAAAATGTTTTCTTTTCTCTTAGGTACCCACTAGTCCAGGAAAAAAAAAATCACTTAAATAGACCATGATTCCCGGGAGCTACATTCATTTGAATATGAACTGCCAAGGAGTGAACATCAAAATGTAAAAAAACGAGCTCAGAACTGTCATCAAATACCTCTGCTTGAAAAAAATGACTACCAAAGACATACACAGCGACTTGGTGGAAACATTGGGGGACTCTTCTCCTCCATATTCCACAGTTGCACGCTGGGCCAAGGAATTTAAGCTGGGAAGAACATCGACGGAAGATGAACATCGTGAAGGACGCCCATCCACGTCCCTCAATGAAGGAAACGTGAAAAAAGTTGAAGAAGTTGTATTGGCAGATCGAAGAGTGACTATCAGGCATGTAGCTGAGGTCACAGGGATCTCATATGGCAATATTCAAAGAATCCTTGCAAAAGAATTGCATATGAGAAAGGTCTCCTCGCGTTGGGTGCCAAAAATGTTAACCGACGAGCAAAAGAAGAAAAGAGTTGACATTTCAATAGCAAATCTCGAAAAGTTCCAAGCAGACAAGGAAAATTTTTTGTCACTTTTTTTGACCATGGATGAGACCTGGATCCACCACTTTGATCCCAAAACTAAACAACAATCGATGACATGGAAACGAGCCGATGAACCGACGCCGAAGAAATTCAAAGTGTCAAGCTCAGCAGGGAAGGTTATGGCGGCCGTTTTTTGGGACGCTGAAGGAATTATTATGGTGGACTATTTGGAGAAGGGAGCCACTATTACGGGCTCCTACTATGCAGAACAAATAAGAAGATTGCGGGAGGCTATCAAGGAGAAAAGGCGTGGCAAACTGCAGGCTGGAGTGCTGTTTCACCAAGATAACGCGCCGTCTCACAAAGCTGCAGTTGCCATGGCTACCATTCAAGAAGCGGGCTTTGAACTGGTGGAACACCCCCCCCATTCGCCAGATCTAGCCCCCAGTGACTTCTTTCTCTTTCCTCGGCTTAAGGAACACCTCCGGGGCAAGAAATTTGACGACAATAGCGACGTGATAACCGCTGTTGGGGATTATTTTGAGGGTCAAGATCAAGAATTTTTTTCGAAGGGAATTCTAAGTTTAGAAAAGAGATGGACTAAATATATAGACTTGTTAGAAGACTATGTAGAAAAATAAAAAAAAATTTGGACTATATTCATTGTGTTTAGTATTGATTATCATTACTTTTGGATCGCCCCTCGTATATACTCAGCTAGTTTATAATCAATTGCTCAACTTAACCACATGAGCTAGGCCAGATGGTTCTTGGTACTTTCCAGTATGTTTCAGACACCTAAAAACAGGAACTTAGGCCAGATGTCCTGAAATAATGTCTACAATATCGCTAAGTCTTGCTGAAATAGCAGGATAAGGGTGACAGCTACGTCCAAGAGTGCTAAATCAGCTTGTTGCCAGGTAGACCTCAGTCAGAATATGCCATATACTCAGTTAAATACATTATGTACTCAGTCAGCCAATGAAATAATAGCTAGACAATATGGTAATTAACTAACCACCCCTAACCACTCCTTTCTATATGCAATTATAAAACTATGTATGTACAATAAAGTATCAGTATTGATGGAATGCTTTTCTGTCACAATAGTGTACAGTCCATTCTTGATGAGCACTCAAAATACTTAGTATTATTGGGAACGGCCGCAGCACACACAGGGATAAATTTATCCAAACCAAATTTCCATGACAACCGTAGCTACGCTTCAGTTTAACAATTTAAAAGCCAACCTCAATGTTAAGGCTATGTGCGCACGTCGCTTTTTTATGCCTATTTGATTGCAGATTTAACACAAACCTGAAGGAAATCCTGAGGTCAGCAAAGTCAAAGGGAATCCTAATGCGTCATGCACACATTTCTTATTTCTGACCTACAGATTTTGTACTGAAAAAAACATGCAGCATTGTCAATTCTTTCAGTGTTTTTTCATCCAGTGTTTTAAAAAATGCAGGTTAAAAAAAAAAAAAAAAAAAAGGACATTTTTGCAGCTGTGATTTTCCGTCCGAGATGCGGAAATTTATGCAACCAAATACTGAATGTGTGCATACACCCTAAAGGTCGTCTGAGGTGTATGCATGTACTGGCTTCTATTGGATGGGTTACTATTGAAGTTGGGTTCCTGCTGAAGATGCCATCGCTCCGTCATCTTGGTCCTACTGTGAAAAGTGGATTTCTCTATGACCTGCAATAACGTGGTATAATAAGAAATCATACGATCACAAGTTCAAATCCCCTATGGAGACTAAAACATATGTATAAAAAGTAGTTTTGTTTTTTTTTTAAATTATATTTTCTGTCATTAAAATAAATTAAAATACATTTGGTATCATGTCCAAGAAGTCAAAATTTAACCCAGACATTAAGTGTCGGAAGTAAAAAAAAAAAATAAAAATCCAGAATTGCCTCACTTTTCCAGAAATTCTTGTTTACAGTTGGAAAACAAAAAAGTTTAAAGAAAGAAAGTTGGTCTCCCTGGTTCCTCTTAGACACTACATGAAGAATTAGCAGTGCTTAAAAGGGAATCTGTCAGTAGATTTTTGCTAGGTAATCTGCAGACAGCAAGAAACAAAGGCTGAAACACAGAATTCAGAGATGCGTCACATGTCAAAGTGCGTGTGGCTACCTAACTCTAAAGGATCACAAAGAAATGTAACATTGCCAGACTAGTCTGGCAACCCCCTCGTGATAATCACCTCATTTTCTATGGACTTTGTAGCTGGAGAGCCTGGTGTAGGCGGAGTTAGCTGTGGTGTGGCAGGGCTAGCTTTCCTAGCTATGCTTCATTCTAAACCTAAAACCTCTGATTGTGTCACAATTGCTGCACCCAGTAATTTAAGATACATTGTTGGATTCAGCTTCACTTCTGCCTGCTGACAGGTTTCCTGTAACACTATGTAATAAATAACGGACACTTACAAAAATGATAAAAAAAAGTTGGCAATGAGATTTCTCTAATACAAAATATAAGGGGTGCTCATGGAGAAATAATACCATTTATATATACTAATAACTCCGGCACACTAAGAGTTCTAAAAAGATATTATAATAAATCATAAGTTCAATAAACCTACAAGCAAATTATAATTCGTTTATTTTTGACATTACAGATACAGGTATTTCTTGATAAAGGCTTGATTAAGTCGAAACGTTGATTTACATACCTGTCTTACTTGCATCGTTTGGCTACCGAGTATTGAACTTATTATAATAAATCGTATCATTTTTTGGAACTCTTAGTGTGCTAGAGCTATTTGTATATATAAATGAGATTTTTCTGCCACCAAAATCTCCAGTCTAAGTTTAACAAATGTGAGTATTAAGAAAAAAGTTTCAGCTCTACAGATCTGGTCCATGTATATATAATTCACCTCCACGCACAGGTTGATGGCTGATAAAATGCACTTACCAAGAGTGGCCTTGCCACCTTCTTTCTCTGAATTTAAAATGCAACAGAGTGTTTACGTTTTCAGACAGATTTGTTTGCTTATTTAACCGGTACCCTTCTGTGACCTAGGATACTTCACAATAAAAAAACAAAACGGACATTACTTACCGGTAATGGGATTTTACGGTTTCCACGACAGCACCCTACTGAGAGAGGGGATCCGCCCACCAGGACAGAAACCTACAGATTAAAAAAGGGGGTGGTCCCCCTTGCCTCCTTAGTTGTGTTTCAGAGTATGAGAGGAACCACCAACCGGATTAGTACACAATAATCATTATATTTACATCACAAAATACCATCACCTCTAAAGAGTGAAAACTTTTCCAAAACACTTTCCCTCAGAGTGCAGGAAACCAAGTGAATAATTACGCTGGGAATGTGGGGGTGCTGCCGTGGACTCCGTAAAATCCCATTACCGGTAAGTAATGTTCGGTTTTCCTTTCGCCACGACAGCACCCTACTGAGAGACTTTCAGAGACTGTCACCTGGGAGGGACCACAGCATTAAGAACTGATCGCCCAAAGTCTAGACTAGAGGTGGATGATAGATCAAGACGATAGTGTTTATAAAAAGTGGAAGAGTGACAACCAAGTTGCCGCCTTACAAATCAAATCAATGGAGACGTCCACCTTTTCAGCCTAGGAGGATGCCATGGCCAGCTGAATGGGCTCTCTTCCTCCGGTGGGGTTTCCCCTTTGCTGAATAAGCTAGGCAGATTGCGTCTCTTATCCACCGGGTGATAGTGCTTTTTGTGACACTTGACCCCTTTTTCAGGCCCCGAAAGGAGACAAAAAGAGCCCTACTCTGCCTCCAAGAGTCCTTCCCAAGTACTCTAGTACCGCTCTTCTAACATCCAGAGTATGGAACCTTCGTTCCTACGCTGTAGCGGGACTATCAAAGAAGGATGGTAAATAAATCTCTTGGCTCCTATGAAACTTAGAAGTAACTTTTGGTAAATAAGCCGGGTCTGGTTTCAGAACTATCTTATCTTGATAAATCAGCAAAAATGGAGCATCTACTGATAGTGACTGAATCTCACTGATTCGTATTGCGGAAGTCAAGGCTACTAACAAAGCTGTTTTCAGGGTTAGAACCTTAACAGGGGCAGAATCTAAGGGTTCAAAGGGGGGACCTGTTAATACATCTAGCACAACGTTTAAATCCCACGGAGGTAATCTAGGAATATGCAGTGGATCACTGCGTTCACAGGCTTTTATGAATCTAGTGACCCACCTATCCCCTGCTACATTATAGCTATTGTGCACCAACCAACTATACAGTGCACCCCAACTCTCGGCCTTTCTGCAAAAATTCCAGAATTGCCAAAACCGGAACATGGTCCGACAAAGGGGCTGAGTTGAATAATAAAAAGCCCCTCCAGGTCTTAGGCTACGTTCACACTTTGCGGGTTTTGCCGCGGATCCGCAGCGGATTTGACACTGCGGATCCGCAGCAGTTTTCCATGCAGGGTAAAGTACAATGTTACCCTATGGAAAACAAAACCCGCTGTGCCCACGCTGCGGATTTCCGCGGAAAAAGCCGCGCGGCTTTTCTGCGGAAAAAAAGAAGGAGCATGTCACTTCTTGGTGCAGAATCGCAGCGATTCTGCACCCATAGAAATGCATTGATCCGCTCACTTTCCGCATGGGGCTGTGCCCACGTTGCGGGAAGTTAAGCGGATAATGTGCAGATGGTACCCGGGGTGGAGGAGAGGACACTCTCCTCCAGGCCCTGGGAACCATATTTTGGTGTAAAAAAAAGAATTAAAATAAAAAATGATGCTATACTCACCTCTCAGCGCTGCCCGCGGCGTCCGGTCTCAGTTGCTGTGCGAGCAGGACCTGTGGTGACGTCGCGGTCACATGACCGTGATGACGCCGCGGTCACATGACCGTGACGTCACGAAGGTCCTTGTCGGCACAGCCGCCTGCAGCACCGAGGAGATCCGGACATCAGAGGGTGAGTATAACCAATTTTTATTATTTTTTACATTACTATTGATGCTGCATATTGCTGCATATGCAGCATCAATAGTATAGGAGTAATCCCGCAGCGGAAACCGCGGAACAAACCGCGATAAATCTGCAGGGATA
Organism: Ranitomeya variabilis; assembly: GCF_051348905.1. NCBI lineage: Eukaryota > Metazoa > Chordata > Amphibia > Anura > Dendrobatidae > Ranitomeya > Ranitomeya variabilis. The sequence goes on from NC_135234.1 coordinate 112,090,957, forward strand.
ACCGCAGCGGTTTTGCCCTGCAGATTTATCAATTCCGCTGCGGGATTAACCCGCAGAGCAGGCCGCAAAGTGTGAACGTGGCCTTTAAATAATTTTTTTTAGTAACCTCCTTCCTACTCCTTAGCAAGGTGATAATTAAGGCTTCTGAAAACCCTCTATGCCTCAGCAGCTCCCACTCAAATTCCAAGTGTCAAGTAGAGACCATCCATCCGTGGATGACGGAACGGTCCTTGAGAAGCCCCGGACTCGTTGGTAGCACCCAAGGGTCTGTCACCCATGACTCCCTGATGGTCCACTTCCCCTGGCCTAGTCTGTCTCCCATATGAATTCCTCACCCCGAGGGACTGGCATCTGTTGTGACTATGCTGTCGGATTTTATCCCCGACGGCACCCCTTTGAACAGAGGTAGTGGGTTTAGCCACCAGGATAGACTGCTCACAGTGGTGACTGACACCACATTCTCACATCGAGGTGGCTTTGCAACTTCCGCTCTGTCTTGATTACCTCCTTCTGTAGTGCCCTGGTGTGAAATTGGGCCCACTGCACATCTGGTATACAAGACGTCATAGTACCTAGCAGGGACATTGCCTCTCTCAAAGATAGCTCTGGATTGTCCATTATCTTCCTGACTTTGCCGATGATGCCTAGCTTTTTTGTCTTCTGTAAGAAAAAAATGTTTATCTACTGAATCGAAAAGGAGGTCAAGGAACCTTCAAAGGGTTGAGGGAACTGGTCTTGATTTCTTCAGATTGATTAACCAACCCAAATCCTGTAGGGACGATATTATATGGTTCAGTCGGGTGCTGCACTGGACGGCCAACCTCCCCACTATAAGGAAATCATCCAAGTATGGAAAACCCAGGGTATCTCATTCCCTCAAATGTGCCATCACCTCTGCAATCACCTTGGTGAACACACGTGGTGCCATTGACAGACCAAATGGCATGGTGGCGAACTGAAAGTGTCTAACCTGATCGCCCAGCTGTACAGCCACTCTGAGATATTGTAGGTGGCCCTGGTATATAGGCAGGTGGTAATAGGTGTCCTTTTGGTCCAGAACTGTCATGAAACACCTGGAAAACAGACGTTTTATTGCAGAGTTAATGGACTTCATTTTAAAAGTATGAGACTGCAGGAATGAATTCAGCTTCCGCAAATTAATAATGGTTCTGAAAGAACCATCTGGCTTGGAGATCAAGAACAGAGGTGAATAAAATCCCCTCCCCTCTTGGTCCTTAGGAACCGTTTCTCCATCAACTGTAGAATTTCCAATTCCAGAGCCTGTTGCCGATCCGGGGAGTCTCTTAAGGTTGTTAATAGGAAGGAGTCCGGAACTCTAAATTCGGCCCGGATGATATTTTATAGAGAATCCAAATGCTGGACGTTATTCGGACCCATTGACTATAAAAATCTCAATATACCACCCAACGGGAGATCAGGGCTAATGATACTTGCGCCTAAACTTGGAGGATGAGGCCCCACCGAAGTAGGCACCTTTTCTTTTTGGCTCTGCTGGTTCCCCGTCTCCGTCTCTATACTTCATCTAGAAAGATGACAGTCTCCTAAAGGTGTTCCTGAAGGTAGATGTAAATAGTTTAGGGAACCCTTTTCTCCTGTCACCTGCCTTTGTGAGGATTTCATCTAGCATGGGGCCAAACAAGTACTCACCCCAGCATGGAACAGCACAATTTGGTCTTAGCATGTGGATCCCCCTTCCAGCTCTTTAACCAGAGGGCTCGGCGGGCAGCGTTGGACAGACCAGCAGACCTGGAAGCTAAACGCAATGAGTCGACTGAAGCATCCACCAGATAGGCTGCCCCTCCAAGGATCTGTGAAAAGGAGTCCAGTAACTTGCCCCTAGGTGTTCCAGACTGTATTTGGTCTTCCAGACTGTATTTGGTCTTCCAGTTGGTCCAGCCAGACCAGCATCGATCTGGCTGTACAAGTTCTTGCAATAGCTGGTTTGAATGCCCCGGCTGACGACTCCCAGGCCAGCTTCAGAAACACTTCTGCTTTTCTATCGGACGGATCCTTTAGAAGACCTCCGTCTTCTAGAGGCAGCACCTAGGGTTGAGCGAAACGGGTCGTTCATTTTCATAAGTCGCCGACTTTTGGCAAAGTCGGCGTCTCATGAAACCCGATCCGATCCCAGTGTGGGTCGGCCACGTGGAACGCGAACTTGGCGCCAAAGTCGCGTTTCGAATGACGCCTTTCCCCGCCATTTTTTTGAGCCAATTAATTGTGGGCAGCGTGATGACATAGGTTCCGGCTCCTGCGGCATCATAGTGCTATGTTACGTTTTCGGACGTAGTAATTTCCGGAGTGAAAAAAATAACGAGAGAGAGAGAGAGAGAGAGAGAGAGAGAGAGAGAGAGAGAGAGAGAGAGAGAGAGAGAGAGAGAGAGAGAGAGAGAGAGAGAGAGAGAGAGAGAGAGAGAGAGAGAGAGAGAGAGAGAGAGAGAGAGAGAGAGAGAGAGAGAGAGAGAGAGAGAGAGAGAGAGAGAGAGAGAGAATAAAAAAATAATTTCATTGACATACATTTGGTTTCGTGTTCCGGGTCCGGACCCCGACTTTACAGTAGAATCGGCCGATTCCATACGATCCGACATCCGAGAAGGTCGGGTTTCACAAAACCCACCTCGATCCTAAAAAAGCTAAGGTCGCTCAACCCTAGCAGCACCGACTGTTTTGATGAAGAGGCTACCGCCGCATCAACTTTGGGAACTTTAAAGAAATCCGCTAGCAGGTAATCATCAATGGGGTATTTACGCTTTTAGGATGGCAGGAACCCCCAGCTGTCCTACTTCTCCCACTCCCTTCTCACGAAGCTTTTCACCATGTCATTCACGGGAAAGGATTTTTGATTCCTCTGGCATAAACCTGCGAACATCAGGTCCTGAGCCGACTTGGGCTCCCTACTGTCAGCCATCTCCATGATGGATCGTACTAATCTGCCCAATGCATCGATATGCTCAATGAGGAAATAAGGCCTTCCATCCTCATCTGAAGATAAGGAGGATTCTGTAAATTCAATTTGCCACCTCCCTGCCGATGGACTAGATCCTGATCGAGATCCAGACTCTACACAGCTAGTCTTCTTCATACGGGTTTTCTGGACTTTAGGGAGCTTCTAATCTCCTCTCTGATGAATGATCTAAGATCAGATGTACGTACAGGAGCTTCCTCCTGCAAGGTCTGGCATATACATGACTGACACAGCCTTTTAAGATAAGCGTCAGGCAGGGGCTCTGTGCACAAAGCACAGTTTGTGTTCGATTTTAACAGATACCTTTACCTAGACACATACAGAGCAGAAAGGGAAATTCAGCTTACCAGATGATCATTGTACGTACTCACCATCTGAAGCTTGTCAGCACACTGCTGCTGCATGGTGCCAGCTAAAGAAGGGCTGGCACGCCCCTTCACTTCCCCGTCCATGATACACCTTCCTGGTCCCCCGGAAGTCAATAGGAGGCACTTCCGGGTTACGGGCGTGTCACTGCCAGCGCACACATGTGGATGCCAACCGGATATAGCCCCCACGCGGTGCAGGGCAACTGATGACGCCTTCCTGTCTGAACCGACTTGGGCTCCCTACTGTCAGCCATCTCCATGGTGGATCGTAGTAATCTGCCCAATGCATCGATATGCTCAATGGGAAAATAAGGCCTTCCATCCTCATCTGAAGACAAGGAGGATTCTGTAGATTTAATTTGCCACCTCCCTGTTGATGGACTAGATCCTGATCGAGATCCAGACTCTACACAGCTAGTCTTCTTCATACGGGTTTTCTGGACTTTAGGGAGCTTCTAATCTCCACTCTGATGAATGATCTAAGATCAAATGTACGTACAGGAGCTTCCTCCTGCAAGGTCAGGCATACACATGACTGACACAGCCTTTTAAGGTAAGACTGATGACGCCGTCCCGTCTGAACATAAGGCGCCTCACCTCCACCTGTGCCGCACCCACGCGACCCAGGGTGGCTCTACCCGGACCCTGGGATTGCACCATCCATGCCAGATGAGGAGGGGCCTGAACAGGTAGAGTACCCCCGATGCTGCTTCTGGGATCCCAAGCACTGCCGTTCCCCGCAGACACCGCACAGAGGCTGATTGGACCCAGGTAATATTCTCTCCGCAGGTTCCCATCAGGACAGGAACCAAACTGAGGAGGCGAGGGGGATCGCTCCCTTTTTAATCTGTAGTTTCCTGTCCTAGTGGGCGGATCCCCTCTCAGTAGGGTGCTGTCATCGCGAAAGGAAAAAATTACTTTAGAGACAAATGAATGGCAGTAAAGTGCTTACAGAGAAGCAACCATCACAAAATTATATTGTTTAATTCAGGCTTTTGTGTTAGGGTAAGTTCACACAGGGCGTTTTTGCGGCTTTTTTTTCCTGCAGAAAAACCTGACCTTCTTGGCAGGAAAGAAACTGCGTCAAAAACGCAGGTTTAGGTGCGTTGCTTTTTTCTCTTTGTCCATGCTAATGTCCTTGGAATTTCAGCAGCAAAAACGCAGGTATCATTATTTAAGCCAATGGGCGAAAAAAAAAGCAGCAAAAAAACTGAAATAAGTGACATGCTTTATTTCCAAAAAACGCAGAAAAGCACAAAATACTGGTATTGTAAAAAGTAGCTGAAAACTTGCACTACAAAACACAGCAAAAAAATGCCCTGTGTGAACTTACCCTTAGGCTGCTTTCACACATTTTTTTGCAGTCAGTCACAATCCGGCGAATTCTGAAATAAACGGATCCAGCAAAAGTTGCCACCGGATCCATTTTTTTCTCATAGACTTGTATTAGCGACGGATTGCGACAAATGGTCTCACGTTTCATCCATTTTTTGCCGGATCCGTCAAAAATTGGTTTTCTGGAGGCCGGAAAAAACAGACATATTAACGTTTTGTGTCCGTTGAAAAAAACGGACAGCGACGGATCCTTTGCCGTCTGTCATTTGCTACAATGGAACCCTATTGCGCCGGGTCTGTCAAATGACAATTTTTTTTTTAACTGAGCATGCTTCAATTTTTGGGGGATCCAATAAGCTGGATCAGCTAAACGGATCCGTCGCATCAGTTTTTCACAATCTGCGACGGATCCGTTTTTTCCAAAATTCGACGGATTGTGCCTGACGGCAAAAAAACTGATGTGTGAAAGCAGCCTTAATAGTCAAAACATGAAGACAAAAAAAATTAAATAACTTGTACACTGGCTAGTGGAGCTTATTCCCATTTCAGGAAACACCACATGTACAAAAATACAAAAAGTCAGGGTCGAGATCCAGCTATTGTGTCCAAGTGTCTAAGGAGCGTGTTCAGGGTGGTCCTTACTTGCAGAAGCGTGTTTTTTTCAGTAAGCACGACTTGATTCTGTTTCAGTATGCAATCTAAAAGTGCAGAAAATGATTCAGACAGATACACAGATTTCGGGGTCCCTAACTACCATCAAACTTTCTGGATTTTTGCCATGGCAAAGTCCCATTTGCGCCTCATCTAAAAGATCTGGTTGTGGCAGGACAACATAAATTTTGGTAAATATAGCCTGACAAAGTTAGGGGGTGTCCCAAGTTCTAAAATTGCTTTAGTTGGACAGCATAAAAATAAGAATTTTGCAATTGACTTGCTTTTTCTACCTGCAGTCTTTCTCTAGGAACAAGAGCTTTCAGAGTTAGGGTATGTGCACACGCTGCGTATTTTGCTGCGGATCCGCAGCGTTTCCGCAGCTGCGGATCTGCAGCGGTTTCCCATGCATTTACAGTACCATGTAAAGCTATGGGAAATGAAATCCTCAGTGCACATGCTGCGGGAAAAAACGCGCAGAAACGCAGCGGTTTATTTTCCGCAGCATGTCAATTCTTTTGTGTGGATTCCGCTGCGGGTTTACACCTGCTCCAATAGAAATCTGCAGGTGAAAACCCGCAGAGGAAACCGCGATAAATCCGCAGTGGTTTTGCACTGCGGATTTATCAAATCCGCTGCGGAAAATTCCGCAATGGAATCCACAGCGTGTGCACAAGCCCTTATAGTTCAGAATGGTTTCCATGGAACCTCTTATAGCCAAGCCCAGGGTGTGCAGTAGCTACAATGCAGGAGAGGTTAACTCTCAGCATACCAGCCACCTATCAGCTGCATATTGATTTCTGTGAAGCAGTTTCTGGTCATATCCCTCCATCTCTTTCAACACCACCAGACAACAGTTTCCAGTGCAGGTCTAATCACTGCTTTCTGGCTTTTTTTTAATCTCCGTGTGTAAACACAGTGATATCAGTGTAGACTTGGAACAAACCATTGGTAGCTGAATGTGTTACAGCAGAAAATATGCTGAGATTGTTCCACTAATACTGTAGCTTTATTCTTCCTGATATCAGTCACTCAAGAAGAGCTCATCCTTCTAGACACCAGGAAGTAAGGAGATTGCACTGATGTTAGCTGCTGAAGAGACAACATGAGAAAACATCTAATTCTGTGAAACAAACTAACTGACTTCTGCCAGGTTGGACAGATCTCTTTGAAAAGGGAACCCCACTACTGATTAAAGAAGCACTTCCATTATATAGCACTGCACTTACAATTGCTCATTTTGCCTTTCTACCCAGTTAATTCTTCTCTGCTCTTTGTAGAAACAGGAGTATCCTGTCCCTGCATTTATCCCCCTCTTCAACTCTTGACCCAACTGATCCCTCCTCCCCCTGCCAGGGACTTTTGTAATGGACTCATTCAGGGAAATGTATTTTATTTCTACATAGAGTTTAGAAGGAATCAGTTTCTAGTTGCGTGATGTCATAGACCTAATGGAAAACATAAGAATTAGCTGAGTAGAAAGGCAAAATGAGCAATTGTAAGTACACAATACTATACAGTGGGGGAAATAAGTATTTGATCCCTTGCTGATTTAATAAGTTTGCCCACTGACAAAGACATGAACAATCTATAATTTTAAGGGAAGATTAATTTTAACATTGAGAGATAGATTATCAAAAATAAAATCCAGAAAATCACATTGTATACATTATATGTCTCACTGCAAAATACTGATAAATTTGTATTTGATCCCTCTGGCAAACAAGACTTAATACTTGGTGGCAAAACCCTTGTTGGCAAGCACAGCAGTCAGACTTTTTTTTGTAGGCAATGATTAGTTTTTCACACATCAGGAGGAGTTTTGGTCCACTCTGCTTTGCAGATCATCTCTAAATAATTAAGATTTTGAGGCTGTCGCTTGGCAACTCGGAGCTTCAACTCCCTCCTTAAGTTTTCTATGGGATTAAGGTCTGGAGACTGGCTAGGCAACTCCATGACCTTAATGTGCTTCTTTTCAAGCCACTCCTTTGTTGCCTTGGCTGTGTATTTTGGGTCAACCACAACCCATTTTTAGTGTCCTGAGGGAGGGAAGGAGGTTGTCACTCAGGATTTTATGGTATATGGCTCCATCCATTCTCCCATTGATGTGGTGAAGTAGTCCTGTACCCTTAGCAGAGAAACACCCCAAAACAGGTCTCCACCTCCCTGCTTGACAGTGGGGATGGTGTTCTTTGGGTCATAGGCAGCATTTCTCTTCCTCAAAACACGTTGAGTTAAATGCCAATGACCTAAATTTTTGTCTCATCTGACCACAGCACCTTCTCCCAATCACTCACAGAATCATCCTGCTGTTCACTGGCAAACTACCCCCGTGTAGTTTTAGGCTGATCTCTCCTTTTCCTCCATGATCAAGGACACCCCACGAGTGACATTTTGCATGGTGCCCCAGATCGATGTCAATTGACCGTCATTTTGTATTTCTTCCATTTGCTTACTATTGCACCAACAGTTGTCTCCTCACCAGCATCTTACTTATGGTTTTGTAGACCATTCCAGCTTTGTGCAGGTCTATGATCTTGTCCCCGACATCCTTCTAAAGCTATTTGGTCTTACCCATGCAGTAGAGGTTAGTCTCACCTTTTATAAAAGACTCCTGTCCACAGACTCAATTAAAGATGACTATGTAAGACAGTTGTCTTACTGCAGATAACGAGTTGATTAGGAGCATCACACTGGTCTGTAGGAGCCAGAACTCTTAATGGTTGGTAGGAAGATCAAATAGTTTTTTCTCACTGCAAAATGCAAATAAATTTATACAATGTGATTTTCTGGATTTTATTTTTGATATTCTTTCTCTCAATGTTAAAATTAACCTACCCTTAAAATTATAGACTGTTCATGTCTGTCAGTGGGCAAACTTACAAAATCAGCAAGGGATCAAATACTTATTTCCCCCACTGTATAATATGATGACATACGAGTTATATTAAGAGAATAAAAATTTTGATGGGAGGAGTGCTTTAATGGTAACAGAACCACAAGTCCAGCTGTCATTTCAGAGAAAATAGAATTATTCTTATCGTTAATTCGGTTTCTAGGAGCCTTCCACGACAGCCTCAGGAGGTTGTCTCCATACCCTAATGGGGGACAGGAAGCACAAGAGGTTAAAAGCCCCTCCCACCTCCCATTAACCAGTGACTTACAACTGAACCCATAGCACCGGTTACCTTTTAGGTTCTCAGAAAAAATATCCAAAAACATCGGGAGGGAATTAACGCTGTCGTGGAAGGCTCCTAGAAACCGAATTAACGGTAAGAATAATTCTATTTTCTCTAGTTGCCTTCCACGACAGCCTCAGGAGGAATGCCAACCAATTCTGTATTTAGGGAGGGACCACAGCCTGGAGAACTTTCCGGCCAAAGACTAGATCCCAGTTGGACCAGAAGTCCAATTCTATAATGTTTAGTGAATGTGTGTAGAGAAGACCATGTTGCAGCCCTGCAAATCTGCTCCGTGGATGCACCAGCCCTTTCAGCCCAGGAGACGGAGGTAGATCTGGTGGAATGAGCCTTTAGGCCTGCAGGTACCATGACATTCTGAGCTAAATATGCTTCAGTTATGGCCTTTTTTTATCCAGTTGGCAATAGTACTCTGCTACTTTTTTGCCTTTGTTTCGGCCAGATAAATGAACGAAGAGATTTTGGTCAATTCTGAAAGCTTTAGTTTGTTCCAAATAGTGTAAAACTATACGATGTACATCCAAAGTATGGAATCTATGTTCTTCCGGATTTGTGGGATTGTGACAGAACGATGGAAGGACTATATCCTGTGATCGGTGAAACTCTGACACCTTTGGAAGAAAACATGGATCAGGTCGGAACACAATGGAATCGTCCCTTATGCTGAGGTAAGGTTCTCTGATTGAAAGGGCTTGTATTTCCCCCACTCGTCTTGCAGTGGATATGGCAACTAAGAAGGCGGTCTTGCAGGACAGCAGCTGCGAGGAACAAGAGGATAGTGGCTCAAATGGAGGAGCCGTAAGGCCCTTTAGGACTATGTTTAAGTCCCATGATGGCACAAAGATTTGTTGCTTTGGATGAGGTCTTGATGCGGAGACAAAAAACCTTTTTATCCAACGATGACCTGCCAGGTCTTGATCAAAGAACTCAAGGCTGATACTTGAACTTTTAATGTACTCGGTTTTAACCCCAATTCCAGCCCTTTTTGTAAAAAGTCTAATATTTGTGAGATATTAGGGTGGAAGAGGTCAGGATTACAAGGGTGACACCACGAGAACCTTTTCCAAATTTTGCTATATATAGCGTTAGTGACAGGTTTCCTGGATTTTTGTAAAGTGGAGATCACCGATTCTGAGAGCCCTTTAGCTCTTAGCACCTGGGCTTCAATAGCCAGGCTGCCAGTTTGATTTTTTTGGGGTTCGGATGATGAAAGGGACCCTGCAGGAGAAGATCGTCTGACGTTTGTAGAAAGACTGGACCATCCACTTGTAATTCCCTGATGAGGTGGTACCAGCTCCTCTTCGGCCATGCTGGAGCTACCGGGATAGTCTGGACCAGATCATCTCGGATCTTCCGAAGGGTCTTTGCAAGCAACAGTATTGGAGGAAATATGTACGCTAACGGGAACCTCCATGTATGGGCAAAAGCGTCTACTCCCTGAGACTTGTCTCTGGGGTTTAGAGAGAAATAAGTCTCGACCTGTACATTCTGACTTGAAGCTAACAGATCTATGTCGGGAAGGCCCCATCTGTTCGTCAACATCCTGAAAACGTCTGTCTTCAGGCTCCATTCTCCTGGTTGTAAGTCGTGACGACTTAGGAGATCTGCTTGAACATTCACCGACCCTTTGAGGTGTATTGCTGATAATGAGAGATGTTTTTCTGCCCAGCAAAAAATTCTGCTTGACACGACTCAGGTAATTGAATTTTGGACTCCCTTGGTGTTTGAGATGCGCTACAGTCGTTATATTGTCCGAGTACACTCTGACATGTTGACCTACAATTAGACTGTTGGCGGCTAGAAGGGCCCTCTCCACTGCCATCAATTCTCTGAGGTTGGAAGAACTGGAGCTTTCTTTGTGATTCCAGTGACCCTGGAATGGGACTTGCGACACAACGGCACCCCAGCCCCTTCGACTGGCATCTGTTGTTACTGTCACCAGTGGAGTTTGTACCCAGTCCACGACCTTGAGGTTTGTTTGGATCACCCACCAGGCTAAGGAGGCTTACACCTTCCCTGGAGTGTATACTCTTCTGTTTAGGAAGTTTGGATTTCCATTCCAGTTTTCCAGAATGTGTGCCTGCAGAACTCTGGAATGGGCCTGAGCCCACTGGACTGATTGTATGCAGGCCATCATCGACCCTAGAAGAGACATCGCTGTCCGCAGAGTAGGGGACCTTTGTTTTTTTAAATCTAGGACTTTGGATACCAATTTCTTCCGGTGATCTTCTGCTAAGAAAGACTTTTGGTTCCCTGAGTCCAACAGGACCCCCAAAAATTTTATCATCTTTGAAGGCAAAAGATGAGATTTCTTTAGATTGGGTATCCAACCTAAGAGTTGTAGGATGTTCAGAGTTCTGGCAACTCTCTGAGAATTTCGGCAGAAGGACCAATGATTAGAAGGTCGTCCAAGTAGGGTACTATGGCGACACTTTGGCTTCTGATGTGAGATACAGCTTTCCGCCATGACTCTGGAGAAAACCCTGGGAGACGAGATCCCTAAGGGAAGAACATTGTATTGAAAATGTAGAATCTTGTGATTCAACTGAACCGTAAATCACAGATACTTCCTGTGAGTAGGATGTATCGGGATATGAAAATAGGCATCCTTGAGATCTATTGTTGCCATATGTGAATGTGGAGCTATTAGAGGGATGGCTGATTTTACTGACTCCATTTTGAATTTGCGGTAAGTGATGTATTGATTGAGAGCTTTTAGGTTTATTATGATCCGGGCTTGTCCGGAGGGCTTCTTTACCATGAATATATGGGAATAATGCCTCCTTACCTGCTCGTTTACTGGGACCATAGAAATTGTTCTCGAAGCCATCAGGTCTTGTAATCCTGACATCAATTTTTGAGTCTCCCGAGATGACGGGGAGGTGACTCTTAAGATCCTGGGAGGGGGGCTTCGAACTCTATAAAAAGACCCTGCTGGATAACACAAGACCCAGGGGCTATTGGAGATATTCTGCCAACTGTGAATGAAGTTCGAGAGCCTCCCCCTACTGGATCGGAGTCATTGTTTCTCTTGTGACTGCTGGGGGATAAAGATATTTTTGGGTTTCCCCTTAGCATAGCTCCATCTACCGGTTTTCCCTTTGCCCTTAGCCTGGGAAGGCTGAGACTGGGAGGGCCGAAAAAAAAACACTTTCTGGGGGGTGTCTGCTCAGGAAGAGTCTTTTTCCAGGATATCATCTAATGAAGGCCCGAAAACAATCTCCTTTAAAGGGAATGGAGCATAATTTTATTTTTGAAGTCACATCTGCACTGCACATCTTGAGCCAGAGCGCTCTTCTGGCTGAATTTGTCTGGACTAAGGATCTGGCGGCTACACGGATAGATTCCATGGAGGTATCTGCAAGAAAACCCGTTGCTCTATGTAAAATAGGCAAGGAGTCCAATAAATTATCTCTCGGAGTTCCCTGAGAGATGTGGTTTTCTAATTCTTCCACCCAGCGGAAGAGCGACCTGGCCACACAGGTAGATGCAATATTAAACCTGAGAGCCGAAGTGGAGGTTTCCCAGGATTTCTTAAGTAGGCTTTCAATCTTCCGATCTAGAGGATCTTTTAACTGGGAGGAGTCTTCGAACGGCAGGGCAGTCTTTTTAGCCACCTTAGCATCTATTTTTGGGATGTTCCATTTAATTGAACCCTCATCCAGAGGAAATCTGTGCTTAAAGTCTGACGGGGTGGTTAGCCGTTTCTCTGGAAGTTGCCACTCATTATTGATCATGTCAATAATACTCTTATGTACGGGAAAGCCAGTCTGTTTATCAGTGTGAATGCCAAATAACTCGTCATGTATAGTTTGAGGAACGGGTTCCTCTTTAAGCCCCATAGTATTTCTCACCGCAGACACCAACTCCGCAATATGTTCAGAAGAGAAAAGGTACTTTCTGATTTCAGGAGTTTTCTGAGGTAGGACGTCTTCCCATTTAACTGAGGATGACGTATATGAGCCTTCAGAATCTGAGTCAGAGTATTCCTGGATTTTTCTTTTCTTGGGAAGCGATGGACCAGGTGAGGGTGGTGGTGGCAGCGGCGCGGGAGGGGCAAATGTGGCCATAGAAGTTTGAACCTCCTGCCTAACCAAGGAACGTATCTCTTCAATTAGTGAAGGATGTTCAGCCCGGATTATTTTGTCCGTACAGGGTTGGCACGTTTACTCCCATTTTAAGGGTAATTTTTCATTACATGTAGCGCATTTGCGCTTAGAGGTGGATTTAGGCTTGTCTCCCTGAAGTGAGAGAGGGAGCAATATAAGAATGTATACTAAAAACCACCCTTAAATGGGACCCATCCCTGCCACACTTACTGGGGCCTGGGGAGCGCTGGGCTCTGCAGCTGCAGGTCAAGACGTATCCATCTGAGCAGGCTTACCTGAGAGACATCTTCTGCAGCTTTATATAGAAAATTAAATCTGCCACAGCGCCTGGCAATTAGCCATTCCCTCCCCCTCCGCAGTCCCAGGCAGGCGTGCGAGGATGCAGCGTTCCCCACACACCGTTCAGAGATCCGGAATTCCGGAAGTACCAGCGCTCCTGCACAGGAGAGCCCGACCCGGAAGTGAAGCGCTGAAGCACCACTTGACTTCCGGGTCGCTGAACAGCGTGCACAGGAGGGGGAGACGCCGGAGAGCTCAGGGAGGCCTCCGGGAGGGAATCGCTGGTCCGCTTTACCCCAAGGGGACGCAGGAGGACCAGGACAGCGGTCCCAGATTCCAAGGAGACGGAGCAGAAAGCGGAGGAGGAAGCCCAGGGCCCGACCACCACTGCCCGGCAAAAGTTTACAGGTACGACTGCCAGAGCCGGCCGCGCAGCGTACCAGGAACCTCTCCATGCCCCATGGGGAACAGGAAAGACACTGGTTAATGGGAGGTGGGAGGGGCTTTTAACCTCTTGTGCTTCCTGTCCCCCATTAGGGTATGGAGACAACCTCCTGAAGCTGTCGTGGAAGGCAACTAGAGAAAACATGCATTTAAAAGTCACTTGGTGTCCATGCTGCCAGGGTGAATAGTCCAGGAGGTTGCACCTCGAATCACTCCCATGACCCCCAAAGGTGGTTTGCACGTTAATGACAGGGCCAATTTTTTCAATTCTGACCACTGTCACTTTATGTGGTTACTCTAGACCACTTCAAAAGGATGTGGGGATTCCAAGTGTTTAATTTGGGGGAAGGAGAATTGGCGAAAATTTCACAATTTTCCAACTTTTAATTTTCACGCCCTTAAAGTACGGAGATACAGATGCTTTTCACAAAATTAGATAATCTAAAAGTTCATTTATTTCAGTTCTTTAATGCAAAAAGTGAAACTCGTATAGAGTCACTACAAACAGTGATCCATTTCTTTTCACTTTTTGCATTGAATTACTGAAATAAACATTTTGATGATATTCTAATAAAGCACCTGTTTGTCACAAAGTAGTAAAATTTCCCACGTCTACTTTACATCAACACAATTTTGGAACAAAAATTTTGTTAGGCAGTTATAAGGGTTAAAAGTTGACCAGCGATTTGTCATTTGGGACCACATCACATTTGAAGTCACTTTGAGGGGTCTATATGATAAAAGATACCCCAGAAGGACAATATTCTAAAAACTGCACCCCTCAAGGTACTCAAAACCACATTCAAGAAATTTATTTAACCTTCAGGTGCTGCACAGGAATTTTTGGATTGCGGGAAAAAAAAAAAAAAAAAAAGCATTTAACACTTTTTTTTCACAAATAATTACCGTATATACTCGAGTATAAGCCGAGATTTTCAGCCCAAATTTTTGGGCTGAAAGTGCCCCCTCGGCTTATACTCGAGTCATGATCGGTGGTGGGGTCGGCGGGTGAGCACTGTCATATACTCACCTGCTTCCGGGGCTCCTGTCGCCCCCCCTACACGTCCCACGGTCTCCGGGTGCCGCAGCCTCTTCCCCTGAGCGGTCACGTGGGACCGCTCATTAGAGAAATGAATAGGCTGCTTCACCCCCCATAGGGGCGGAGCCGCCTATTCATTTCTCTAATGAAGCGGTGCCGGTGACCGCTGACAGAGGAAGAGCTGCGGCACCGAAGACCAGCTGTCCGGGGGAAGGAGCGGGACGCCGGGAGCAGGTAAGTATGACATATTTACCTTCCCTCGTTCCACACGCCGGGCGCTGTCTCCATCTTCCCGGTGTCTCTCCGCACTGACTGTGCAGGTCAGAGGGCGCGATGATGCATATAGTGTGCGCGCCGCCCTCTGCCTGATCAGTCAGTGCGGAGAGACGCCGGGAAGATGGCGCCGAGGAGCTGCAAGCAAGACAGGTGAGTATGTGTTTTATTATTTTTATTGCAGCAGCACAGCTATGGGGCAATAATGGACGGTGCAGAGCACTATATGGCACAGCTATGGGGCAATAATGGACGGTGCAGAGCACTATATGGCACAGCTATGGGGCAATAATGGACGGTGCAGAGCACTATATGGCACAGCTATGGGGCAATAATGGTGCAGAGCACTATATGGCACAGCTATGGGGCAATAATGGTGCAGAGCACTATATGGCACAGCTATGGGGCAATAATGGTGCAGAGCACTATATGGCACAGCTATGGGGCAATAATGGTGCAGAGCACTGTATGGCACAGCTACGGGGCAATAATGGTGCAGAGCACTATATGGCACAGCTATGGGGCAATAATGGTGCAGAGCACTGTATGGCACAGCTATGGGGCAATAATGGTACAGAGCACTATATGGCACAGCTATGGGGCAATAATGGTACAGAGCACTATATGGTACAGCTATGGGACAATAATGGTGCAGAGCACTATATGGCACAGCTATGGGGCAATAATGGTACAGAGCACTATATGGCACAGCTATGGGGCAATAATGGTGCAGAGCACTATATGGCACAGCTATGGGGCAATAATGGTGCAGAGCACTGTATGGCACAGCTATGGGACAATAATGGTGCAGAGCACTATATGGCACAGCTATGGGGCAATAATGGTGCAGAGCACTATATGGCACAGCTATGGGACAATAATGGTGCAGAGCACTATATGGCACAGCTATGGGACAATAACGGTGCAGAGCACTATATGGCACAGCTATGGGGCAATTATGAACGGTGCAGAGCACTATATGGCACAGCTATCGGGCAATAATGGTGCAGAGCACTATATGGCACAGCTATGGGGCAATAATGAACGGTGCAGAGCACTATATGGCACAGCTATGGGGCAATAATGGTGCAGAGCACTATATGGCACAGCTATGGGGCAATAATGAACGGTGTAGAGCACTATATGGCACAGCTATGGGGCCATAATGAACGGTATGGAGCATCTATTTTTATTTTTGAAATTCACCGGTAGCTGCTGCATTTTCCACCCTAGGCTTATACTCGAGTCAATAAGTTTTCCCAGTTTTTTGTGGCAAAATTAGGGGGGGTCGGCTTATACTCGGGTCGGCTTATACTCGAGTATATACGGTACTTCAGATCCAAAATTGAAAAAAAAAAAAAAAAAAAAAAAAAAAGGACACCAAAATTTCGTGTGTAATTTCTCCTGAGTACACCGATACCCCATATGAGGGAGAAAATCATTGTTTGGGCACACAGCAGAGCTCAGAAGGGAAGAAGCGCCATTGACTTTTTGAATGTAACATTTCCTGGAAACATTAGTGGACATGTCCCATTTGGAGAGCCCCTAATGTGCCTAAATAATGGAAACACCCTCCCCAAGGGACCCCATTTTGGAAACTAGACCCATCAAGGAATGTATTTAGTGTATTTAGATATGTGGTGAGCACCTTGAATCCCCCCCCCCCCCTCAGGTGCTTCAAAAGAAGTTTATAACATTGAGCTGTGATATAAATTTGAAAAATAAAAATCACATTTTCCCCACAAAAATGTTTTTTTTGGCCTTAAATTTTGCATTTTCATAAGGGTAAAGGCCCCGTCTCACATAGCGAGATCGCTAGCGAGATCGCTAGCGAGATCGCTGCTGAGTCACAAGTTTTGTGACGCAACAGCGACCTCCATAGCGATCTCGCTATGTGTGACACGTACCAGCGATCAGGCCCCTGCTGCGAGATCGCTGGTCGTGTCGGAATGGCCTGGACCTTTTTTTGGTCGTTGAGGCCCCGCTGACATCGCTGAATCGGTGTGTGTGACACCGATCCAGCGATGTCTTCACTGGTAACCAGGGTAAACATCGGGTTACTAAGCGCAGGGCCGCGCTTAGTAACCCGATGTTTACCCTGGTTACCAGCGTAAATGTAAAAAAAACAAACAGTACATACTCGCCTTTCGGTGTCCAGGTCCCTTGCCGTCTGCTTCCTGCTCTCACTGACTGCCGGCCGTACAGTGAGAAGTGAGAGCAGCAGTGACGTCACCGCTGCGCTCTGCTCTCGCTGTACGGCGGCTCAGTCAGAGCAGGAAGCAGACGGCAAGGGACCTGGACACCGAAAGGCGAGTATGTACTGTTTGTTTTTTTTGGTAACCAGGGTAAACATCGGGTTACTAAGCGCGGCCCTGCGCTTAGTAACCCGATGTTTACCCTGGTTACCCGGGTGCTGCAGGGGGACTTCGGCATCGTTGAAGACAGTTTCAACGATGCCGAAGTCGTTCCCCTGATCGTTGGTCGCTGGGGAGAGCTGTCTGTGTGACAGCTCCCCAGCGACCACACAGCGACTTACCAACGATCACGGCCAGGTCGTATCGCTGGTCGTGATCGTTGGTAAATCGCTTAGTGAGACGGGGCCTTAACAGGAGAAATTGCACCATACAGTTTGTTGTGCAATTTCTTCTGATTACACAGATACTCTATGTAGGGGAATACTACTTTTGAGGCACAGTGTAAAGCTCAGATTTTTCTGGAATGGTTTTAGGGTGCCATGTCACATTGGCAGAGCCCCTGAGGTGCCAGAACAGAATCCCCCTATATGTGAACTCCTTTTACAAACTACACTCCCCAATGAATTCATCTAGTGGTGCAGTGATCATATTGACACTACATATGCCTCACAGAATTTCATACCACTGAGCGGTGAAGAATAAAATTACATTTTTACCACTAAAATGTTTTAGCCTCAAGTTTTTAATTTTTCTAAGGGCTAATAAGAAAAAAAAATAAATGGACCGCAGTTTGTTGTAAAAAAAAAAAAAAAAAAAATCCTGAGTGTATTAATACCCGTACATGTAATCGAGAAATACTTTTCTTTCAAAATTATTTTTATTAGGGGATTTTTACAATATAGGGGATAATGGGTTAGGAAAGTAAGGAATCCAAACAAAGGAACGAGAAATACTTTTCAGCACAGTGCAAAGCTCAGAAGGCAAGGAGAGCCAGATTTTACTGTTATGGTTTACAGGTGCCATGACCCACTGGGAGAGCCCATGAGGTGCCAGAACAGTAGAACCCCATTTTACAAACTACACCTCTCAATGAATCATCTAGGGGTGCAGTGATCATATTGACCCCACGGGTGTGTCACAGAATTTTATACCATTGGGCAGTGATGGAAAAAAAAAACCTACATTTTTACCAACAAAATTTTGCTTTAGCCCCAAATTTTACATTTTCACACAAGGAGTGGGTAATAATGGAACCAAAATTAGTCGCACAATTTCTACTGAACATGGCAATATCCCATATGTGGCTGTACAGTACTACTCAGCCATACGGAGAGACTCGGGAGGAGGGGAGCGCCATTTGCCTCCTGGAACGCACATGTTGCTGAACACTTTGCCAACTGCATATACAGAGCCACTAATTGCTATTAGAGCAGAGTCCCACCTCAAGTGACCCCATTTTGGAAACTATACCCCCTGGGAATTTATCTACAGGTGTAGTGACGAGTTTAACTCGATGGGTGTTTTCCAAAAACAAGCAGCAATGAATGTTGCCGAGTGAAAACTGCAAACAGCCCGTGCTTCTGGAGGCATGTACCCAGGCACTAATCGCTTCATAAATGCCAAACGTGGATGCAATATGTGGTTTTAGTACACTGTGGGGCTCAGAAGGGAGGGGGGTATTTGGGAGCACAGAATTTGCTTAATTTCTTTTGGTGGGTAAGGAGCCATTTTACTTTTCCAGAGCCTTTGCGCATCCAGTAACGGGGAAGCCCCCTACATTTTCGTTAACAGATGACGGACCTGAGTGAGGACTTGCTTTTTTTGTGGATTGAGTTGAAGCTTTAATTGGGAACATTTTACAGAATGTTTGGGATCACAGTTATCCGGCGCTCTACAATGAGCACTTTATGGTTTCCATCTAAATCTGAGTGACGCAATTCAGATGAAACCGAGGGATCCATTCACTATAATGAGGCAGCAGAGTTACTCTGGACTCTGTTCAGGGTTGTCCTTTTCAGAAGCGCACAAAACTGACAGCACTTTTAAGTAATCCTAAAAAAGATGGACACCACCGGATCATAGGCCAGACAGAGTCCACAGTGCCTCCATCTGCCTCATAGGGAATCTTCCGCCAGAGGTTCTGTCTGAATCATGTATTTTAGAGATTTACATGGAAATCCCGGTGTAAGTGCTCAGCGCAGAGCTCAGAATAAATGTGCACAGAGCCTTAATGCAATCTTTGGGAGTAAGAATGAACAAAACAGCAGGTTAAGAATTGGTTTGATTTTTACACGGTTCCTTATGCAGTGTAAGTGGTTAGGTGACTATTCTTCAGGTCGGTGCAATTACAGCGATACCAGATTTATATCAGGTTTTTATGCTTGGCTGCTGTCACACACTAAAAGACACTAAATTGCAAAAAATAGTTTTTGCATCACCACATTTTGTTTTTTATTAGTACCATTTTTGGGCACGACATTTTTGATAGCTTTCTATTCCGATTATTGGGAGGCAGAAGGAACAAAAAACAGCAATTCAGGAATTTACTTTGTGGGGGTGGAGTGGTTATGTCGTTACATGTGTGGTAAAATTGATAAGGCAGTTTTATTCTTCGGGTCAGTACGATTACAGCGATACCTCATTTACATATTGTTTTATGTTTTGGTACTTTTTACCCAAACTTATAGGAAAAATATATTTTTGCATCTCTTTATTCTGAGAGCTATAACTATCTAAAGAGGGAGCTTGTTTCTTGCAGGACAAGATGATGTTTTCAGCAGCACATTGTTAATTTATATCGGTCTTTATCGCGTTTTATTCCACTTTTTGTTTGTCGGTATGAAAGCATTGTTTTTTCATTTATGGTGTTCACTAAAAGGGTTAACTAGATGGGACAGTTTTATAGGTCGGGTTGTTGCGGACGCGGGGATATCAAGTAAGTGTACTTTTATTGTTTAAATAAATATTTGTATAAAAAATAGATACAATATCTTTTGATATTTCTTATTTTTGATAATTTTTCTAAAATATTTACAATTTAAAACTTTTAACTTTGTCCAAATATGGGACTATCATTTTTTGCAGGCTGATCGCTTGTACAGCATGGGGATGCAGCAGGATCCTCATGCTGTATAAACTGTCAACTCTGCACCAACAGGTAAAGTTGCTGATCATGCTATGCGCATTGATCAGCAACTTTCCTAGCTCTGGTGACCCGGCTGTAATCATGACGACATTAAGTCCCATGGCACGCTGCGGGGTCTCTAAACCATAAAGTAGAGGGGTTGCTGGTTCCCAGAATGCTGCAATCGAAGCATTTAGGAGGTTAAAGCGCCAGGAGCGCTGTGTGCGGGCGATGACCATGCAGTAATACATCCCTGGTCATATAGGCAGAGGGCACAGGGACATATCATTACAAATGTCAGAAAGGGGTTAAATAAGCCATGACATTATTCCATGGCCAGGTTCTCAAATACTGCAGAATTTCTGAGTAAAACATACCTGGCTGAAATGAGTGCGCCAGATTTATGCTGCTCGTAGTTTCTGCAGCATGAGGGAGTCACTTTAAAGTGACTGATCAGACAAGATCTGCTTTCTCTCCGCTGGCAGGTGTAAAAACAAAGTTATCAGATCACCAGAAGGCAGTGCATGGATGGTCAGCATAGTCAGAAAGGATAGAAAAGTATTTTATAACCAAAAGATAACCAAAAAGAAAAAAATGCAGCAAGCAGCCCAGCAAGTAATAAATCCCTGGAGTCAGCATCTCCTATATCATACGACACTTTCATCAGATGGGGTAGCAAAAACTTGGTAAATTCTCTTTAAAAACTTTTTCGAGTGCACACTCCCTCCCTAAACACTGGCTTGCTCATATGCATTCATCTAAAGATCAAGGTTCTCGCTCTCCTCCAGGAACGCCAAACAGTGTTCGGCTTTAAGCAGCAGACACTTACCTGTCTGCTATGAACACCGACCATTTAAGTTCGGGTTCATTCATCTCTACTCAATGTAATGAACTGAGCAGTAAACGAAAAATGATGTTACAATCGAACGATGAAAGGTATGATCCAGACAACAGGAGTACGTGGTTCCTTCTGTTTTAATATTAATAAAGGCAAACACTTGTTTTCATATAAACTGTACTGTACATGTGCCAAACCCAGACAAAGTCCCTTTATACAAGATCACAAGCGAACATTGAATATCTAGAAAAGGGAAAGTCAGTACAAAAAAAATGCAATTAATTTTCTCCTTGATGGTTGGATAGCTATGTCGGCAGAAAAGATTAAAATAAAATAAAAATAACTTCCATGAAGGAGGAGAACTTAGGAATCTTCCAATCTCTATCAGTCCTTGCTGGTAACATTTACATACAGGGAGGCCGGTAAAGTTGGGGATGCTGGTGATTCTATTAGGGTGTTATCCAGCTTCAGAGACACCTCCCTATGGGGATATGGGGCACACTTACAAATAGTTGGCATGAAGTCTCTAAATACTATAGGTGTGTGGAGTGCAGACCATCTTTAAAAACACAATGAAGAGTCCCGGAGTTGACTGCCCGTAATGCAGAAGTATAAGAGGTCATGATTTGTAGAACCATAGCTCTGAATATCCGTTTTCGTGTTGCTCTCTGGCTGGACACCCCCAGTAAGTGCCTTTAACAGAAGTGTGCACAGCTTCCACACAACAAAGATGGAGCTGATTGCGGTTCTAAGACTTAACCTCAAGTGAGTCAATCAGTAACACTATCAAAAGAGTTTCAGAATCAAGAAGCCAGTGAGGATCTTCAATGTTACAGTGATTGAGGGTCACATGGGAGCAGCACACATCCAAGAGGGGAAAGGGGGATGACACCATACATCCGAATCCTCACTGAATCTCCCACACTGAGAAGAAAACCTGTTTGGTCTCTAAAATAGGGGTAAACTTCCAGTTCTCCCTTAACATACAGATCCTATCCCTCTCCGAAATCTGCCCACACTCCCTCTCCTCTATATTAACACCCTCATTTCTTCCGCTTGCGCTCCCTGCCATTACTTTCTTGCTCTGGAGCCTGGTGCTTACGATGTCTCCTCTGGTAAGAATGTCCTGGAAGGTGTTTGCCGAGGAGGTCTTTAACACACTGCTCTGTTTTTTCTAGGCAGGATATTTGCTGGCTTCCAGGCTCGTAGTACAGCTCGGCATTTCCAAACACCATTTTGAGATCATTAAGAAATTCCTGCACGGTCTGATAGTTGCCACAGGAACACTTGCTCTGCATGGTCTGGAAGTCCATAGGTGTGGCTACTACTTTCAGATAGGCCTCATCGTCATCGGTATTCACTGGCTCTCTGAATGACACAATTAGAAGGAAGTCTTTAAAAGGCATGTAATCTAAATTACTAATGTGAGCTGTAGCTAAAAGGAAAAAAAGTCAACATGACCAAAGAGAATTGCATTAATTTCACTTTTCTTACAAGGTCTTTATATACTCTTTTTTTCAATGCTTGTAAGTCTATTTTATTTCACAATAGAATTACATAGGGCTCTGAATGCATGCAGTTTTTGATGACCTGCCAGTGGATAAAGCAGTAAAGAGGAAGAAGGGAGAGGAAACAAACAAAAAAAAAAAATTCTTCCACTTAATTTCTTAAATCATTTTTAATCCACTTCTGGTTAAAAACTTGCACGACATATTTAATAACAATCCCAGCATAAGATATTGCTGTAAGACTACAGATAGTTTAAAAAATGAGTAGTTTGGGGGCCAGTGAAGCTGCAGACAAAAGATGGCGGCGGCACCATGAACAGGTGAAGCAGAGGTTGGCAAGTATAAGACTAGAGTCAAGGATCTTAAAATTAGTAGCACCACGCCAATACCAAAAAAATAAATAAAAAAATACTGGAAGATGATATAAACCGACAGATGCAAAACTATGAATATTCCTATAGTATTCTAATGTAAACCGACCACAACAGGAGACCAAAAAAGATCCTTTTTTTTAATGTACACTCTATAATAAAAGCTTAATATCTATTGCAATCTTTGCACTTCTCTACAAAGATGCACTCACCTGAAAGGCCAACTGAACCGATACTTTATGAGCTTACTCAAGATCTCGTCACACTTCTGAAGCTCCCGATTTTGGCGCCTGGAGGTTGGTTTGCTTTGTCTTATCTGGCAGAGAAAAAAAAAAAAAAAAAAAGAAAAGAAAGGAGTGCATTAAGGATAGGACCTGGATAAGTAGGGTTACCCACTCGCCACCACACAATGCCCAGTCTATGCATTACAGAGCTGTAATGTATAGGCTAAGGTAGAAGCTTGGCTCTAGTATGGCTGGTTACTAGTGATGAGCGTATGTGCTTGGATAAGGCGTTATCCAAACATGCTTTGGTGCTAACCAAGTGACTTCGGGGAGCACGAACAATATGTTCGAGTCCCTGCCCCTGCATGTCTTGCGGCTGTTTGACAGTTGTCACACATGTAGGGGATTGCCTGTCAGACATACAGGCGTGGGGACTTGAACATATTGTTCGAGTTCGCCGAAGTCATTTGTTATCCCAGCATGCTCTGGTGCTAACCATCATATCCAAGCACTTCCGCTCATCACTAGTCGTTACCATTGTCACAATCCATTCATTATAACGAGCCGCCCACAGGTCTTTCTTTACTCAGGAGTCAGGCTGGAGAAAACAAGGCTTGGAACGGGCAGAAAGTGAAATGCTTGGCACATCAGTACTGATAAGAACAAGGGTTGCAGGGACTGGCAGAGTCACCCCTATAACACTGACTGGCATAGATTAGGATGCTGGTCAAAGACAGAAATAATGTGCTTACTCAAGGTTACTCCATGAAGGAGTTGAAAAATAGGTTTCTAACATTTCTATAAAAATAATTAGCTGTGTATGAGTGCTCATTTCCTCCACTGCTAGTAATTTTTGTGCCTATAACAGCACATACGAGGTGCTGTACCTCCACACCTTCTACAAGTTCATAAGATCCATCTGACAAAGAACGTAAAGCATAGAAGTAAATTGATTTTACGTACCACCTCATCTACATCTGCTCCATTCTCCTGTGCAGTGCTCTGCCGTGACGTTTTGACGGACTGATTTTTTGGTGGACGCCCACGGCGTTTTGGGGGAATAGGTTTTTTAGACTTTGCTTTCGCTGCTTTGTGTGATCTCACTTAAAATATAAAAAATAAATAAATAAAGTCAATAATAGATTCAATATGGCTACCTAAGTCACTTCAGACACTTGAAGTAGCAAGAACATTACCACTAAAACGCATCACAGTAGATGGAGTTGACAGTTTCCATAGAATTACAATTGATCCTTGTAGACAACTGGGAATGGGAGGAATAGAAGGAGGGAAAAAATATATGTAACACATTTGTTCCCCACATTATCCCCCTCCTGAATTAATGGCTGTGACACAGCTGCCGCCGGTGAGAGATGAGTAGGCAGCAAAACAAAAAGAGGGCCACACAGCGGGAGGTCACAGTTGCCAAGTTAATCATTGAGAAAGTAACTGACAGAGTGGGGGGCAAACACGTGTCGGGTTACTACCATGGGTCTACACAGTGAACTTTAACGTCTCTGCCTCCCGGTAACTGCATTCTCCACAGGGGCGGCTGTCACAAATGCTGATCCTGTTCGATCATTCTGCTTTCATCTTCATGTCCCACACTCGCATACAAACGTGTCTCTTGTAAATGAAACGACGGCCGACAGCATGCCATGCAGGCGCTCCGTGTGTGCGAGGGCCAACAATTCACCATTCTCCAAAAGCCCACAGGATTGCAAAACTCATTGCTTGGTTTAACTCCTTATCAGCAAGAAAGAAGCACAAGTATAATCGGGAACAATAATCGGAGACTGGTCACCCAGAGCATATCCACATCCAGCCTATGGCTACAGAAAATTGAAAAAAAATCAGAGAAAAAAGCAGAGATGATTACCTGCTGAAGCCTCCAAACAAATGCCCTAGCAGGGCGCATCGGACCCGATTAATGATGGCAACAACACAGGTGCAAAAAATACCCATGAAACAACCACTTTCAATCCAGTGTTGGCTGTTTGGCATTAGTGCACAAAAAGATAAGCGGTAATAGTCTGTATGTGGCATTGTTCACACAGGCAATGCAGAGCATCTGGTTTACAGCCTATTACTAACGCACATACAGGCGGGCCGCCCAGTGCTACAAAATGCATGCTGTGTGAATAGAGGCCTACAGTTTACAGAGCCATCTTGGTCCGTCTGCGCCCTGCAAGATAAAGTACAAAAAAACCCACATATCAATGTATGTAAAGTATTAGTTTATATTGGGGCCTCAATACGTAAGCTGGCAACCCGCATCATGGGTCCTTACATTTTGCCAGTCCTAACGCTAAACATTGAGTAAAAGCTCACAGACACAAAAGAGGACTTAAAAATCCTCCAGAAAATTGAAAAAAAAAAAAATCAGAGAAAAAAAAGCAGAGATGATTACCTGCTGAAGCCTCCAAACAAATGCACTAGCAGGGCGCATCGGACCCGATTAATGATGGCAACAACACAGGTGCAAAAAATACCGATGAAACAACCACTATGGCTACAGAAGAGCAGATGTAGCGATATATTCACTGTACCATGTACTGTCTACATGAAAGCTGGTCCATTCATTCCAGTAACATTTCATTTGCTGGGATATTTTATGGGAAAGACTGAACACATTTCTTCATGAAAACCTTAGTTGCTGATCTCTTACTATGTATGTGAATTTTATTTTTACAGTCTTTTGCACATTAAACTCCACATTACTAATCACATAAGTAAAAGACTACATGCCAAGCCCTACACAGCTCAAGCAAACCGAGCAGTCTTTATCCAGAAAATCTTCCAACCTCACAAATCTTTATTGCCCCCCTTATCCTTTACTCTGCATGGATCAGTCGCTGATATCACACACTTGCTACTAACTTTGAAACTATATCACATCAAGAACACAGATGAATGTTACCGTGGTCCAAGAAGTGCCATACAGATAATTTAAAATACTTTTATTCTTGTAAATAATTTAAAATACAAACCAAACTAATATATATAAATACAAAGATGCCTCATAAAACAACCTATTGCGGTCAGCAAGAGCAGGATATTAATTTAGGTCCCGCAACAGGGAGCACACTGGGAATATAACAAATTGCCGAAAAAATCAAGTCATATACAGTCTCTTACATGTTATCACTGCATAATTATTGCACACGAACCCAATTGAATTGTGCTAATACCGGACTATTACCGGACTATTGTATTCATCGGCAAACTGAGGGTTAGGCTATAATGTACACCGCATCTTAAATGTCTCCTCCCCATACCATCTACCTGGACATAGTGAGCGGTGCGCCCCGTCCCCTACACATTACCTGTTCCGTGCTTCCCGTTACACGTGCTCAGCCGAATGGCGTGCTGTATCCGCAAACCCCTAACTTTGAAACTAGCCAGCATCAGAAATAAATATAGATAATGACAGACGCCATGTAGGCCTAGCCTAATACAGGACAATATGGTGCAAAGAACAAATGATTAAGTAGGCAGAAAAATCATTTCACCAGACAAATGAGTGTTTTGCTCAGTGTGTGATTGGCAGCCTGGTTTACACTGTATGATTTGTGTGAAGAAGTGTAGGAATGCTGATTTCCAGATAATCTACCAGCATAAACACACTAATGCCTCTCCATACACAGATTTTGCCAAGTCCGCCATGATCTAGTGTGTACTGGAGCCCCGGACAATCTGTCGAGGGAGGCGAAAAATATGAATCCAGGATGTCAGCTTGCCGATTGTATCATCTCCTGGAGATGCGCTGCCCAACACACAACTGGCAGCAGCCCTCAGAACAAGGAGCCCTCGGCCGACTGCCATTTTATCTATACAACAGGCTTAACCAACAACCCAGAACCAGAGAACACTACACAAGTGTGGGTTTTATGAAAAGAGAAGAGCCTTAAGAATAAACATCCAATAGTAAGGACTAGTCATCAACCCCTTCAGTGAAATACAAGTACTTGTCCCTGGGCTCCAAGTACTTTCGGCTGGCTATAGACTTAAAAGTCCAGGGGGAAAGAGGGGCTGGAGGAAATTAGTCTCTGCCCATTACTCTGCAATGATGTCTGAAAACATAGTAGCAGACACTGCAGCTGCAGGAGTGGGTACCCACAGAAGGCAGATACTGTTTATTACTATCTCTGCGTTCCTGAGCGCTCTATACACAGCACGGACCAAGCCAGGTCTATATAGTATAGGAAGCGCTAACAGATGCTGGGTGCTACCATACCCCAGCCCTGCAGGAGAGCCAGGAAGATTCAATCTCCCTGTAACATTGTATGTATTAAGCACTGAGAAAAAAAATGCAATATATAATAATCATAACTGAGCATGTTTACCACAGGAACTTAATGTTGGGTTATATAGAAGAAAATAATTTTTTTTATACAAGCTGTAGATAAGCCCCTGATGCCGGTGGGCTTAGCTCACCCTCGATTTTGGGGGTGACAGGTTCCCTTTAAACCTCCATAGTTCTTGAAAACCAAATACGCAATCTCAGTGATAACTCGCTGCTGTGGAAATATAAAAAGCCATTTCTCTTCATAAAACGTAATGTACACTTACACCTTAGTCCAACCACCTCTTGCTCATCTTCACTGTCTGCTTCCTCTTCATCCTCCTCCTCTTCATCATCATCCTCTTCATCTTCCTCTTCCTCCTCATCATCAGTGGCATCCTCAGCATAGTTCCTTTACCCAAAGCAAAAAGATTTATTAATTTTGTCAATAAGAAAAACAAAAAAAACAAACGAAAAAATCCCAGAATATAGTTAGCGCATGACTTGTCTAACCAGGGTATTTAGAGTAAAAAATGGCGTGGAATATGCTTGAACGCATGAAAAAACGGGAAAAAAAACACATGCGGTTTTCTGGCAGAAATGTCCGGTTTTTGTCAGGAAAATTTCTGCAAGAAATCCTGACGTGTGCACATAGCCTTATATTGCGCAAGCTAGCAGATAGAAAGAGCAAGTCAACTGCAGTCACTCTTTCATTGAGAGCTTTTATCTTTTATATTGTACAGCTCATTTACATGGAGCATGGTCCAGAGTGTTTCCATAGAGTTTCTATGCAGCTGTCAGACCCTCACCTTTTGAAAATATGATGTTATTAATCTTGCAAAGTCACCATCATGCACTTTTTACAGCATGTCTTAGTCACTGTCCAGAGCTTTGTGCTTGTTCAAATGCCCAGTTATGTATGTGAAATTCCGTGATAGCAGCGAAGACTCCAGGACAAACCACTAAGCTGAGTTTGTTACAGCAGAACTTGTGCTGAGCTTTATAGTTCCAATACTACAGATTAGCTACTCATCAGACCTGTCACTCAAGGAGAACCTGGCCTGCTAGAAACCAGGGCATAAGGAAACTCCATAGGTCTGAGCTGCACAATAGACAACTTAAGAATACCTCTTTAAAGGGATTTATTGCAACTGTTACGAAATGAGAGAACTTTGGTTATCTGTAGGTAAATTACCTGCCCCGAGAGCTGCGTCTAAATGTAGCTGGTTGACAAGCGGGGCACAGCCATTCTCCATCAGGTAAGTTTAGTAGCACAGGTCGCAGACAGAAGAGATGGAATGCCTTATTACACTCATCGCAGAGGATCAGCTGGTCATCCTCACCTGGGCAGAACCAAAGGCAAAATGTAAATATTAAAGTAAAAAAAAAACTCACAAAAAGAAAAATTATCCTAAAATGCATAGGATAGGGAATAACTTCTTGATCGCTCGGGGTCTCACAAGTGGACAATCACCCAGTCCCCAAGAATAAGCTCGACCTCAGCTTCCTTCATTGTTCCAGGGTCTGGCGGAGAAAGCGAGACCTTCTCATTCTGGAAAAACATCTAACGCATAGAAAGGAAAAAAAAAAAAAAAAAAAGTGTTTCCCAAAGCGTTTTAAATTACAATACCTTTCTTGCGACAAACTTTACAGCGGGCATTTGCAGAGGACATGTCCCATTTGATGCACGCATCTAACATCCCAAGCAGCACGTGCATGCGCGAGAAGGTTTGGGCCTCCCGAATCGCAGTTTTCCATTTCTCCACCGCTGATGCCACCTGTGAGACAAAACACATGGGCACAAATCACTCGCATGTGAGGAAATTCACAACAAAAATATAATAAAAAGAGCAAGGCATAATCCCCGTCATAAGGATGTCATATCAGGAGAGGGACGGCTGACCCCACAGCTCTCATAGCTGGTCCACTAAGCTTGTAGATTATAAATCAAGAAGATAAGCTACAAATATAAGATTTATAGTGGAATCTCAGGAGCAAGAGGTGATAAATATATAGATTTAAAAAACCAAAAAAGAATACACCAAAAATGAGATGCGCACAAATATCTGAAGAGATACACCAGGTCTACCACCCAATATCCTACTCCAGGATAATTCGACTAATTGCTTAAAATTAGGAACAAGGTTTAGTCTGGTTCAATGCAAGTTGCTTTACAGTTGCCCAAGCGACCTCTATGAAAGTCAGAATAATGGAGTATCAGATGGCGCCTTCACTCATTGTCCATTGTTCTGTGTTCGTCCAGCATCTCTATAGTAGCAAGAACGAATGCACGATTGTAGGCGAGAGCCTTCCCACTGTTACTGGATATGTGCTGTATGCAGGTTTGTTACCCTTTTTATGTGGCACCCCATTTAACCACTTCGCCCCTTAGTCTTTAAGACATTTCTGACTAGCCAAATTTTTTTTTTCAATTATCACCTGTGTCACATTATGTGGTAACTAACGCTTCAATGGATCCCAGTGATTCAGTTTGGTTTTGTGACTCATTGTAGTTAAATGTTAATAGTAAATTTGCCGATATTTTTCGAGTTTATGAAAATAAAAAAAGTGAGTAAAAAAAAAAAATTGAAAATGTTTATGTCCTTTAACCAGAACATTATACCACACACTAAACACTTATCAAATGTCTTTTTTACATCATCATTTGGAAATTTATTTTTTTTAAGCCCACATCCATATTATAGTGACTGAGGGCCTTATGAGACAGAAAATACCCGAAAGTGAAGATTTTAAAACTACACCTCTAAGGGTTCAAAACGACATTCAAGAAGTTTATTACCCCTTTAGGGGCTGCACAAGAATTACAGCAAAATTGGTTTAGCCCCAAATTTTGCATTTTCAAAATTGTAATGGGAGAAAATGGACAATACAACATGTTGAGCAATTTCCTCCAGAGTATGCAGATGCCCGACATGTGGTGGAAAACTGGGAGAACGGCAGGGCTCGTAAGCGAAGTTGCACCCTTCAATTTTTGGAATGCAAAATTGGCTGGAATAGATAGCAGATGCCATGTCACATTTACTGAAACCTTGATGAGCTTTAAATGTGGAAACCCCCCTAAAAGTGACTATTTTGGAAACTATACCAATCAAGGAACATCTCTAGATGCCTGGTGATGATTACCTTGAACCCGCAGTGGCTATACAGAATTTTATAACGTTAGTGAATAATAAATTAAATACATTTTCCCTGCATAAACGCTGCTTCAGCCAAAAATTTTTAATCTTCACAAGGGTAACATGAGAAAATAGACCCAAAATATGTTGTGCGATTTCTCCTGAGTACACCGATACCCATATGTGGTGGAAAACCACAACAGGGCCCAGAAGGAAAGGAGCACCAATTGAATTCTGGAGAGCAAACTTTGGCTGGAATAGACTGCGGATGCCATGTGAAGAGTCCCTGACATGCCGAAACAAACTCCCTACAAATGACTCCATTTTGCAAACTAAACCTCTTGAGGAATTCATCTAGGGGTGTAGTGAGCATTTTTATTCAAGCGATTGACAGTATTGTATAACATTGGGTTGAGTCAATAAAAAGTTACCATTTTTTCCACTAAAACATTGCTTTAGCCCCAAGTTTTTAATTTTCAGATTGGATAATAGGAGAAAATGAACTGTACAATTTGTTGTGCAGCTTCTCAGTTCACCGATACCCCATATGTGGTAGAAAACTACTTTTGAGGCACAACGCAAAGCTCAGAAGTGAAGGAGCGCCATATTAGAATACAGATTTTCTGGTTATGGTTTGAGGGTGCCATGTCACATTGGCAGAGCCCCTGAGGTGCCAGAAAAGAAGAACACCTAAGTGACCTCATACTACAAAACTCAATGAATTCATCTAAGGGTGCAGGGAGTGTGTCACAGAATTTTATTCCATTGGTCTGAAAAAAAAAAAAAAAAAAAAAAAAATTCACAAAAATACCACACTAAAACCACTTTCTATTGCAAAAATAAAGTTTTTTGCATCCCCATATTTTAGACAACTATAATTTTTCTGCCAACAGTCATATGAAGGTTTTTTTTGCGGGATGAGTTGACATTTTTATCGGCACCATTTTAGGGCACATGACATGTTTTGATCACTTTCTAGTCGGATTTTTGGGAGGTAGGACACGGGAATCGATTTTTTAGTTTTCTTTATGCCATTCAGTGTTGTAAAATTGATAAAGTTGTTTTGCATTACTTTTTTGAGAGCTATAATTTCTCTGTTGATGGAGCTGTATGGCAGCTTGTTTTTTGTGGGACCAGATTATGTTTTCAGGGATACCATTTCTATTTTCATTTGACCGATTGCGTTTTATTCCTCTTTGTTCAGGGGTATGATGAAAAGCATATTTTTTTGCCACTTAACTTTTATGGTGTTCACTGAAGGGGTTAACTAGCGAGACTTCTAGGTTGGCTCGTTTCGGACACAGATACCAAATGGGTATCTTATTTGTTTTACATAAGTATTTCAGCATAATTTTTTTTTATCCTTTGGTCTTTATGAATTTTTTTTTTTTTTTTTTTTAAAGTATTGTTACAATTTTCCACTCCTTTCCTTTACCGAGTCCCTGTATGGGATTAACTTTTTTTTTTTTTAATTTACTCTAACCTCTGGTATAAATTATACCCGTCAGTGCTGCACTTACAGATTTTCACTGCCATAGCTGGCTGACCCAGAGGCCACGGCAAAAATCGGGTCTTCACGATGATATCACGAGGGTGCCGATCGTAAAATGAGGGAGCCCCCTGCTCACAGCCTTCTTAATGTCGATCTCAGCATTTAGGGGCTAAAATGCCCGGGCAGTGCCCATACCACTCCTAGAAGTGACGGCCGGGTACCTGCTTTAACTTAAGCCAAGCTCCTGGCGATAATCGCACAGGCACAGCTCTCATGTCCTGCACAAATGAGTCAGGAACCCATATCCGACCATTACGTAATGGGTATGTCAAAGGTCTTAAAAGGAGTTAATATTTACAATTTTTCTTCCATGTTTGCGAATGGAAAATTAAGGTTTGTATTTATTTAAAAACAGAAAAATATCAGATTTTAAAAGGAAAGAAGTGTCCTCTAAAAGACAGACAGTGTACTGATTATACAATGGTACTGAAAATTTGGTCTTGATACGGGACAGGAACGTCTCAGTGCCGCTATATATACACAGTACCCGAATATTTCTATATTATTAACTTTCTTGCACAAATGCCCCAATAAATGTAAACAAGGATGAGAATAACTCATAATGGAAAGGAATGACTCAAAACAAAAAGGAGCATGAAAGCCTATAATTAATTATATTCTTCCTTCTCATTATGAGCAACAATTAAAAAAGGGAATTACTCGACAGGGTTAAGGTGAAATACCCAGAGAGTATAGACTTATATTGTCACTATCTGTCAAGTTCAACCATGCAAGCAATGCACATGGACACTGCACTAAAATAACAGATCCAAGAAAGAAAAAAGCCTGTTCAGCCTCTCAAATCTCTTCCTGTAAAGTGATCGCTAGTTAATGCCACCTCAACCAAAAGCCTGTAGTAAGCATTGTGCTCAGACTTTACAATGAATCATAGCTGCAGTTTCTGCCATTTCCACCCTTAGTAGAAAAGGCTTCACGCTCCATGGGCAAAGACAGGATGCAATACCCATGTACTGCCACCTTGTGGACAGTCCAAGAATACACCAACCATGAGAAATATTTACAGCTTCAAAGGCGGACTTTGGGATGGCCATAAAAGGGGAACTCCCATCCAAAACATACACAAATGTTATTTTCACCTTCACAAGGATACTGATGTTGGAATGGAAAAATGTTTGGAGCAAAATCAAAGGGGCTCGGAAAGTGTCCTACAAGAGAATGTAAACCAAGCAGCATCCTGACAAGGACATAACCCGACAGCTTCCAAACTGTGTGGCCCATAACATGCATACAGAAGTATTCAGCACAATGGACTCCAGCAGATTAGAATATGATTAACCTCATGCAATCTGTATCGCAGTCAGAGACCAAGGCTCCCGGTGAGCAGAAATGTCTACAGAATGATGAGCGTGTCCTCCTACAGAAGGCACATCTCCGTAAGAATAGAAATTCTTGGGAAGAGCAGAATGAATAGTTCAGAGCTTTTTTATCGTAACAGTGAGAGCATATCCTAGAGTTATGCCAGTTTATTAAACTTTTTTTTTGTAGAAATCACTTAGGCTAGTTTCACATTTGCGTCTGTGTGCAGCGTATCATCCGCAAACGCATGCAAACATGCTAACGCAGCGTTTATCCGCATCAGCTTACGCATGACGGCAAAAACGCAGCGTTTGCATGAGTTTGCACTTTTTATGCGCATGCGTTCGATTGGAAAATGCTTTTCCAGGAGAATTTCCTTGACACAAGCCACGCCCAATGGGCGTGTCACATGGAAATTCTGTATATAGACCCTTGTAGAGATTAACCCCTTCATGACCCAGCCTATTTTGACCTTAATGACCTGGCCATTTTTTGCAATTCTGACCAGTGTCCCTTTATGAGGTAATAACTCAGCAACGCTTCAACGGATCCTAGCGATTCTGAGATTGTTTTTTCGTGACATATTGGGCTTCATGTTAGTGGTAAATTTAGGTCGATAATTTCTGCGTTTATTTGTGAAAAAAAAAAATTTTTTTTTTAAATTTTGCAATTTTCACATTTTTAATTTTTATTCTGTTAAACCAGAGAGTTGTGACAAAATAGTTAATAAATAACATTTCCCACATGTCTACTTTACATAAGCACAATTTTGGAAACTAAATTTTTTTTTGCTAGGAAGTTATAAGGGTTAAAATTTGACCAGTGATTTCTCATTTTTACAACAAAATTTACAAAACCATTTTTTTAGGGACCACCTCACATTTGAAGTCAGTTTGAGGGTTCTATATGGCTGAAAATACCCAAAAGTGACACCATTCTAAAAACTGCAAGTTTATTAACCCTTCATGTGTTTCACAGCAGCAGAAGCAACATGGAAGGAAAAAATGAACATTTAACTTTTTAGTCACAAAAATGATCTTTTAGCAACAATTTTCTTATTTTCCCAAGGGTAAAAGGAGAAACTGGACCACGAAAGTTGTTGTCCAATTTGTTCCGAGTACGCTGATACCTCATATGTGGGGGTAAACCACTGTGTGGGCGCACAGCAGAACTCGGAAGTGAAGGAGCGCCATTTGACTTCTTGAATGAAAAATTGGCTCCAATCTTTAGCGGACACCATGTCGCGTTTGGAGAGCCCCCGTGTGCTTAAACATTGGAGCTCCCCCACAAGTGACCCCATTTTGGAAACTAGATGCCCCAAGGAACTTATCTAGATGCATAGTGAGCACTTCAAACCCCCAGGTGCTTCAGAAATTGCTCCGTAAAAATGAAAGTACTTTTTTTTTTTTTCCACAAAAAAATTCTTTTAGCCTCAATTTTTTAATTTGCACATGGGCAACAGGATAAAATGGATCCTAAAATTTGTTGGGCAATTTCTCCTGAGAACGCGGATACCTCATATGTGGGGGTAAACCACTGTTTGGGTGCACGGCAGGGCTCGGAAGGGAAGGCACGCCATTTGGCTTTTTGAATGGAAAATTAGCTCCAATCATTAGCGGACACCATGTCGCGTTTGGAGAGCCCCTGTGTGCCTAAACATTGGAGTTCCCCCATAAGTGACCCCATTTTGGAAACTAGACCTCCCAAGGAACTAATCTAGATGTGTGGTGAGCACTTTGAACCCCCAAATGCTTCACAGAAGTTTATAACGCAGAGCCATGAAAAAAAAAAAAAAAATTTTTTTCTTTTCTCAAAAATGATTTTTTAACCCACAATTTTTTTTTTCCCAAGGGTAACAGGAGAAATTTGACCCCAAAATTTGTTGTCCAGTTTCTCCTGAGTACGCTGATACCCCATATGTGGGGGTAAACCACCGTTTGGGCACACGTTGGGGTTCGGAAGGGAAGTAGTGACGTTTTGAAATGCAGACTTTGATGGAATACTCTGCAGGCGTCACGTTGCGTTTGCAGAGCCCCTGATGTGCCTAAACAGTGGAAACCCCCCACAAGTGATACCATTTTGGAAACTAGACCCCTTAAGGAACTTATCTAGATGTGTGGTGAGCACTTTGAACCCCCAAGTGCTTCACAGAAGTTTATAACGCAGAGCCGTGAAAATGATAAATACGTTCTTTCCTCAAAAATAATTTTTTAGCCCGCAATTTTTTAATTTTCCCAAGGGGTACAGGAGAAATTGGACCCCAAAAGTTGTTGTCCAGTTTCTCCCGAGTACGCTGGTACCCCATATGTGGGGGTAAACCACTGTTTGGGCACATGCCGGGGCTCGGAAGGGAGAGAGCACCATTTGACTTTTTCAACGCAAGATTGGCTGGAATCAATGGTGGCGCCATGTCGCGTTTGGAGACCCCCTGATGTGCCTAAACAGTGGAAACCCCTCAATTCTAACTCCAACACTAACCCCAACACACCCCAAACCCTAATCCCAACACTAACCACAATCCTAACCCCAACACACCCCTAACCCTAGTCTTAACCCTAATTCCAACCCTAACTCTAATTCCAACCCTAACCGTAAGGCTATGTGCTCACGTTGCGGATTTGTGTGTGGATTTTCCCGCACCGTTTTTGAAAAATCTTCAGGTAAAACGCACTGCGCTTTACCTGCGGATTTACCGCGGATTTCCAGTGTTTGTGTGGATTTCACCTGCGGATTCCTATTATGGAGCAGGTGTAAAACGCTGCGGAATCCGCACAAAGAATTGACATGCTGCGGAAAATACAACGCAGCGTTTCCGTGCTGTATTTTCCGCACCATGGGCACAGTGGATTTGGTTTTCCATAGGTTTACGTGGTACTGTAAATGTGATGGAAAACTGCTACAAATCCGCAGCGACCAATCCGCTGTGGATCCGCAGCCAAATCCGCACCGTGTGCACATAGCCTAATTCTAACCCTAATTCTAACCCTAGCCCCAAAGTGCAACCCTAGCCCCAAAGTGCAACCCTAGCCCCAAAGTGCAACCCTAGCCCCAAAGTGCAACCCTAGCCCCAAAGTGCAACCCTAGCCCCAAAGTGCAACCCTAGCCCCAAAGTGCAACCCTAGCCCCAAAGTGCAACCCTAGCCCCAAAGTGCAACCCTAGCCCCAAAGTGCAACCCTAGCCCTAATGGAAAAACAAAAATAATTATATTTTCTGTATTTTATTATTGTCCCTACCTATGGGGGTGATAAAGGGGGGGGGGGGGTTTATTTACTATTTTTTTTATTTTGATCGCTGTGATAGAACCCATCACAGCGACCAAAATGTACAGGGAACGAATCTGCCAGGCGGCAGATTCGACGGGCGCACTACGCATGCGCCCGCCATTTTCCAAGATGGAGGCGCCCATGGAGAAGACGGACGGACACCGGAGCTCGGTAAGTATGGGGGGGGGGGGAAATCGGAACACGGGGGGGAGGGGGAATCGGAACACGGGGGGGGGGGGGGGAAATCAGAACACGGGGGGGCGGACAGGAGGACGGGGGAGCAGACAGGAGGACGGAGGGGAGCGGACAGGAGGACGGAGGGGAGCGGACAGGAGGACGGGGCAGAAAGGACGACTGGGGAGGCGATCGGTGGCAGGGGGGGGGGGGCAGATCGGGGTCTCCAGCCATGGCAGATGCTATTGCATCATCAGCCATGGCTGGATTGTAATATTTCACCATTTTTATAGGTGAAATAATACAAATCGCTCTGATTGGCTGTTGAAAGTGAAACAGCCAATCAGAGCGATCGTAGCCAGGGGGGGGCTGAAGTACCACTCCCCCTGTCCCTGCAGATCGGGTGAAATTGGAGTTAACCCTTTCACCCGATCTGCAGGGACGCGATCATTCCATGACGACGCCACATAGGCGTCACAGGTCGGATTGGCACCGACTTTCATGACGCCTACGTGGCGTCAAAGGTCGGGAAGGGGTTAAAGGGAAGGTGCCATCAAAAAATGTTTTTTTTCCAGCGATTGAAAAAATGTAAAGAATTAATGTTTACATTTTCTTAAAATCATTTGTTTATAATTTAGTAAAATATGAAAAATAATTTTTAAAGGTTTGACATTTCCACTTTTAAACAGTAGGGGGAGCAGCTAATGAAATTTGACAAAAACCTAGTGTACAACTAGCTCACATTACAGCACTGCAGTAATTATGGGCTGAGTCTGCTGACCTGTGTGATGTCTCCTCTCCTTCCCTTCTGGGTGTTTGCTACTTAGGGATAAGAGAGGATGATATTCAGGAACCCAGTGAGCAGCCATTTTGTTGGTGACTGCAGAGTTATACTGACAAGTAGACAGTCACCGAGGATGGCAGGCAGCAAGGATTCTGCCAAATATGTGGTGGAGGGAGCAGGGTGACAGCAGCACAGAGTATTTCAGGAGAGCAGTGTGCTGGTCTATGGGGGGCACCCTGTTTGGTGCGCGGAGCAGCCAGGGATTGTACATAGAGCGCTGTCTTTTATACACATGGATGGACCGTCTGCTCCACAGAAATCCAGGAAACATTTCTGCGGATTGATGGCCTGTTCTGATCCAGACTTTGCATGCAAAGACCCCATTTACCTCCTCAGATCCTGTCCTGGCGATGTGTGAAAGCGAGGCGACGTGTGAAAGCGAGGCGACAGGCGCAGTCCGGGGTGACGCTGGGGGGAAATGTAGCCATATAGTAACGATAAACATGAGACCCCTCTCTTCAGCTGCCTCACCAGCCCTCCCCTGACTGCACCTAACTGGAGGTCATGCTGCCCCCTCTATTACCCCAGACCCGAGTGCAGGTGCTCAACCAGAACAACCCTAGAATGGGTCCACTTTATGAAGATAATACTGCCTTAGTGTTCTCACATAATAACGCCATACAGATCATATAATACCGCCATATAGATCACACACAATACTATGAAATAGTTCACACAATACTGTCCTATAATTCTCACCTTCCATCATATAGATCGCAAACAACGACGCCATAGTGTTCACATAATACCACCAGTGTTCTCACATAATACCGCCATATAGATCACTCATAATACCGCCATATAGAGCACACAATACTGTCCTACAGTTCTCACATAATACCATCATATAGATCGCAAATAACGACGCCATAGTGTTCTCACATAATACCGCCATGTAGATCTCACATAATACCGCCATATACTTCTCACACATAACAGGGGAGAGGAGTGCATAGGAGAAGATTAGATACACAGCTCAGTCAGTATCATACAGGATAGGATTAGATACATGTGTCAATATCACACAGGGGAGGATTAGATTCACATCTCAGCACAGTAACAGAATATGATTAGATACACGGCTCAGCACACAGTATCCCACAGGAGAGGATTTGATACCCATCTCAGCACAGTATCACACAGGGTAGGATTAGATACAAGGCTCAGCAGACAGCATCACACAGGAGAGGATTAGATACACGTCTCAGCACAGTATCACACAGGGTAGGATTTGATACATGGCTCAGCAGACAGTATCACACAGGAGAGGATTAGATACACAGCTCAGATCCAAATTGAAGAAAGGGACAGCGCCACACCAGGAAGTAAAAAAAGCAGCTCACATTTTATTCTGCCTCCTGCAGGAGGCAGAATAAAAGGTGAGCTGCTTTTTTCTCTTCCTGGTGTGGCGCTGTCCCTTTCTTCAATTTGGATCTGGACCTTTATCTGGGATGGACCCCCTGGTAGGACGTGCGCCCTGATGTCCATAGAGACGATGTTATGATCGTCTCTATGGACATCAGGGCGCACGTCCTACCAGGGGGTCCATCCCAGATAAAGGTCCAGATCCAAATTGAAGAAAGGGACAGCGCCACACCAGGAAGAGAAAAAAGCAGCTCACCTTTTATTCTGCCTCCTGCAGGAGGCAGAATAAAATGTGAGCTGCTTTTTTTACTTCCTGGTGTGGCGCTGTCCCTTTCTTCAATTTGGATCTGGACCTTTATCTGGGATGGACCCCCTGGTAGGACGTGCGCCCTGATGTCCATAGAGACGATGTTATGATAGGGTGCGGCCTTACTATTTTCTTTGATACTAAAGGTACCGTCACACTGAGCAACTTTACAACGAGAACGACAGCGATCCGTGACGTTGCAGCGTCCTGGATAGCGATCTCGTTGTGTGTGACACGCAGCAGCGATCAGGATCCTGCTGTGACATCGCTGGTCGGAGCTAGAAGTCCGGACCTTTATTTCGTCGCTGGATCTCCCGCTGACATCGCTGGATCGGCGTGTGTGACGCCGACCCAGCGATGTGTTCGCTTGTAACCAGGGTAAACATCGGGTTACTAGGCGCAGGGCCGCGCTTAGTAACCCGATGGTTACCATTGTAAATGTAAAAAAAAAAACAAAAAAAAAAAAAACACACTACATACTTACATTCCGGTGTCTGCCAAGTCCCTCGCCGTCAGCTTCCTGCACTGACTGAGTGCCTGCCGTAAAGTAAAAGCAGAGCACAGCGGTGACGTCACCGCTGTGCTGTGCTTTACGGCCGGCACTGACAGTCAGTGCGGGAAGCTGACGGCGAGGGACGTGACAGACACCGGAATGTAAGTATGTAGTGTTTTGGGGTTTTTTTACATTTACAATGGTAACCAGGGTAAACATCGGGTTACTAAGCACGGCCCTGCGCTTAGTAACCCGATGTTTACCCTGGTTACCCGGGGACTTCGGCATCGTTGGTCGCTGGAGAGCGGTCTGTGTGACAGCTCCCCAGCGACCACACAACGACTTACCAACGATCACGGCCAGGTCGTATCGCTGGTCATGATCGTTGGTAAATCGTTTAGTGTAACGGTACCTTTAGATACACAGCTCAGTCAGTATCACACAGGATAGAATTAGATGCATGGCTCAGCAGACAGTATCACACAGGAGAGGATTAGATTGCTTCTCCCCCTCGATACTTACTTCACTGCTCCGCTGTTGAGTCCTTTCTCCCTCCCGTCCTTGGTCTCCTCCTCCTCCTATAACCGCAGGGCTCCTGCGATTATACTGGGAAAATGGAGCTCACAGATGCACTGTGAGCTCCAGGAAGATGGCGCTGATCTCCTGCCTCTGCTGTGATGTGGACGGCTCAGGGGGCGTGGCCAGATACAGCAGGGAGCAGCACAATGAAAACTATAGGGTTGGACGCCGACTGCAGAGGTCTATACCCAGGGCTGCCGTATTTGCAGAGTGTAAGGCTGCTTTCACACTAGCGTCGGTACGGGGCCGTCGCGCTGCGTCGGCCCGACGTACCGACGCATACTGTGAAAAAAATGCCCGACGTGGGCAGCGGAAGCAGTCTTATGACGCTTCCGCTGCCCCATTGCAAGGTCCGGGGAGGAGGAGGCAGAGTTTCGACCGCGCATGCGTGGTCGAAAATGGCGGACTCGACGCACAAAAAAAACGTTACATGTAACTTTTTGTGACGGCGGTCTGCCAAAACACGACGCAACCGTCGCACGACGGTTGCAACGTGTGGCACTGCGTCGCTAATAAAAGTCTATGGAGAAAAAACCGCATCCTGCGGGCAACTTTGCAGGATGCGTTTTCCTCCACAACTACGCATTGCGACGTTCAGTGCACGACGCTAGTGTGAAAGTAGCCTAAGTGTCGTGCAGCTACACTTACACTCCTGCAAAGCAAAATGGCGGCGCCCAGTGGCTGAAAAAAAAAAATTAATAATAAAAAAATGTTAAAGTTAACAAATGTAAATTTGTATTAAAAATAATTGTTCATATAAACAATCATTTTTAATACAAAAATAAAATGCGGCACCTTCCCTTTAAGTCCTAATCTTTTACTGCTGTATCCAGCGTCAAGATGGATCTTCACATGGAGAGTTTCTATCGGAATCTGGATTTGGATGTGAACTTGTTTCTTGCCTTTGCTTGTGAGCAAGAAAGGAAAAGAACAGAGAAGATGTCCTTGTTGATTTTGGCAACCCCCCCATTGTTGAAGCCCAAGAGAGCTGTGAAGCCTACCACTCGTTATACAGTGAGCTCCGTGGAAACCCAGAGAAATATTTTGAGTACACGAGGATGTCTCAAGAGAGCTTCATGGATTTGCTACTTCGAGTACAAAGAGCCATCAGCAGGCAGGACACACAGATACGTAGAGTGATTCCTGCTGAGGAACGTCTGCTGGTGACACTAAGGTACATAACATTTCAAAAGAAACGCCTGTCAAATATTATTGTTCTGCCATGTCAAATTTTTTTTCCCTTTTTCTGTTCGGCAAAACAAATATTATTGTTCAAAAAGCCATGTACTTATGTTTTTTTTCCTCTTTTCGGAAATTCCTGGCTACCGGAGCTTATCATCGCTCCATTTCCAATTCCGGATTGTTTCCACCCTTTCTGGGATTGTTGCAGACATCTGCAACATGGAGTTTTGACAAACACAGAAGCACCCTTTTCTTTACACTTATTTTTACTTTAGGATGCATTTCTGTAGTCTACTTTAATAAAAAAAAAAAAATCTGCATGTGCGATTTTAACCCTGAAGTACAGTCAGTTATACATAAGCATTCATCTACTGCGCCTCCCAAAAAAACGGAAGGAACACAAACACACATCAGCTCTCAAATGAAAGAAAATGTTTACCTAAATAAATAGTATAATTGGAGTGATTGAGTGTGTGGTGTCTTCGCAGACCTTGCTGCACTACTTGAAGGCCTCGAATGCTCGGATACATAATGTCCCATAGATTCTCAATCGGAAGACATCTGGGTAACCCAACAGTTTAGTCAGTGGCAGTATTACCATCCTAGAACTGCACACTGGCCACATGAGGAACCCATGGTGAACCTGGTTACCAGGATGAAATATCCACCTCTGCAAAATCTGATGGTTGCCAATAGGTACCAGGATGGAATATCAGCATTCAACGTATCGTTTGCTATCACGTGGAGCTGTGCTTCACCCTCCGAGCATATGCCTTCCCAGACCACCACTAAATCACTAATGCTGGATGATGTTGCAGGAGCTGTCAGCAGTTTGGGCCAATATAAGATACGGCCACGACCTTTCAGGGCTTATCTACAGCATTCTATAACGCGGTACGGTGCAATCTGGTCTGATGGGTGTCGCAGGTCCGGGTCCTCCCACCTTCTTGCGATGCTGCTCTCCTGCTTGCTTCATGGCTCCCCAGCATCACGCTCCTGCGCAGGCGTACTTATCTGTCCTGTTGAGGGCAGAGCAAAGTACTGCAGTGCGCATGCGCTGGGCCTCTCTGAACTCTCCCAGCGCCTGTGCACTGCAGTACTTTGCTCTGCCCTCAACAGGACAGATAAGTATGCCTGCGCAGGAGGGCAGCATCGCAAGAAGATTCTGGTGTTTAACAAATGCCAATCATGACGCATGGTGTTGAGCTGTGAGTCATGTACTCATGGAGCGTTTCTGAAAGAAGTCCACTAGCTGACCTATTGAGGCCATTTTGTAGCACCCTTGCTGTTCCTCTGGGGTCGTTTTAGGGATGTTCCATGATCTTGAGACTAGGCAATCCTTCATACAACACCACGTATGGATGTGCCATCCTGGAGCCGGACTTTGGGCTGCAGGAATCGCCTCACACTGCCAGAAGTGACCAAGACACTCATTTGACCAATTAGTCTCCAGTTTTGTAAAGCGTAATAAGCCCATTTGTTGCATGTGTTGTGACTGTCACACAGCCGCGACACCTGCAGCTATGGAGCCGAACAACTGTTAACGGGAGCATTCTAGGGATCCAGGTCACCGATGCAGCTATTTGGATAAGCACATATCCGAAGCTATTCGATCATCCCTAACGATAACTCATT
This sequence comes from Ranitomeya variabilis, assembly GCF_051348905.1. Taxonomy (NCBI): domain Eukaryota; kingdom Metazoa; phylum Chordata; class Amphibia; order Anura; family Dendrobatidae; genus Ranitomeya; species Ranitomeya variabilis. The sequence goes on from NC_135234.1 coordinate 112,134,035, forward strand.
AGTGCCCAGTGATCACATCATGGAAAGGCCAATGGGCTTAAGCGCTGCTGCTCAATCCATTTACATGCCCGTCAGAACTTGACAGCAGCATCTAAAATGGTTAATAGCAGCAGCTACATTTCAGCCCTAGTAGTGGCTGTTACCAGCTGTGCGTAAAGAAAGCTTGGATCATGAGCCCCTGCAAAACATACTATACTGAACCCTATCCAAGACAAACTCACATCCTAACGCAGGTCAGGGTTGATCACTTCATGGACCAAATTAAAATAGAAACAGTGGATAGTCACCTCTTGAAGCAGCGCCATTAACTGTCTGCATTCCGAGCAGATCACAAGACTGTGTGGTGTCACTGATAGACTGCAGCCTTTATCATTTCTAGAAAGCAAGGGACAGCTGCCAGAAAACTGATTGTTATCACAGGTCTTCTGCAGCCAGTGCCACCTGCTACAAATAGTGGCACCAACATATGGGGGGTAGCATCCATTGCTTTTATTTTAAGTATTTATTGGATTAATCAATATAACATTCCTTCTGACAAAGTTAGAATTTGGCGGTCTATCCTACCTTTGCCGCCTCAGCCATTTTCTTTTCCTCACTCTGTTCTTCAGCTTTGGCCGCAGCCTCCTCTGATTTACGTTTTTTATTTTTTTCCTTTGGAGCCATAAAACCCTGTAGGAACTTCTTGAGAACAGCTGCTTGTAGAGAGATGATACACTCCCCGAAGTCTTTGAGGTTGTCTAATGTACGAACCTGTGTGTAAAGAAGAGAACTTAATACATCTTAAAAGGGATCAGTCAAGTTCTTGACGTGCATAGGAATAACTTTGCTTCTTACCTTGTCTTCAAGTTCTGTGGTATCATCCAGATAGCCTAATCCTCCCTTCTGTAGTCTTGTCGCTACCTCTATTATATCACTGCGCAAAAAGTTTAGCAGTTCCTGGTGTCCATCACACGTCTTTAATCCCAAGTTCTGCTTACGAGCCAGATGAAGAGAGTGCAAAATGTCCTGATACCTGAACACAGGAGAGAATGGATATCCATCTTGAACGGAGACACCACAAAGCAGATACGGAATGTATATACAGTAGTAACTACACACACAGACCTCCTGAAACCTGTAACAGGTTGGGAGGGAGAGGACATGTGCAGATGACATCTTTTTCATGCTGATACGCCTCAAAGTGCAACAAAAATGCCAAAAAGAACATATGTACAGCAAGTCTCATCTCCACTGTAATGCTTATGTTCAGTCCTTTGAGCTTATTTTCAGCACTTCAGGTTTCCAAAGACGTGAAGCGATTAAGTGATCTAACCATTCTTCAGGCAGCTTCTACTTGGAAGCCACTCTTAGGCTGGAGTTGCACTAGACCGCAATACGGACGAGTGCAATGCGATAAAAAAGGACCTTTGGTGAGATCACGGTAATGTGATCATGATGTCACCTTAACTGCAGGAGTCTAGAGCAACTGAGGATAGACAGGCAGGTATGCAGTGCCAATGTTCAGGGTGGAGAGGCAAACTGGGCAATTTCTTAGTGATCCCACTCTTCGGGACCTCCAACGCTTCTATTTAGAGGTTAAGGGTCTTACATGACATGGTCATGCGTCCCTGAAGTCACCAAAAGATCCTTTAACTGTAGACATTTACTGTACCGTATAATGTACTGGAAAATTTCAAGTGCGGTGAAATAAAACCTCAAATCCTCCATGGCTTTGAAAGCTTTGTTTTCATGGCTTCACTGAGTGGCAAAACTGACCCAGAAGCATTCTTTCAAGTGAAAAAAAATGACAAGCTATTTTACTGATACCTGTAAAGTTGTGATTTTTCTGTAGCTTATGCAGTATTAGTAATAATAGTAATAGTAATATTAATAGTAATAGTTAGTAATTTTTCATTGAAAGGGGATAACTTGCTAACTTGAGAAGACCTACTTCCCAAAGTCGAGAATTGGTGGGAGCGTTCCGATGTTTGGGATGCTATGAATTAAAGTGGCACTTCAGTGTCCTGGCTTGTAAAGGCCAATTTTTGTGAAAATGAAGACTGTTTAGCAAAATAAAATTACTTTTTCTGTAGCCGTTCCTTCAGCTGACTCTCACGAAAACCCTGAGGATGCAAACAGTCCATCAGCTCATCAAACTCCTTTTGAGAATCACAAAGAAACCTAAAGGAAAACAAGGATATTCACTCAATGTAAGCAAACAAAAGCTCAGATTGATGGGGCAAAGCTCAAACAAAAGCTCCAATAGTGAAGAAAAACATGTGATACGCACCAAAGGTTCTGGCCCTGCTTAGGTACAGTGCTTTCTACTTGTGCATCTTCCTTTGGTATGGAATCATCTAGGCCACCAACACTGCTGTTGGCATCTTCGCTCTCCACGTTATCTGGCAAAGTTTAAGAGAAGCTTTATTCTAAGCATTTATAGCAAATTATACCTTGATATATCTCCAGTTACACATCACATTTTTTTCTGCTTCAAGGGTTTATACACATTGTATAGAAAGTGAATTTTTGTGAATTAGATTTTTTGGTTTGTTACCACTATGTTGTCAGTGAATGGAAATATTCTTATTTATATCCAGTGAAAAACTGGCGCCATCTAATACTTAAAGAGTTTGTTATGGTGAAAAGAGCGACAAAACAGTGAGGAATCAGAAAGATACAGTGTATCAGTAAGTACGGTGACATTTTAGTTTTACTGTAATCAGAAAAAAAAAAACAACACCTAAAAAAGGTTTGGCAGTTTTTTGTTTGTTTTTTTAAACTATTAGAATGTATCTGCTGCCATCATGTGGTGAAATTGTAAACTGCATATTTACATATCACCCAAACTGTCAAATTTAACCCCTTTACCCCCAAGGGTGGTTTGCACGTTAATGACCAGGACAATTCTGACCACTGTCCCTTTATGAGGTTATAACTCTGGAATGCTTCAACGGATCCCGGTGATTCTGTCACTGTTTTCTCGTGACATATTGTACTTCATGATAGTGGTAAAATTTATTTGATATTACCTGCGTTTATTTGTGAAAAAAACGGAAATTTGGCAAATTTAGAAAATTTCGCAATTTTCCAACTTTGAATTTTTATGCAATTAAATCACAGATATGTCAGGCAAGATACTTAATAAGTAACATTTCCCACATGTCTACTTTACATCAGCACAATTTTGGAACCAAAATTTTTTTTTGTTAGGGAGTTATAAGGGTCAAAAGTTGACCAGCAATTTCTCATTTTTACAACACCATTTTTTTTTTTTTAGGGACCACATCTCATTTGAAGTCATTTTGAGGGGTCTATATGATTGAAAATACCCAAGTGTGACACCATTCTGAAAACTGCACCCCTCAAGGTGCTCAAAACCACATTCAAGAAGTTTATTAACCCTTCAGGTGTTTCACAGGAATTTTTGGAATGTTTAAATAAAAATGAACATTTAACTTTTTTTCATAAAACATTTACTTCAGCTCCAATTTGTTTTATTTTACCAAGGGTAACAGGAGAAAAATGGACCCCAAAAGTTGTTGTACAATTTGTCCTGAGTACGCCGATACCCCATATGTGGGGGTAAACCACTGTTTGGGCGCATGGCAGAGCTCGAAAGCGAAGGAGCGCCGTTTGACTTTTCAATGCAAAATTGACTGGAATTGAGATGGGACGCCATGTTGCGTTTGGAGAGCCCCTGATGTGCCTATACATTGAAACCCCCCACAAGAGACACCATTTTGGAAAGTAGACCCCCTAAGGAACTTATCTAGATGCGTGGTGAGCACTTTGACCCATTAAGTGATTCACAGAAGTTTATAATGCAGAGCCGTAAAAAAAAACAAACAATCATTTTTTCACAAAAATGATCTTTTCACCCACAATTTTTTATTTTCCCAAGGGTAAGAGAAGAAATTGGACCCAAAAGTAGTTGTTCAATTTGTCCTGAGTACGCTGATACCTCATATGTGGGGGTAAACCACTGTTTGGGCGCATGGGAGAGCTCGGAAGGGAAGGAGCACTGTTTTACTTTTTCAACGCAGAATTGGCTGGAATTGAGATCGGACGCCATGTTGCGTTTGGAGAGCCACTGATGGGCCTAAACAGTGGAAACCCCCCAATTATAACTGAAACCCTAATCCCAACGGTAACCCTAACCACACCCCTAACCCTGACACACCCCTAACCCTAATCCCAACACTATTCCCAACGCAAATATAATCCAAATGCTAACCCTAAATGTAGCCTTAACCCTAGCCCCAACCCTAACCCTAGCCCTAACCCTAACGGGAAAATGGAAACAAATACATTTTTTAAATTTTTTAATTTTTCCCTAACTAAGGGGGTGATGAAGGGGGGTTTGATTTACTTTTATAGCATTTTTTTAGCGGATTTTTACGATTGGCAGCTGTCACACACTGAAAGACGCTTTTTATTGCAAAAAATATTTTTCACGTTACCACATTTTGAGAGCGATAATTTTTCCATATTTCGGTCCACAGAGTCATGTGAGGTCTTGTTTTTTGCAGGACGAGTTGACGTTTTTATTGGTAACATTTTCGGGCACGTGACATTTTTGATCGCTTTTTATTCCGATTTTTGTGAGGCAGAATGACCAAGAACCAGCTATTCATGAATTTCTTTTTTTTTTTTTTTTTGGGGGGGGGGGGGCGTTTATCCATCTTACCAAACACGGAACGGTATAAAGCAGTTTTATTCTTCGGGTCAGTACGATTACAGCGATACATCATTTATATCATTTTTTTTATGTTTTGGCGCTTTTATACGATAACTATTTTATAGAAAAAATAAAGAAATAATTATTTGAGGACTATAACTTTTTTATTTTTCTTTGATGACGCTGTATGGCGGCTCGTTTTTTGCGGGACAAGATGACCTTTTCAGCGGTACCATGGTTATTTATATCAGTCTTTTTGATCGCGTGTTATTCCACTTTGTTTGGCGGCATGATAAAGCGTTTTTTGCCTTTTTTTTACGGTGTTCAGTGAAGTTGTTAACTAGGGTGACAGTTTTATAGGTCGGGTCATTACGGACGCGGCGATACTAAATAATGACACGGCGATACTAAATATGAGTACTTTTGTTTTTTTTTATTTAAACGAAAATGTATTTATAGGAACAAATTTTTTTTTTTTTAACACATGGGAATATTTTCTTTATTTTTTACACCATAACATCGCCCCGGGGGGGGGGGCATGATGTTATAGTGTAAGATCGCTGATCTGACACTTTGCTGTGCACTGTGTCAGATCAGCGATCCGACGTGCACTCCTGGAGGCTTCCCGGCGCCTGCTCTGAGCAAGCGCTGTGAAGCCACCTCCCTTCAGGACCTGGATGCAGCCCTGTGGCCATTTTGGATCCGGGCCTGCTGCAGTGAGAAGGAGGTAAGAGACCTCAGAGCAACGCGATCACATCGCGTTGCTCCGGGGGTCTCAGGGAAGCACGCAGGGGCATCCTTGCGCGATGCTTCCCTATACCGCCGGAACACTGCGATCATGTGTGCTGGGGGTTAAGGTTATGTCCGTGACCGCTCCTGGCACATAATGCCGGATGTCAGCTGTGATAGTCAACTGCCACCCAGCCGCGATCGGCCACGTTCCCCCCGTGAGCACGGCCGATCGCATATGACATACTATCCCGTCGGTGGTCATACGGGCCCACCCGACCTCGACGGGATAGTACGTCCAATGTCAGAAAGGGGTTAAAAAAACAAAATAAGTCTTGTAAACTTTTTTCCATTTCCAATTTATATTTCAAGTTGCAGAACAGCGCTTCAAATGCAGGGAGGGAGAAAAAAAAAGAAACAGGACATACAGTTCTATAAATAACCCTTTCACCTCAGCCTGTTTTCACCATCCTGACTAGGCCAAATTTTACAATTCTGAACAGTGTCACTTTATGAGGTACTGACTCCGGAACGTGTCAATGGTTCCCACAGAGTCGAAAATTGTATTCATGACATTGTACTAACAACCCCAAAGAGAAAAATCATATTTTCTTTTTTTCCATCTAACCAAGTGGGCGACAAAGCGGGATTTGATTTACTATTTTGTTTCTATTTTGATCACTGACAGGGTCTATCACAGTGATCAAAAGGTATCAATAGGAACAATTTCCTATTGTTGCCAGGTGCCAGCCAGATCTCGGCAGGTGCACTGAATGGGGGACGAGATCTCTTCGCAGAGATCTCTATCTGCGCATGTGCCGCCTCCAGCAGCCATTTTCCCGGAGGCCACAGCATCAAGGCAATGGAAGTGAAGGGGCTCCAGGCTTTCAGAAAATGTCGGAGCCCTTGCACCAGTCTGGGTCATATCATTGCTGGACCACCAAACACCCCCTGTGACGCCGCTCCACCAGCGCCGCTGTTTCCGCCTCCCCCCAGAGTAAGCTGAATTCAGGACTGTAAGACGGACCCCCCCATTTGACGCATTCATCCCCCACCCCATTTTCCTTCTGAAAATTTGGTATGCGTCTTATGGTCCAGTGCGTCTTATAGTCAGAAAAACACAGTATAAAAAAAAGATATATAAAGAAATAAAATACCATCTTCTTCATTTTGCTCTTCATCCTCTTCTTTAGGAGGACTAAAGCTGTAATTAATACTGTCATGCACCCAGCCCTTCTCTATGAAAAGTCCAGGAGTTCCATCAGAGAAAAGCCAGTACCTGTAAAAGAACATTCATTCAGATGAGCTATGAAAAGTAACTACAAGAAACAATCATGTTCTAAAAGCTATCTGTAAGGTCAGGTTTACATGGCATATTCCGTGATCAATATACACACAGCGATGCCTGGGCTGACAGGTGGGGAATGGGGGTCCCCCAACCCAAACACATTTACAAGTTCGGGCATTATGGACTAACATACGCTGTGTGAATGTAGCCCAAGTCTAAGTCCATGAAACATTGGCCAAAACCATACCTATTATGGTTGCGATCGGTGCCAAGTGGTGACCTTCTCAGTACTTTCTTGGCTTTGGCTATACCTTCATGAAATGCTTTCTCCGCAGAGGCTCGATGTTTGCGCACCCTCTCCTCCTCTGCCTCCTTTTGGAATCTTTCTGCAACAATCAAAAGTGACATGTTTGTTGCCGCCTGACACATGAACTGTACTGTAGATTTGTAGTAAGGATCCACACCACAGATCTTTAACTTTACATGCAATGTTTTTAATCACAAAAAAAAAAAAAAAAAAGCAATCTCATCTTAATTTTTGTGTGCGTCAGCAAATGACAGAATCTTTAGGCTGTGAGTCCACTTTGCATTATTTTCTGCGCTTCAGCCACGTTTTTGCCGCAGCAGAAAGGCTTAAAGGGAACCTGTCACCCCTAAAATCGATGGTGAGGTAAGCTCACCGTCAGGGGCTTATCTACAGCATTCTGTAATGCTGTAGATAAGCCCCCGATGTTACCTGAAAGAGGAGAAAGAGACGTTAGATTATACTCACCCACGGGTGGTCCCGCTGCGGTTCTGGTCCAATTGGTGTCTCAGGTCTGGTGCCTCCCATCTTCATTCCATGAAGTCCTCTTCTGGTCTTCACGCCACGGGTGCGGCGCAGGTGTACTTTGTCTGCCCTGTTGAGGGTAGAGCAAAGTACTGCAGTGCGCAGGCGCTGGGGCCTCTCTGACCTGTCCGGAGACTGCGTACTACAGTACTTTGCTCTGCCCTCAACAGGGCAGACAAAGTACGCCTGCGCCGCAGCATGAAGACCAGAAGAGGATGTCATGGAATGAAGATGGGAGGCCCCGAACCGGACCTGAGACGCCCATCGGACCCGGACCGCAGCGGGACCACCCCTGGGTGAGTATAATCTAACGTCTTTTTCTCCTCTTTCAGGCATCATCAGGGGCTTATCTACAGCATTACAGAATGCAGTAGATAAGCCCCTGATGACAGTGAGCTTACCTCACCATTGATTTTGGGGGTGACAGGTTCTCTTTAAAAAAAAATAAAAAACGCATTCCCATGCAATCCTATGGGGTCTCGCAGTTGTGCCCATGCTGCGGTTTTTCCCGCTGCGGAATCACATAGCTGTAAAACCCGCAGAATGTTCATTATTTCTGCAGAATCGCAGCGACTCCGCCTCCATAGGTTTGCATTAAAACGCTCACTTTTCGCATGTGGCTATGCACACCATGCGTAAAGTGAGCGCTTCATGTGCGGATGGTACCCGAGTCTGGAGGAGAGGAGACTCTCCTCCAGGTCCTGGGTACCATATTCCTGTATTAACAAAAAAACAAAAAGAAGTAAAGTAAATAGGGATATACTTAGCCTCTGATGGCCCCCGGAGTCCTCCCGCCTCTCAGCAGTGCACGCGGCGGCTTCCGTTCCCAGGGATACATAGCGTGAATCACCTGAGATGACGTCACAAAGGTCCTTCACGCAAAGCATCCCTGGGAACGGAACGTACCGGGAGCGCTGCTGAGGAGATCGGGGGCCGTCTGAAGGTGAGAATAACCATATTTATTTTTTTTTTCATTATTTTTAAACATCCTATCTTTTACTATTGACGCTGCATAGGCAGCATCAATAGTATAAAGTTTGTCACACTTGTCAAGAACTATGCTTGACAAGTGTGACCAACCTGTCAATCACTTTTCCAAGCGATGATTCAAATAGCTTGCAAAGCGCAAGCATTCTGCAAGCTAAAAACGCTTGTGTTTTGCGGGAAAACTCATGCGAATTCCGCATGGGTTTTACCCGTGGCAGGGAGATGCAGAAATGCTGTGGACATTTCCGCAGCATTTCTGCAACGTGGGCACATAGCCTTATTCTATTTCAAGACAGTATTTTAGGGGAGGCCATGCAGAGGTAGGATTTTCAGCAGACATAAGACTATAGGAGTCAGTAAGTCATCTCCGGGATCAGTTTCTCATTGAGTTTTCTAGGCTTACTCTGTGACCTGCGAAGAAAGGAGGAGGTAGTGGGCGTGACCATCACTTACTGTTAATGATGTATCCTGTGGAATAACTCACAGGTTTCGTGTTAAAAAGTATAGGAGCGCTATAAAATGGTCAATTTAAATGCAAGTTTAACTAAAAATTTGAGAGAAATTTAGCTTCTGTTTTAATGATACATTCCTTTTAAAAATGGAGAGAAAAAAAATATCTATCTCATATCATGAAATTCCGCTATACCCCATTCAATGCCATAGTTACTATGCACACATCCCAGAATGGTAGAGCTGTAGTAAAATAATGCACATCTTAACTGGTGCAAAAACTAGAAAAAAAATAGGAGGAGAGCTTAACAAACCCCATTACAGCAGCATGGTTACCTTTTGTAAGTTTTTCATGTTCTTCCTTTTCTTTCTTGGCCTGCATGGCCTGTAGCCTCCTGCTCTTCACAGCACTTATCATATCCTCACATTCAGGATCTGCTGCTGTTTGTTCGGTTTCCTTTTCCTTCTCAATTTTTTTAGCTAACTGTTTGACCTGAGAGTCGTCCTCTTTGCCTTTGACTCCCTGCTCCTTTTTCCTCTGTTTCTGGGCACGCTTTTTATCATTTTCTTCTTTCAGCATTGCCAACCTCTCCTTCCACAGCTCACCTGTGCGTTGCTGCTGAGCATCCACATGGTCCTGAACAGAATAAGTCATGAGAATACGGTGGCAGACAGCAGCCAGGATATGAAGTTTCTCTTCTGTTGTGAGCTCAAAAAACTCAGAGTTTTCCAATTTCCCCAGGAACTCATCTTCAACTTCATCATCCTGGAAAACAGCAGATCCTTCACTGTCCTCATCTCCTTTTTCAGAAACATCACTTTCTCCAGCCGGGGAATCGGACTTACGGAGACAAAGACGAACAAGCTCAGAAGCAGAATGCAAGGTAAGTGGGATTTCAGACAGCCTCATACCCAGTTCTCCATAGTCTTCTGCGATCTCATCTTGCAGGAGGGTCTGTAGAAGCACAACAAGCACTCTGTTCAGATACATAAATCCACCCTTTTCGGCTGCAAGGGCCTCCATTAGGGAAACTGCCGTGACCGGGTACTGCCCATCTGGAAGCAGCAGGTCAGAGTAACAGCTTAGAAACTCTACCACCATAGCTACGTCGCCAAAGAGGGTATTGGGTAAGCCTTCAGGAGTATCAACCAGCTTAAAAGTCGGCAGGTTCTTGCCAGACAACTCGCGATCCTCAAACCGTTTCCGCTTTTCTTGCCTTTCTTGTCTTTCTTTCTGCTTGCGTTCACGGGCTTTTTCTTTGATACGAGCCTTTAATGCCTCTCGCTTCATCCGCATATGCTCCTCTCTTTCTGCTTCAGACATCAAAGCCCAGCGCTTCCGCTCCTCAAGGAGCTCGTACCGCTTCTGCACCAATTCTCGGAGCTCATCAGGAAGTCTGTTTCGGTCGTCATCAGAAAGAAGTCTGGTCGCCCTGGAAAGGAGAGCAGAAAGCGCACTTTTTCTGTCTTCACGATTCTTGTTCTCACGGTAGTAAGAAATTAGGTGGAGAGCTGTAGCGGAAATTCGCTTGTGCGACTTGCTTGCAGACTTAGGAGTAGAAGAACCAGTTTTTGCTGTTCGAGCAACTTTTGGGCTACCCTTTGCCATATCCAGCAAGGTCATCTGCTTAAGTTTAGAATTTTTTAGGTTCTTTTTCGAGGAACAAGCGCCGCCAGACATTTTCTGCCCATTGATTGCATTTTTCTTATTGCCCATGAGACTTTTCTTGAAACTGGCTTTCACTTTGGAAGGACTCACTATTTTCATTAACTTTTGGAGCTCCTCTTCAGAATATTTCCCTTTTAGGGGAGAGCCAGGGGATAATTTCTTTAGGTTTACTTGACACCATAAAGTTGGACCGAGTGGGGATTTTATGCCTTTAAAAGCATTTTTTGCACCTTCAATTTTGGCCTTTTTTGATGACCTTTGTTCAGGAGATCCTAAACTCTTCCTCTTAGTTGCTGGAGTTGGAATCGAAGTCATATACTAAAAAGCAAGAAGGAAAAAATAGACATCATATTACAGAGATAATGGCGGTACATACATGTACAGATTTTATTTACAGTAATCATTTTGTGTTCTCACAATGTTACATGGGGACAAAAATGCCTGCCAGTATTAAGACCATAAGCAACAATGGCAGAAAGGTATTTCAATTGCATAGGTTCCATAAAGACGGCATGACTTCCACACAAAAGAGATCAAGCAAATAAGTAGCACCTACCTTGTTAGTTATTATTTATTGTTATAGCGCCATTTATTCCATGGCGCTTTACATGAGAGGAGGGGTATGCATAATAAAAACAAGTACAATATTTTTAAACAATAAAAGTCATAACTGGTGCAGGAGGAGAGAGGACCCTGCCCGCGAGGGCTTACAATCTACAAGGGATGGGTGAGAATACAGTAGGTGAGGATAGAGCTGGTCGTGCAGCGGTTTGGTCGATCGGTGGTTACTGCAGGTTGTAGGGAGAGGTGGGTCTTCATGTTCTTTTTGAAGGTTTCCATGGTAGGCGAGAGTCTGATGTGTTGTGGTAGAGGGTTCCAGAGTAGGGGTGATACGCGAGAGAAATCTTGTATACGATTGTGGGAAGAGGAGATAAGAGGGGAGTAGAGAAGGAGATCTTGTGAGGATCGGAGGTTGCGTGCAGGAAAGTACCGGGAGACGAGGTCACAGATGTATGGAGGAGACAGGTTGTGGATGGCTTTGTACGTCATGGTTAGGGTTTTGTACTGGAGTCTCTGGGCAATGGGGAGCCAGTGAAGGGATTGACAGAGGAGAGAGGCCGGGGAATAGCGGGGGGACAGGTGGATTAGTCGGGCAGCAGAGTTTAGAATAGATTGGAGGGGTGCGAGAGTGTTAGAGGGGAGACCACAGAGCAGGAGGTTGCAGTAGTCAAGGCGAGAGATGATGAGGGCATGGACTAGGGTTTTTGCAGATTCTTGGTTGAGGAATGTACGGATTCGTGAAATATTTTTGAGTTGAAGTCGGCAGGAAGTGGAAAGGGCTTGGATATGTGGTTTGAAGGAGAGATCAGCGTCAAGGATTACCCCGAGGCAGCGAGCTTGTGGGACTGGGGAGAGTGGGCAGACATTTAATGTAATGGATAGGTTCGTTGGTGGGGGTCGCGTGAGACCGGGGAAAGATGATGAATTCTGTTTTGTCCATGTTAAGTTTCAGAAGTCTAGAGGAGAAGGATCAAATAGCGGACAGACATTGAGGGATTCTGGTTAGTAGGGAGGTGATATCTGGTCCAGAGATGTAGATCTGTGTGTCATCAGCATAGAGGTGATACTGGAAGCCATGAGATTCTATGAGCTGTCCCAGGCCAAAGGTGTAAATGGAGAAGAGCAGGGGCCCAAGGACTGAACCTTGTGGGACTCCAACAGATGGGGGGGGGGGGGGCGCGAGGTGAGGAGGTGGTGTGTGAGTGGGAGACGCTGAATGCCCGGTCTGTTAGGTATGAGGAGATCCAGGATAGGGCCAAGTCTGTGATGCCAAGGGATGAGAGGGTCTGTAATAATAGGGAATGGTCCACTGTGTCAAAGGCAGCCGACAGGTCGAGGAGGAGGAGGACAGAGTAGTGTCGCTTGCTCTTGGCGGTTAAGAGGTCATTGGTGACCTTAGTTAGGGCAATTATAGTGGGGTGGTGTGACCGGAAGCCAGATTGTAAGCGGTCAAAGAGGGAGCAAGAAGAGAGATGGGAGGACAGTTCAAGGTAGACATGTTGTTCCAGTAGTTTGGAGGCATAAGGGAGAAGTGATATAGGGCGATAGCTAGATACAGAGGATGGGTCAAGAGAAGGCTTTTTGAGGATAGGTGTGATTGAGGCATGTTTAAAGCTTGAGGGGAAAACACCAGTTGTTAGTGATAGGTTGAAGAGATGGGTTAGGGTTGGGATGAAGTGGGATGGGAGTGGGTCAAGTGCACAGGTGGTGAGATGCGATCTTGAGAGTAGAGTGGAGAGTTGATCTTCTGTAATGGTGGAGAAGTTGGTTTTGGAGGTGGAGGGCTGGGAAGTCGGGAGGAAGGGCTCTGGGGGTTGTTGACCAAAACTGTCTCTGATGTTATCAATCTTCTGCTTGAAAAATGAGCCAAAGTCTTCAGCGGAGATAAGTGGGGAGGGAGGAGGTGCTGGGGGACGGAGGAGAGAATTGAAGGTGTTGAATAACTGTTTAGGGTTGTGAGACAGGGAGGATGTGAGATGAGAAGTAGGTTTGTTTTGCTGTGGCGAGTGTGGTCTTGAAAGTAGTGATGGACTGTTTGAATGCGATGAAGTGCTCATTGGAGTGGGATCTTTTCCCATCTGTGCTCAGCAGCCCTGGAAGCTCGCCTCAGTTCTTTGGTCAGGCTGGTGTGCCAGGGCTGTCTGTTGATTTTGAGAGCTTTGGTATGTGTAAGTGGGGCAGCAGATTCCAGAGCTACAGCTATTGTGGTGTTATATAGAGCGGCAGCGTCATCCGCCTTGTGTAAAGAACTTATGTCTGTGAGAGGGAGGAGGGATTCAGAGAATGAATGTAGGTCAAGATGTTTAAGATTTCTGCGAGGGTGTGAAAGTTTGTGGGGTGGGGATTGTAGACATGGAGTGGAGAGGGAAGAGAATGTGAGAAGGTTGTGGTCAGAGAGAGGAAGAGGTGAGTTAGAGAGGTTAGATAGGGAGCAGAGGATCCAATCCAAGGAAGTGCAAAGCTAATGTCATGTCACAACCAGGCAATAAGCCAAACAATTGAGAGGGAAAAATCAAATCTATAGATTCCAACAGAGGATTGAAAAAAAAAAATCCAGTTTGAATTTATATGGAAATGAGGCTTAAGTGCTTTGGGAGCATCAAAGCACTTAAAAGCCTAGGTGGCTTTATTCACCAAACAATGCCACCTTTCTCTGACTCAAATTACACCATGTCCACTTAGACCTTCATATAAAGTACAAAACTTGGCTTTGAGAAGGTGATGCAGAAAATGTTTTTTTGACACACATGTAGCTTACCAAATGTTTCAGTTCCTTTAGAGAGAAAAGCAACGGTCCCATGGCAGATATTACATGTCATTTGGAGTTTACTATTGACAAAACTATGTGTAAGCAGCGAGACAGGGGATGGTTGGGAGTGGGCATTATTATAAAATGAAAATCAATAAAAAACAAACAAATTACTCTGTTTTTTTTGTGTAAGTTTTGATGTGACCAACGTCAAACTTGTGTGATGACGTTAATACGTGGGCCTCTGTTACTTACTTTATGAGGATCCAGTAAGAAGTCACTAAACTTGCTGGGTAGAGAATACTTTTTCACCAGCTCATCCTCAACCACCCAGGGAGCGTTCTCTCCGGTGCCTATTCTCAGCGAGTAATGGCGAATGAAGTATCGAAGTATTTCTTTATTGGGAGGCCGCTCAGAGCGGTATAGGCTGTCAACAGGAACCATGCTGATAATCTGAACAACAGACAAATTATTACAAAGTCACAATATTGCATGTGCAGGGTTTGTCCTCATTTCTAAATTTTGCGGAACTATTATAGCCAAAAGTCTCCATGGAGAAAAAAAAAACAAAACGTAATGTTTGCATCAGATTGCCTGTCGATATGCAAAAAACGGTAATTAGTTCTTACCGGTAATTGTATTTCCAGGAATCCACCTGACAGCACCATTGGAGGACGTCCTTCTTATCCGTAGTGGGACAGGAACCACAAGTTAAAAGGACCCTCCCCACTCCACCCATCAGTGATTTTCTAAGTACCACATCTGGATGGATGCAAAAAAGAGTTTATTTACAATTACACACCAATGTTACATCACATTAGTCAGTAGTAAAAGTTTGCAGTGGGAGGGAACTAGTAGTGCTGTCAGGTGGATTCCTGGAAATACAATTACCGGTAAGAACTAATTACCGTTTTCCAGTCCACCACCTGACAGCACCATTGGAGAATACCAAAGGATGTTAACTAGGGTGGGACTACTGCATGTAAGACTTTCCTACCAAAGGCTAATTGGTCTGATACGACATCTATTTTATAGTGTCTAGCAAAGGTAGAAAGACTAGTCCAAGTCGCCGCCCTACAGATTTGCTCAGCTGAGGCTCCCCCCTTCTCTGCCCATGATGTAGAGATAGCTCGTGTTGAGTGGGCCCTAAGAGTATCCGGGGGATCTTTCCCTTGGTTTGTATATGCTAGGCTAATCATGTTTTTAATCCACCTAGCAATGGTTGATTTTGCTGCCTTGCAACCCCTATTTGGACCACCGTATTGAATAAATAAGTTAGTGTCCCGTCTCCAGCTTTCTGTCGCCCCCAGGTATTTTAGAACAGTCTCCCTAACGTCAAGGTTATGGTAGACCCCTTCTTTTGCGTTTTTAGGGTGTTGGCAGAAAGAAGGAAGGATTATTTCCTGATTTATATTGGTAGATGATACTACTTTGGGGAGGAAAGCTGGGTTATGATTGAAGACTATTCTGTCGTCAAAGATTTGAAGATATGGGTTCTGGATAGAAAGAGCCTGCATCTCCCCTAGCCTTTTAGCCGATGTGATGGCAATTAGGAAGGCGGTTTTAAAGGAGAGATTGGCTATGTCCATATCTTCTGACAGTAAGTAAGGGGTTTTACACAAAGTGTTAAGGACCAGGTTTAGGTCCCAAGGAGGAGTTGATTTCCTCACAAGTGGCCTCATTCTCTGTGTGGCCCTGGAAAATCTTGCTATCCAGGGATGGGAGGCTAGTGATGTATCAAAAAATACACTAAGTGCTGCAATCTGTACTTTTAGAGTACTAGGCCGAAGGCCCTTGTCAAATCCGAGTTGCAGGAAATCGAGGATCTTGGGGATATCTGGTTTTGAAGTATCCACATGACCTTCTCCCAGAAAGGAACAATACCGCTTCCAGATCTTGTTGTAAATCGCCGAAGTCACCGGCTTTCTGCTTGCCTGGAGAGTGGTAATGACCTCTTCTGACAGGCCTCTGGATCTTAAGGTTTGCCGTTCAGGATCCAAGCAGATAGGTGCAGAGAGTCTGGATTCTTGTGGAACACCGGACCCTGAAGCAGAAGGTCCTGCCTGTTCGGTAAAAAGACTGGTTCTTCTGTTGACATCCTGGACAGTAGAGAAAACCAGCTTCTTTTTGGCCAGAAGGGAACCACCAGGATTACAGTTGCTCTCTCGTCTCGTATCTTCCTGAGTGTCTTCGATATCAGAGGAAGAGGCGGAAAGGCGTACAGGAGGCCTTCTCCCCAATACTGAGACAAGGCGTCTACTGCTGTGGCTCCATCTAGAGGATTCAGAGAAAAAAATGCTCTGACCTTTGCGTTTGACCTGGCGGCAAAGAGGTCCACCTGAGGTGTGCCCCATTTCTGGCATAGACAGCTGAATACTTCCGGGTTCAGTTCCCACTCTCCGGGATGTACCGACTTTCGGCTCAAGAAATCTGCTAGTTGATTCTTGGTACCTTCCAGGTGAACTGCCGAGATGGATTTGACAGATCTTTCTGCCCACCTGAAAATCTGGTCTGCTAAGTGTTGCAGTGGTGGATGTCTCGGACCTCCCTGGTGTCTCAGAAATGCCACTGCTGTGACATTGTCGGACAGTATTCTCACGTGTCTGTCTCGGACCAATGACTGGGCCTGGCTCAACACTTTCCAGATCGCATACAGCTCTCTGAAATTCGATGATCTTGCCGCAATCTGAGGAGTCCATTCTCCCTGGTAGTATGTTCTTCCTATATGACCGCCCCATCCGTATTGACTGGCGTCTGTGGTAACCGTAACACAGGGATCGAGTACCCACGGTACTCCCTCTCTCAGGTTCCTCGGTCTGGTCCACCAGGTTAGGGATCTCTTCACTGACGGAGACACAAGCATCTTCCGGTCTAGGGAACTCTGTTTCCTGTTCCAGGATCCTAGGACTTCTCTTTGCAACTCCCGTGAGTGGAATTGGCTCCATTTCACACAGGGTATGCATGCTGTCATGAAGCCAAGTATCCTCATTGCATCTCTTATGGAGGGGGAACTTCTTCTGAATTGATGGATGTGTCTGATCAAGGCCTCTTGTCTGTCTTCTGGTAAGAAAGATGTTCTTAGGTTGGAATCCAAGATCACCCCCAAAAATTTTATTCTGGAATTTGGGACCAGGCAGGACTTTTTCCAGTTCACAATCCACCCCAGCTCTTGTAGGATGGAAAGGGTGAAAGTGCAGTCTATCTTGAGGAGTTTCTGTGATTTCGCCATTATCAGGAAGTCGTCCAGGTATGGGACTATGGTCACATTCTGATTCCTCAGATAGGCCACCACTTCCGACATCAGCTTGGTAAAGATCCTGGGCGCTGAAGCAAGCCCGAAGGGGAGACATCTGAACTGAAAGTGATGTACAATCCCCCTGTTCATTATGGCAAACCTCAGGAATTTTTGGTAGGAGAGGTGTATCGGGACATGATAGTATGCATTGCTCAGATCTAGGGTACACATTACCATGTCTTTGTCTATTAGAGGCGTCGTGGATCTTATAGATTCCATCCGGAATCTTTTGTACCGTACCCATTTGTTTAATGGTTTTAAGTTTATAATTGTCCGGGAGTCCCCGGACGGTTTCTTTATTGAAAATAAATGAGAATAATGGCCTTCGCCTCTTTCTGAGATGGGAACTGGCACAATCGCTTCTAATTCTAACAGCTCCTGGATGTTTGTCCACATGGAGGAGTCGGAGAGCGGGCAAGGTCGGGTTACTACAAATCTTTCTGGGGGACTGCCGGAGAATTCTAATTTGTATCCCTGTGCAATTACTTGTAGAATCCAAGGATTCTGGGACACCTTCTGCCAACCCCCTAGAAATTTCTGTAATCGACCTCCCACCTTTATGTCATTTATTTGACTTTGGTGTACCTGCACTAGGGAAGATGGAATCTCTACCTTTTCAACCCTTGGGATAAGACCACCTCCCAGTCTTCCCTTTCCCCTTGTAGTCTGTCCTCTGACCAGGTCGGGACCTACGAAAGGGCTGATATTTTTTGGTATTCTCCTCAGGGAAACCTTTCTTTTTATCTGAGGCCTTTTCTAGAATATCGTCTAGAATTGGCCCAAATACTTTATTTCCTGAGAATGGGATTCCACACAATTTATTTTTTGACTGGAGATCCCCTGACCAGGTTTTAAGCCATATGGCTCTTCTGGCCGCATTAGACAGGGATTCGCTTCTAGCCGCGAACCTTACAGATTCGGCAGAAGCGTCTGCCATAAAGCCTGTTGCGAGTTTGAGCAATGGCAATGATTTAAGGATAACCTCTCTGGAAGTTTTGGCTTTGAGGTGATCCTCTAAATCGTCAATCCATAAGTGCATTGACCGGGCTACGGAGGTTGCCACTATATTGGCCCGTATTATTGCCGCGGAGGACTCCCAAGTTCTCCTTAGCAAACCGTCTGCTTTACGATCCATAGGATCTTTTAATGCAGAAGAGTCCTCAAATGGGATTGAGGTCTTCTTCGCCACCTTTGCTAGTGGGACATCGATCTTGGGAACTTCATCCCACACTGTAATGTCCTCAGGGTTGTAGGGCAAACGAAGTCTAAAGTCCCTGGGAATCACTAGCTTCTTCTCCGCTTCCTGCCACTCTTCCAGGATCATGGAACGAATGTGGTTGTTGACGGGGAAGACTTGTCACTTGGGCATGTAATCCGCCAAACATCTCGTCCTGGATCGAGGTCTCCTCTGGTGTATCTTGTAGCTGCATGGTGTTCCGCACAGCATAAAGAAGCTCATCCGTGTCTGTTGCGGAGAAGAGATATCTCTTCCCTCTGCCCACAGATCCGTCTCTTTCTTCCTGGTCAGAATCCCCCGAAACCTCACCCTCGGAAGAGGGGCTAGATTCCCTCGGCCTCTTCCGTGAAGTCTGCGGTTCTGACTGAGTAGCCTGGGGAAGATTCAAGCTTGAGATAGAAGCCTGAACCTCCTGTCGTATCATGGTCCTCATACTGGATAGCAGCGCTGTCTGCTCATCCCCCACAATTTTGGATGTGCATGATTTGCACAATGGTTTCCGCCAGTTTTCCGGAAACTTAGTGGAACATATCGGGCATTTATTTTTCCCCGATTTTTTTCTTTCGGCTGTGGGGATGGAAGGCTCAGCCTAGGGTAAAATAGAGACACGTGGCACCGTAAGTAGGAAGCAGGGGGAGGGGTGAGCTTTGTGGTATGGCTTTGCATAGCCCACTCACGTGCCCCTGAAGCTGGTCAGTCCCCTCAGGTCTGGCAGTCTCCTCCATTAGTGACAATTCTACGTATAGCCGAGTGCTCCCTTTGTCAGGATGGCCGGCGGTATACAGACCCCCCTGGTGAGATTATATAGGTTTTACCTGGTTGATCCTGCCCTCCTTACCGCCGCTGCGGTGACCGCGCTGAGCCCCTCACCGAGGCCGGCGCTGCTGCCGGCGTCATCCTCCATGCTGGTCGCACCGGAAGTGACGCGGTCGTCGCAACCGGAAGTGACGCGGCCGCTGGACCCGGAAACCGCGGCCGCACGCTGGAGCCGGCCGCTGCTGGAAGCGGTCGCCGCATACACCTCCCGGCATGCAGGCACTCGGGCCGAGAGCCCCCCGAGGAGGAAGCGGACCGGACCCCAGGAGCAGCGCTACACTGGGGAGGCTGAGGGACCCCCCATGGCAGGTATCAGCCGCAGATATCTTGCGGCAGGGAAGGGAAAGGCTGGGCCCCCCGATCCCCACCATCTGCACAGCACCGTCGGAGGGCGTCTTGCAGTTCCTATCCGTAGTGGGACAGGAAAAACACTGATGGGTGGAGTGGGGAGGGTCCTTTTAACTTGTGGTTCCTGTCCCACTACGGATAAGAAGGACGTCCTCCAATGGTGCTGTCAGGTGGTGGACTGGAAAAACACCTCCAAGAAAAAAGGAGATTTTTGTGTACTCACCGTAAAATCTCTTAGCCTCTAATTGGGGGGACACAGGACCATGGGACGTCCTAAAGCAGTCCCTGGGTGGGAAGCAATGGACGAATATTGTGCAGACAGGCCCCTATACTTAGGGCACCGCCGCCTGCAGAACACATCTACCCAGGCTCGCGTCCGCTGAGGACTGGGTATGAACCCTGTAGTGTTTAGTAAACATGTGTAGGCTAGTCCAAGTGGCCGCCTTACACACTTGTTGTGCCGAAGCCTGGTGCCGAATGGCCCAGGAGGCCCCTACCGCCCGTGTAGAGTGTGCCATAATACCGGCTGGAAGAGGAGAATTCTTAAGGCGGTAGGCCTCTTGAATGGTGGATTTGATCCACCTGGCAAGGGTAGCTTTGGAAGCTGGCAGACCCTTGTGGCCGCCTTCCGGGAGGAAAAGAGAATCAGACCTCCGGAAGGACGCAGTCCTAGACATGTATATACGCAATGCCCTGACGAGGTCAAGCGTATGCAGAGCCTTCTCCACTCTTTGAACCGGGACCGGACAAAGGGATGGTAATGAAATTTCCTCATTGAGGTGGAAGTTAGACACAACCTTCGGAAGGAAGGATGGGACCGTACGAAGAACTACCTTGTCCTGGTGAAAGGCCATGAAGGGCCGTCTGCAGGAGAGTGCTGTCAGTTCAGACACCCTGCGTAGTGAGGCGATTGCCACCAGGAAAACCACCTTCTGGGAGAGAAGGCGGAGCGGGACCTCCTTAAGGGGTTCAAAGGGTGGTTCCTGCAATGCTGTCAGGACCAGGTTGAGGTCCCACGTTTCTAGTGGTCGTTTGTAGGGGGGAACCAATCGGGAAACCCCCTGAAGAAAAGTCCTTACTTGCGGCTTGGTAGCAATGCGCCTTTGAAAAAGCACCGAGAGGGCCGACACCTGGCTCTTAAGCGAGCCTAATGACAGCCTGGCCTCCAGACCCGATTGGAGAAAACCAAGTACTTTGGGTAGGGAATAAGGGAGTGGGGTCTGGCCACGAGATTCACACCAGGTAAAGAAAGCTTTCCAGAGGCTGGCTTCCGTGCCCTGATCATGGTTCCAATGACGTCCGGCGAGAGCCCTGCCTGGGTTAGAACCCAGGTCTCAAGGGCCACGCCGTCAAATTGAGAGCCCGAGTTCTGGTGGCAGAACGGGCCTTGTGATAGAAGATCGTGGCGGTCGGGGAGACGCAAGGGGGCGTCTGCTGTAAGTTGTACGATGTCGGCGTACCATGTACGCCTGGGCCAGTCCGGTGCAATTAGGATGGTTGGAACTGCCTCTTGTTTGATCTTCCTCACCACTCTGGATATCAGGGGGAGAGGTGGAAAAATATACAGAAGCTGGAACTGGGTCCAGTCCTTAACCAGAGCGTCTGCTCCAAGCGACCGCGGAACGTGTGTTCTGGCCATGAAGTTGGAGACCTTGGCATTGAAGTGGGATGCCATTAGGTCCACATCCGGGGTCCCCCAGCGATGGGAGATCTGGCGAAAAATTTCGGGATGGAGAGACCACTCTCCCGAGTCTATTTCTTGTCGGCTGAGGAAGTCTGCTTCCTAGTTGTCCACACCTGGAATGTGGACCGCTGACAGAACCGACCCTGTGTCCTCCGCCCAGTGGAGGAAATGTGACACTTCTCGCATCGCCTGGGTACTGCGGGTCCCCCCTTGGTGATTCACATATGCCACAGCCGTGGAATTGTCCGACTGTATTCTGATGTGAGAGGCTGCAAGTAAGTGATGGAAAGCCCTCAATGCCAGGAGAATGGCACGAATTTCCAGGATGTTGATGGGCATGGTCGCTTCCACTGGGGACCACTTGCCCTGTGCCCTGTGGTGTAGGTGCACTGCACCCCAACCTGTCAGGCTCGTATCGGTGGTCAGAACTTTCCAATGACCTGTGAGAAAGGATTTCCCCTTTGCTAGCGAGGTTGGCTTGAGCCACCAGTGCAGGGACCTCTTGGTTGACGACGTTAGCCGGAACTCCCTGTTGAGAGAGAAAGGGTTCTTGTCCCAGGACTTGAGGATGGCTAGTTGGAGAGGCCCGAGATGAAACTGGGCAAATGGGACAGCTTCTATTGCTGCCCCCATCCTGCCGAGGACTCATGGCAAGCCGGAGAGATCGAGGGGGTTTGCAGAGGAGGGTGCGAACTCCTAGATGGAGAGCCAGTGCCTTGTCCTTGGGAAGGAGCACTAGACCCCTGGAGGTGTTGAATAGCATTCCCAGGAAGGTCAGAGACTGACTCGGGGTTGGTGATGACTTTTGTAGGTTGACTAACCAACCCATGCAACTCAAGAGTGTCGATTGTGATTGAGACGCTGAGCTCGCAGTCCTTGAAGGTGGGAGCCTTGATGAGTAGATTGTCCAAGTATGGAACGACTACTATACCTCTGGAGTGCAGGACGTCCATGGTGGCTGCCATGACTTTGGTAAACACTCTGGGAGCCGTGGCGAGTCCAAACGGGAGAGCCACGAACTGGTAGTGGTCCTGGTTGATTGCGAACCTGAGAAATCTTTGATGAGCAGGTGCAATCGGTATATGCAGGTATGTGTCTTGTATGTCTATGGAGGCGAGATATTCTCCCTTCTCCATGGATGCAATGATGGACCGAAGGGACTCCATGCGGAAGTGACGGACCCGTACGTATTTGTTGAGTTGTTTTAGGTCCAGTATGGGCCGAACGCTGCCTCCTGTCTTGGGAACTACGAATAGATTGGAGTAGAACCCTCGGCCATGGGGACCGGTACTATGACTCCTGCTTGAAAAAGCGAGGAGACCGCTTTCCGTAAGGCACGAGCCTTAACTGGTGGTTTTGGGGGGACAGAGAGGAAGAATCGGTCCGGTGGGTTGGAGGTGAACTCTATCTTGTATCCGGAAGACACTAGTTCCCTGACTCACCTGTCTTCTGTAATAGGCAGCCAGACTTGATGAAAGAGCAAAAGTCGGCCGCCTACGGGTGTGGTGTCTTCCGGGGTCCGTGAGTCATGATGAGGAGAAAGTCTGAGATTTTCCTCCTCTAGGTTTAGACTGGGCTGCTTTT
Source organism: Ranitomeya variabilis (assembly GCF_051348905.1). NCBI lineage: Eukaryota > Metazoa > Chordata > Amphibia > Anura > Dendrobatidae > Ranitomeya > Ranitomeya variabilis. The sequence goes on from NC_135234.1 coordinate 112,156,921, forward strand.
GACTGCCAGGTCTTGTCCGACCTTTGCGTTGATCGTGAGTTGTTCCTGCGTGGGGAACGGTTATGATTTTGTGCTGGACGCGAGACGGACCAGCCCGAAGAATTCCAAAAGGTTCGGAATAGAGTTTGGTTACGCTTCTTGTAAGTGTGTTTAGGTTTTAGTTGGGGAAGAGAGGTACCCTTACCCCCGGTGGCATTGGATATCAGTGTCCAACTGTTCACCAAAAAGACGCCCACTGAGGTAGGGGAGGTGCGTGAGGGACTTCTTTGAGGCTGCATCAGCTTTCCATTCCCGCAGCCAGAGGATACGACGAATTGTGATTGCGTTTGATGCTATCCCGCTACACCCCTTGCTGAATCCAGAGCTGCATGAAGCATGTAATCTGCTACAACTGCTATTTGAACCGCTTGGTCCGACAGCTCAGGAGCGGATGCTTGGAGAGCTTGTAAATTTTTGGCCCAGGCCAGAATGGCCTTGGCAGCCCAAACTAAAGCGAACGAGGGAGCCAGGGATGCCCCTGCGGCCTCGAAAATTGAACGAGCCATGTGTTCTACCTGCCGGTCTGCTGCGTCCCTGAGGCTTGAGCTATCTGGCAGTGAAAGGAGGGTCTGTGCTGCTAGTCTAGAGACTGGGGGGTCCACTTCGGGTGGGTCTGTCCACTCCTTGGTATCCTTCTGCGGGAAGGGGTACCTCGCCTCTAGATATTTGCGATTAGCGAATTTCTCAGGCTGTGAGAACTGCTTTTAAAGGATCACCTTAAACTCTGGGTGGTTAGAGAAAACCTTAGGCGGCTTCAGAGGTCCTTCAAAGGAAATCCTCTGGTGGCAGATTAGAAATGTCCAGCACCCGATGGATGGAAGAGATTATGTCCTCGACTAGCGCTGTATTGCTAGGGGGGATTGGGATCAGGGACCCCTCCGTTTCCCTGTCTGAGTCGGAGTCGCAGATGCCTTCCGAATCCTGTGTATCACTGAGGCGTCCCCTGCTGGGTGAGCTGGGGAGGAGGCCTTCTCTGGTCGGGGATTGCGGAGATCTGCGTTGTCTGTCCCTGGAAGGGGACGGTCCAGCTGACCTGGAACTACGGTGTCTCTCCCTAGAAGGGGATGACCGAGTGCTATGGGATGATGTAGATGGACTGTGGGTCCGCTTGCGTCCTGACAGACGTGGATGTGCCAGGGTCGTCCTGTCCCTGAGCCAAGCTCTCCCTTTGCTGGGTAACGGTCATAGCCGAGGCATGACTGCAGAGCCTGAAGCAATGTGGAGGTTAGGTTATCTATAGACTGAGCCATAGATTGCGACATCTGAGAGACCCAATCAAGCGTGGCATTAGACACTGAAGCATTGGCAGGGGCCTCTTGGGGCTCTGACAGTAGTCTTGAGTGCAGTCCTGGCAGTGTGGGTAGATACTGCCACTGGGGAGAGTGGTCCTGCAAGCTGTGCAGAATGCATAATAGCAGTCCTGCCTGGTTCTCTTGGACCTTGAGCCCGGCATAGTGCACAGAGTGCAGAAGGGCTGCTATGCAGAGGACGTTACTGCAGAGAACCCTATAGGGGAGCCTTATAGGGAATATGGATTCACAGCCGAGTAAAACAACCCAGCTGTGATCTTACCCCACCAGTTTTGCCCCTAGGTCCAGCGCCGAAGATCCACAGTCCTGTGCCCCCCGGAGACTGGCTGGCCTAGTCCTGCTGACCGGGAGATGCAGGGTTAATCCTTGCTGCAGTAGAAATGGCCGCCGAGGAGAAGAGGTAGGGGGAGAAGGGGCGGAGAGCTGAGAAAAAACACGCCCTTTCTGTCTCGATCCGCCCCCTCTATGACGCTGTAGAGTGTAATATTTGTCATCCGGGGGCGGGCCGGAGGCGGCGGCTTCAGCTACGCCGAAGCATAAATTAGATGCCTGATGCCCAGAAGGGCTCCAGGCTGGCGCGAAAGTCCAGGAAGGGGGAGGGGGGGGGGGGGGTGTGTCGTATCTGAACCGGACCCCTACGGATTTAAAGGCAGGATAGCAGTGGGGCTGTAATCCGAAGGGGGGGCTGGGTGAGGGGTCTCCCTGAGGCGGTATGAGCTGGTGCTGCTGCAGGGAGCCCTGTGTCTGTATTGTGCCATGCCTGCCTGCACTCCCCCCGGCCCCAACAGGAGCCTGCAGCTGGGCTGGGGTCCCTGGATGCAGGCACAGTGTGCTGGGAGCTGTAGAATGCTGCCTGTACAGGCCCTACCTGAGGCGTCTCAACCCAATACCCCCAGAGGGGATTAGGGAGTGGTGCTGCTGTCACCTTCAGGGGCCTTTATCCTCGCCTCGACCTCAACCCGGAAACCAAAAGGAATTGGGGAAGGAGGAAGGTCTCGACTTCGAACCAGCACCCGAGGGACTGGGGAAGGAGCAACATGGGGAATAGCCATCTCTACTTCAACCGGGCACCCCGTGATAGGGGGCAGAGGAAGGAGCCATGCTGGGAGTCTCACAGGAGACCCTCTTTTCTTCATCTGTAATCCGTCGGAAATAAATGGAGTAAAAGAAAAAAAAAAAAAATCTAGGTGTGCCTCCTATGCGACACTAAGCAAAAACTGGAGAAGGCTGATGCCGTCCAGGGGTGTATATTGCAGAGGAGGAGCCACAGTTAATCTTTTTCAGATTATGCATAGTGTCGCCTCCTAGTGGACAGCAGCATAACACCCATGGTCCTGTGTCCCCCAATGAGGCGACAGAGTAATGTAAAGGTTTTCAAATCAATTTAAGCAATACAAAAAGAAAAAAACTCTAAAATATACCTTTTATTAATATAGTTAAAAAATGTTGAAACAAGGGTGACCGTAGTGACACGCACATATATCCACAAGGCGTTAAATGACATTCCAATTAGCAAAAAAATTAAATATAATAAGGGGGACTGATTTCACCCTAGTAGGCCCTAAAAAAGCCCTACCTGTCCGTGGAGGTTGGCACCCTAGTTGTTGACGATATGGCACCCCTGCTCAACATCAGTGTCCCTGAAGTCCCTATGTCACCCTGGCATACCCAAAAAATGGGACAAAAAAAACAAAAAAAAAACCCGAGCAAAACCCTACTTGGGAGACAATAAATGTCTCAAATTGCGTGAAAAAACTTCTCGTAATCGCTAAGGTGCTAGGTGTGCAGTCAGTAAATGGTAGGGTCAGTGCCCACACTCAGATGTTAGCTAAATAGTCTCCATCTTACACTATTGTGCAGAGGAAATGGATCAATACTAAAAAATTCTTAGTCAAGATATTTCTAAACAGAAATCTCTATGAATGTAACGAATATAATGCGCTATAATCGCACAAAGCAATTTTAAACATACACTGAGTCAAATAAATTCTCAGTCTATGTTCAAGCCACGTATATTACTTAGAGTCTTATATCCAAAGAAATCTTTTGTATATACAAGGAATACAAGCAGCTAAATAGCACATAGCAGTTTTTAAAGCATACACCATATCAGAAAGTACGTCTCATTTCACATGCATAGGAGCATATTGGTTTCTATATATGGTGGGCATACCACAGAAGTCTATACATCTATACATACACACTAGTCAGTACTTTTCACCTATAAATTATACCAAACAGCCAACTCAAAATAGCCCATAATTAAACTCAGAAGAAAGTGTCGTAGTTTCAGACATTCTAATAGCAGCACAATAACAAGAGCACCCCCAGAAGTCACGATACATGCAAGGCAGAATTGTTTCAGTCGGTCACATATAATAAATAATTACTGGCGTTTCTCAAACAAAATGTCATGAAACAGGAAGTTTATAAAATAAAAGAAAAAGTTCTAATATATTACAGTACAGAGACAAGGTAGGGAATTTAAAGCAAATTAGAAAAGTGATTACATTAATTACAAGATTCAAATCAGTGAGTTTCGGACCACCCTTTTAACCAAACGTCAAGGTAAACCATTACACAACATCAATGCGTGACCAATGGTGACTGTCAGTTTACATATTCTAAGGAAAAAGTGTCACCAAGCCCATTTGGTATATAGCACAGAAACGACTGATGTATGGAAGTGCAGCCTCACCTTATCTTCATTCAGCAATTTCACATCATATTTGTGTGGCAAAAATTTAGGTGGAGCCCATTTTTTCTCCTCCTTTTTCAGGGTTGCAGGGAGTTTACGAGGTGAGCGTCTTGCTCTGTCACCTGGAAGAAACCAAATTTTTGTTAGCCAGCATAAGAACAAACAACATTACTGCTCAATAGAGTTGTGCATAGCCTAGAGACAGAGCTGTGACGGGTGGGCGGGAGCCCTGAGGACCACCCTGTACATGAGAGCGTCCACAGCTCATCCGATTAGCAGTCTTGGCTGCTCAATATTTATCTGCGTACTTTGCTCCCACATGGAAGCTATTGGCGAGAGGTTTGCCTATACTTCTCAATTCTCAAAACACAAAGGTTGGGGCAGATTTATTTTTAATGGCCAATTCTTAGACCGCACAAACAAACTAGAGACAATCTTAAAATGTACCGAAGTTACCATAGAGTATCTGCTGTTTAATACATTTACCCAACCTATTAGTTGGCTTACTTTATGCCAGAAAATTGCAGCCAAATTTTGGCGCATTTTGATATAGCAAGTCATCATCCATTGGGGGTATGGCATGAATATGGTGCAGGTCAAAAGACAGTTTACTTTGGCACAACCTATGACAAAGTTCAGTACAGTTAATAAACCTCACTCCTGAGCAAAATTAAGTGTCTAACATTACAATACGGAGGATTACCAGTCACCCAACCTTGGCAAATTCTTGTATAACAATCCTTCAAAACCCAGAACAGCTGAAAATACACACGAAAAACCAAAGTAGCATGAATATTAATGGAATTATGGCAAACAGATTTTCTTAATACCTTTTTAAATCTACATCTAAAATCTGGACTCCCTTTTACAAGTTCATAATTAGAGAATGTGACAAAAAAGGCCTCCCTGCAGACAAGTCAGTTTGTTATATTGGGATAGAAATCTATAGCATCTGATGGTAGCAAGTTATAGAAGGTAAGATAACTGAAAACCTACTGTCTCTCAGACTGTCTCTCCGGGTGGGCTCTTCCTTAATCTGGTTATCCTGGGCAATCTTACTGGAGTTCTCCTTGTCGCTGGATGGAGAGTCACAAGCCCCATCAGTCTTCTTCTCCACATTGGACTGTTCATCTTGCTCCAGAGGATGAATCTTTACAATTTTGACTCGTGTGTACTTTTCAGGAGCAATCTGAGGGTGGGGTGGAAGAAGAATAGTTAGCTATTAAAGGGAACCTGTCGGGAGCAATTTCTACCCGAAACTAAATATATAGTTAGGGGTGGATATGTGCTGTTATGGAGTAAAACCCCCTTCTTGTAGAAATCCACTGGTGTTATATGCAAATAATCTACAAGTTATTTTGGGGGGCATGTCAAAGCACATCTCTCCGGTCTTAAACCCCTAATCCCTGCACATGATGGACAGATCAGTCCAGCCCCTCATCAAGCAACGATGGTGCTTTCCTGAGTTTCTTGGCAATGTACAGAAGATGCCAGAGGCTGGACTGACCTGCCAGTCCTAGAAGATGGTTAGGGAATAAGGAGCGAGTGATGGACAGTAGTAAGATGGCCGACACACTTTAAAGGGGTTTTCACACAAAGTTGATTTTAAATCAATACATCTTGGAATAGTATTACTCTTCACTATTTGGTGTTAAAAAAAAAAAAGTTCCTGTGCTGAGAATCTTATGTGTCCCTGCTGTGTCCTGTGTAATGGCTGTGTCTAACCTACAGGAACATGGTCTGATCATACCACAATTATTTGTGATCCCCTGCTGTCCTGTCTGTATAATTTCTTTTGCGACCTCCCTGCCCAGGAGCTGTGGTATGATCAGACCATGTTCCTGTACGGTCAGACACAGCCATTACACAGTACCCAGGGCACATTTATAAGATTATCTCGGCACAGGAACATTTAAAAAAATAAATAAACATCCAATTGTGAAATTATTATTCCAAGATCTATTGATTAAAATGAACTTTGTGGGAAAATGCCTTTAAGGCACTTGCAGCTAACTTGCATTGGTGGATTTCTAGAAGATTGATGTTTTGCTTCAAGTACGGTAAATTGTGGCAAAAACACCATCAATTGGTTAAAATCCTTATCGACCAGGCACTTTTCACCCCTTTCTTCCACTAAACACTGGCATTTTATGTGTATATTTAGAAAGAAAAAAAAAAAAAAAAAAAAAAGATTTCAAGGGCAGAAAAAAAAAATTAAAAAAAAATTGCACAAAATTCCATTCTGCATTATTTTGTTTCTTAGCTTCTTTCTTAGACTAGACATACTGGTATGTTCCATCTTGAAGGCAGGCCTGAAGATGGACGTACCGCTTTGGCTAGAAGCAGGCATGGGGAAAAAAAACAAAAAACAAACAAAAAAAAAAACACACAAATTTTCCACTGGGAATAACAATTAACCAAGCTCCTGCTGTAACAAGCTGGCTATTTAACCCTCTAAAAGCCTTGATTAATAGTAATCAAAGCATTTGGAAGGTTGTAAGGAATAGGGTTCTCCCTCATCTGATTGGCAAATCTGCGGCATGACTGCAGGGATCTGATGGTTGTCATGGCAACTGGAGGATTTGACCTCCAGGTCTAACAAGTCCATTAGGCTCTAAGAACATGGTGAGCACTGCAACATATGACGTGCAGCTGGCAATAGGCAAATTGTAAGGGGACTGAACAACCTGGTTAAGGTGGTTAAACCAGCACCCATCAATTTGTTATACGGGGGCTTATTGTAGCAGAAATTTGCCCTCATAATACTGCCTTCAACCCAAAGTCACACTTTGGCCATGTTCACACGTTCAGTATTTTACCTCAGTATTTCTAAGCCAAAACAAGGAGTGGGGTGATAAATATAGAAGTGGTGATGTGTCCCTATTATTCTTTTCCTCTGATTGTCCCATTCCTGGTTCTGGCTTAGAAATACTGAGGTAAAAAAACTCGCCAAATACTGATGTGATTGTAACAATAATGTAGCAATGTGACCTAAAAGATTCTATTGTGCGAAATTAGAAAAAAAAAAAAAAAAATGTGGTATTTTAGTGACTCAACATAAGGCCATCCTATCACTTAGACCGGGTGGTGAACAACGTAGAAAAAAAATTTAAACGCAATGTTTGAACAGCTGTTGATTCGTTCATTCTGCCTCCCACAGATCACAATAATGCCGGCTCACACTTAGCCTGTGTGCTGGGCACTTACATCATTGTAAATGTAAATCGATCAAACATGCGAGTCAAATAGAACCACCACAGATTCCATTCACTATATTCAGGCAGATGGAGACGCTCTGACCTCGTATGTCCTTTGTCTAGTGATGTCCGTTTTTTGTATGGTATGTACAACAGCGCAGTAAATCACAGTTTGTGCATTTCTGAACAGAGGCTATATTTGGATTTAGATGGAAACCCCAACGCAAGTTTTCAGTGTAAAACACAGGATGAATGTAATCGGAATATTAAAAATGATTTAATATGGTATGTACCCCCAAAATAGAAAAAAAAAAAAAAAGTCCACAACTTTAATATATCCAGAAAAAAAAAAAAAAGTTCTCCACTCAGATCTGTCATATGTGAACAGAAATATAGGAGGTATCCACAATACTGGCATTTCACAGGCCCGAGAAAAGGACATCAGTCCCCTCCGTGCCCCCCCCCTCCAAAAGAAATCCGGCAAAATCTGAGCTCCCAAATCCACGTCTGTGTGCCTAAGCTTCAGTTAGGGTATGTTTCCATGGTCAGGACACCTTCAGAATTCGCTGTGGATTGGACGCTGTGTCCCATCCACAGCGTCCAGATGTTACAGCATAGTGGAGGGGATTTTATGAAATCCTGTCTCCACTATGTGTGCAGGGCAGCATCCGGCAGCCCTGCGTAACCGGACATGCAGCACGTCTTTCCAGACTGCAGCATGTCTATTTCGCAGAGATGCCGTCTCCGCAAGAAGAACACAGTCTATGTATAGGATGCGGGGATTCCGCATGTGTTCAATGAGCACATGCGGAATCACCACACATACAGCAGGGGCGGCACTTTGGGTGGAGCGGGGTTTCCGCTGCGTCCAAAGCGCCGAGCTTCCGGACCGTGGATACATACCCTTAGAGTTCATGTCTGACATTACTGAAGCAGGTAGAAGCCCAGTTTACAGGGTGCGTGTCTCCAGAAGCACAAGCTGAGCACAATGTATTGGGCACTACAATGGCATATTTCTGGAAAACACCCAGGGAGTCGAAAGCATCACAACATCCGTAGATTAAATTTCCAGGGTATAGTCAAAGTGTAGGATACCTCAAAGTCACACTCCTCATCAATGGAATACTTTGTCATTATATCCATCCAGGCCTGGTCCACCAACTTGTCTAAAGAGAGGGTGTTATGGTGCACGATCTCCAAAACCTGCTTCTCATACCACACTGGGAACTCTTCTTTTAATCTGTTATAAGAGCAAAGTATTGGTAAAGTCAGATGGAAGCATACAGCGATAATTGTTCTTACTGCAGACCATTGTGATAGACTCTTGACATCGTTTTTTGTGAACCACCATCCAACATCATCTTATATGGGCAAATGGCAGAATTTTAAAGAACAGAGCAGCAGCAGTATTCTTACCACTACTTCTGCCAGAATCTGTGACAAATGGAAACAGCTTTACAGGTACTAAAACTTGCATCACACAAAAGTTATAGAATCAAGTTTTAAAACGCCCCTGGCTGTACAGAACACCTATGTGTAGTCTGTACAATGCATCAACTAGAGCCAGATGCGGCAGCACGAGAGCTGAGCGAGATGCCCTAGGCCTTCATGCATACAGGGAGCAGAGGCGCAGGAAACAGTCAGCATCTCACTAGTCTTCTCCTAGGCACAAGATGAAAGGATCATCAGAAGGTGCCACAGCAGATTACAGCTTGTGTATTCAGTCTGAGCAGGCTCCATACCAGGCAGATACTGGTTGTATTACACAGCTGCCATCTGACAAACAGCAGCTACTGAAGCAAGATACTCTTAAAGGGAACCCGTCACCATGAATGCGCTATAACATGCCTGCAGATTAGACTGCAAAGAGACGAGTAGATGGATATATAGTTTTGTGAAAAAAAAAAAAAAAAAAAACAGTCTAAGGGTACGTTCACACAGGACTTTTTTGCTGCTTTTTTTTGCCGCTTTTTTTATGCTAATTTTCAGCTGCTTTTTACAGTACCAGTAAAGCCTATGAGATTTCAGAAATCTCATGCACACACGTTGGTTTTTTATTTGATCAGTATTTTCTGCTTTGCTGCTTTTTTTGGACATAGGGCATGTCACTTCTTTCAGCGTTTTTGCTGCGTTTTTGCAGCGTTTTTTCACCCATTGACTTGAATGGGTGATGAAAAAAACGCTGCAAAAACGCTGAAAAAACGCATGTAGCATTATTTGCTGCGTTTTTTGTGCAGAAAATCATGGCCAGCAGGAAGGGATCTCACAGCCAAGAGCTTAGGGGTGTGGTTAGTGAGGTGTGAAGAGCCATTGTGAGCCATTGTGAGGTGTGAAGAGCCATTGTGAGGTGTCCTGATTGTGATCTATTGTGAGGGAGTTCCTGGTAGTAAGGTGTGAAGAGCCATTGTGAGGTGTGAAGAGCCATTGTGAGGTGTCCTAGCAGCTGAAAATTGGCATAAAAAAAAGCAGCAAATATCTGCAGCAAAAAAGTCCTGTGTGAACGTACCCAAAAAACGCACCAAAAACGCACCAAAAAAACGCACCTAAATTAGCATAAAAAAAGCAGCAAAAAAAAGCAGCAAAAAAAGTCCTGTGTGAACGTACCCTAAAGGTACCGTCTCACAAAACGATTTACCAACGATCACGACCAGCGATACGACCTGGCCGTGATCGTTGGAAAGTCGTGTGGTCGCTGGGGAGCTGTCACACAGACAGCTCTCCAGCGACCAACGATGCCGAAGGCCCCGGGTAACCAGGGTAAACATCGGGTTACTAAGCGCAGGGCCGCGCTTAGTAACCCGATGTTTACCCTGGTTACCATCGTAAAAGTAAAAAAAAACAAACAGTACATACTCACATTCCGGTGTCCGTCAGGGACCCTCGCAGTCTGCTTCCCGCTCTGACTGAGTGCCGCCGTAAAGTGAAAGCAGATCACAGCGGCGATGTCACCGCTGTGCTCTGCTTTCACTTTCCGGCCGGCCGGCCGTCAGAGCGGGAAGCAGACGGCAAGGGACCTGACGGACACCAGAATGTGAGTATGTACTGTTTTTTTTTTTTTACTTTTACGATGGTAACCAGGGTAAACATCGGGTTACTAAGGGCAGCCCTGCGCTTAGTAACCCGATGTTTACCCTGGTTACAAGCGAACGCATCACTGGATCGCTGTCACACACACCGATCCAGCGATGACAGCGGGAGATCCAGCGACGAAAGAAAGTTCCAAACGATCTGCTACGACGTACGATTCTCAGCGGGGTCCATGATCGCTGCTGCGTGTCAGACACAGCGATATCGTATGGATATCGCTGGAACGTCACGGATCGTGCCGTCGTATTGACAAAAGTGCCACTGTGAGACGGTACCCTAAGGGTATGTGTCCACGTTCAGGAAACGCTGCGTTTTAGACGCAGCGCTGAGCCGCAGCGTCAAACGCAGTGTCCAGATGTTACAGCATAGTGGAGGGGATTTAATGAAATCCCGTCTCCACTGTGCATTAAAAAACGCATGCGTTTTTCCCGCAAAAATGCACATGCGGTGTGTTTTTTCAGAACGCAGCATGTTGCTACAATGAGCAAAACACGCAGGAACACCGCAGGTGACCTGCCAGTGACCTCAGGTGCATTTTTGGTCAGGATTTTACCTGCATATGCGTATGTGGACACATACTTTAACTTGTGTTTTAATCCTCTGCTCTTTCTGGGATTTTCAGTCCAGTGGACCGTCCTATCAGTGACTGACAGCTAACTCTGTATGTACATTTATACAAAGAAAGCAGTCACTGATCGGATTGACCAGAGGACCAAAAATCACAGAAATAGACGTTTTCATGATTAAGACAGGATATACTGAATCTTCTCTCAAAACTACACATCAGTCTGCTCAGCTCCTCCTGCTCTGTAACATGGTGCCTGCACATTAGAGTGCATTATCATGTATCATGGTGACAAGTACTTTTTAGGAGGTTTTTACACCGTTTTTTATTTTTTTTTTTTTTAACCCTAATTAGCACTACTCTACTGAGTTGGGTAATTCCATTTTTTTTTTTTCCCTGTGCCCCCGAGTCCATACGTTGTGGCCCTAGCAAATTCTGCCTCCAATGAACTAGGCATATACCACACAATTGTTGTGGGTGTGGCTGTTTCGATTGGTCAGCATTAGGGTATGTTTCCACGGTACGTAAACGCTGCTTGTTTGACGCTGCAGCGTCAAACAAGCAGCGTCCAGATGTTCCAGCATAGTGGAGGGGATTTTATGAAATCCCGTCTCCACTATGCGTGGAAACCCGCACGCGGCGGCCCTGCGACTCCGGACATGCTGCGCGTCTTTTCAGATCGCAGCATGTCCGTACACCTTGCGGGGGACGCAGCGTCCCCGCAAGGCATATCACAGGGCCCTATGGCGAGGGGTGCGATGATCCCGGATGTGTACTGTACACATCCGGCACCATCGCGTCCCAGGAAGGGGGCGGGGCTTAGCGCCGAGCGGCTTCGCCGCTGCGGCGATACCGCCGCCCCTCCGGACCGTGGAGCCATACCCTTAGAGGGAGAAAAGCCACCGCGCACAGACGTTATGTGCTATATGCCCAAATGACTTATGGGAAATTTACCACCATTACTACAGGTCATAACTTTGGAACTGAAAAATAAGAATGGGAGCAGTGACCATTGGAGGAGATACTCCGTGTAATTAAGACACAAAAAAGCCATAACTTAAAGGGCCACTTTAACTCCTTCAAAGCTGCTGTTAATGAGAATTTAAGCCACTTGATCCTAGCAGTGCATAATCTCACACCTGATCAGACAGACATAAGTAGAGACAACAGCATAATAGCAGTACAAGGAGGCAAATGTCCAACACAGTATCATGCACAGGTCTTATAGGTAAGAACAGGTTGTTACATATCTGATACACATTGGGCATCGGACTGTCGCCTCAGCGGGTGTGCCACCTGCATACAGTGGCATCTCTATTAGTGATGAGCAAGCATGCTCATGTGCTAAGAGTATCTTGTGTGCTCGAATGCTATGTTCTAATCCCCGTGGCTGCATGTCTCATGGCTGTGCGACAGAGGATGCAACACAGGCAATCCCTGCAGCTGAGGGACATACAGCCACGGAGACTCGAACATAGTATTCAAGCACGCCGAAGATTCTCTATTAGTACACGAGTATGCTCGGAGAACACCTTATGAGAACATGCACGCTCATCACTAGTCTATGCCCTATTTGCGTAGCAAGTTAAAACCAGAGAAGTCAAGGACATTGAATAAATAAGCGTGCTTTCACACTGCATTTTGGCACTCATTCATTATACCCGTCAGGGCCTACGTCTGAAACCCTCCACTACTCCCCCAATAAAGCGGGATTTGGGGCCATAGATTATATTAATGCCTACAGATGAACTTGTGCTCTGACATGCATCATTTTCGGGCGTGTACGCCTACTGGAGGTGGACATGACATGGTACACTGCGTCTGGGTGTCCGCATAAGCTCGAATACCATTTTGTGGGGGATTCAGACATGAGCCCTGAACTGACCAACTAACGGGTGCCGAAACGCAGTGTGAAAGAACATTAAGAGGCAGATGCACACTGATGAAAGCCTCACACACAAACTGAAAGTGTTAAATAAGAGAAATGCGCTACTCACAGCTCTGCCACTTCTTGCTCCTCATCCCAGGCCTCTTTGTGAGTCAGCTGACTGCTACCTGTGCTTTTACATGTCCAAACCCGCTCTGCATAGTGCTGCAATCGAGCTTCATATTCTCTACAATTCCGCGGTTAAGGAAAGACAGCCAGTGATACCGTGTATAACAATGCATAATGTGTCAAGTTCATTTTCAGTGTATATACAGAGGAGACAACATTTTAGTATTTTGGCATGCAGACATTTAAAAGACTTAACCCCTTCAAGACCGGACCTTTTTTCGGTTTTGCGTTTTCGTTCCCCTCCTTCCCAGAGCCATAACTTTTGTATTTTTCTGTCCAAATGGCCATGTGAGGGCTTATTTTAGCAGGACGAGTTGTTCTTTGAACAACACCATTGGTTTTACCATGTTGTGTACTAGAAAACTGGAAAAAATTCCAAGTGCGGTGAAGTTGTAAAAAAAAAAAAAAAAAGTGGAATCCTCCACTTGTTTGGATTTTTTGCTAGGTTCAGTAAATGCTCAAACTGACCTGCCATTATGATTCTCTAGGTCATTACAAGCTCATAGACAACAAACATGTCTAGGTTCTTTTTTATCCAAGTGGTGAAAAAAAAATTTCCAAACTTTGCTTTAAAAATAAAATGCGCAATTTTCCAGTACCCGCATTGTCTCCATTTTTCGTGATTTGGGGTTGGGTGAGGGCTTATTTTTTGCGTGCTGAGCTGACTTTTTAATGATACCAATGGTGCAGATACGATCTTTTGATCGCCCGTTATTGCATTTTAATGCAATGTCACAGCGACCAAAAAAGGTAATTCTGGCGTCAACTTTCATGCTACGCCATTTGGCGATCAGGTTAATGCTTTTTTATTGATAGATCAGGCGATTATGAACGCGGCGATACCAAATGTGTAGGTTTGATTTTAATTTTATTTTGAATAGTGCGATTTTAACTTTTTTTTTTTTTTTTTTACTTTTGCCATGGGTCAGTCTCCATAGGAGGCTAGAAGCTGCCACAACTTAATTGGCTCTGCTACATAGAGGCGATGTTCAGCTCGCCTCTATGTAGAATTGCTGAGTTGCTATGAGCATCAACCACTGGGTGGCGCTCACAGGGAGCCCTCTGGTTGTCATGCCGACGAAACCGATGACATCCCCCCCGATCACGTGAGGGGGTTCACTGGTGCGTGCATTTCCAGCCCGATTTAAATACCGCTGTCACGAGTTTGACAGCGGCATTTAACTAGTTAATAGCCGCAGGTGGATCATGATTCCACCAGCAGCTATTGCAGGCACATGTGAGCTGTTCAAAACAGCTGACACGTCTCGGGAAAGGTGTGGGGGTAACCGCTGGAGCCCACATCAAAGGGAGGGATACTGACATCGGCGTACTAATACAACCGATGTTAGTAAGGGGTTAAAAGTGCGCACAGAACGACAGGAGACTGAAGCAGAAGCACACAGCAATACTGTTAACTGCACAGCCCTGTGACTCATCAGCTTCAGGGCAGTGACATCAGCGTCCAGGAAGTAGAAGAGAAACTTTACAACTAGACCGAGCACTAGAAATCTAATTTTCTACAAACAAACATCATTAGTGACAGTTTCTCATTTCTCTGGCTGAGCTGGGCATCACCCAACCGCAGCAGTAGAAAAGGAATGATGGCATAGAACAGGGGTACAAAGGATCGAGTATGAGAAATCAAACATGTCCGGTCCTTGGGTTCCTCACATACACATCGTGTGGTGCTCACTGAATTAAGCTGGTCTATTCATCGTGAATGTGAAATGGGCAGCTTTAGTGTTTGATTGCATATCCAGCAGCAGGCCGACTGACACCCAGGACGTGTGGAGATTCAATAAAGTATTAAGTCACCCTATAGAAATCCTATGATAAAACAGAAAGATACTGAATGATGGGTCACTGCCCACAGGGGTTATGATCCATACATACCATACCCACACGTTACATTGTCAGAAACAAGTCACAGAAAAATAAAAGGAGTAGTCAGATAATTTAGAGCTTCTGAGAACTACAAATCCCAGTATTACTTTACAACCACAGGCTGTTATTGCCTGATGGGACCTGTCATTTGGATTCTAAGTGGGCAATTCAACACTTTTCCAGAATACTAGCATAAAACACTTTGAAAAGTCACCAAGTTTACAACACTTGCTGTTTTCACGCCAGTTTGAAGCAACACCGCCGGAGTGTGGAGCTGGGGCGGACGTGTCTATGCGCAAGTCATAGCCTGCAAAAATACTGATTTTTTCAAATGCAAAAAGCTACTTGGGTTTCTCACTAAAGTAGATTATTGGGGAGCTGCATGCCACTGGAAATACGCTGAAACTAAATGGTGTGCACCTCGGAATTAATTCAGCAAGCTCTTCATTAAGACCTATGGTAACTGACCCAAAATTTGCATGAGTCTCTTTTGCTGGTCTTGCCATTTCCTACATGTCACGAGGCCCATCGTACTGAGCCACTGCACATCACAGAAGCTGATGAAAGGACCACTCACCAGGGGCAAGTACCGGCCCTGTGCACTCCCTCATACACCTACATGCAGAGGACCCAATAACCACAGCTGCTACTACAAGGACAGAGGACGACTCGCCGCAGCTGCCCCCTCTAATCTAGACCACCTCTCCAACGTAAAGGCCACAGACACCGTGAGAACAGAAAAGCATTTCTCACCAAGCATAACGCAACCTACGATTGAGCACAAATACAGAGCGTTCCCTCCACGTTATACAAGGACCAATGCACCAACGACAAGGCCAAGAAGCCAGGGAAAATCATTTAGAAGCATCAGAATCAATTAAAGGGGACATCCTGACTTGTTTAAAGGAGTAGCCCCCCTTTAAGAAAACACAGCCTGGGGAAAAACAAAATATTTATTTATACATAAAACAGGACACCAGGAGCAGCGGTGACTCTGCATTAGAAGGAGGGAGGGTGTAAAGTCTGACTTGTTTATTTAATAAGTACAGTTGATACCAGGATTTTCTGAAAGGGGGAAGAGCATTTAAAACTGAAATCATTCGTCAGGCTTTCACTACATAATCTGATACAGGTGACATTACCGGGTTTCTTGCTGTAGTTTCAATAAAGTCCGTTCGATCATTTTTTCACTAGAGGACTAGTAAACTTGCCGCCATATAGTTTTACTCAAGAGCTCTGTATAGCCCCGCCTCCACCCGATTGACAGCTTTCTGCCTATGCAGTGTCCACAGAAAGCTGCCAATCAGGGGTGCAGCAGAGAAAATAGTGATTATCAAACCTGTAGCAAGCAGGCCAGTAGTGACATCACTGGAATGAGGGTCTCTGCCCCTACATCATACTGATCTCTGATGGGACAGCAATAACCTGCTGACAGATCGCCTTTACTGTATGAGGTGAGACCTTTCTCCGTACGATCGGTGCTTGCCGTCAGTGAATGGAGACACAGTGACGGCACCGTAGACTATCCCAGCCGTACAGCAGCGGACCCCGGGGACTCCTCACCCGTCCACAGCCGGGAGACCCCAGCGAGGAGCCCGCACACCAGAACAATGGGGCTGGCTCTGCCGGCAATGGCCGCCCCCACTGACACCAGCGTGAGAGCCGGAGACAGATGGGCAGCAGCAGCGCCGCCGCCGCCAGTCACCGCGCTCAGCCTGTGACACGGCCCGCGATGGCGTCACACGGATGACACACCACCCGGTACACAGCAGTAAGGATACTCCCGGCTCCTGAACGCCTCCTTGCTGTGCTCCACGACGAACACCTCCTCCCCCTCGCCGGGCGCCTCACTCAGCGGTTTCACCAACGGGAACGGTTTGCGGCCCAGTAACGGCGCCATCCTGAGAGCGAGCGTAGAGAAAAGTGCGCAGCTCCGGAGTTAACGGTCGGCCCAATCCTTGTCCCCTCAGCACAGAGGTGAAGGTAGAGCTGCCCGACACAAGCAGCCCCACCGATTTCCCGCCTTTGACTCCTCTCACACAGAAGAACAGCACGGATTGAAAAATGGCGGGAGAATCCCTTCCGCCGCCGGCTCCCTCCGCCTCCTCCTAGAAGCGCATACTACCATGAATACGCTTCACATTAAACACCGCCTACAACGGTCCTAACCAGAAATTCTATTGGACGTTAATGAAGCCCAGGGTTTGTGTCCCCGCTTTCTATTGGTCTATCAGGACCGCTTGAGCACGCCTCTTTCCTTGTTACCTTTCTTTAGCAAGGTTGGTTGCAGCGTGCGCAACGGGGTCGCAGATGTCATTAATATTGATTTTTTTTTTTTAATGCGAGGAACTTTATTTATGTGGACAAATCTTGAAAACAATTACATCCGGGTATTTCGGCGCCGGGTCTTGTTTCTTCACAGTTGTCTTCCTGGCTGGCGGTGAAGCCGCCTCTTCCCTCACACGGGCTACTTCCAGGCCGGTCCTGGGCCTGCTGCCCAACTGTCAGGGACAATGACCGCCTGCAGCGGGGCGGGGCCTCCCGTGCTGCCGCGATGGGCGGGTTGTCACACAGATGTCAGGCTCTCTCCGGTGACATTGCTGGGAGTGACGTCACGCTCTCACACTGCGGACGAGTTTCACTTCTGCACTTTCGTTTTTTTTCTTCCAGGAGCCATAACTTTCTTTTTTAGCATTTTTCTCCCACAGGACTGTCTGGGGCTTGTTGTGCGCGGGGCGGGCTGACGTTTTGGCACAAATTCATGCAATAGTAAAAAATGCTCTGGCGCCAGCTGTGCGATTACACCAGTGACAAACTAGTTTTAACTTAAAAAAAAAATAATACAAGTTGTTTTTTTTAATCCCCTGGAGACCTGACCCTTCGATCATTTGATCACTTGTCCTATAAACTGCAATTTAAATTGCTGATCTTATATGAAGCCAAGCCTGTGGATTAGCAGTAGGTCCTTGCTATGGAAACCTATGGGCACCCTGTGATTGCCTTGTGGGGCTGTAAGGAGGCAGCAGGCCTCAGAACACATAATTATCGCAACATTCCATGGAGCTTTACATGGGAAAAGGCTACGGTATACACATAATAAAAGACACCCTTTTTTGGTGTATTGCATGTTCTTTCCCCTTTCTTGCACCATCACTCCTCCCATTTGGCACAGGTCATTTTTAAGTTAGTAGGAGACTGCAGGGAAAGGGCTCCAGCCTACTTTTTGCTCTCACTTGAGGAAGTTGCTTTCAGTGATCCATTTATTTGGTGCTGTGCGGCGGCCATTGTTGCTGTGGATTTGGCTGGTGGGGCTGTGCGGTCTGGAGTCATGGGGACTCAGTCTTGAATCATGGGCGTTGTGAGGAACCAGGCCATCAGTACTGCTGGTGCTCCTTAAAGGCAATAAAGACCCATTGAGAGGCTCACAGAGACACAGCAGTGGTCTTCATACACTCTGACCAGAATATTAAACTAAGAACTCTTGTTCAGTAACATATATTTTTGCCTAGCGGCATTAGATTATTGTATGGTTTTTGGTTTTTTTTTTGGAGGCACTGTCCATGCACTTTTTTTGGTATTATAATAAAAAAACAAGTACAATAATCTTACACAATACAAGTCACTGACTGGAACAGGAGGAGAGAGGACCCTGCCCGCGAGGGCTCACAATCTACAAGGGATGGGTGAGGATACAATAGGTGAGGGTGGAGCTGGTCGTATAGCGGTATAGTTTAGCAATGGTTACTGCATATTGTAGGCTTGTTGGAAGAGGTAGGTCTTCAGGTTTCCACTGCAGGCGAGAATCTGATTTATTGTGGTAGAGCAGGGATGGAGAACCTCAGGCCCACGGGTTGTTTACAGCCTTCAGTGACCTTTTCTCCGGCCCCGGGCTATTCCCAGGGACCACACTGCTTGGGCTAGCAATTGTAATCTCATGGCCGCCAGCACAGAGGTTGCGTGCAGGTAAGTACTGGGAGGCTAGGTCACAGATGTATAGAGGTGACAGGTAGTGATGAGCGAGTATACTCGTTGCTCGAGATTTCTCGAGCATGCTCGGGGGTCCTCTGAGTATTTTTTAGTGCTCAGATTGTTTTTTCGCCGAAGCTGAATGATTTACATCTGTTAGCCAGCATAAGTACATGTGGGGGTTGCCTGGTTGCTAGGGAATCCCCACATGTAATCAAACTGGCTAACAGATGTAAATCATTCAGCTGCGGCGAAGAAAACGAAATCTCCGAACACTAAAAAATACTCGGAGGACACCAGAGCGTGCTCGGGAAATCTCGAGCAACGAGTATACTCGCTCATTACTAGTGACAGGTTGTAGATGGCTTTGTATGTCATGGTTAGGTTTCTGAACTGGAGACTTTGGGCAATGGGGAGCCAGTGCAGGGATTGGCATAGAGGAGCAGCCAGAGAATAGCAGGGGACAGGTGGATTAGTCGGGCTGCAGCATTCATGATAGATTGGAGGGGTGCGAGAGTGTTTGAGGGGAGGCAAAAAAGCAGGAGGTTGCAGTAGTTGAGATGGGAGATGATGAGGGCATGCACTAGTGTTTTTGCAGATTCTTAATTAAGGAATGTACAACTCCGTAAAATATTTTTGAGTTGGCAGGAAGTGGAAAGGGCTTGGATATGTGGTTTGAAGGAGAGATCAGAGTCCAGGATTATCCCGAGGCAGCAAGTTTGGGGGCTGGGGAGAGAGAGCAGCCAATGCCTTTGATGGATAGGTCTGTTAGGGATTGAATAATATGGGGAAAGAAGATGAATTCTGTTTTATCCATGTTAAAGTTTAGAAGGGTCATTATGGACACGGCGATAGGAATTGTGTACTTTTTGTTTTACCACAAATGCTGCGTTTCAAGTGGTGAAACGGACTTTAGTGATTTGTGTGCACTTTTTTTTACTTAGTCACACTGTGGGACATGTATAATTTTTATTTTGATAACCGGTCTCATACACTGCTGTATCAGACTGTCAGCGACTCACTAACTGGTGCCTATGAGACTCAGCTTATAGCTGGATCTCACAGGCCACCGTACCCTGGGGTCATCACTTGACCTCAGGGTGCCTTGGTAACCATCGGGACCCACAATTCTCATTGCGGCTGTCCGATGGTTACTAAGGGGGTCTGGTGACCCCCTTGTAACAACTTAAATACAGCTGTCGTGATTGACAGTGGTATTTAAGGTGTTAATCGGCACCGATCGGTGGCAAAACCAGCCGGGGCTAATACCGCAGGGTGTCAGCTGTCACATCCGCTGATGTCAGCTGTGAGTCACCGTCGCTCGGCAGCGCAATACTCTTATTCCTCAGCGCCGTTAAAAAGCGTAGTTGAGGAATAAGTACCCTTAACCACCACTGTTAGAAGGCGTATCGGCAGTCGTTAAGGGGTTAAATGTTTGGCCCAGGAAAAGATGTCCTGAGTGCCTGTACTTGGTTTGGTCAGACATTCTGTGCTGATAGAGTTCCTTTAATGGTTTCCATAGTCAAAGAAGAGGCAACAGATTTGTTATAAACAGGTAGTCAATTGGTGAGGACCATCGTGTGTTTACATGTCTGACTATCTGGTAGCTGCAACAACTTGCTGATATTTGCAATGATCGGTGGAGAAGCTCCTCGTCTGCACTTCCTTCACTAGAGCTGTCACTGTCTCATCCTCACAGTGAGTTATTACCTGACCAAACCTGCTCCACATGACTGAAAGAACAAACTGTAATACAATTACTATTTATATTCCATTATGGTGGCTCATGGTCTTTGTGACGTGACATGACATACATCATAAATAGGTTCTGTGGCTGCAGCCCCTTCAAGTAGCTGTGATGGTTAGTGACATCTGGGCACAGGTAGAAGTCTAGTTGTCTGCCATTAGTATTTAGCTGTATCCCAAACCTTATTAGTATTTAGAGCTGCACATAGGCCAACTAGGACAGGGTCCCTGTTGAAGGGACCACATCATACATGGGGCTGACTGTAGGGTTCAGTAACAGAAGTATGTCAGTTTTAGGTCAGGTTCACAAGGCCATATTATTTCACAGTCTGAATATAGACTGTATAGGCTGAAGGGGACTCCCAACTCGAATTTACACTGCAGTCCATATACAGACTGACAGATGGCTGTCTAAGGCCATGTTCACACTTTGCGGGTTTTTCCGCGGAACCGCAGCGTTTCTGCAGCTGCGGGTCCGCAGCAGTTTCCATTGCGTTTACATTTACATGTAAACCCTATGGAAACCACAATCTGCTGTGCACATGCTGCAGGAAAAATCGCGCAGAAACGCAGCGGTTTACAACCCGCAGCATGTCACTTCTTTGTGCAGAATCGCTGCGATTCTGCACACATAGGAATGCATTGATCCGCTAACTTCCCGCATGGGGCTGTGCCCACGATGCGGGAAGTAAGCGGATAATGTGCAGATGGTACCCGGGGTGGAGGAGAGGAGACTCTCCTCCAGGCCCTGGGAACCATATTAGTGTAAAAGAAATAAAATAAAAAAATAATGATATACTCACCTCTCGGCACTGCACGCGGCCGTCCGGTCACAGGGTTGCTGTGCGAGCAGGACCTGCGGTGACGTCGCAGTCACATGACCGTGACGTCACGAGGGTCCTTCTCGCACAGCATCTTTGGAATCAGACTGCCGCGTGCAGCGCCGAGGAGATCGGGACGTCAGAGGGTGAGTATAAACCATTTTTTAAATTATTTTTAACATTACTATTGATGCTGCATATTGCTGCATATGCAGCATCAATAGTATAGGAGTAAACCCGCAGCGGAAACCGCAAAACAAACCGCGATAAATCTGCAGGGATAACCGCAGCGGTTTTGCCCTGCAGATTTATCAAATCCGAGAACCAGCAGAGGACCCCGCAAAGTTTGCACATAGCCTAAGGCTACTTTCACACATCAGGTTTTTTGCATCAGGCACAATCCGGCGAATGTTGGAAAAACTGGATCCGGCGCAGAATGTGAAAAACTGATGCGACGGATCCGGTTAGCATATATAGATTATTGGGAAAAAAAAAAAATTTTGGTGCATGCGCAGTTTAAAAAAACGGAATCTGGTGCCGGAATCCATCATTTTCCGGATCCGGCACCTTCCGGCTCCCATAGACTTCCATTCAAACAAACAGCCGGAAGCGCCGGGTCCGGCGCTTCCGCCTTTTTCGCCGGAGACAAAAAAACATTGCTATGGATGTTTTTTCAAGAAACCGGAAACGGCAGATTTGTCGGATCCGGCAAAAACCGGAGGAAACGCAAGGTCATCAGGCGCAATCCAGCACTAATGCAAGTCTATGGGGAATAAAAACGGATCCGGCGGCAACATTCGCCGGTTCCGTTTTTTGAAAATTAGCCGGAGTGAGCCTGATGCTGAAAACCTGATGTGTGAAAGTAGCCTTATCCTGGCCTTTCACATAGCATTTTCTAGAAAAACATTAATCAGGGACACCAAGGAAGCTACTTCCACCAATGGCCTTATGAATCTGATAGCTTCCACTCCAAGATACATGGATTACAGCAGTGTCATAATTGAACCTTAAAGGTTACACCAGTATAGTTGTGTAACAAAATGTTAAGCTTTATGTTGATGCCTTAGAAGGCTGGTCCAATACCTATAAAGCCCTTTATAAATGCCTGTCATTAAGGGCAAGTTCACACTGGGTGTTTTTTTCAGCATTTTATTTCTGCAGCAAAACCTGCTCTATTGGCAGGAAAGAAGCTGCAGGAAGAAAGCTGGTTTTGCTTGTTTTTTTGCTGCGTTTTTGTCATGCTACATTTGTCTTTTGTGGATGCTGATAAAGTTTAGTGCAAAAAAACAAAACAAAAACTCATTCTATTTAATCAGCTTTTAGAACAAAAAAAACACTGCAAAACATGATGCCTGCATTTTTTGGTGCTGATTTTCAGCATTTTTTTGACCACCCATTAGGCCACGTTCCCACGATCAGGAGGTAGCAGCGGTTTGGAAATAGCGTATTTTTGTATTTCTAAGCATGCCGGTAAATCCCCATCTGTTCACTACACAGTCCGGATTTACCGCATTCAATACATTCTATTGTGGAAATTTCTGTTGTAGAGACTAGCATCTCCGCAGCAGAAATTAACATGCTGCAGTTCGTAAACCCGCACCGTGGGAGAGTTTACAAAGCAGAAAATAGATGCACAGTGGGCATGGAATTTATAGAAATCCCATCCACTGTCCTTGTACTGTACAATGCAGCGCTTTGAGCACAGCACAACTGTGCTGTGTCCAAAACGCTGCTATTCCTGATCATGGACACGTACCCTTACCTTCAAAGGGGGGAAAAACGCTGAAAACACAATGAAAGAAGTGACATGTTCTATTGTGCAAAAAACATGCAAAGTACAAATTTCTGATAACAAAAAAACAAGGTGTGTGCATGAGATTTGTGAAATCTCAAGACTTTGCTGGTACTATAAAACGCCAATGAAAGTTTGTATACAAAAAAAACCCCCTAGTGTGAACATAGTCTAAGTCACATTTGTAATTAGCTTTATTATTAAATTCCCTGCACTTCTACCTATCCTATTTCTTATGTGTTTTTTTACTTTAGTTCCTGCAGAGTCTATCACCCCTCATGAAACGGGATAGTGCTGTAGTCACATACGACAGCTACTGTCACCGCCGTCCATTAATGATATCCTCGTTCAGTACATCTGATTGAGAAATGACCACATCTCCAGTCGCTGCTGTCACAGTCACCACTTCTAATAAAGCAGTCTCTTTCCCTGAAATGAATTGTCATCCAAGTAGTGTGATACCAGCACTGCCCCCTGATGACAGTTCGTTTGAGGACAGTGATGGAAGCGATGGGGCAGCGCTGCTGTCACTCACCTTGCTTCTATCACTGCCCTCTAACAGCCTTAGGGAGATTAGAAAGTTTTAAAGCAGGGGTCTCAAACTAAAACGGGGTTTGAGGCCACTTGAGAAAATCCCCTTACGGCACCCTGGCTGCACTGTTAAATTTAGGGTGGAGCTACATGGCACCACAGAGATCATGCCCCCTGAAGAAGCGATAGCCACACGAAACGCGCTTCGGGATACGTGGCCGCAGTCTTGGCAGGAACAGCTATATAATGGGCAATTAACCTCGTAACCATTTGATTATATTTCTCAGTACAACGGATACCTAAATGAATTGTATACTACCAGATCTTAGATCATCATTCTATAGCAACATGTTTGTCTAGATAATTTGTCACATTTGAACCTAGGATTACATACTGATGAGTTATAATTATTCTATCATGTTTGAGAAATCATGCTCATATTAGCTTAAATTGGTATTTCGTTTTAATATCATTATCCTGGCAATAGCCTTCGACCACTGTTCTCGTTTCCACCTTTATGGATCAGAAACTTTATGTACCCATATACACAAAGACTTTTTTATCAAAATTGTATTTATTGTAAATACAAACATTTTTCATGTATAATTGCATATTGTTATATTTAATGACTCAGATCCTCCTTTTGTAGCACTTCTAACAAAGCAGTCTCTTTCCCTGAAATGAATTATCATCCATGGTTGGTGATAGAAGTAGTGTGAGTGATACCAGCGCTGCCCCCTGATGACAGTTCGTTTGAAGACAGTGATGGAAGCGATGGGGCAGCGCTGTTGTCACTCACCTTGCTTCTATCACTGCCCTCTAACAGCCTTAGGGAGATTAGAAGATTTTAAAGCAGGGGTCTCAAACTAAAATGGGGTCTGAGGCCACTTGAGAAAATCCCCTTATGGCACCCTGGCTGCACTGTTAAATTTAGGGTGGAGCTACATGGCACTACAGAGGTCATGTGGCCCAAGATTGCTATGTGTAGCTGATTCATCAGTGTCATACAAGTACATGGCTTCAAATTGTGATGCCTAGTGCACTGCAACCCCACAGCCCCTATATATAACATGTGATGGCCCTGTATATACAAGGCCCCTATATACAGCATGATGGCCATATAGCCCCCTATATAGTCTCATTGCCCCACAGCACTTCTGTACACAATAGGATGGCTTCACAGCCCCCCTACATTCAGTATGATGACACCACAGCTCTCCTACATACAGTATGATCTCACAGCTCCTGAACACAGTATCATTGCTACCACAGCACCCTGTATAGAATATAATGCCCCACAGCCTCCCTACATACAGTATAATACCCCCTTAACACTTACCTCTTGCCGTGCAGTTCCATCCTATCTGGCAGGTGTAGACAGCTCAGGGTACACTGCATGACATTGTTCAGCATACACAACTATGCTGTGCAGGCACAATGGCACCTGACACACGGTGCCAGCCTGGATGATAGCCGCCACCCAGCCTAGCCTGCCCCTGGGTGTGGGCAGCAAAAAAAATTGTTTCGGGGCTGCCCCAAAGGGTATCTCTCAGCATGATTTTATCCACAAACTGTTTAAGTGTGCTGTAGGTCTTGCAAAGAAAAGCCCATTTAACCTATAACTAGCAAGTCTGTTCCTATGTTACCATAAAATCGCTGCTTGAATCAATATACAAATGAGGCTTAAGTGCTTTGGGCTTGACAAAGCACTTCCCAAACCTTTATCTTTCCAGTTCTATTCCCCACCTAGCTCCAACTTCTCCTGCTTGACTAACAGCACCTTTGCTTGAAGTCATACAGAAAAGGACCAAGTAGTAGTTGTGAAGATGACAGCTCTCACTACATCATTGGAAAATCATAATTACTTCATAACAAGCAGTACAAAAATCAGTATAATTTCCGCAATCATTTATTTGTGGGTAAAAAAAATGAAATTTGGTGAAAATGTAGCAATTTTCAAACTTTTAATTTGTATGCCCCTAAACCAGGGGTCCCCAACCTGTAGCTCGGGAGCCACATGTAGCTCACGGTCCCATGAATTTTGGCTCGCGGCTGTCTGCCAGCTTGGTGCATAAGCTCCAGGTCTAGCAGACAGGTATAAAGAGAACATCTGAAAATGGTGAATTTTGTGAGAAGCCCTGCACAGAAGAGCAGATCTGGATTCACATATACTGGTCTTAGGGGTTTAGAGATGATTTAAGTATGGTACGCTGGAGACAAGATGATAGCACCTGTCAGAGGAGATGCTTAAAGCTGAATGTGACAGTGTCTTAGGAGTGCTTTATAGGACAATACTGAATATGGGGTATTGTGGGAACTCCTGAATCTTACTATGCTAAGTTGGGGTGATTTTCGTGGAAATGCTTTGGTTACCATTGTGCCTGTAATGGGGGCTTTGGTTGCCACTATTGTGGGGGGGCGGGACCTGAATGTGGCTCGCGACCCTCTGTCAAGGCTGGCTGTGGCTCACGACCCTCTCACAGAGCTGAATATGGCTCTCAAGGTCAGGAACGTTGGGGACCTCTGCCTTAAACCATAGTTATGTAACAAAACAGTTGATAACATTTCCCACATGTCTGCTTTACATCAGCATAATTTTTTTAACTAATTTTTTTGTTAGGAAGTTAGAAAGGTTACATTTAACTTTTTTCACAATAATTTTACTTTAGACCCAAATTGCTTTATTTTCACAATGGAAACAGAAGAAAATGAACCCTAAAATGATACCCCATATGTGGGGGAAAAGTACTGTTTGGGAGCATGGAAGGAGCATTATTTGAGTTTTTGAACACAAAATTGGCTGGAATGGAAAGCAGATGCCATGACCCTTTTGGAAACCCCCCACAAGTGACCCCATTTTGGAAACTAGACCACTCAAGGAACTAGATGTGTGGTGAGCACCTTGAACACACAAGTGCTTCACAGATATTTATAATGTTGAGCCAAGAAAAAAAAAATTCTAAATGCTCTTTCAGCCCCCAATCTTTTGAGTTTCACAAGGGTAACATGAGAAAAATGGATACTAAAAATTGTTGGGGAAAAAGTACTGTTTGAAGCGCTTGGAAGGGAAGGAGCAGCGTTTGACTTTTTGAACGCAAAATTAGCTGGAATCATTAGCGGATGCCATGTCACACTTGGAGAGCCCTTGATGTGCCTAAACAGTGGAAACCCCCCACAAGTGGTGCCATTTTGGAAACTAGACTCCTCAAGGAATGTATCTAGATGTGTGGTGAGCATCTTGAACCCCCAGGTGCTTCACAGAAATTTGTAACGTTAACTTGTAAAAATAAAAAAACATGAATTTTCGTGTTACTCACCGTAAAATCCTTTTCTCCGAGTCGTTCATTGGGGGACACAGGACTGTGGACTGTGGGTGTATGCTACTGCCGCCAGGAGGCTGACACTAAGTAGATAAAAAAAAAAATTAGCTCCTCCGACATATACACCCTGACACTGGCCGAGACAGCTCCAGTTTGGTGCAAAAGCAGTAGGAGAGAAAGTAAAACAGCATTAATATAGAGACAACATGTCTAGAATAACTCCACCGGCTGAAAAGAGATAATCAATAAAAATAAGGGTCGGGAGCTGTGTCCCCCAATGAACGACTCGGAAAAAAAGGATTTTACGGTGAGTAACACAAAAATCCATGTTTTTCCGTCTCATTGGGGGACACAGGACTGTGGGATGTCCCAAAGCAGTCCCTGGGTGGGAAGAAAACCCAGCTGAATAAGCCCCTAGGCACTTACCGCCTATAGGTGTGCTACTGCTGCCTGAAGAATCCTTCTACCCAGACTTGCATCTGCAGAGGCCTGAGTATGGATGTTATAGTGCTTGGCAAAGGTGTGCAGACTGGACCAGGTTGCGGCCTTGCAAACCTGTTCTGCTGATGCCTGGTGCCGAAGCGCCCAGGAAGCCCCCACTGCTCGAGTGGAGTGCGCCTTGATCCCAGCCGGGACGACCGTACCCTTGATACGGTAGGCTTCCTGAATAGTTGATCGTTTCCATCTGGCTAAGGTAGATTTTGAGGCTGCGAGTCCCTTCCTACGACCCTGAGGAAGAACGAACAGAACATCTGTCTGACGAAAAGATGCAGTCCTTGAAACGTATCTCCTCAGAGCTCTCAGTAGGTCCAACGTATGGAGAGCTTTTTCCACACGATGCGCTGGTGCTGGACAAAAGGAAGGTAAGACAATATGCTCGTTAATGTGGAACGAGGAAACCACCTTTGGCAAGAAGGAAGGTACTGGCCTGAACACAACCTTATCTTGATGAAACCTTAAATACGGAGCCTGGCAGGATAGGGCCGCCAGCTCTGAAACCCGCCTAATGGAGGTCATGGCCACCAAAAAAACACAACTTTCCATGAGAGGTACGATAAAGAGACTTCTTGAAGAGGCTCAAAAGGAGCTTCCTGTAGTGCACTTAAGACTAGATTAAGGTTCCAAGCTTCCAGGGGGGGGCCTCTAGGGCAGTACCTTGTGAGAAACTCCCTGTAAAAAAGTTTTTACCTGCAGATTGATAGCTATCTTACGCTGAAAGAGCACCGACAAAGCTGATATTTGTCTTCTGAGGGTACTAGGTGCGAGGCCCGAATCCAGGCCGGCCTGAAGAAATGCTAGGATGTTAGGAATGGAGAAACGAAGAGGGGGAAGACTGTTTCCTGCACCATGAAAGGTAAACCTTCCAGGTGTGGTGATAAATTCGCGCCGAGGTGGATTTCCGGGCGCTAATCATAGTATCAGCAACTTTCTGAGAAAACCCGGCCTGCGTCAGAATCCAAGATTCAACGTCCAAACCGTCAAACGCAGAGCCTCTGAGTTCTGGTGGAATATTGGGCCTTGAGACAGAAGATCCGGACGGGTTGGCAGCCGCCAAGGAGCTTCGGCGAGCAACTGCACCAGGTCTGCGTACCATGACCGACGAGGCCAATCTGGGGCCACTAGAATTGCAGGAACTCCCTCTATCTTGACCTTCCTGACCACCTTCAGGAGTAGTGCCAGAGGAGGAAAGATATGGGAGCCGAAACTGGTTCCAAGGTAGAACTAATGCATCCACTGCGATTGCCTGTGGATCTCGATACCGGGCGACGAACCTGGGTACCTTGGCATTCAATCCTGAGGCCATTAGATCCACGTCCGGGGTTCCCCAATGCTGGCATATCTGCAAAAAGAAGACGGGAAGGAGACCATTCCCCGGACGCAAGGCCTTGCCTGCTGAGAAAATCCGCTGCCCAATTTTCCTTGCCCGGAATATGAACCGCCGAGATAAGAGTGGTTCCTCTCGGCCCAGCAGAGGACTTGTTTCACCTCATGCACAGCTGGCCTGCTGCGGGTGCCTCCCTGGTGATTTATGTATGCCACCGCCGTGGCATTATCTGATTGGATCCTGACCGGGTTGCCTGCCAGAAATGGATGAAAGTGCTGCAGAGCCAGCCTAATCGCCCGAATCTCCAACAGGTTGATCGGAAGGATTGACTCCCTTGAGGACCAGCGTCCCTGGGCTGTGTGGTGGCAAAATACTGCTCCACAACCGAGCAGGCTGGCATCCGTTGTGACGACCAGCCAATGGACTGGGGGGAAAAGGCTTCTCCTGCTGCAGAGAGGGACTCATTGTCCACCATGTCAGAGCTTGTCTGACCTGGCGAGACAGACGACACCTGAGATTAAGAGAGGTTGGACTTTTGTCCCAGGATGTTAAAAGCGCATGTTGGAGAGGGCAAAGATGGAGTTGCGCAAAAGGCACTGCCTCTATTGCTGCCACCATCTTTCCTAAGACCTTCATGCAAAACCTGATCGTGTGGGCGCCTGGTTGGCGAAGGACCCTCACTTCCTGCCGGATGGTCAGTTCCTTGTTCTGGGGAAGGACCGTCAGACCTCGGGAGGTGTCGAAGACCATTCCTAGAAAAGAAATTTTCCGGGATGGCACCAGAGACGACTTCTTCAAATTCACTAGCTACCCTAGGCGAGACAAGAGTGTCCATAGTAATGTTGACATTCTCCTCGCATGCTCGAAAAGTTGAAACTTTTACCAAAAGGTCGTCTAAATATGGCATGATGACTATGCCCCGAGAACGCAGAATAGACACTACTGTTGCCATTACCTTTGTGAATATTCTGGGAGCAGTGGCAAGCCCGAAGGGCAAGGCTGTGAACTGGAAGTGCCGATCGCCTATGGAAAAGCGTAGGAACTTTTGATGTGAAGGAAATATGGGGATATGAAGATAGGCATCTTGAATATCTATGGAGGCTAGGAATTCTCCCTTTTCCATAGCCGAAATGACTGACCGGAGGGATTCCATACGGAACCGACGAATGCAGAAAAATTTGTTTAAACACTTTAGGTCCAAAATGGGCCTTACTGATCTGTTCTTTTTGGGAACGATGAACAGGTTGGAATAAAACCCCTGAAACCTTTGTTCCCTTGGGACGGGAAAAATGACCCCGTTGATCTGAAGGGATTCGACGGCTTTGACCAACGCTTGCATACGGGTTTTTTAACCGGGGAGACGGGATGGAAAAAACCGGCTCGGGAGAAGAGAGAGGAACTCTATCTTGTACCCTGAAGACACCAGGTCTCTTACCCATCTGTCGGAAACGACGGTGAGCCAAGACTGATGAAACAGGAGCAGACGACCGCCTACTCTGTTGGAAACGAGCCGCGGATGCCTCCAGTCATTTGGCTGAAGACCGATGGGATCTAGATCCCCTTGACCTTGGCCATTGGGACCGCATTCTTCCCAATGGGTTGGCTCTATATGAGATCTGATGGTCTCTGTCTTGGCTAGACCGACCTGGACCGACAGGGTTTGCCGCTGTGGTCCACCTGGAGTTACGAAAGGGTTTAAACCTCGCCTGAAATTGGCGAGGAAACGGCTGTTTAACTTTTTGTTGTGGGAGAAAATTACTCTTTCCTCCTGTGGTATCTGAAATGAGTTGATCCAACTTTTCGCCAACAAATCGGCCACTCTGATAGGGGAGACTTGTAAGAGATTTCTTTGAGTTAGAGTCTGCCTGCCAAGTTCTCAACCATAGAGCCCTTCTAATGGATATTGCATTAGCAGCTGCTAATGCAGCACAATTAGCTGCATCCAAGGATGCATTGATCAGGTAACTTCCAGCTAAAGCTATCTGATTTGACATTTCCGTCACATCTATCGGTAACCCTCTATCCTGACGAACTTTGGTCAAAGACTCTGAACAGGATATCATGGCTTTGGCTACCCAGGTCGCCGCAAAAGAGGGCGCGAGAGCTGAGACAGAGACCTCAAAAACAGAACGAGCTAGACTCTCTTTGATCCGATCCGTTGGATCCCTAATAGAGGAAACATGGGATAAGAGAGTATTAGAAGCCAACCGAGAAACAGGTGGATCTACCGCAGGAGATTCCGCCCACTTTTTATGTAACTCAGGGGAAAAAGGATATCTTGCACTTAGAGCTTTTTTGACCCGAGAAGCGCCTGCCCGGCCTTTCCATGTGGCGCTGGACTAGGTCCTCAAATTCAGGATGAGCGTAAAAAATTCTATGAGGCTGCTTGAACCTCTTAAAAGACACCTTATGACCAGAAGTCAAGGTGGCTTCGTCCTCCACTCCCAAGGTTTGATTAACGGCCTCGATGAGGCTGTCCACTGACTCCTGGTAATCAGGAGCCTCTAAATCGAGAGAACCTTTGGAGTCATAGTCCGAACCATGTTCACTCACCTCTGCAGGAGAGGGAGAACGGGACACGGAAGTCCAGGATGCAGATGCACCTGACGGACCGGGAGATGCTGTATGGGTTCGTTTCCCCTGCGTCTGCCTAGAGGGAGCGCGGCCCCTGCAGACCGGAGGTTCCTGTGAACTGAAGGATTTTTTTTAAGACAGATGAACCATCCGGGGTCTGGAGGGACTCGATCGCCTTAGTTAAGGACGACAGACTGTGTCAAGGATGCGACCCATTCAGGGGGGGACACCGCCATCGCAGATACAGGCGCACTGGACAGAGACACAGGGGAGGGCTCCTGAGTGCGCTCGGAATCGCAGGCCTCACGGAGACGGTTGCTATGGGCACGTGGAAAAGCAGACCGACAGGCAACACACGTGGTATATAAAACCGTTTGAGACTTAGTCCTTCTAGACATGGTGACTCTGCTGTTGGTGCTGACAATCACACCCTCAAAAAAAAATAACGCTGCTGAATCAAGTATTTCAGCTGTCAGGCTGGGGGGAGTAGCACCTACCCCAGTCCTGTGTCCCCGTGCCTGTAGTGAAGGCTGTCACCGGGAGAAGTGTTAGCGCCATCCTTATAAAACAGTGCGCTCGATTGGAGGGCGGAATCATCGCGAGGGGGAAGGGTTTTTCCGGCTGCAGCCTACTACAGGCAGAAGCCGGGGGCCTAGATTTTCGCTCCTGGATCCTTCCTGGGGAGGGGGCGTGACCGCCGATGGAAGATGCGGTAAAAGGGGGCAGGACTTCCGCCCACGGCTTAACATGTCAAGAGCCGGGGACTTGATTAGCCGGCACCCGGGGAAGTACCCGAGATATAGTTTCCAGCAGCGCCACTGCTGCGGAACGAACCCGCGCCATCCTGGCAGAAAAAATAAAGCATAGCACTGTTGGAGCCCTCCAGCCCACCACCGCCGAAAACAAGGTCAGGGGGGGGGCTTATGTATTAGACGGTGCAGGCACCCTAACTCCGTCACCCCTTCAGGAGGTGAGGCGAGGGACCGTCTGCCTCTCATAATCACCGCTGTCAGTGCATTGGTGATGAAGTGGAGGCTGCACGGACAATGTGTGCCTGTACAGCCTAGGGTTTCGTTACCATAGGGTGGACATGGGCAAATCTGGCAAGCGTTCCCACGTCGCGGGAGAGGATACGTGGAGGCAACACTCCATGTGCTCACCCGTTGTAGGTTTAGGGAGATCGGACCCCTTCAAAAGGGTCCGTCACCCCTGTCTCATCTTCATAGTTTTAAAGGGAAAGAATCTGGGTAAAAAACCCAGAGATGTGCCTCCTATGGACACTAAGCATAAACAGGAGCTGTCTCGGCCAGTGTCAGGATGTATATGTCGGAGGAGGAGCTAATTTTTTTTTTATCTACTTAGTGTAAGCCTCCTGGCGGCAGAAACATACACCCACAGTCCACAGTCCTGTGTCTCCCAATGAGACGAAAGAGAAAATCTAATTTTCTCCACAAAACAGTTGTTTTAGCCCCAATTTTTTTTTAATTTATACCCCATATGTGGGGGAAAACTACATTTGGGTGCATGGCATAGCTCAGTAAACAAGGAATGACAATTATGAACGCAGACTTTGATGCAATTGTGAGCGAGTGTCATGTCATGTTTGGAGAGCCCCTGGTGTGCCTAAACAGTGGAAAACCCTCACAAGTGACCCCATTTTAGAAATTAGACCCCTAAAGGAATTTATCTAGACC
Organism: Ranitomeya variabilis; assembly: GCF_051348905.1. NCBI lineage: Eukaryota > Metazoa > Chordata > Amphibia > Anura > Dendrobatidae > Ranitomeya > Ranitomeya variabilis. Next base: position 112,190,026 of record NC_135234.1, read on the forward strand.
TGTGGTGAGCACCTTGAACTCCCAGGTGCTTCACAGAACTTTACAACATTGATCTGTGAAAATGAAGAAAAAAAATATTCCCACAAAACTGTTGTTTTACCCCCAAATTTGCACAAGGATAGCAAGATAAAATGGACCACAAAATCTATTGTTCAATTTCTCCTGAATACACCGATACCCTATATGTGGTTGAAAACTACTTTTGAGGCACAGTTCAAAGTTCAGATGGGAAGAAGAGTCATATCCGAGTTCAGTTTTTGCTGGAATGGTTTGAGGGTGCCATGTCACATTGGCAGAGACCCTGAAGTGCCAGGACAGCAGAAACCCCCCAAATATGATTTCATTTTACAAAGTACACTCAATGAATTTAGTGGTGCAGTGATCATATTGACACCACATGTGTCTCACAAAATGTTACACCTTTGGGTGGTGAAGAAAGAATAATTACATTTTTACCACTAAAATGTTGTTTTAGCCCCAAGATTTTAATTTTTGTAAGGGCTAATAGGAAAAAATGGACCCGTTTGTTGTAAAAACTTCTCCTGAGTGCGCCAATACCCTACATGTAAATGGGAAATACTTTTCAGGCACAGTGCAAAGCTCAGAAGGGAATGTGCGCCATATTGTAGTGCAGATTTTACTGTTATTGTTTGAGGGTGCCATGACCCACTGGGAGAGCCCCTGAGGTGACAGATCAGCAGAACTTTGCATAAGTTACCCCATTTTACAAACTACACCTCTTGATTAGAGTTGAGCGACTTTTGCTTTTTTAGGCAAAAGTCGGGTCGGATGAAATCGTCCGATTATTGCGAAAAGTCGGGGATCCGACTGAAACACGAAACCCAAAGCAAGTCAATGGGGAATCAAAGTCGGCAGTGAATGGAGGACAGGAATACACCTACAGTGCCCATTTTAATGCCAAAAACATCAATTCTTGTTACTGAAGCTTGTCAATCTTAATTTACCTTATAACAATAGTTAGGGATTGGAAATTGGGGGTCATTTGGCTAAGTTTTTCGTGGGCCCAGGAAACGCGGACTACGTCACGGCGGTGGAGCAGGGAGAGGTAAGTATTTCAACTTTGCAAGTGCTGTGATCCTGATCAAGCGGGGGGGGGGGGGGGGCCCACTCGTTCGCATTGGCACTGGCACAGGGCCCATCAAAGTACAGCGGTGTGTTTGCACGGCGGGGGCGCCTCCCACCGGCAGCGACACTTTTGCGTACTCTGAGGGGCCCTGTGCCAGTGACGTCGCCAACGAGTATGCCCCCCCCACTTGATGAAGGAACCTGCACTTTCAGGTGGTATAGTATGCGGGAAGGGGAACCTGACTTTCAGCAGGGTCAGATTGTGGCTGTGTAGCGTGCAAGGGGAATGTAGTGGTCTGGGTCAATGTACCACAAGTCTCATCTAGCACTGGCTGGGCAATGGGCAGGATGAGGAGGAAACACAGATATAGGCCCAAATAATAAAGTGGGCTAAATGCAGTTCAAAATTGGTAACAGGACTAACCAGGCGGCATTGCTTTGTTCAGTGGAGTAGAAAACCCAGGAGCGGCAGACACCGTTACTAGGGCCCAACCACACTACTAGGCCAAATGCAGTTAAATATTAAAAATATAGGCCGAAAGCCTGAAGATTGAAGCTCAGGAAAACAAAACAGGAGAAAACCCAGGAGCGGCAGACACCATTTTAAGGGCCCAACCAGACTAGTAGGCCCAATGCAGTTTAATATTAAAAATATAGGCTGAAAGCCTGAAGATTGAAGCTCAGGAAAACAAAACAGGAGAAAACCCAGGAGCGGCAGACACCGTTTTAAGGGCCCAACCAGACTAGTAGGCCCAATGCAGTTTAATATTAAAAATATAGGCCGAAAGCCTGAAGATTGAAGCTCAGGAAAATAACACAGGACAACACCAAGGTGCGGCAGACACCGTTACTAGGCCCAACCAAAGTAGTAGGCCAAATGCAGTTTAATATTTAAAATATAGGCCGAAAGCCTGAAGATTGAAGCTCTGGAAAAAAAACAGGAGAAAACCCAGGAGCGGCAGACACCGTTTTAAGGGCCCAACCACACTAGTAGGCCCAATGCAGTTTAATATTAAAAATATAGGCCGAAAGCCTGAAGATTGAAGCTCAGGAAAATAACACAAGAGAAAACCCAGGAGCGGCAGACACCGTTTTAAGGGCCCAACCACACTAGTGGGCCCAAATGCAGTTTAATATTAAAAATATAGGCCGAAAGCCTGAAGATTGAAGCTCAGGAAAATAACCCAGGACAACACCAAGGTGCGGCAGACACCGTTACTAGGCCCAGCCAAAGTAGTAGGCCAAATGCAGTTTAATATTTAAAATGTAGGCCGAAAGCCTGAAGATTGAAGCTCAGGAAAACAAAACAGGAGAAAACCCAGGAGCGGCAGACACCGTTTTAAGGGCCCAACCACACTAGTAGGCCCAATGCAGTTTAATATTAAAAATATAGGCCGAAAGCCTGAAGATTGAAGCTCAGGAAAATAACACAGGACAACACCAAGGTGCGGCAGACACCGTTTTTAAGGGCCCAACCAGACTAGTAGGCCCAATGCAGTTTAATATTAAAAATATAGGCCGAAAGCCCGAAGATTGAAGCTCAAGAAAAAAAACCTGGAGAACACCAAGGAGCGGCAGACACCGTTAGTAGGCCCAACCCAAGTAGTAGCCCCAATGCAGTTTTCAAATTCCTATAGGCTGAAAACCTGACAATTGAAGCTCAGCTTTTTTCTGAGGAGGACAGCTGTATTGAGTGGCACAGACAGTCACAGGTAGTAGGCCTTAAACCAAAAAGTTGGCTCAATGCAGTTTAAAAAAGGTTACAGGGGTACACAGGCAGCATTGGTGTGGTCAGCGGAGGACGATTGGAAAGAGTGGCACAGACTTACTAGGCCTAAAATAAAAAAAGTAGGCTCTATGCAGTTTTAAATAGGTTACAGGGGTACACAGGCAGCATTGGTGTGGTCAGCGGAGGACGATTGCAAGGAGGGACCGCAGACAGACTTCCTAGGCCTAAAATAAAAAAGTAGGCATTATGCAGGTTTAAATAGGTTACAGGGGTACACAGGCAGCAATGGTGTGGTCAGCGGAGGACGATTGGAAGGAGTGGCGCACACTTACTAGGCCTAAAATAAAAAAGCAGGCTTTATGCAGGTTTAAATAGGTTACAGGGGTACACAGGCAGCATTGGTGTGGTCAGCGGAGGACGATTGGAAGGAGTGGCGCAGACTTACTAGGCCTAAAATAAAAAAAAGTTGGCTCAATGCAGTTTAAAAAAGGTTACAGGGGTACACAGGCAGCATTGGTGTGGTCAGCGGAGGACGATTGGAAGGAGTGGCGCAGACTTACTAGGCCTAAAATAAAAAAAGTAGGCTCTATGCAGTTTTAAATAGGTTACAAGGGTACACAGGCAGCATTGGTGTGGTCAGCGGAGGACGATTGCAAGGAGGGACCGCAGACAGACTTCCTAGGCCTAAAAAAAAAGTAGGCTCTATGCAGGTTTAAATAGGTTACAGGGGTACACAGGCAGCATTGGTGTGGTCAGCAAAGGACGATTGGAAGGAGTGGCGCAGACTTACTAGGCCTAAAAAATAAAAGTAGGCTCTATGCAGGTATAAATAGGTTACAGGGGTACACAGGCAGCATTGGTGTGGTCAGCAAAGGACGATTGGAAGGAGTAGCGCAGACTTACTAGGCCTAAAAAAAAAAAGTAGGCTCTATGCAGGTTTAAATAGGTTACAGGGGTACACAGGCAGCATTGGTGTGGTCAGCAAAGGACGATTGGAAGGAGTGGCGCAGACTTACTAGGCCTAAAATAAAAAAGCAGGCTCTATGCAGGTTTAAATAGGTTACAGGGGTACACAAGCAGCATTGGTGTGGTCAGCAAAGGACGATTGGAAGGAGTGGCGCAGACTTACTAGGCCTAAAATAAAAAAGCACAAATAAACAGGTGGCATACCTAGGTACAGGGGTGGGCTCCTCTGCTGACTTGCAGACAGTGGTAGTTGGTGCAAAGTATTAACTGGTGTAAATGTAGGACAGGGCCCCTGAATATTTTTACTAGCAACAATCATGTCAACAAATTGGTATTGGCAGTCCCATTGAAGGATTTAACAGCACAGACTAAACAGTGGTGGAGCAGTGAGAGGTAATTTTGCAAGTGGTAGAGCACTGTTTGAGCTGGGGGGGGGGGGAACACTCTCTCGTGGGCGGCGGTACTGGCCCAGGGCCCCTCATGTTACGACGGTGTGTCTGACGTTGGGTGTGCACCACCACCGCCAGAGACACGTCATTGTACTATGAGGGACCCTGTGCCAGTGCCGTCGCCCAAAAGTGGGCACACCCACCTGTCCAGGCAAACGGCACTCGCACGGGTGCTTGCGCAAAGTGGTGACCACGGCCCCATGGGTGGAGTCAGGCCATTTAGGGAGGTGTTAAAATGGCCTATGATGGACATACTGCAGCTGCAAATGGAGGAATTGGATCAGTCACAAAGAGGAGTCCAAAAGCAAAACCTTTTTACAGGAAAGCTACGTGTCAGCAGGGGAAGGTGGGGCAAAATAATTAGAAATCCATGATTGGTTCATTTTAATGAAGGTTAGATCATCAACATTTTGGGTAGCCAGACGAGTCCTTTTTTCTGTCAGTATTGAACCAGCAGCACTGAATACTCTTTCTGATAGTACACTAGCAGCTGGGCTAGCGAGCTCCTGTAATGCATATTCTGCCAATTCAGGCCAGGTGTCTATTTTATTTCCCCATTAATCAAAGGGGAATGACGTGTGAGGGAGAACATCGATAAGGGAGGAAAAATAGTTAGTAACCATACTGGACAAATGCTGTCTCCTGTCACTTTGAATCGATGCAGCAGTACCTGTCGTGTCTGCGGTCATTACGAAATCACTCCACAACCTGGTCATAAAACCCCTCTGTCCAACGCCACTTCTGATTTGTGCCCCTCTAACACCTCTTGCATGTTGCCCCCTGCAGCTCGTGTGAGAACCATCACCGCCGCTGTGTGCTGGGAATGCCTGAACCAAACGGTCTACAAGAGTTGCTTGTTTGGTAGCCAATATTTGCTCAAGGTTTTCATGTGGCATGATATTTTGCAATTTCCCTTTATAGCGTGGATCCAGGAGGCAGGCCAACCAGTCCCTTTTTAGGATACGCAAGGCATAATCAGCCATGTGGGCCAATGTTCCAGGTGTCAAATCAATGCTTGTGCTGGGTTGAGGAGCACTTTCTGCCAAATCCACATCACTTGTCTCCCGCAAAAAACCTGTACCTGACCTTGCACCACCAACAGTTTCTATTCCCCCCTGAGAAGCTTCCTCCTCCCATAAATAATCATCCCCATCTTCCTCCTCTTCGTCCGCAACCTCGTCCCCGAGACTTCCCTGAGCAGACAATGGCTGACTGTCATCAAGGCTTCCCTCCTCCTCGGCTGCAGACGCCTACTCCTTAATGTGCGTCAAACTTTGCATCAGCAGATGCATTAGTGGGATGCTCATGCTTATGATGGCGTCGTCCGCACTGACCAGCCGTGTGCATTCCTCAAAACACTGAAGGACTTGACAGAGGTCTTGGAGCTTCGACCACTGCACACCAGACAACTCCATGTCTGTCATCCAACTGCCTGCCCGTGTATGTGTATCCTCCCACAAATACATGACAGCACGCCTCTGTTCGCACAGTCTATGAAGCATGTGCAGTGTAGAGTTCCATTTTGTTGCAACGTCGATCATTAGGCGGTGCTGGGGAAGCTTCAACGATCGCTGATGGTTCTGCATATGGCTGGAGTGTACGGGCGAACGGCGGATGTGAGAGCAAAGTCGTCGCACCTTGAGGAGCAGGGCTGGTAACCCCGGATAACTTTTCAGGAAGCACTGCACCACCAGGTTCAAGGTGTGAGCCAGGCAAGGTATGTGTTTCAGTTCTGAAAGGGCTATGGCAGCCATAAAATTCCTCCCGTTATCACTGACTACCTTGCCTGCCTCAAGATGTACACTGCCCAGCCATGACTGAGTTTCTTGCTGCAAGAACTCGGCCAGAACTTCCGCGGTGTGTTTGTTGTCGCCCAAGCACTTCATTTCCAACACAGCCTGCTGACGCTTACCACTAGCTGTTCCATAATGGGACACCTCGTGTGCAACACTGGCAGCTGCGGATGGAGTGGTCGTGCGACTGCGCTCTGTGGATGAGCTTTCGCTTCGGCTGGAAGAGGAGGAGTGGCGAACGCCTACAGCCAATTGTTTCCTAGACCGTGGTCTAGGCACAACTGTCCCACTGTGGCTTTCCCCTGTGGACCCTGCATCCACATTACCCAGTGTGCCGTGATGGACACGTAACGTCCCTGACCATGCCTACTGGTCCATGCATCAGTTGTGAGGTGCACCTTTCTACTGACTGATTGCCTCAGTGCATGGAGAATGCGGTCTTTGACATGCTGGTGGAGGGCTGGGATGGCTTTTCTCGAAAAGAAGTGTCGACTGGGTAGCTCATAGCGTGGTACTGCGTAGACCATCAAGGCTTTGAAAGCTTCGCTTTCAACCAACCGATAGGGCATCATCTCTAACGATATAAGTCTAGCAATGTGGGCGTTCAAACCCTGTGTACGCGGATGAGAGGGTGAGTATTTTCTTTTCCTAATGAGAGTCTCTTGGAGGGTGAGCTGGACTGGCGAGGTGCATATGGTGGGACTTGCGGTGGTGGTGGACAGGTCGGATTGAGAGAGGGTTGGTGATGGTATTCTCGATGTAGGCCTACATGCTGTTTCCTACCAATAAACTTGTGATTCCCTGAATGCTTTGCCTTAGCGACGACACCTCCACATTTGCTGCTGTTGTTGTTCTAACCGGTTGGCTTACAGTGGGGGAAGCGATGTAGCGTTGCTGACTACCTGGATTCTGAACAGGTGCACCAACGGTAGGGGATGTTTGGGAGTTATTCCAGGCTTGCAAGTGCATGCTGGTTACATGTCTGAGCATGCAGGTTGTATTTAAATTGTGGGGATTCTTCCCTCTGCTAAATGTTTTTGAGCATTTCTTACAGATAACTTTGCACTCATCATTCAGATCTTGGGTAAAAAATTGCCACACTACAGTCTTCCTACTATGGAATACCTTTTCAGACATTGCACGCTGTGTTACTTTCACCGGATGGCCACGCTGTCCTAAAACTGGTTTTGCCAAACTTTTTTGGCCAGAGACGGGCCTGCCAGATGAAAGCAAATGTGATGTAGATGGCTGCTGCCGATCCTCCTCCTCCGCTTCTGAGCTACTGCCAGCGGCACCCTCTTCCCCCAATGGCTGCCAATCTGGGTCAACAACTGGGTCATCTATCACCTCCTCTTCAATCTCATGTTCAGCTATCTGTGTCACCGTGTAAGGTTCTATAACGTTCGGGAATGGGCACCATAGTCTCATCAGGGTCAGTTTTTGGCTCAGTACACTGCGAGGGCAATGTAGTGATGTGAGTCAATGGAACAGCATGACAATCTAGCTGTGGCTGTGCATCAGTGCACTCCATGTCCGAATCATCTTCTAGTGGGCTGTTAACTATTTCCCTTTCTAACCCAGGCACGGTATGTGTAAAGAGCTCCATGGAGTAACCTGTTGTGTCACCTGACGCATCCTTCACTGTTGTTTTGGGTGAAGGACACAAGGAAACATCTTGTTGCTGACCGGGAGCATCCACTGACGACTCGCTGCTTTTATATTTGGAACTTTCTGAAGATGAGGCGAAAGAGCTAGAGGCTGAGTCAGCAAGGAAAGCTAAAACTTTTTCCTGCTGCTCCGGCTTTAAAAGATGTTTTCCTACTCCCAGATAAGGGAGCCTTCGAGGCCTTTTGTAGCCAGACGATGATGCTGGCTCAACACCTCCAGCCTTAGGTGCTATTGTGCTTTTGCCACTACCACCAGATGCACCACCTCCACCACCACCATCAGTACCAGCTGGCAACTACCGGCCACGGCCTCTTCCACCAGACTTCCTCATTTTTTGGAAAGTCTAACCAAAATAACAACCGTTTTATGGTACTGTAAAACAAGGTAAAAGGTGTATATAAACTTGTTGAGAATTTAAATATCCCTTTTTTTTTTGGGGAGACTGAACCAGGCACGGTATGTGTAAAGAGCTCCATGGAGTAACCTGTTGTGTCACCTGACGCATCCTTCACTGTTGTTTTGGGGGAAGGACACAAGGAATCAACTTGTTCCTGACCGGGAACATCCACCGACAACTGGCTACTTTTCAATTTTGAACTATCAGAAGAGGAGGCGAAAGAGCTAGAGGCAGAGTCAGCAAGGGAAGCCAAAACTTTTTTCCTGCTGCTCCCGCTTTAACAGCGGTTTTCCTACTCCCAGAAAAGGTAGCGTTCAAGCCCTTGTGTAGCTGGACGATGACGCTGGCTCAACAACTCGAGACTTAGGTGCTATTTTGATTTTCCCTCTACCACCCGATGCTCCACCAGCACCACCACCACCATCAGCATTACCAGATGGCAATGACCGCCCACGGCCTCTTCCACCAGCCTTCCTCATTCTTGGAAAAATGTAACCAATCTAACAACCTTTATATGGTACTGAAAAACAAGGTAGAAGGTGTATGTTAACTTGTTGTGAATATAAATCTCCCTTTTTATGTGTGGGTGAGTGCTGAATAAATCTGGCCCACTGTATTACAGTATAGTTTCTATGGCAGAAAATGACTGACTGAGATACCACAGACAGGACTGGCGCAGATGCACAGATTTGGCAATAATAAACTCCCTTTTTTTTGTTTTTGGGAGACTAGTGAATAAATCTGGCCCACTGTATTACAGTATAGTTTCTGTGGCAGAAAATGACTGACAGAGATACCACAGACAGGACTGGCGCAGATGCACAGATTTGGCAATATTAAACTCCCTTTTTTTTTGTTTCTGGGAGACTAGGCCCACTGTATTACAGTATAGTTTCTGTGGCAGCAGTGGCGTAGGAAGGGAGGGGTGGGCCGCCCCAGGGGGCGGCCGGGTCACCGAGCTGCGGCCGGCGCTGCAGCTGTTTAACGCTATTGACGTGCGGGCCCGCGCCCGCACGTCAATAGTTAACAACAGCCGCCAGCCAATTGGAGGCTGGCAGCTGAAGTCGGCCGCAGCGCACACGTCGCCGGCGTCTGATGTCATTGTCAGTCGCCAGCGAGTGTGCGCTGCTGGAGGGAGCTCGCCGCCTGGAGCGCTGGTCAGGTGAGGAGACTGGTTTTTTTTGTTTTGTTTTTTTTCATAAGCTAACGGTGGACACACTGGGGGCAATGCTGGAGACACTGGGGCAGATTGCTGGACACACCGGGGGCAATGCTGGAGGACACACTGGGGGCAATGCTGGAGACACTGGGGCAGATTGCTGGACACACTGACTGGGGGCAATGTTGGAGACACTGGGGCAGATTGCTGGACACACTGACTGGGGGCAATGCTGGAGACACTGGGGGAGATTGCTGGAGACACTGGGGCAATGCTGGAGACACTGGGGCAGATTGCTGGAGACACTGGGGCAATGCTGGAGACACTGGGGCAGATTGCTGGACACACTGACTGGGGGCAATGCTGGAGACACTGGGGCAGATTGCTGGAGACACTGGGGGAATGCTGGAGACACTGGGGCAATCCTGGAGACACTGGGGCAGATTGCTGAACACACTGACTGGGGGCAATGCTGGAGACACTGGGGCAGATTGCTGGAGACACTGGGGCAATGCTGGAGACACTGGGGCAGATTGCTGGACACACTGGGGCAATGCTGGACACACTGGGGCAATGCTGGACACACTGGGGCAGATTGCTGGACACACTGGGGCAGATTGCTGGACACACTGGTGGCAGTGCTGGAGACACTGGGGCAGATTGCTGGACACACTGGGGGCAATGTTGGACGACACACTGGGGCAGATGATTGCTGGAGACACTGGGGCAATGCTGGAGACACTGGGGCAGATTGCTGGAGACACTGGGGCAATGCTGGAGACACTGGGGCAGATTGCTGGACACACTGGGGCAATGCTGGAGACACTGGGGCAATGCTGGAGACACTGGGGCAGATTGCTGGACACACTGGGGCAATGCTGGGGGCACTGGGGCAATGCTGGGGGCACTGGGGCAGATTGCTGGACACACTGGGGGCAATGCTGGATACTCGGGGGCAATATGCTGGACATACTGGGGCAGATTGTTGAACACACTGTCTGGGGGCAATGCTGGATACATTGGGGCAATGCTGGAGACACTGGGGAAATGCTGGACACACTGTGGGCAATGCTGGACACACTGTGGGCAATGCTGGACACACTGTGGGCAATGCTGGACAATTGGACATACTGGGGCAGATTGCTGGACACACTGGTGGTAATATGCTGGACACCCTGGGGCAATGCTGGACATACTGAGGCAGATTGCTGGACACACTGGTGGTAATATGCTGGACACACTGGGGCAGATTGCTGGACACTGTCTGGGGGCAATATGCTGGAGTCAGACACTGGGGCAGATAGCTGGAGACACTGTCTGGGGGCAATGCTGGACACTGGGGCAATATGCTGGACACACTGTGGGTAATATGCTGGACACACTGGGGGCAGGACTGGAGGCATGGGCAGAATGTAGACACGGGGCATGATTGGAGACACGGGGCAGAATGAAAGACATGGGGCAGGATTGGATCATGGGGCAGGATGGATACGATGGAGACAGATGGGGCAGGATGGGGACATCATATGGTGTAGAATGGATACTCATGAGTGCAGGATGGGAGAACATATGGCTGGAGCCAGGAATGAGACACACGGGGCCAGGGTGGGGAATATTATTACCATAGGGGCTAATTTAGGGATATTATTACTGCAGTGATGTACGGTATTTATTTTATTTTTTGAGTATACTGTTTTAAATGGGGGGGCGGTCCTGTTACTGTGCAGAGTGACACTATATCGCCTTTTTTTCTCCATGTGGTGTAATGTAGAAGTTGTGAAAAATTAAGTAATGTGTTCTGCAAGCAGAGCTCGAGATAACTGTGTTATTTCCTGCAGAAACGAGTCCTGGCTGGAAGAAATGATGGCGGTCTGTGCTGGATGAAAGATGGAGGACTTCACCTAGAGACGTCACTGGTGAGTCAGTGTGACCTATACACTGACACTATACACTGTATACTATATACAGAGGTCCTGTGTACAATGTCACCAGTGATCACTGTGTTACCTATACATTATATACAGAGCTCCTGTGTATAATACCACCAGTGATCTCTGTATTACCTCTACACAGACACTGCATACTAAGTACAGATCTCCTGTGAGTACTGGCACTTATGGTGATAGTATTGTTTTGGGGTTTTTTAATTACTGATCAGTATTGTAGTATTCAGTCACTATGTGGTGGTAATATGTGGTCTGGAAATGGTGTTGTGGTATTTATCCCTTGAATGTGCTATTTGGTCACCAAGCGGTGGTAATATGTGGTCTTGACATGGTGCAGTGGTATTTGTTCCTTGTATGTGATATTATTCGATCACTGTGGTTGTAATTTGTGGTCTGGTCATGGCGCGGTGGTATTTGTTCCTTGTATGTGATATTATTGGTCAAAATATACCTAAATTGTATTGAAGATTTTAACAAATATTTAATAGGTTACAGTAGAGTAGGGCCTGGCCATTTTTCTGGAATAATCTGGTTCGGGTATCACATGACCCCCGTCACATGACCGGGGGGGGGCCCTGGCTACCCTTAATCCACCCCTGGTCCCAGCGTGCATGTCGCCGGCGTCTGACGTCATTGTCAGTCGCCGGCGAGTGCACGCTTCAGCTGCGTGGAGAGAGCAGGAGCGCAGTCAGGTAAGCAGAACTTGTTTTTTTTTTTTTGCAGTACCAATCATGCGTGTTGTCCTGACTATTTTTAGTAACCTTTGTGTGTATTGAGCCGGGGGGGGGGGGCGCCAAACTCGGGAACAGCCCCGGGCGGCAAAAGCTCTAGTTACGCCCCTGTGTGGCAGAAAATGACTGACAGAGATACCACAGACAGGACTGGCGCAGATGCACAGATTTGGCAATATTAAACTCCTTTTTTTTTTTGTTTCTGGGAGACTAGTGAATAAATCAGGCCCACTGTATTACAGTATAGTTTCTGTATTAGAAAATGACTGACAGAGATACCACAGACAGGACTGGCACAGATGCACTGATTGGCAATATAAATCTCCCTTCTTAGGTGTGGGACAGTGCAGAAAAATACAGGCCCACTGTTTTACACTACACAGTTTCAGGGGCAGAAAGTGGCTGGAAGATATATATAAAAAAAAAAAAAAAAAAAAAAGAAAAAGGGACTGTACTACAATTACTATCTCCCTACAATAATCTCAGAAAAGTATGGCAGGCAGCAATAAAAAGGACTGCTGCACACAAAAAGTGTGGACAAACAAACAAGATAGCTGTGCAGAAAGGAAGGAACAAGAGGATTTGTGCTTTTAAAAAAGCAGTTGGTTTGCACAGCGGCGTACACACAGCAATGCAGCTATCAGGGAGCCTTATAAGGCAGCCTAATAAGCTACAGAGCTGATGCACAAAAATCTAGCCTCCACTGTCCCTGCAAAGGAAAGGTGGTGTTGGACAGTGGAAATCGCTACAGCACAAGCGGTTTGGGGGTTAATGTACCCTGCCTAACGCTATCCCTGCTTCTGACGAAGCGGCAGCAACCTCTCCCTATGCTCATCTCGGCAGCAGTAAGATGGCGGTTGGCGTGCACGCCCCTTTATAGCCCCTGTGACGCCGCAGAGAGCAAGCCAATCACTGCCATGCCCTTCTCTAAGATGGTGGGGACCGAGAACTATGTCATCACGCTGCCCACACTCTGCGTCCACCTTCATTGGCTGAGAAAAGGCGCTGAAAGTGTCATATGAAACGCGACTTTGGCGCGAAGATCGCCGACCGCGTGGCCGACCCCACACTAGGATCGGGTCGGGTTTCACGAAACCCGACTTTGCCAAAAGTCGGCGATTTATGAAAATGACCGATCCGTTTCGCTCAACCCTACTCTTGATGAATTCATCTAGGGATGCAGTGATCATATTGACACCACGGGAGTGTCACAGAATTGTATACCATTTGGCAGTGAAGAAAAAATAATTACATATTTACCACAAGAAATAGTTTTAGCCCCAGATTTTACATTTATACAAAGAGAAATGGATAAAAATGGCACCAAAATTTGGCCCACAATTTCTGCAGAATGTAGAAATACCCCATATATGGAGAGACTCGGGAGGGATGGAGCGATATTTGCCTACTGGAGGCCAGATTTTCCTAGAATAGTTTGTAGATTCCATATACAGAGCCCCTAAGTGCTAGAAGAGCAGAATCATCCCTCATGTGACCCCATTTTGGAATTTATACCTCTTTGGGAATTTATCTGTCGGTGTAGTGTTGATTTGACTCCATGGGTGTTTTCCAGAGACAATAAGCAGTGGATGTTACTGAGTAAATTACAAACTGCCATTGTAGTGCCCAGTAAGATGTAGTGACCAGTAATAATAATAATCTTTATTTTTATATAGCGCTAACATATTCCGCAGCGCTTTACAGTTTGCACACATTATCATCGCTGTCCCCGATGGGGCTCACAATCTAAATTCCCTATCAGTATGTCTTTGGACTACGCTCTAGTGACCAGTACGTTATGCCCAGCTCATGATTCTGGAGAAACGCACTCATAAATTAGGTGGGCTCTCATCACTTATATACACACAAACCTAGGAAATTGATGCTAGGGAAGGAAAGGCCTACTTGCTAGTTTTTTTTTTTGCTTTTTTTTTTTTAATTGTGTCTTTAATGAAATCTTCATATTAAAATTAAGTAGCCAGGTAATGAAAAGTATAAGTAGCCAGGTACACTTAAGTAAAATACAAGAATACAATATATACTATAGGAAGACAGGACTAGATCCAAGATAGTGAATGCAAATGAGATTGCGATAGCCAGGTCAAAACCAATAATATTCAGGATGATCAAATAATTATAATACAATATCTAAATGGATCTAAATAAATCCCTAATTGAAACGTCAAGCAGTATAAATGCCTGTGAATACAGTGGAAGTAAACTGCAGTACATTATATGGTAAATTGAGTGGTGACATTGAAACAACTTATCCCACACTAAACAAGCTCTCATATTGCTAAGTCGGCATAAAATACGTACGCTACTTACCTTGTAGCAGTGTTTTTTCAGGAGCCATGACAGCACAACGAGAGAGGGGATCCGCCCTTCAGGGACAGGAAACCTACAGACATAAAAGGGCGGTACCTCTCTCCCGCATCAGTTGGTTCCAGAGCATGAGAGGACCCCCTTGGTTAGTAACACAGATACAGCATACAATTATGTACATTTTATTATATGAGTGAACATGGAAAAGGAAAAACACGAAAGTGACACATCATCCAAGAAAAGAATAGGGTAGGGAATATAAGGGTGCTGTCATGGCTCCTGAAAAAACACTGCTACCAGGTAAGTAGCGTACGTATTTATTCAGTCGCCATGACAGCACAACGAGAGACTTTCAGAGAAATAAGAAACATTAGGGAGGGATAACAGCCTCAAGTACCCTTCTCCCAAACGTGAGGTCTGAGGAACTACCCAGATCTAATCTGTAGTGCTTAAGAAAGGTAGATGGAGAAGACCATGTGGCCGCCTTACATATGTCTTCTATCGATACCTCTGCTCTCTCCGCCCATGAAGATGCTACGGCCCTCGTGGAGTGTGCCTTTATACCATCTGGAACTTCGTTGCCACCTGCCGTATAAGCGAGAGAGATCGCCTCCCTGATCCATCTGGCTAAGGTGTTTTTAGATACTCTAAGACCCTTCCTCACCCCCTGATAAGCTACAAATAAGGAGTTATCTTTTTTCCAGCTATTCGAAACAGAAATATATTTAAGGAGGCATCTTCTTACATCTAAGGAATGAAATCTACGTTCCTTATCATTGGAAGGATTAGAGCAAAACGAAGGTAGGACTACTTCTTAGAAAAATATTTAGAATTGAGAGTCCTCAGTGGTTGATACCTTTTAATGGCTAACTGAAAAGATGGTAACAAATTGTAAGCTTTCGAGACTACATACGTCTCTTCATCAGGCAAAGACTAAAACAAATTCTGAAGAATCACATATTTATGCACAACATAGTATAGAGAAAAAAAAAAAAAAAAGAGGGGAAAAAAAACCATGGATAAGCTAGGTGACATGAAGCAGAATTACCATGGGTGATAAACCGTTACGTCCATAAATATTGGGCCAATTCTTAGATAAGGATTGTTTTATTGTCCTGTGATTAGGGTCTCCTTCTGTTGTGATGACCCCACATGGTCTGAGGGGCAAGTTCATTAGTTGATGTAAAAAGACATAAATCCGTGTGACACATTCATTCCTGCATTTAGAGTGTCAAAGGTCGTCATCAGTTTATACTCCCAGACTCTTCTGTCTCTCTGAGTTTTGAAGTTACTTTTCAATACAAGTAATTTCATGTCCATAATGCTATGATTTGGGAGACAGAAATGTATTGCCACAGGTATATCCATTCTTTTTTCTTTTATTGTATGGCGATGAGAGTTCATCCTTGTTCTCAGTTTCTGCCCTGTCTCCCCCACATACAGACCCCCAGTTGGACATTTAGTACAAATAATTAGGTACACCACATTAGAAGTGACGCAGCTGAATGTACCTGGTATCTTGTAGTCCTGGTGTGAATTGGGGATCTTTATCTTGTCCGTGGTCATTATAAATGGACAGGTTTTACATTTTTTCTGATTGCAGGGAAAGGTACCTGCAGCTGTTGGAGAGGACAGGGAGCTTCTGACAATGATGCTTCTTAGATTTGGGGGCTGCCTAAAACACAGTAGTGGGGGGTCTGGAAAAATGGATTGTAAGCGGGCATCTTTTTGCAGTAAAGGTTGTAATTTCCGTGCAGCTCCCCTTAGCGCCTCCAGATTTGGATTGTAGGTGACCACTAGAGGCACCCGGTTATTTTCTTCTTTAGTTTTGTAATGTAGCAGGTGATTCCTTGATATGCTGGTGGCTCTTGAAGTCTGATTTTCAATTGTTCTTGGATGGTAGCCCTGATTCAAAAAGGTCTTTCTGAGGCGACCCAGGTGTTCATCTCTATCCATTGGGTTGGAACATATACGATTGTATCTGATGGCTTGGCTGTAGACAATGGAGTTTTTTATGTGTTTTGGATGGAAACTGTCCCATTTAAGGTATGTTGGACGGTCGATTGGCTTCTGATACAGGGATGTCTCTATTTTATTGTTCTGCATCTTAATGATGGTGTCCAAAAAGTTAATTTCAGTGCAGGAGTAGTTGAGTGTCAAGTTGATGGTAGGATGAAATTGATTAAACTGTTCATGGAACGACTTTAGCTGTGGCTCAGACTCCGTCCAGATGATTAAAATGTCATCAATGTAGCGGTAGTACGCCAGAGGCCTGATGGGACATGAGGACAAAAAGTCGCTTTCAAGCTTGGCCATGAACAGATTTGCATACTGTGGGGCCATTTTACTTCCCATTGCTGTGCCAGTCTCCTGTAGATAGATCTTCTTGTCAAACTCAAAGTAATTGTGGGTGAGGATACATTTTATAAGTTTCACCACAGAATTTGCATCAGTCCCTGTGTTTTCCAGGAAGAATTTGCAGGCATTTAATCCATCCTGATGTGGGATATTGGAGTACAAAGATTCCACATCCATGGTGACCAGGATGGTTCCTTCTGGTAGAGGACCAATTGCTAATAGTTTATTCAATAGGTCAGTTGTGTCCTGAATGAAGCTGGGTGTATCTTTTACTAGGGGTTTAAGAATACCCTCTCTACCCATCCAGATACCTGCTCAGTAAGGGTGCCCACACATGAAATAATTGGTCTTCCTGGGTTTCCAGATTTGTGGATTTTGGGAAGCATGTAGAATGTCCCTGTTCTTGGACTTTCTGGTATCAGGTCATTGGCTCTTATGGATACGTCAGGCAGACAAGATACTAACTTGTTTAGTTCCTTGTAATAGTCCTGTGTATAGTCCTCAGATTACAAGAGCCACCAGAATATCAAGGAATCACCTGCTACATTACAAAACTAAAGAAGAAAATAACCGGGTGCCTCTAGTGGTCACCTACAATCCAAATCTGGAGGTGCTAAGGGGAGCTGCACGGAAATTACAACCTTTACTGCAAAAAGATGCCCGCTTACAATCCATTTTTCCAGACCCCCCACTACTGTGTTTTAGGCAGCCCCCAAATCTAAGAAGCATCATTGTCAGAAGCTCCCTGTCCTCTCCAACAGCTGCAGGTACCTTTCCCTGCAATCAGAAAAAATGTAAAACCTGTCCATATATAATGACCACGGGCAAGATAAAGATCCCCAATTCACACCAGGACTACAAGATACCAGGTACATTCAGCTGCATCACTTCTAATGTGGTGTACCTAATTATTTGTACTAAATGTCCAACTGGGGGTCTGTATGTGTGGGAGACAGGGCAGAAACTGAGAACAAGGATGAACTCTCATCGCCATACAATAAAAGAAAAAAGAATGGATATACCTGTGGCAATACATTTCTGTCTCCCAAATCATAGCATTATGGACATGAAATTACTTGTATTGAAAAGTAACTTCAAAACTCAGAGAGACAGAAGAGTCTGGGAGTATAAACTGATGACGACCTTTGACACTCTAAATGCAGGAATGAATGTGTCACACGGATTTATGTCTTTTTACATCAACTAATGAACTTGCCCCTCAGACCATGTGGGGTCATCACAACAGAACGAGACCCTAATCACAGGACAATAAAACAATCCTTATCTAAGAATTGGCCCAATATTTATGGACGTAACTGTTTATCACCCATGGTAATTCTGCTTCATGTCGCCTAGCTTATCCATGGTTTTTTTTCCCCTCTTTTTTTTTTTTTTTCTCTATACTATGTTGTGCATAAATATGTGATTCTTCAGAATTTGTTTTAGTCTTTGCCTGATGAAGAGACGTATGTAGTCTCGAAAGCTTGCAATTTGTTACCATCTTTTCAGTTAGCCATTAAAAGGTATCAACCACTGAGGACTCTCAATTCTAAATATTTTTCTATCTACTGGCTAACACGGTACCAAGATATATTTCTTTCCTGTATCAAAATGGAGGATACCAGAATGTACCGCATCTTTATGGAACTAAAACCACTTCTGAAGAAACGTGCACAAATGGACAGCGACATTTTTTTCCTATCTACATGCAAAAAGGAGAATCTAATTCCCAAAGGACTCTGGATTACAAACCCAATCCTTCATACCTACAACACCCATTATGCACAGAACCTGTGTCACAGGACTTCTGAGAGATTAAGGAATCATCTTTTGCATGTCTGCTACAGCATAAAGAGTAAAGTCCAAGGGCAGTTTGAAACCCTGAGGAAAACACGTACAGCAGACACAGAGCAAAAATTACAACAATACTACAACAAACTACGGACCCATCTAATTCATAACAAGGAAAAGAAACTGCACAGATTGCGCCTCAATTCAGGCCTCTATGCAAACAGATACAAAACAAAGCCTAAACCTGACAACTTGGACAACCACTCCATTCCAGGCACAAATAACTGTGTCATTAATCTCTCAGATTATAAACCCAACAAAGTGGAGCTGGCTGTGCTTTCCAGAGGACTCTCATTTTGTCCTACTAAGGCCCTGGATAAAACTGAACTCTGCAGTGATATGGAACATTTTTTCAGGAGACTGCGACTGAGGGAATATTTCAATGATACAGAAGATTCAGAAAACACTCAGACTGAAGGAAAAGGGATTCTAACAACCAAAAAGAGGTCAGACTGGACACCTCCACCGGGACGCAACCCTCATTTGGATAACTATATAGACTCCTTCAGACATTTGATAAAATCCACCATCATAGATACTAACAGGACACAAGCATTCAACATCAGTGCCCAGGAGAGAAAGGCCATACAGTCTCTGAAAACCAACAAAGAAATCATCATCAAACCTGCTGACAAGGGAGGTGCAATAGTCATGATGAACACATCAGACTACATGAAGGAAGCAAACAGACAACTTATGGACACACGCTACTACAAAACATTGGAGTCGGATCCTACACAGGACTATTACAAGGAACTAAACAAGTTAGTATCTTGTCTGCCTGACGTATCCATAAGAGCCAATGACCTGATACCAGAAAGTCCAAGAACAGGGACATTCTACATGCTTCCCAAAATCCACAAATCTGGAAACCCAGGAAGACCAATTATTTCATGTGTGGGCACCCTTACTGAGCAGGTATCTGGATGGGTAGAGGGTATTCTTAAACCCCTAGTAAAAGATACACCCAGCTTCATTCAGGACACAACTGACCTACTGAATAAACTATCAGCAATTGGTCCTCTACCAGAAGGAACCATCCTGGTCACCATGGATGTGGAATCTTTGTACTCCAATATCCCACATCAGGATGGATTAAATGCCTGCAAATTCTTCCTGGAAAACACAGGGACTGATGCAAATTCTGTGGTGAAACTTATAAAATGTATCCTCACCCACAATTACTTTGAGTTTGACAAGAAGATCTATCTACAGGAGACTGGCACAGCAATGGGAAGTAAAATGGCCCCACAGTATGCAAATCTGTTCATGGCCAAGCTTGAAAGCGACTTTTTGTCCTCATGTCCCATCAGGCCTCTGGCGTACTACCGCTACATTGATGACATTTTAATCATCTGGACGGAGTCTGAGCCACAGCTAAAGTCGTTCCATGAACAGTTTAATCAATTTCATCCTACCATCAACTTGACACTCAACTACTCCTGCACTGAAATTAACTTTTTGGACACCATCATTAAGCTGCAGAACAATAAAATAGAGACATCCCTGTATCAGAAGCCAATCGACCGTCCAACATACCTTAAATGGGACAGTTTCCATCCAAAACACATAAAAAACTCCATTGTCTACAGCCAAGCCATCAGATACAATCGTATATGTTCCAACCCAATGGATAGAGATGAACACCTGGGTCGCCTCAGAAAGACCTTTTTGAATCAGGGCTACCATCCAAGAACAATTGAAAATCAGATTACAAGAGCCACCAGAATATCAAGGAATCACCTGCTACATTACAAAACTAAAGAAGAAAATAACCGGGTGCCTCTAGTGGTCACCTACAATCCAAATCTGGAGGCGCTAAGGGGAGCTGCACGGAAATTACAACCTTTACTGCAAAAAGATGCCCGCTTACAATCCATTTTTCCAGACCCCCCACTACTGTGTTTTAGGCAGCCCCCAAATCTAAGAAGCATCATTGTCAGAAGCTCCCTGTCCTCTCCAACAGCTGCAGGTACCTTTCCCTGCAATCAGAAAAAATGTAAAACCTGTCCATTTATAATGACCACGGACAAGATAAAGATCCCCAATTCACACCAGGACTACAAGATACCAGGTACATTCAGCTGCATCACTTCTAATGTGGTGTACCTAATTATTTGTACTAAATGTCCAACTGGGGGTCTGTATGTTGGGGAGACAGGGCAGAAACTGAGAACAAGGATGAACTCTCATCGCCATACAATAAAAGAAAAAAGAATGGATATACCTGTGGCAATACATTTCTGTCTCCCAAATCATAGCATTATGGACATGAAATTACTTGTATTGAAAAGTAACTTCAAAACTCAGAGAGACAGAAGAGTCTGGGAGTATAAACTGATGACGACCTTTGACACTCTAAATGCAGGAATGAATGTGTCACACGGATTTATGTCTTTTTACATCAACTAATGAACTTGCCCCTCAGACCATGTGGGGTCATCACAACAGAACGAGACCCTAATCACAGGACAATAAAACAATCCTTATCTAAGAATTGGCCCAATATTTATGGACGTAACTGTTTATCACCCATGGTAATTCTGCTTCATGTCACCTAGCTTATCCATGGTTTTTTTTCCCCTTTTTTTTTTTTTTTTTCTCTATACTATGTTGTGCATAAATATGTGATTCTTCAGAATTTGTTTTAGTCTTTGCCTGATGAAGAGACGTATGTAGTCTCGAAAGCTTGCAATTTGTTACCATCTTTTCAGTTAGCCATTAAAAGGTATCAACCACTGAGGACTCTCAATTCTAAATATTTTTCTATCTACTGGCTAACACGGTACCAAGATATATTTCTTTCCTGGACTACTTCTTGTAATCTATGGAATTTTGAAGCAACTTTTGGAAGATAGAGGGGATCAGGTTTCATGATTACTCTATCCTCCCTAAACTGCATGTATGGTGGATGTCTGGAAAGTGCCTGTAGATCACTAACCCTTCTTGCAGATGTGAGAGCGACCAAAAGGGCTGTTTTGATAGAAAGGATTTTTACAGGGATAGTATGGATAGGCTCGAATGGAGCTTGCGTTAAGGCTGAGAGTACTAGATTTAGGTCCCATGGGACTAACTTTTGTTTTATGATTGGTCTGGACCTAGTCACTGCTTTGAAAAACCTAGAAATCCAGTGATTGCTGGCCAAATTAAAATTGTATAGCGCCCCCAAAGCCGATACTTGAACTCTGAGAGTACTTGTGGCCAGGCCCATCTCTAGACCTTTCTGTAAAAATTGAAGAATCTGATTTATATCTGGTTTTTGGTCAATCTGAGCCCCTGTACTACAAAGAAATTTTTTCCACACTCTAACATAGATGTTTGTTGTAACGGGTTTTCTACTCTTAAGGAGTGTATTTATTAGGCCTTGAGAGAATCCTTTCCCCCTTAGTAACAACCTCTCAAACTCCACGCTGCTAGGTGTAAGTTGGCTAATCGCGGATGGAGGATTGGGCCTTGGGAGAGCAGATCTGGCAATTCTGGAAGAATCCACGGTTGGCAGACAGACAACTTCCTCAGCCACGGGAACCATGCTCTTTTGGGCCAAAATGGGGCTATTAAGATTACCCGGGCTCTGTCCTCCCGAATCTTCCTCAGAACTAATGGGATTAGGTTTAGAGGGGGAAAGGCATAAGCGAGACTGAAGTGCCATGATATCAGAAAAGCGTCTACTGCATACGAGTTGTCTTTTGGATTTAGGGAGCAGAACTGATGTAATTTTTTGTTCTCCCTGCTGGCAAAAAGGTCTATGTCTGGACAACCCCACATCTGTATGATCTGCTCGAAGACAGCCGGGTTCAGCGACCACTCCCCCTGTCTGAGCATGTTGCGGCTTAGATAGTCAGCTTTGGTATTGAGACTTCCTTTTATATGAAGAGCTGTTAGAGAGAGAAGATGTTCTTCGGCCATCTGAAAAATATGATTTGCGACCTTCATTAATGAACTGGATCGCGTACCTCCTTGACGATTAATGTAGGCCACGGTTACCCGGTTGTCCGATAACAGCCTCACGTGTCGACCCTGTAGGGGTATAAGGAACCTTTTTAAGGCGTTTTGTACGGCCAATAGCTCTTTCAGATTGGAGGATGAGTCCAGCTCCGACTGAGACCATAACCCCTGAACGCAATTCTCCCCTAAGTGAGCCCCCCAACCTTTAGGGCTAGCATCCGTAGTTAACACTCTGGATATACGATTTGTCCAAGGGACCCCCCTACAAAGATTTGATGCGTGTGTCCACCAAACAAGTGAATGCGTAGTTTCCGCAGAAAGTGAAAATTTACTGTCGAGGTGAGCTTTTAGACGACAGGAATTGTGTAAGACGTCCCATTGTAGTGTTCTGGTATGGAACTGCGCCCAGAGAACCGCCGGGATACAAGAAGTGAGGGAACCCAAGAGCGACATTGCACTTCTCAAAGACACTAAGGGATTGTCGATTGCACTGGTGACTAGTTGTTGAATCTTAGTTATTTTTGCATCCGGCAGGCGACATTCCTGCCGGCTAGAGTCTATAATAAATCCCAGAAACTCTTGTGATGTTAGGGGCTGTAGACGTGATTTTTTAAGGTTGATAATCCAGCCCAGTCTGTGCAATGCTCCCATCACCTTCTCTAGCTGATCCTTGCAATGTAATTCTGAATGACCGACAATCAGTAAATCATCCAAGTATGGGATTATTAATATGTCCTGTTCATGCAGGTGTGCCATAACCTCCACCATGATTTTTGTAAACACCTGGGGTGCGACAGCGACTCCGAAGGGAAGTGCCTGATATTGGAAATGCTCTACCGTGCCGGCAAGTGAAACCGCCACCCTAAGGAATTTTTGGTGATCTACATGTATTGGAACATGGTAGTAGGCATCTTTGAGGTCTAAGACGACCATAAAACAATGGTTGAAAAGTAACTTTATTGCCGTTTTAACTGATTCCATCTTGAAGGATGGAATCAACAAAAAATTGTTCAGTCCTTTTAAGGTAATAATTGTGCGATATGAACCGTCAGGCTTTTTGATCAGGAATAGAGGGGAATAGAACCCCCTACCTTCCTCTTCTGTAGGGACTCTAATCAGAACCCTCTTCTGTTGGAGTTCCCGGACTTCCGACTCCAGCGCCAACTGCTCTGTAGAGTAGGAACGAACAGGTGTCATCTTAAACTTGTCCTGAGGAATATGGTGGAAATCAAATTTTAAGCCCATTTTCACAATGTCTAGAATCCATGGACTGCTCGTGATCTTTACCCAGGCCGGGTAGAAGGCCAAAAGCCTACCCCCCACCTGGTCCGCCAGTCATTGTGGTTTCTTGAAATCTCGTGAAGGACTAAATATAAATCCTTTACCCCTTCTTCTGTTACTGTCGTATCTGTTAGAATCCCTGTTAGAATCTGTTGGGTCTTCTGCGGTTAGACCATCCTCTATTGGAGTCCCGTCTGTAGAAGGGTCTTCCTAGAAAAGGGAAGCGTTTCTTACTATCTCCCGCCTTTTCTAACAGTTCATCCAGGACAGGTCCGAACAAATGAGCTCCTTCGCAGGGAATGCTACACAACTTTGTTCTGGCCTGCAAGTCCCCTGGCCAGCATTTTATCCATAGCGCTCTCCTGGCTGCGTTAGATAACGCTGAGGACCTGGCAGCCAATCTGACCGAGTCTGCTGACGCGTCTGAGAGGAAAGCTGCAGCATCCTGTATTATAGGCATAGAGGCTAATATTTCAGATCTGGGAACTTTATCCCTGAGCTGATCTTCAAGGTGACCTAACCACACCATCAAGGATCGAGCTGTACAGGTGGCTGCTATAGCAGGCCTCAAGGATCCAGCCGAAGTCTCCCATGCTCCTTTAAGTAAGCTATCAGCTTTCCTGTCTAATGGGTCCTTAAGGCTCCCCAGGTCGTCAAAGGGAAGAGATGTCTTTTTGCACGCTTTGGCGACTGCCGCATCTAGTTTCGGGACTTTATCCCATGAGGATGAAGCCTCCTCCTCGAAGGGATATCTTCTTTTAAATGCAGGCGGAAGTGACCCCTTTCTCTCGGGCTTCTTCCATTCCTTTGAAATCAGCGTCTTAACCTTATCGACGACTGGAAAGGCCCTTCGGGATTTTCGCTCTATACCCCTGAACATAACGTCCTGAATGGAGCACTCTGCCTGGGTGTCCTCTATCCCCATCGTACTGTTGACCATCTTAACTAGATGGTTGACTATCAAGGGACAGACAGGCCCGACTAGACTCCAATTCCTCAGAGGAGGCAGATGATGGAAGGGACCCCGAGCTCAGCTCCCCCGAGTCCGATAGCACTTCTGATACAGGGGATGAATTTTTAAACTTCCGTTATACGAGACTTGGATCTTACAGAACTTCTAACTTCTTGTCTAACCATCTCCTTTATTGCAGAGGTTAGATCAGGAGCCTCTTCCTGTAGTAACT
The DNA here is from genome assembly GCF_051348905.1 of Ranitomeya variabilis. NCBI lineage: Eukaryota > Metazoa > Chordata > Amphibia > Anura > Dendrobatidae > Ranitomeya > Ranitomeya variabilis. The sequence continues at coordinate 112,214,894 of NC_135234.1, forward strand.
GTTGTATACAGGATTTGCATAAACTTTTTAAATGACCATCCGAAAGCGGCTCTGCACACTGCCTATGTTTGGCCTTAGTTAGACATTTCCTCCCCGTAGACGGGGGGTCCTTCGTAGCCGATGATCCCTTACGGCTTGAGGACTCTGGTCTTGGCTTCTGGGCCCCTTTAGCTCCACCAGCGCAGCTACTGCCACTAGACCGACGCTGGGAGCTTCTCCGAGGCTTCTCAGACTGAAGTGGCTGCTGCTGCTGGCCGCTCTGAGTTCCTTCTGGCGACTCCCATTATGGACTGCGTTCGGAACACTTAGCAGCCCATGTGCGCAGCATTAAATAAGCCTCCATGCCCCCAGGGTACCGCCCCCGGATGGGGGTCAGCAGGGAACTCCAGGTGCTGGTGACGATATGCATATCGTTAGGGTCCGCTGCTCCGTGCTGCAGTGCCGCTGCCCGCCGATTGGACCGACGGACCCCCCCCCCCCCCCCCCGGGCCCAGGCACGCCCCAGACGCCGGGCGCCGCAATCGGCCGGAAGACGGCGCTACTGCGCATGCCCGGCCGCTTCATCAAGCCGCGCCGCCCACCGCGTCATCCGGACACGCCCCTTCCGGACGCCGCAGCGGCCAGCAAGCAGAGAAGCGGTCCAGGACGGCAGCAGACCCCCCGGATCGATATGGACCCCCACCGCAGGGCACGGGCAGACACGGAGGACCGGCAGACGCAGCACCAAGCCCCCCATACAGCAGGTACAGCTGCGGCCACCATAGAAGCCAGCCTAGGCAGTCCCCCTGCCGTGTGGTGCTTCCTGCCCCCTGAACAGGCCGAGGTAGGGGACCCCCGCTACCTGCATCGGCGTGTCAGGAGTGGGATCTTCATATCTTCGACCTTCTTCACCAGGCCTGCCTGAAGAGGTTCCGCTGTCAGGGACAGGAAACCAACTGATGCGGGAGAGAGGTACCGCCCTTTTATGTCTGTAGGTTTCCTGTCCCTGAAGGGCGGATCCCCTCTCTCGTTGTGCTGTCATGGCGACTGAATAAATAAAGGTTTGGTTTTTGAAAAATGGGGAGGAAAAAAAAAACCAGATGAGCAAAAAGAAAATGAAAATTGCTGAGTAATGCAGCGGCTAAGGTGAGAGCACAGCCTCACTATCTATTGGTCCAGTCACAACTTATCTGTTTGCTTGTATCTTCATACTGCACTTAGATAGTTCCATGTTGCCCTCTCCCATAATACTACTCTGCTTATGAGCACACATCCAATTACTTAAATGTTTAAGCACCACTCCAGCATTTTTTTTTATTATTTCCAATTAGAAATGTAGTATAGTTCTTCTGATAACCTATGTCACTTACCCCATGTGCCCGCCATTGCAGTTGCTTAGGTATCCATGTTTACGACCACTAGCAACTAACAGTTACTATATTAGTGGTCGTGACCATGGATACCTAAGATACTGTGTGATGGAAATATATATCATATAGATCTCACTTGCGTATATACTCCTATATAATTATATATACTCATGTATACTCCTATATCCACAGCTAATATATACACTATAATCAATTGCTTAAAATGGCTGACATAAACTGATATAAGCCAGACAGACTGTTCGGGGATTTCCAGCCAAAAGCGGAACAGCACCAGGTGTATTAAGTGATGATCAGATGTCTCAACTTTGTCCTAGATGCAGACAGCTACACTTTAGTTGCTTAATCAGCATTCATATGTGCACTAATCACAATATTCCATATATATTTAGATAACCAATAACAGAGGAGATTGACAATATGGTAATTAACTAACCACCCCTTTCTATATGCAATTATAAATCCATGTACGTACAATAAATCATCAGTATTGGTGGAATGTTATTGTCACAATGGTGTGCAGTCTCATTCTTGAGTGCTCAAAATACTCAGTCTAATTGGGAACGGCCACAGCACACACAGGGATAGATTTATCCAAACCAAATTTCCATAACAACTGCAATGCCTTGCACATGGGGTAAGGGGCATAGGTTATCGGGAGAACTATACTACATTTCTAATTGGAGGTATTAGCTAATGATATTACTATTACTACACCTTCTAACATGTTAAAGGGAATACCCCTTCTAACATGTTAAAATAAAAATTATCACCCAAGTATTATGCCAAAAAAAACTTTATACATTTGAAATACATTTTAATAAATATAAAAAAAAACACATAATAAACTATGTACAGAGATATATCATTTAAGTGCTGATACAAAAAGTCTTCTAATCTTCCTAAAGGGGGTATGTCCTCAGAAAAGATGCTTGTAAAGGGGTTGTCAGCTACTGGACAAGCCCTGGTGTATTCTCCTTCCATGATGCCGTTCCAGCAATGCTCAGGAACAGTGCTGCTGCGGGAAGAAAGTGTTGTTTTTCTATGAGGCGCTGAAGTGATTAGGCAAGGGGCTGCCCAGTAAAGCCCAGCACTCGGCTATATTCATCAGCGCCAGCGGGCATAGTGGTGCACTCAGTATGACCGCTTATGGGCTGACACCAAGGATACATGCAGGAACTAAGAGGTTATATAATGTGACTGATGTCACATTTTGTCATTCGGCTTGTGACAATTTTGGCAAAAGAATGTGTCCGGATAAATGTAATTTTTAGAAAATTTGCATAGGCATCTTTAACCCCTTTATACTCTCATATCACAAATTGTGCAAGTTACAAATACAATGGACAAGAGGCTCATGCTGCCCGAACCACAGGAACAGCGCCCCTCGTCACAAACATTGCAGCATTTTAGAAGAAACGGTTGAAAACTAGTATGAATGGGGAGAAGAGCCAAGTGGGCGGCTCCCTGATGGCTTCTCCCACCTGGCCTGATTGACAGGTCTCTTTGGGTAAACAGAGAGTGACCCGTCAGTGATAGACCCAGTAACATACAGCCTTTGGACAATAACTGCGTGTAAATAAGCGCTTCTGACATTCACGCTGTTGACTGCTCGAGCTGTAATGTTCTTGTACCACTCAAAATGTCGATTGGGAGGCTCTCCCTTGCCTGTTGCATTCGTCTTCTTGCTCTCTGGAAAGCATCTGCAATAAAATTAAACTTAACATAAATGGAAATAGATTTATCCTTTCTCAATAGACCCTAAGCGCAATGACCAAGTCCTGCTGGACCTTCAGCAGTGAGAGATGCCACGATTCTTCACCAATAGCAAACAGTGAAAATATGTCATCTGCATGTATTACAGCCTTCTTCTACTAGACGCTCCCCATCTTCTCTACACAACTATAGAGGAAATTACAGATTAGTCCGGACTAGGTCCGTAATTGGAGAACAAAAGCGACTCGGCTACACGGAGAACTCAGAAATGAAGTAACAGACTTTCAGATACGTCCATTATGAAGGTAAGAGCAGTGATACAAGGTGGGGTGGTAAGAAGTGGCAATGCAGCAGACGTAGTGACACGCGTAATGAAGCGCTAGTAACAGTGGCTATTAGTAGCAGTGATGCCGGAGGATTGACATACGGTACAGCTATTATTCCTATTAGTCAAGGTGTACCCAAATTGGGGATGGTCCTAACCTCTAATATTAAAGCCTTACCATGCGTCATAGTGACATCCTGTGTGAATAAGGGCTCAGCAGAACCAGGTCCTAAACACGGACACACAGCTACTGAGGAGCTTTCAAATGTAATACTCATGCAGAAGCCTAAAACTACACAGAAAATAATGAACTAAAGTATAAGTTGTATTGTGTATATATATATATATATATATATATATATATATATATATATATATATATATATATATACACATATATATATATATATATATATACACATACTCGCACAATATATATATATATATATATATATATATATATATATATATATATATATATATATATATATATATATATATATATATATATATATATATATATAGACATATACATAGATATATATATTTTGATGCTATATGTGGAGTCACTGTTGTACTTTTCCTTCCTTTCGGTACTTAGCAAACTAGAACACGTATAACTTACATTGAGCCTGGCAGATCATAGAGACAGGCTGCAATATCAGAAATAACCACTAGGTGGTTCTCTGCATCGAATCTACAGAAGGAACCACGTACCAAGGACATTGAGTATGGAGCTTTGCTGGCTGGAGCCTCCCAGACGATCCAATACACTCTGCATCCTTTTCCTCAGAGAGTTCCTGTCAAGGAAGGATCTGCGGAGCAACATATACAAAATGGAGAGAAGATACAGCTCAGTTTCAGTGAATTACAAGTCTGCTAAGGAAAGCTATACACGTTACACAACTTGTAAGTACTCATTTACTGAAGCGTTTCTCACCTCCAGCACCCTCAAACATGAAATGATGGGTATGGGGGGACTGAGTTGGATGGTCACAAATACTATTGCTTTTTTTAGTGAAGTGTTTTAACCCCTTAACGACCCCGATACGCCTTTTAACGGAAGCAGTTAAAGGGCCACTGTCACCCCCTCCAGCCGTTATGAACTAAAAGAGCCACCTTGTGCAGCAGTAATGCTGCAGTCTAACAAGGTGGCTCTTTTAGTTTTTGATTAAGTTATTACCTCAATAAAGCGTTTTGAAAATTGTCCACAAAGACCAGATATTGTACCTGGAGGCGGTCCTAAGCGTCCTGTATGAATCCCCCAACGGCCGTCACTCTTCTCTTCAGGGGCGATGGTCGCCGCCCCCTTCGCGCTTTTTCTTCTTAAATCCGGCGCCTGCGCTGTGCGTGCCTGCCTGGGGCAGGCGCAGTCTTCATTGTCGGTCATAGCGCAGATCCAGGGCTCCTGACAGCGGCGGAGCTGTTACCCCAGTGGTGGCCGCTGTCTTCAGGCTCCTCCGGGCGCGGTGCGGTGTTATCCAGCGCTGTACGGTGTTATCCAGCGCTGTACAGGCTCCATGGACGTCACTGCGCTCCAGCAGCTGGAAAACTACAACTCCCAGCATGCCCTGACTGCCAGGTCTATCGGGGGACGCTGGGAAATAGGGATTTTTGTGTACTCACCGTAAAATCCTTTTCTCCGAGCCATTCATTGGGGGACACAGACCGTGGGTGTATGCTGCTGCCACTAGGAGGCTGACACTAAGTGATACAAAAAAAGTTAGCTCCTCCCCTGCAGTATACACCCTCCTGCTGGCTCTCAGCTAACCAGTTCGGTCCAAAAGCAGTAGGAGATCAATAACAACGTATGAAAGTATATGAAAGTAAATATGAGAGAAGAGTATATCAAAAGTATAGTATGTGAAAGAAAATATGAGAGTAGAGTATATCAAAGTAGATATGAGAGTATAGCATGTCAAATATAATAATATATATACACACATACATATACACCTACATATACACATACATACACACATGTGAAAACTATATAAATATACAAGCATAAGCTAAAAAGGGTGGGAGCTGTGTCCCCCAATGAATGGCTCGGAGAAAAGGATTTTACGGTGAGTACACAAAAATCCCTATTTCTCCTTCGCCTCATTGGGGGACACAGACCGTGGGACGTCCTAAAGCAGTCCCTGGGTGGGCAGATCAGGCCCTGTGCAACCGCCACTTACAAGTGCGCTACCACGGCCTGCAGAGTCCGCCTGCCCAGACTTACATCTGCGGAAGTCTGGGAATTGTAGTGCTTCAAGGATGCATGCGGACTGGCTGAACCCGCAAAGATGACAGACGTGCTTTGCTGACGTCTGGTGTCTAGAACCCAAGAACCCTCGATTGATCGAGTGGAGTGAAAATAAATACTGTCCTCTAACACGTAAGGATTTCTGGATGCGTAAAGAATCCACCAGACTAACATGGCCGAAGACACGGCTAAGCCCTTCCTGAAACAAGAAAGACCATCAGGAAGCCCAGATGAGGTGTCCATCCTCTCTAAGGACGCCGTCCTAGACACGTACCTACTCAGGACACTCACATTGTGCAGGAAATGGGGTACTCATTCCATTTTGTGGACGGGAGCCGAAAGAGGAGAGGGAAGAAAGATGGTAATAAGGAAAAAAGGGTTTGAAGGACCGGAGTGGCCAGCTTCGAAGACTCATCTGAATTGACTAGGACAACACGGATGTCCCAGGGTCACTGGGGTCTTCCTGCTTCCTAAAGACCCTCGGAACTAGTGGAAGAGGCGTGATGGAGTATGCACTGCGATGGCTTTCGGATGTCGAGGCCAAACCTGAACTCGAGTACATTGGTGGTCAGGCTGTATGCCATCCGATCTACATCTGGAGTGCTCCAGTGAAGGTAGATAAGTTGGAAAACTTCCATATGAAAACTCCCACCGAGTTGAGGCGAGACCCTGGCGGCAAGAGACAAAACTGCAGCTCAGAGTTGTACTCTCAGGATGAGTACTGCCAAGATCACCAAAAAATAAATCTCGGCCTATCAGAGAGTGTGAGGTACGTAGGTCAAGATGCCTGACCGTGGGTACCTACAAGACGATAGACGTATTGAACAGCCGTGATAATATCCAACTGAGTTTGGAAGGGGAGACCTGCCAGAGGGCATCGGTCCTGCTGTGGGAGCAAAGGTACCGTTGGGATCCGCAGAAAAAAAACGGTTGGGAGACTGGATTCCCGAGGTAACCAGAGGCCGTGAGCAGTATGGCGACGCTCCGCAGACACTAGCAACCATTGAGCCGGGAGAAAGGATCTCCCCCGGACGAGAAAGGTACTCAGAGATTACCCTCTGGAAACTTGTTTGATCTGTAGGAAAAAACAAGCGGAGCGAAGGGAACTGCCTCCATTCCCACATTCTATCCAAGGATACTCCTAGCAAATCGGATGGAATGAAGGCAGGTACGGACCGGGGCTGAAAATCAGCCCTGTTTTGAGAACCCGGGTTTTTTTTTTTGTTTGTTTTTTTTTAAAGACGTAGCAGAAGAGATAGCCCAAGACCAGACAGGCCGTTCTGGCATTTGCCAGAACTGCCGGATGTCCATTCTGGCCCGGAATGAGGGGATGAGTGACCATGTGCGAGGGCGCCCTGTTGAAGGACCACAGCCTTGTTTCAAGGGAGGATTCCAACTCTCTGGAGGTGTCCAAGATCATCCTTAAAAAAGGATATCTGCTGGGCTGGGAAAGAGGAAGACCTGTTTAAGTCTATCCGCCGGCCCAGGAGAGGAAGGATATCGTAAGGATGACCGCCGTCATGATAATGGCGAACACTCTGGGAGCGTTAGCAAAGCCGAAGGGCAAGGTCGTGACTTGTGAAGGTAAGCATCCCGAAAGTCGATGGATACCAGAAAAAAAGCTCCACCTTTCCCTATACAAGTGATGGCCAAGTGGAGGACCTCCATCCAACGGAGGAGGACGTTTTGGAAGCTCGTTAGAGGTTAGAGTTCCAGGATTGGTCTTACTTTTCGGTTCTCTTTTTGGAACCAAGATCCCTTAGATCTAGACTGTCCTGGACCACGCTTCCACTGTTGGTTGGATCTATAGGACATCTGCGATCCTTTGTTCCTACGTGGGGAACACCCCAACCACTCACTGAATAAGCGACTGCTCTGTAAGGGAGTGAAATCATTATTTTTTTATTTATTTTTATTATTTTTTTTTTAAACGCAGAGTAGCTTTCGTTCTCTGATGCGTAAAGCCCTTCTGAATGGAATGGCATGCGCTGCAGACAGCGCCACGTAACTAGCCGCATTCCAAGAGGCGTGCGCCACAAAGCCTCCTCCTCAAGAGATTTGATTGCCAGGTGCACTGTCTCCAGAAGGAGAGATAATAGATCTAAAAATAAATGTGAAACAAAGTAGCTAAGGTCTCCAGCCATAGACCATTGGTCTGGTAACCCATGCAGGCTAAGGAAGGGTATAGCGCTGAACTCGATGCCGCAAGACTGAATGAATGGAATCATTGTCTGACAGTCCATGGTATCGTTAAAAGATGATCCATCGGGCAGGGAAAACTGGCAGGTGCCAGGAAGCAGAGTGCGCGGTTACATCCGCCAGATGAGGAAAAAGACCCCTCTCTTGATTTGCTGCCGTCATTGAACGTGCAGAGATAAAAGGATGAACTTTCAATCAACCATCCTCTTAACAGGGAGGTGGAGAAGAATCGTCCGCCTCCTTGCCTCATCCGTTACCTATAGGCGATGCAGAGAGGAACTGCTCGGAAGCCAAAAGGAAGGTATCTGTACATCTACAGAGATCAAGTCCATGGAGAACCGGGATGACATCAGGCCCGGCTGTAGCAGAGTATACGTGGAGGTGACACTCCATGTGCTCATTTGATGATGGCGTAAGATCGGTGTCCTTTGAAGGACCGTCGCCCAGCGTATACGTGGAGGCGACACTCCATGTGCTCTTTTGATAATGGTGTGAGGAGATCAGAGTCCTTTGAAGGACACGTCGTCCAAAGCATACGTGGATGCGACACTGCATGTGCCCATTTGGTGATGGTGCGAAGAGATCGGTGTCCCCTGAAGGACCCGTCGCCTAGAGTAAACGTGGAGGAGACACTCCATGTGCTCATGTGATGAAGGTGTGGGGAGATCGGTGCCCTTTGAAGGACCCGTCGCCCAGAGTATACCTGGAGGCGACACTCCATGTGCTGATAATGGTGTGAGGAGATCGGAGTCCTTTGAAGGACCCGTCGCCCAAAGCATACGTGGATGCGACACTGCATGTGCCCATTTGGTGATGGTGCGAAGAGATCGGTGTCCCCTGAAGGACCCGTCGCCTAGAGTATACGTGGAGGAGACAATCCATGTGCTCATGTGATGAAGGTGTGGGGAGATCGGTGCCCTTTGAAGGACCCGTCGCCCAGAGTATACCAGGAGGCGACACTCCATGTGCTCATTTGAAGCTGGTGTGAGGAAATCTGAGTCCTTTGAAGGATACGTCGCCCTTAAAAAAGCAGTTTAACCAGGCATGGCATCTGGTGTCGCTTGAAGAGGCGTCTGTTTCCAGAGCAAGTCCATTTGCGATTGTTCATAGCGTTTTACCACTGCGCTACCATGGTGTTCACCAGTGAATCGCTTATCCGGATGCTCGCTGTCCAGGACAAATTGCAAATGCACTACTAAGGGTTTCCGTTTTGAGGGACCCTGTGTGTCCTTGCCAATCTAGAGAATGATGTGATGGCCTAACTAGGCGAATCGGTCTTGTTATGAGGCTGTGGCGAATCCAGATCCGAGGTAACATCTGCTTCATATATGGAGTCTTGTTCCGTTTCTAGAATACGTGTGGCCCCTGCTAGCCTAAGGTTCCCCTGTAGGGGGAGATATATATATATGCCTTGCGAGGACTTCAAACCAGAGGGTACAACCTCATGGTCAGGGAGGCCATGGATTACGCCAGCGACAAAGCCCCCTTAAGGAGAACTAGATACTCTGGGAAGAGCTGGGATCGGCGGCGGAGGACTCCTGAGCTGATTTGAACTAGGTGCTTTGGGAAAAAAAGTGACCGGCTTAGAATGGTCATGAGTGTAAGACCGGTGAAAAACTGGTCATGTGCCCTTTAAAACTAGGGAACCTTTAAGACCAGGGAATGAGATCATGTGTCTTTAAAGGCCAGGGAATGATGGACGTGTGCCTATAAGTCCAGTGACTACCGGACATGGTACCTTTAAAGAGGGAATTGCCTTTAAGAATAGGGAGCTGATAGATACGCCCTTGATGTCGGTAGGCATCAGGGAGTGACAGGTTCCCTGGACCGTTTCAGTATGTCTTTAGAAGATGAGCACGAGGAGAACATACTGTCATCCAGGGTGGAGAACCGTGGACTCCCATGCTGCAAACGCCAGCCTTAAGCACAGGGCAACTGTGCTGCTTGTCCCTTTAATGCTACCGGTGCGTGCGAGGAGGGGTGCCGGGTGAGGGATTGTCTGCTTACCCGGATCCTGAGTCCCCCGTCGGCGTTGGAATAGCGCTGTCTTCAGCGCCGAATACCGCTGATGCGATGCAGCAGCCGCTTCCGGAAATTTACAGCTGGAGTCGGCAGGGGTAAGAAGATGGCCGCCGAGACTCTCGTCCTGAGTGAGAAGCGCCCGAATAGGGGGGCGGAGCCGCTAGGATGATGCGAGCGGTGGGCGGGGCTTCCCTGGATGCGGCCTACACAAGGCCGAAGCCGGGGACTAAATTTATGGCTTCAGCCGGCGCGCACCCGTGGACTGTAGGGAAATGTGCCGTGGAGCTCTGAGGGGACCCTGACGCTATGGAGCCCTCCTATAACCGCCGGAAAAACGACCCCTGAAGTGCACTAACCCCAATATGAAGGGGATGGTAGATGCTGTAGATCAGAGCTGTGCCCAGGGTAGATAGGACGGTGCAGGGTTGGGAAGCCTCCATCCACCATCCCCGTAAAAGGGGGGTGGAGAGGAACTGTCCGCCTCCTTCCATCATCCGCTTTTTCAGTGGTGATGCAGTGGGGGCTGCACGGACGCCACAATGGAGAGTGCCTCTGAACAGCCGAGGGTAAAACCTGGTGGGCAGGGCTGAATGTCCGGCAATAGGCCTGGCTGCAGAAGAGGATACTGAAGGTGACACTCCAGTGCTCGTCTGAAAAGGGAGGGGGGAGATCGGTGCCCTTGAAGGGGCCCGTCGCCCCTAAAATCAGCTCAGGCAGTGGCTTCCCACGTCGCAGGAGAGGATACGGAGAGGTGAAACTCCCGTGCTCGCCTGTTGTTGGTTCGGGGGAGATCGGAACATGAAAGAATCCGTCGCCCCCTTCGTCCAGGTAAAAGGGTTAAATAGTAGAAAATCCGAAAAGTTCTGGTCTGAAAAACAGACCTGTCCGTGTGCCTCCTACGGACACTAAGCTTGAACTGGTTAGCTGAGAGCCAGCAGGAGGGTGTATACTGCAGGGGAGGAGCTAACTTTTTTTGTATCACTTAGTGTCAGCCTCCTAGTGGCAGCAGCATACACCCACGGTCTGTGTCCCCCAATGAGGCGAAGGAGAAATGTAGTTTTCCTGCAGCTGGTGCAGAACAGACGGCAGAGGCTTGCTGTATTCAGCAACAGGGTGGCCGCACTGCCTGCACAGGTGCAGTCAGGCACCCTGCGTCTGAGTGTGACTCACAATGAACACTGCGCAGGCCCCAGGCAGGCACGCACAGCGCAGGCGCCGGATTTAAGAAGAAACACCGCGAAGGGGGCGGAAACCAGCGCCCCTGAAGAGAAGAGTGACGGCCGTTGGGGGATTCATACAGGACGCATAGGACCGCCTCCAGGTACAATATCTGGTCTTTGTGGACAATTTTCAAAACGCTTTATTGAGGTAATAACTTAATCAAAAACTAAAAGAGCCACCTTGTTAGACTGCAGCATTACTGCTGCACAAGGTGGCTCTTTTAGTTCATAACGGCTGGAGGGGGTGACAGTGGCCCTTTAAGGGTACGGTTTGCCTAACAAACAGGCAACCCCCACATGTATTCAAGCCGTCTGGCAGCCGCAAATCATGCAGCTGCGTCCACATAAATTAAATGTCCGAGCACGCTGAAATACTCGAAGACCACCCGAGCATGCTCGGAGAAACTCTAGTAACGAGCATACTGGCTCATCACTAGTGCTGACTGATCCGCCCCCCAAGATCTGCCCTCCAGATCCGCCCCCGAGGAGGATAAAGAATTTCCTCCAGGTCCTCCCATAGATCTTTGTGCTTTCTTCTACTAAGTAGGGTAGAAGCTAACCTAGCCGAAGCCTCTAAAATCGACCTCTCAAGTTCCAGGCTGTTAAATGCAGCCTGGACACCTGAGGATGAAGAAAAGGTCCCTGGGACAAAAGATCCTGGTCCTCTGGGAGAACCCACGGATCCGAAATCAAAATTGCTCTCAGCCAAAAGAACCATTACCTCATTGGCCAAAAGGGAGCTATGAGGATAACCCTTGCTTTGTCTTCCCTGATCTTTTTTAGGACAGATGGGATGAGACACACCGGGGAAAACACATAGAATAGGCCGAGGGTCCACTTCATCCTGAAGGTGTCCACCATGTGAGGGTTCTCCCCTGAGTCTAGAGAGCAGAATTTCTGGATCTTCCTGTTCTTCTTGGAGGCGAAAAGATCAATTTGAGGGAGACCCCACATGTCCGCAATCTGATCGAATACTGTCTCCTTTAGAGACCACTCTACCTGGGCACATGTCAGCTGTACAGCTCAGCCCACACCAAACGAGGGAGTCCGACATGTGCGTACTGTTATGGCACATGTCAGAAAGGGGTTAAAGTATAACCGTTGTTTTAATTTTTATTTCATAAATCAATAGTACATATTAAAATATATAATACATAAAATAAGCAACATTGTAACATTTTATCAGAAAAATGTGCTTCTTTTTCTGCCAAAATTGATCAGTCATTATCAAAATTCTAAATTGTGAGGTAAATTCTGTATTCAGTGATGACGGAGTCTCCCATTACTGAGATAGGAGATGGCAGCGGCTACAGAGACACTCTACATAGAATGTTATCAGTAGAAGCTGTCCATACAAAGGTTCCAAACGACCTTACATGCTTAGGTTGTATACTATAGTCTCAAATATGCCCATCTTGTGTGGAGGTGGCAGCAGCTGACTAAGGGTACCGTCACACATTGAAATTTCCATCGCTACGACGTTACGATTCGTGACGTTCTAGCGATATCGTTACGATATCGCAGTGTCTGACACGCTACTGCGATCAGACACCCTGCTGAGAATCGTACGTCGTAGCACATCGTTTGGAACTTTCTTTCGTCGCTTGATCACCCGCTGACATCGCTGGATCGTTGTGTGTGACAGCGATCCAGCGATGTCTTCGCTTGTAACCAGGGTAAACATCGGGTAACTAAGCGCAGGGCCGCGCTTAGTAACCCGATGTTTACCCTGGTTACAAGCGTAAACGTAAAAAAACAAACCGTACATACTCACCAGTCGGTGTCCTTCAGGTCCCTTGCCGTCTGCTTCCTGCTCTGAGTGCCGGCCGGAAAGTGAGAGCAGATCACAGCAGTGCTGCGCTCTGCTCTCACTGTACGGCTGCACTCAGAGCAGGAAGCAGACGGCAAGGGACCTGAAGGACACCGACGGGTGAGTATGTACGGTTTGTTTTTTTACGTTTACGCTGGTAACCAGGGTAAACATCGGGTTACTAAGCGCGGCCCTGCGCTTAGTTACCCGATGTTTACCCTGGTTACCCGGGGACTTCGGCATCGCTCCAGCGCCGTGATTGCAACGTGTGACCGCAGTCTACGACGCTGGAGCGATGATTATACGACGCTGCGACGTCACGAATCGTGCCGTCGCAGCGATGAAAATTTCAATGTGTGACGGTACCCTTAGGGCCTCTGTCCACATCTTATGCTTCCATCACATTGAAAAGCATAAACCAAATGACACATTCCCATGAATTTGCATATCTACAGTCAGTTTTACACTATGGTCTACATCAATTATTTGCAAGACTCATTCATCTTATGTATATTACTGTATATCTGCTCGTACCGTGACTGATGTATGGAGTGGAAGCGAAATACCACTCTGCCTGTTGTCTCTGTCCTAAAACCAAAGCGACTTAGACGTTCCCCCTGCACAACACAAGACACAATCAAGTTATTGTCTATATCTCAATATTCAGTCTGTGTACAGAAGACATGATTGTGTTACAAACGATGTGTGTCAGTGATGTCTGGTGGATCCTATTAATTAAAGCCTTAGGCTATGTGCACACGTTCGGAATTGCCGCGGAAATTTTCGGGGCAATTCCGCAACTCGCTGCTGCGGGAAATACGCATGCGCAATTGGCATGCGTATTCCCGGTAAACACTAGCGTTTTGTAAGCGTAATTAGCTTGCAGAATGCTGGCGTTTTCCAAGCGATCTGTAGCATCTCTTGGAAAACTGATTGACAGGTTGGTCACACTTGTCACCTTCCTGCTCTTCGCAATGCTCCCGACAGCTTCCGTTCCCAGCGATGTCTTGCGACAATGACCCCAGACAATGTAGCATCACGCGAGACCGCTACGTCATCACAGGTCATTGTCGCAAGGCATCAATGGCAACGGGAGCTGGCGGGAGCATCGCAAAGGCCTGGGCTGGATCCAGGGGCCGCCAGAAGGCGAGTATATAACTTTTTTATTTTAATTATTTTTTTAGGGCCTGGAGGAAAGTCTCCTCTCCTCCACCCTGGGTACCATCCGCACATGATCCGCTTACTTCCCGCATGGTGGGCATAGCCCAATGCAGAAAGTAAGCGGATCAATGCATTCCTATGTGTGCAGAATCGCCGCGATTCCACACAAAGAATGAACATGCTACACATGTGGAAAAATACGCAGCATTAGCACAGCATTGCAGAATCCCATTAAATTCAATGGGTTGTGTTGTGTATGCGTTTTCGCAGCGAAAAAACGCATACAATCTGCAACATGTGCACATAGCCTTAGGGTACCGTCACAGTGAAATTTCCATCGCTACGACGGTACGATTCGTGACGTTCTAGCGATATCCATACGATATCGCAGTGTCTGACACGCAGCAGCGATCAGGGACCCCGCTGAGAATCGTACGTCGTAGCACATCGTTTGGAACTTTCTTTCGTCGCTTGATCACCCGCTGACATCGCTGGATCGTTGTGTGTGACAGCGATCCAGCGATGTGTTCGCTTGTAACCAGGGTAAACATCGGGTAACTAAGCGCAGGGCCGCGCTTAGTAACCCGATGTTTACCCTGGTTACAAGCGTAAACGTAAAAAAAACAAACAGTACATACTTACATTCCGGTGTCTGTCCCCGGCGTCTCAGCTTCTCTGCACTGTGTGAGCGCCTGCCGGCCGGAAAGCGAGCACTGCGGTGACGTCACCGCTCTGCTTTCCGGCTATGGCGCTTACACAGTGGAGAGAAGCAGAACGCCGGGGACAGACACCGGAATGTGAGTATGTACTGTTTGTTTTTTTTACGTTAACGCTGGTAGCCAGGGTAAACATCGGGTTACTAAGCGCGGCCCTGCGCTTAGTTACCCGATGTTTACCCTGGTTACCCGGGGACTTCGGCATCGCTCCAGCGCCGTGATTGCAAAGTGTGACCGCAGTCTACGACGCTGGAGCGATAATCATACGATCGCTGCGACGTCACGAATCGTGCCGTCGCAGCGATGGAAATTTCACTGTGTGACGGTACCCTTAGTCTGGATAAAAGCAGATTGAGTTCTCCTCTTTATTAGGGCAGGTGCAGAAGACCATATACTTTCCATTAAAAAAAAATCAGTTCAGTTATGCTAACCAGAGGGTGGTCAGAGTGGGATCAGAGGGTGGTCAGAGTGGGATCAAGAGGGTGGTCAGAGTGCGATCAGGGGCTGGTCAGAGTGCGATCAGGAGTAGTCAGGGGGTAGTTAGAGGATGTGGTCAGAGGGTGGACGGGGGAAGTCAGAGGGTAGTCACAAGGTGTGACCAGAGGGTGTGACCAGAGGGTGTGACCAGAGGGTGTGACCAGAGGGTGTGACCAGAGGGTGATCCAGGGGTAGTCAGAGGGTGGTCAGATTTTTTCAGATGTGGTGAAAAAAAAAAAAGAAAAAAAAAAAGAGCATTCCCCATCTTCTCCATTCAATCTCTCTCCGTGAAAGTCAGACCACACGGGTGAGAAATGTTGCTCTACCATTTTGTATTTGTAGGAAAGAGGCACCTTATAGAAACAATGCATTTTACCTGAAAGGTACCGGGTATCCTGGCATAGGTCATATCCTCCAGTTCAGGAGAGCCGCCTATGAAAAACCTCCGGAGCTCAGATACTGTTCCCTGTTCCACAGGTCGCCATGTTTGTGCTGTGATGTTGTGCATTCCTGTGCACAGAGTAGAAGAGTTAGGGTAATACTCCACTGTATATTCCCAGTAACACTAAGTAACTTCTGGGCAGGTACTGACTATGGGATCACCAATGGGAACAACAACACACACAGAAATTAACCACTTAATGACCGGCAATACATCATTTACAGCAGTCATTAGGCAGTCTTACAGCTTACTCCTGATCTCCTGGAGGGGATTACAATGATCTCTGTTCCTTGGTGTTTAACCCAATGATTGCTTTGGTCAAAACTGACCAAGACATGATCAATGCAAATTATCCTTTGGGTTCCTCTATGACTGGGGACTGGAAAAGTCCTTTGCAGTCAGACCAAGGATCTCAAGAAGGTTTGTATACCAAGACTGCTCTAGCAATAGGCTGTATCAAATTGAGACAGAATAAAGTATTAGCATATAAAGTACACTAATACATTACAGAGATGTACAATAATCAAATACTAAAATTACAAAATAATGCAATTTTTAGGCATAAATATAAATTCTCTTACACATTCACTGACTAATAAAAAGCACTACCGCTTATTAGGTATGTACACACGTTTAATAGTCTGAAGAATTCCACAGGCTATTTAGTGTAAATCATGAACAGTATACAAATAAAACAACAAAAACAGCTACAGAGACGTCACAGCGGCACAAGTCTTCCCTAGCTCCGGAGCGACTTCATTCCAGCGACTGACAGCGATCACAATGGTGGGGTCCTCCTCATTGACTGGATAGTAATGACATATCCTATAGATTTGTCATCAATGTTTATCCTGGAACAACCTTTCCCTTGCAAAATACATACATAAAATAAATCTGCTGCACTGTTAAAGGGAATATGTCAGCAGGTTTTTTTCTATGGAATTTGAGAGCAGCATGATGTAGGGGCAGAGAGCCCGATTCCAGCGATGTCACTTACTGGACTACTTGGTGCAATTTTGATAGGATCCCTGTTTTCTCTGCTGTAGGTGTAGCAGTGTTATGAATGCTGAGCTGTGTATAACCCCCCCCCCCGACTGGCAGCTTTCGGTCTACACTGTGCATTGTCAGCAAGCAGCCAATCAGGGGTGGGGTGGGGTTGTAGAGATTAGCCTGTCTGACCTGCACGTTAGACCTAGTCTTCTGCTGATAAAACACTGATTGTATTGAAACTACAGCAAGCTGCCTAACAAGTGACACATTCCTGGAACCAGGGTCTTTTCTCCTACCTACATGATGCTGCTCTCATATTACATAGCAAAAACCTGCTGACAGATTCCCTTTATAGAGAATAAGCACTTTTGCAATTTAATGGCAATTAAAACTTGCAGTTGTTCTTAAGATAGTAACACTTTTTTTTGTTTACAGCTCATTTCCTAGGAGACCGACCACCCTTGTCTATCGTGTAAGCGCAGTGTTGAAGCTTGTCGGGATTAAAAAGTAACACTGAGCTCCAGCGATCCTGGCCAGCATTAAAAGAGTGCTTACAAGGTCAACAGAAAAAGCTTGTAACCACGGCACGTGTTCTGCTGCCTAGCTGCCGGGGCCGGTCTCCATTGCAACATGCTGTAAACATAAAGAAGCATTGATCTCTTCAGAATGGCTTAAAAAAGTACCGTAATAAGCAGTAGATTGCAAAATGACTTGTATTTACACTATCAGACAATACCTATTTATTAAGATGTTCAATTATTATAGATTAGATAGACAGACAGACAGATAGATAGATAAATAAGGGATGGATACTGGGAAATCAGGATTTATTTTGTCTTCTCAGTCCCTATCTTATGCTGTAAAGCTATGATCATGCAGCATTTTTACACAGAATATATAGTAAGAATAACCCTTTAAGGAATTACATTGATGCTCTAATTGGAAAAGGTCTGTTCCTATGAAATATTCTGTAGAGTCCGAGCACAGGACAAAGTGTAAGCAGCTCCTTTATTAGGTTCCTTACCTGGGGTCTGTGGGAGCACAACCGATCCATATCCTTCAACACGATATCTCTGCCAAAAGTCCAGAGAAAGGACCTCAAAATATAAAACTGGCCACTGTGGGACATCTGAAATGAACAATGAGGAGATGTGCACTTCGGACATTTTCTACGCACAGAAGAGCTTCGCTTTTTAGCCAACAACCTACCCTCAGATTCCACTTCTTCTGACAGAAACATCTCAAAACTGAAAGGATGGCAGAAATGTGCAACGTTTTCCTGGAGGACGACAGATGAAGCTGTGACAATGATGCAGAAATTATGTCTTACATGGAAATTCCTCAGAACGCCAGGAATGGCTGATACACAGCTGGGAATGGCAGATACAGCCGAAACGTAGAATTTTCAGAAGTACAAAAGTGCAGACCAATTCCCGGCAGGCGCATCCATTCTCCTATTTCTTTCTATTATATGTCTGTCTAAGGAAATGTTTAAAGGCGTATTCCCATCTCCAAGATCCTATCTCAATATGTAGTAGGTGTAATAATAATACTATTAGCAAATACCTCCAATTAGAAACGTAGTATAGTTCATCTCATTCGCTATGTCACTTATCCCATGTGCCGGCATTGCAGTAGCTTAGATATCCATGGTTTCAATGACAAACGACTTAAACGGTGATGATTAGTTAGTTGTTAGTAGTGTAAGCATGGATTCCTAAGCTACTGCAATGTCCTGCTCATAGGGTAAGCAAAATAGCTAATCTGAAGAAATATTCTATATGTCTAATTGGAGGCATTTGCTATTATTACTACTACTACTACACCTACTGCATATTGGGATAGGATATTACATTAATGACATTTTGGGGGAGGAGTGATGTCATGGGGACCGGTATGATTGTGTATGAGGTTGTATGTATTCAGTGTATGGATATGATTCTTTAGTTGTTGTTAATTTGTTTTATACAACTACATAATACTGAACTAAAATCAGACAGTGACTGGCTTATACTTATTGCTTCTAATGGTTGCTATTGTTCAGATTTTCATTGTGCTAGAAAATATGGAAAAGAAAGCCTTTGGAAAAAAAATACATATAAAAAAAATCTTGGTTCATTGGCATAAATCTGTATTACAACTTCTATACTTTGGTCTAGGTGTGACACTTTACTTTTTATCCAGAAAAAAACAACAACTTTGCATCAAACCTATGTCTGCTATAAACAATAAATGTATTGTAGTGGTGAAAGAAATACAATAACCCATCATGGAATAATCGCTTTAATTCTAGCAATACTGCCCATGAAATCCGACAGCAGATACTCACCCTTTCATGAGCTTTAGATCTGCAGCTTTGAGTTACACCTGAAAGTTCCTGAAAGGCAGGACTGGACCAGTCTGAAAGAGAAGTGAAAGAACTAATATGGAAGCGTCAAAAAAATACACTTTTACATATTATATCATGTTTTTCTTAAGCTGGGGTTAAATTGTGACACATTGGCCATATAAGCCCTAACCCTGTCCTAGGAAAGACAAAGAACATACAGAGTATTTAGTTCTATTCCAATAATTAGCCTTTTACACATATGAATGGGAATACACAGTTACAGGCATCAGTTGCTGGACCCACGTTGCTCTTGTTCCCTATAGAAACTCCTGAATTCCTGTCCTAATGTGTCCTGCATTTCTGGAAATAATGAAAAACTTCATGTTACTCAGATACTTACGTTTTGGCAGCTCCATGAAGAAATGAACATAGAGGTTATCATATTCATATCCATGTGCGGACACTGGGGTGAGAAAAAACTTTAGGAACAGAATAAAACGTTAAACTGAAAACGAGCTGCTCTAAATGTCAAGTAATCACATAAAGGGAATCTGTCAGCAGGTTTGTGCTATGCAATCAGAGAGCAGCATGATGTAGGGGCTGAGACCCTGATTCCACTGATATGTCATTGCTTTCCCTGTTGTAGATCTAGCAGTGCTCAAAATGCGGAGCCATGTGTAACCCATTCAGGTGAAATACACAGCGGGACACAGAGTTCCCGACTCCCTACTTATCTCAGCGTGACGGACGCGGGTGGCACGTGATGTCACTGCCATGCACTGCCCAACGCCGGCTATAGGAGAGCACACGCAAGATACGCGGATAACACATAATCCGAGCACGCTGGCTCATCAGTACTAACAACCTATTACTTAGCGTCTGCATCCAATAACTGTTTCCCATCACGGTCAGTGTGTTCAGTCTCTGTTTTTGGGTTATGCGCCGCCCTCTGAGAACGTTAACATCTGCTGTACTTATATAACTTACAAGTTCTGCGGGTTTTTGTTTTATTACACTCATTCGTGAGCGTCACCTACAATGATCTGTATTTAAAGTTTGTGGGTTCATATCGTCCATAGTGACCCTCCTAATGATTATACATGCGCTAGTGGCCACATTATTGTAGGTCTATGAAACTGATCGCGGTCGTCATGGCAGTAACGACAGATTATGGTTTCGCAGTGGGATTTGGAGAAGTTCCTGGATCCAGCGTCTAAACTGCGCTGATGACTAATATTAGTGTGTGTACATACGCGACATCTTTGTCAGATGCATTCTACCTGGGGCCCGCCTGAAAAAGTGCCGAAAACAATGCACAAAATGCACAGCAATGAAAAAACATCACTGCTGTGCACACGCTCAGTCTCTTGTTACAAAATGTGAAAAAGAAGCAATCAGCAAACCTGTTCAAGTGCACGGCAAAATAATCCAGTAATGGCAACAATCCGAACGATACAATCTTGTTAAAATAATCGCTTTATTGATAAAGTGGTATAAAACGGTACAAAAAAAATGGTTGAACACAACAGTAAAAAAAAAAAAAAAATACCAGCAACATGTTTCCGACCTCCATGGTCTTTTGTGAAGTCAGGCTTTTTGGTGCATTTCATACTACTGAATCAATAAAAATTCTTATAAGAAGATGTGAGCGCTGGGTATCGTTGTATTTGTTGCTCAGTCTTTTCTTACTTCTGACATTTTCAGGGTTTCAGAAACCGTAGAGCCGCTAGGAATAGAGGCTCGCTCATTCTTCGGGCCACTTGCCAGCTTTACTTTAAACTATATAGAAAAAAGTCAGGCAGCGCAGCTGCTGCAAAAGCGACGGCAAAACTGCCTGCCTTTAAGGAAAAAAAAAAAAAAAAAGACTGCCATTTTATTCCTGAACCGGTTAGGCTACTTTCACACATCAGGTTTTTTGCATCAGGCACAATCCGGCGAATGTTGGAAAAAACGGATCCGGTGTAGATTTTGAAAAACTGATGCGACGGATCCGACTAGCATATCCAGATAATTGGATGGAAAAAAAATTTGGAGCATGCTCAGTTTAAAAAAAACGGAATCCGGTGCCGGAATCTGTCATTTTCCGGATCCGGCACCTTCCGGCTCCCATAGGCTTCCATTCCAGCAAACAGCCGGAAGCGCCGCAGACAAAAAGAAGTTTTTTTCAGAAACCGGAAACGGCAAATACCGGACGAAACGCAATGTCATGCGGCGCAATCCGGCACTAATATAAGTATATGGGGGAAAAAAACGGATTCGGCAGCAACATTCGCCGGATCCCTTTTTTTAAATTTAGCTGGATTGAGCCTGACAGCGAAAACCTGATGTGTGAAAGTAGCCTAAGGCAGGTGCACCAGCATCTTAAAGACGTTGTGTGCACACACCCCTAGACGCCCGCACAGCAACCTATAGGCTGCTGATCTGATATGACTGCCCATTTAAACCTGCTGTGCCACGCTGAGGAAAAGCACAGAGACACAGAATGCTTTACTGACTCAGTGTAGTTTTATTATTCTCATTAGTGAAGACAACTTTTCACATGGAAAATGCATAACATGACACTGCAGACGCAGAAAATTGAAATTCCTCCTTGTCTGAATGCTACTGTCCAAAAATATTCTACAGAAAAGATCGTATAGTCACAAACCATGACCAGTAACTGCCCACTGCGTGCCCAATAATGAGCTGAATAATAGTGATAAATCACAAAGTAGCTCATTCAGGAACTCACTTACCGATTTCTCCATTTATAAAAAGTCGCAAAGCACCAGTAGGCGGCTGTAAAAAGAAAATGGTTCTTTTTCTTATTTAATAACAAAACATATAACACTGTATTGTTTCAGTTAATATTATGACATATAACAAAGGTCAACTGTGCAACCAAGAAAGGAGAAGACAGAGGGAGGAATTCATGAAACAACCTTCGCCAAAAATCTAGCTTAGAAAGCTCACTAATTTTGCCTGATGAATATTTGTGCACACATTTTGAGATTTTGGTGTTTAATTGGAACGTGTCACTAGGATTTTGCTGCCCCATTTGATCACAGCATGATGTAGGAACAGAGACCCTGATTCCAGCAAGGTATCATTTACTGGTCTGCGTGTTGAATTTTTTGTAAAATCAACATTTTCTTTGCTGAAGAATCTACCAATACTCCGAATGATGAGTGGTGTATAACCTCGTCCACACGACTGATTGGCAGATTGGTGTTTACACTGCATTGCATAGGAAAGGAGTAGAGGCAGTAATATACAGAGCTCCTGACTATGGAGGACTACATGGCAGCAGGTTTACTAATCCACTAGTGATAATCTACTGCTGATACAACTGTGAATTTATAAAAACTACAGCAAACAGCCCAGTAAGTGACACATTGCTGGAATCAGGGTCTCGGTCTCATGTTAGGAAGCCAAAACCTGGAGTGAGGTTCCCTGTAATATACATGAAATAAACAGGACATTTTACAAGTATTTTACTTGCTACAAGAATTTCGTTTTTCATACTACTGGAGAGTCAAGTGTTTGGGAAGCTGATTAGTCATATTTAGTGACGTGTTTAGAGTATGGCCGACACACAGAGATGATAAGTCCACTTTATTATTTTTTTGTCCTACTGTAAGTAAGTCGAAGGGGAAGATTCCCGCCACCTAATGTCTTAAGGTCAGACGAAGGACAATGAGAAAAAAGAAAGAAGGTGGGCGCAGCTGACCTACAGGATCACAAAGATTTTTTTTTTCTTTTTGTATATCTTTTTTTCAGTGTTAATTCCAATATAAGATCAAGCTAAATGTGAAATTAAAAGAGGAAGTGCCGAGAATTTTCTTTATTTTATGTGCACTATGTTCCTTCACGAGGAATATACGTAAAACAGCTGTAACTGTTACATGTAAAGGCAGCAGACACAGGATAACTTACCATCTCAAAATCTGAGCCCACTAGGTTGTTCAGGTATTCTTTATGCCTACCGTACAACTGTAAAATAAATCACACAATAGGAAAAGTATAAGTAAAACAAGTTACTGCTCTGCCCCAATCAAAAGTGTCCGCAGAAAGAGCCGGAGTGTGTCTAAAGAGAGGGCGATCTAAGATGAAAAGGACGTCCTGAATGTAAAGGCTTCTCTTTCTCCACTGTGAAAAACTCAGCAAACTAACTATAAGGCTATGTGGACACGTAGATGGAACCTCCGCAGATTTTTCCGCACCTGTTTTGAGAAATCCGTAGGTAAAAAGCACTGCGTTTTACCTGCGGATTTACAGCGGATTTTATGCGGTTTTTGTGCGGATTCCACCTGCTGATTTCTACTATGGAGCAGGTGTAAACCTCTGCGGAATCCGCACAAAGAATTGACATGCTGTGGAATAAACAACGCTACGCTTCCGAGCGCTTTTTTCCGGAGCATGTGCACTGCGGATTTTGTTTTCCATAGGTTTACATGGTACTGTAAACTCATGGAAAACAGCTCCAAATCTGCAACGTCAAAACCGCTGCAGATCCGCAGCAAAATCTGCAATGTGTGCACATTCCCTTACAATGTGCTGAGATATTGTACGCACAAGGGTCGTTCAGTTCATACAAAGTTTAGCTGCTTTGCTGTAAACAAAGAAAAACATTAAGCCTCATTTATAAAAAAAAATAATAATACAAGACTGTTTTAATGCCCACAGCAACCAATTAGAGCTCAGATTTAATTTCTTAAAAATGCCAATATTTTCAAGCTGCACTTAGATATTTCCCATAGTGAACTATTATATTCTTTTACTTTTTTCTTTAAAAGGAATGAGTCAATAGATTTTTTTTTAATTGTTAAAAAAAATTAAGTCTTGATGTTTTAATTTTAAAAAAAATTTAATGGTTTAAATCTAAAAATTTTTATTTAGAAAGCTTTGATATTTTCAACTTTTAAACACTAGGGGGAGCAGCTGCTGATATTTGCCTTGAAAATCTAGTGTAGTGCTAGCACGCTTTACGACTGCAGTAAAAGTGGGCGGGGTCTGCTCGCATGTGTCTGACATCACCACTCCCCTCTCCTTCTGGGTGTGTGCAAAAGGAGGGGAGAGGATAAAGGTTTGGATTACACTGCAGAGCAATATTGTTGATCACTGCAAAAGTGATAGTGCCAAGTGGACGAGTGGAGATACTCTGCTCATCAGACTGTATCACACATGATGGGATTAGATACATGGCTCAGTGGACTGTATCACACATGATGGGACTAGATACATGGCTCAGTGGACTGTATCACACATGATGGGACTAGATACATGGCTCAGTGGACTGTATCACACATGATGGGACTAGATACATGACTCAGTGGACTGTATCACACATGATGGGACAAGATACATGGCTCAGTGGACTGTATCACACATGATGGGACTAGATACATGGCTCAGTGGACTGTATCACACATGATGGGACAAGATACATGGCTCAGTGGACTGTATCACACATGATGGGACTAGATACATGGCTCAGGGGACTGTATCACACATGATGGGATTAGATACATGACTCAGTGGACTGTATCACACATGATGGGACTAGATACATGGCTCAGTGGACTGTATCACACATGATGGGACAAGATACATGGCTCAGTGGACTGTATCACACATGATGGGACTAGATACATGGCTCAGTGGACTGTATCACACATGATGGGACTAGATACATGACTCAGTGGACTGTATCACACATGATGGGACTAGATACATGACTCAGTGGACTGTATCACACATGATGGGACTAGATACATGGCTCAGTGGACTGTATCACACATGATGGGACTAGATACATGGCTCAGTGGACTGTATCACACATGATGGGACTAGATACATGGCTCAGTGGACTGTATCACACATGTTGGGACTAGATACATGGCTCAGTAGACTGTATCACACACGATAGGATTAGATACACAGACTGTCACATGTGATAGTATTAGATACATGGCTCTGCTGAGTCAGTGTAAAGCCACACTCAGATGTCTGTAATGCAGGGATGTCCAAATGAGGCTTACAGTGACTAAGCAGAGCGGAACACTGTGGTGACCGTGGCAGTGAACACTGGTACTACTAATAACAGGCTACAGACCTGTGCTTACTGCCAGTGCCACTGCCCACGGAACACTGTGTGAGTGCTGACAGGGGGAAATTGTATCTCCGAGCCTGGCTTCCTCCACAGCTGTGAACTGGAAAACCCAGGCTGCATGCCCAGTACACAGCTCAGGCAGCTACAATATAGGAGATCCGGTCAATGGCTGCTCAGTCGGTCTCCTGTGGCTGCTGGATTTGGGGTGTGTAAGTGTGGTGCTCAGACACTTACACACCAGAAAATAAAATGGCAGCCCCCAAGTGGCTGCAGAAGAAAATAAGAAATAACACTTAAAACTTAACATTTCATTTTGTTTTAATAATAAATTACCATATTATTATTATTATTTATTATTATTATTTATTGTTATAGCGCCATTTATTCCATGGCGCTTTACATGTGAGGAGGGGCATACATAATAAAAACAAGTACAATAATCTTGAACAATACAAGTCATAACTGGTACAGGAGGAGTGAGGACCCTGCCCGCGAGGGCTCACAATCTACAAGGGATGGGTGAGGATACAATAGGTGAGGATAGAGCTGATCGTGCAGCGGTTGGTTGATCGGTGGTTACTGCAGGTTGTAGGCTTGTCGGAAGAGGTGGGTCTTCAGATTCTTTTTGAAGGTTTCGATGGTGGGCGAGAGTCTGATGTGTTGTGGTAGAGGGTTCCAGAGTAGGGGTGATACGCGAGAGAAATCTTGTATACGATTGTGGGAAGAGGAGATAAGAGGGGAGTAGAGAAGGAGATCTTGTGAGGATCGGAGGTTGCGTGCAGGAAAGTACCGGGAGACGAGGTCACAGATGTAAGGAGGAGACAGGTTGTGGATGGCTTTGTACGTCATGTACGTCATATAATCAGTAAATATTTAGAATTGCGAGTCCTCAGTGGTTGATACCTTTTAATGTCTAACTGTAAAGATGGTAACAAATTGCAAGCTTTCCAGACTCCTCTGGTCTCTTCATCAGGCAAGATGTGGCCTTTCAGGGAAGGTGAGTATATACTGACAGACCCTGTGACACTTAGATTGCACACAGGTGGACGTCCTGTCACTAAGTATGGGACTTACAAAGGAAATTGCTTGCACCAGAAGTTTTTATTAGGATTCATCGCAAAAGGGATGAATACATATGCACATACCAGTTTTTAGTTGATTCCATAAATTTAATTTATGTCTGTATTTTTCTCACTTCACCAACTTAGACTATTTAGTGCTAATGCATCACACACAAATCAGATTACCGTATATACTCGAGTATAAGCCGAGATTTTCAGCCCACTTTTTTGGGCTGAAAGTGACCCTCTCAGCTTATACTCGAGTCAGTGTCGGCGGGTGAGGGGGAGCGGCGGCTGTCACATACTCACCTGCTCCTGGCGCGGTCCCTGCATGTCCGATGGTCTCCGGGCAGCTCTTCCTGTGTTCAGCGGTCACGTGGTACCGCTCATTACAGTCATGAATATGCACGTATATTCATTAATGTAATGAACGGTACGTGACCGCTGAACACAGGAAGATGCCGCCGGCTCCCAGAGACCATCTGACAGTGAGACGCTGCCAGGGACCGCGCCGGAAGCAGGTGAGTATATCAGGGGAGGTGAGCAGTGTGCGATAGTCACCTTCCTTATTCCACCGCTGCGCGCTGCTCTGTCTTCCGTCCTCTGGCTGTGACTGTTCAGGTCAAAGGGCGCGATGACGCGATTAGTGTGCGCGTCGCCCTCTGCCTGAACAGTCAGTGCAGAGGATGGAAGACAGAGCAGCGCGCAGCGATGGAACAAGGAAGGTGACTATCACAAGTGCCGGGGGCCTGAGCGAAGAGAGGTGAGTATGTGATTTTTTTTATTTAGCAACAGCAAATGGGGCAAATGTATGGAGCATCTCATGGGGCCCCTAATGTATGGAGCATCTCATGGGGCCCCTAATGTATGGAGCATCTCATGGGGCCACAATGTATGGAGCATCTCATGGGGCCACAATGTATGGAGCATCTCATGGGGCCACAATGTATGGAGCATCTCATGGGGCCATAATGTGTGGAGCATCTTATGGGGCCATAATGTGTGGAGCATCTTATGGGGCCATAATGTATGGAGCATCTTATGGGGCCATAATGTGTGGAGCATCTTATGGGGCCATAATGTGTGGAGCATCTTATGGGGCCATCAACCTTTATGCAGCATTGTATGGGGCAAATATCTCTATGGAGCATCTTATGGGGCCATTATTAACCTTTGTGTAGCATTATATGGGGTATATTTTAATATGGGGCATCTTATGGGGCCCATCATGAACTGTATGGAGCACTACATGGGGCTCCTGATTCAATATGGATATTCAAAAACACTTAACCTACTGATGTCTCAATTAATTTTACTTTTATTGGTATCTATTTTTATTTTTGACATTTACCGGTAGCTGCTGCATTTCCCACCTTAGGCTTATACTCGAGTCAATAAGTTTTCCCAGTTTTTTGTGGCAAAATTAGGGGGGTCGGCTTATACTCGGGTCGGCTTATACTCGAGTATATACGGTACAAAAAGATTTAAGCACAGGTTGTAAAGTAACAAAATAGGTAAAAAGCCAAGGGAGTGAATACTTTCACTAGTCACTGTATGGAATATAGTGTTTTCAGTTCAGTTTACTTGGTGCTGTGTAGCAGCCATTGTTGCCTTGGTGCTGTGTCTATGGGGTGGTGTGACCCAGAACCCTGAGACTTTGCATAGAGGCATGGGTGGTGTGGGGGATCTGGGTTCACTCCACCTGCCGGCAATGTTGTGGTTGCCGCCATGCAGCACTACGCCTAACAGAGTATGGCCACTCAGGGGTGCTACCTTATCATAGGAGGGGGCTTATACAATGTGATAAAAGTCTAAACTAAAAAGCTTATGTCCAGTCTTGAATATTTTGCTTAACCGAAGATGAATGTATAATATTTGG
This sequence comes from Ranitomeya variabilis, assembly GCF_051348905.1. Classification (NCBI taxonomy): domain Eukaryota; kingdom Metazoa; phylum Chordata; class Amphibia; order Anura; family Dendrobatidae; genus Ranitomeya; species Ranitomeya variabilis. The sequence continues at coordinate 112,242,950 of NC_135234.1, forward strand.
CTGTGTGATGCAGGTTTTTTTCTCTACAGTGACGGTGTAGAGTGCATGAGTGAGCACTGCTCCATTTGTACTACCACTCCCATCGATCTATAGAGGAGAATGGAGATGGTCACACTTGTGTACTCTCACTCCATTCAGAGGAGTCTCTGACAGCCCTTTTCTCAGCAGTGGGGTGTGGGTCCCAGGCATCAGACACTCACCAATCACAGACTTCTAGTGAATAATTATGGAGGATAACCCTTTACTCACATCTCTATAGAGAATCTCCTCCCGCTCCTGCTCTTCTTGTTGGACTGACTCGGAGACATGCTGCACAGAGTACCTCCATAGTTCCCGCTTGTGAGTCTCCACCTCCAGCCTTAAGACAAATAAAGGGTAGCTAAGAGGTGTGACAGAGGCCCGTACGCTCACATCTATACAATATTAGGACAATCACTTATTCGGGTCACAGAGATAAAAAGGATTTATACAATAAATAAGTAGCCCCTTCCTCGAAAAACCATAAGTCAGTACAAAGAGAATAGAGATGGGGTGCAAACAATGTTGGTCTATTTTCTAATTCTATTTGGTTAAATTACAGTACTCCTGTATAAGTCAGACATTCAGAGGTTTCAGTGTAAGCTCCAGCACTCGGGTTACCTGTATGGCCCTTTAGTTCCAGTGACGTCAGGTTTTAGAGTGATGACTCCATTACTGTCTACACGTATAGTACAAAGAACGTGCTCATTCTCCTTCAATCCTAATCTGTGCAATGAATGCATAGAAGAGATTATGACAGTAAGCAGTTCACATAATTGCAATATGCTGGCAGTTTTTGGCTAAATATATAAAACGTTAATGATCTCAGTAAGCATTCACGCTCAGATTTCCAGCTGACTTACACAAGACTGTTATCCCCTTAATAACGTCCATGTACCTGGCTGCGGGGGCAGCAGCGTGTGGAGAGGGCTCAGCAGCTTAGCTAGGTCCACACACGTCTGACGTTGGCTATGGCTATATCACCTAGCCCGCATCTATGTCTAATAGCAGCGCCGATCACTGCTGTTAACCATTTGATTGCTGCTGTTAAACTCTCACAGTGGTGTTTAAAACGAATACGCTCTACCTCCCCGCAACATCATTGCGGGTCACCAATGGTTTGCCATGGCAGCCAGGTAACTGCTAAAGGCAGCCGTCGCGGGCAAAACAGTCACCCTAATTTGTGTAACCCAGCCCCACCATTGATTGGTTAATATACATTGTACACAGAAAGCTGCCAATCAAGGATGTGGGAGGAGTTATACACAGCTCAGCATTCTGAGCACTGCTAGTTCTGCAGCAGAGAAAACTGTGATTGTATCACAACTGCTGCACCCAGCAAACTAAGTAACAGAAGAGTAGGAAAAAACAAACAAAAAAATAAATTGAAGGCGGAGTGAAAAGGGTTAAAAAAAACCCTGAACAACTCTTTTTACCTCTCCCCACTTCCACGACGAGCGGCGTCCTCACTTCTATAGCCAGCACAGGGAAGTGGGGCAGTGCATGGCAGTGACGTCATGCGCCACCCGCAACAGGCACGATAAGCTGACAGCCTCTGATAGGCCGGCACGTGTACAGCGATTGTGGTGCAGATGAATGGGTTACACATGGCTCAGCATTTTGAGCACTGCTAGATAGGCAGCAGAGAAAACAGTGATACATCACTGGAATCAGGGTCTCTGCCCCTACATCGTGCTCCTCTCAGATGAGGAATTAATCACCTGGTGACAGATTCCCTTTAATAGTCTAGTGAAAGTCCATCGTTAATTTATTCCCTAATTCTACAATATATACTTATAAGATATTCTATATGGTAGTACACAAGTTTACAACTGTACGAGAGGGAAACTCACTTTCCAATTGGTCCTAAATCAGCCATGATGTACATCGTCTGCACAGGTGTATTAATAATGTGATTCATTTTTACAAACTCCTCTGATGGTTTCCATGTGACAAGGCGATTGCGTATTCCAACTCCATCCCTATAAAATAGTGCGGAAATAGTTTAGTTCACAGGTTAAGATTGTAGATAACACACTGGACGAATCCCGACCAAGCGCCCTAAATCTACAGTGCTCGGTCCGGGGCATCATTCCCGCACTGTTGCTAACATACAGTGCAGATTTCCAGCTTCTTTAATCCCGTAAACACTGCTGCAACCAAAGCAAACAAACACTTTGCTTTGCTCTATTATATATACACACAGAGCCCTGCTACATGCACACAGAGCCCTGCTACATGCACACAGAGCCCTGCTACATGCACACAGAGCCCTGCTACATGCACACAGAGCCCTGCTACATGCACAGCCATGCTACATGCACAGCCATGCTACATACACACACAGCCCTGCTACATGCACACAGAGCCCTGCTACATGCACACAGAGCCCTGCTACATGCACACAGAGCCCTGCTACATGCACACAGAGCCCTGCTACATGCACACAGAGCCCTGCTACATGCACACAGAGCCCTGCTACATGCACACAGAGCCCTGCTACATGCACACAGAGCCCTGCTACATGCACACAGAGCCCTGCTACATGCACACAGAGCCCTGCTACATGCACACAGAGCCCTGCTACATGCACACAGAGCCCTGCTACATGCACACAGAGCCCTGCTACATGCACACAGAGCCCTGCTACATGCACACAGAGCCATGCTACATGCACACACGGCCATGCTACATGCACACACGGCCATGCTACATGCACACACGGCCATGCTACATGCACACACGGCCATGCTACATGCACACACGGCCATGCTACATGCACACACGGCCATGCTACATACACACACGGCCCTGCTACATGCACACAGGGCCCTGCTACATGCACACAGAGCCCTGCTACATGCACACAGGGCCCTGCTACATGCACACAGGGCCCTGCTACATGCACACAGGGCCCTGCTACATGCACACAGGGCCCTGCTACATGCACACAGAGCCCTGCTACATGCACACAGAGCCCTGCTACATGCACACAGAGCCCTGCTACATGCACACAGAGCCCTGCTACATGCACACAGAGCCCTGCTACATGCACACAGAGCCCTGCTACATGCACACAGAGCCCTGCTACATGCACACAGAGCCCTGCTACATGCACACAGAGCCCTGCTACATGCACACAGAGCCCTGCTACATGCACACAGAGCCCTGCTACATGCACACAGAGCCCTGCTACATGCACACAGAGCCCTGCTACATGCACACAGAGCCCTGCTACATGCACACAGAGCCCTGCTACATACACAGCCCTGCTACATACACAGCCCTGCTACATACACAGCCATGCTACATACACAGCCATGCTACATACGCACACAGCCCTGCTACATACGCACACAGCCCTGCTACATACGCACACAGCCCTGCTACATACGCACACAGCCCTGCTACATGCGCACAGAGCCCTGCTACATGCGCACAGAGCCCTGCTACATGCGCACAGAGCCCTGCTACATGCGCACAGAGCCCTGCTACATGCGCACAGAGCCCTGCTACATGCGCACAGAGCCCTGCTACATGCGCACAGAGCCCTGCTACATGCGCACAGAGCCCTGCTACATGCGCACAGAGCCCTGCTACATGCGCACAGAGCCCTGCTACATGCGCACAGAGCCCTGCTACATACACACAGAGCCCTGCTACATACACACAGAGCCCTGCTACATACACACAGAGCCCTGCTACATACACACAGAGCCCTGCTACATACACACAGAGCCCTGCTACATACACACAGAGCCCTGCTACATACACACACAGCCCTGCTACATACACACACAGCCCTGCTACATACACACACAGCCCTGCTACATACACACACAGCCCTGCTACATACACACACAGCCCTGCTACATATACACAAACAACCCTGCTGCATAGGCACACAGCCATGTTACATACACACCTGTAGAACTCTGCTAGATACAAGCACAGCTCTGCTACATGCGAGTGTGTAGCATCGCTGCATACATACTGCAGCTCTGCACACAGCTTTGCTATAATAAACACACCCACTGATTTTACTTGAAGTATATCAACTACTATATTTTGAAGTTCCTTCCAGGAATGTGAATATCACATAACCTCGAAGGTCCTTAAACTAATCAGGAGTTAATGTGCAGTTCCTGATAGATTCCTCTTCTGTCCTGCACCGATCAGACTGATCAGAGCAGGGTAAGAAGAGAATATATTGTGCCACTGTACAGTTCTATCAATGATCAGAAAGGACAATGTGCCATCGTTCTCTTCAATCATAAGAAGATGTCTCCAGACTTTAGAAAGAGAACACCACTTACTAGCAAGACTTACCGTCAAAAAAATACGGTAAATAAAAATTTCAACATGAAATACAAAAAACCCTACCGACCCGCACATCGTCATTATGGCCACATCAGTGTTGACCTGGCCCAGAATCGCAGGATCCACCGGTGGGCCCTCCCCTTGCTTCTGTATGTTTGGGCCAGAGACACTTCTACTGATGTCTGAAGCATCATTTAAGACAGTACTGGCAACTACATTGAGTTCTGCAGAAGTGACTTAATAAAACTCCCTGTGCCACTTGTGACGCTAGTCACTACTCACTGACTTGTCATGAGACAGAATAGTTACCGTATATACTCGAGTATAAGCCGACCCGAGTATAAGCCGACCCCCCTAATTTTGCCACAAAAAACTGGGAAAACTTATTGACTCAAGTATAAGCCTAGGGTGGAAAATGCAGCAGGTACCGGTGAATTTCAAAATTAAAAATAGATACTCCATACCGTTCATTATGGCCCCATAGATGCTCCACATAAAGCTGTGCCACATATAATGCTCTGCACCGTTCATTATGGCCCCATAGATACTCCACATAAAGCTGTGCCATATATACAATGCTCTGCACCGTTGCCCCATAGATAGTTGTGTCATATATATAATGCTCTGCACCGTTGCCCCATAGCTGTGCCATATAGTGCTCTGCACCATTGCCCCATAGCTGTGCCATATAGTGCTCTGCACCGTTGCCCCCATAGCTCTGCCATATAGTGCTCTGCACAGTTGCCTCATAGCTGTGCCATATAGTGCTCTGCACCGTTGCCCCATAGCTGTGCCATATAGTGCTCTGCACCGTTGCCCCATAGCTGTGCCATATAGTGCTCTGCACCGTTGCCCCATAGCTGTGCCATATAGTGCTCTGCACTGTTGCCCCATAGCTGTGCCATATAGTGCTCTGCACCGTTGCCCCATAGCTGTGCCATATAGTGCTCTGCACCGTTGCCCCATAGCTGTGCCATATAGTGCTCTGCACCGTTGCCCCATAGCTGTGCCATATAGTGCTCTGCACCGTTGCCCCATAGCTGTGCCATATAGTGCTCTGCACCGTTGCCCCATAGCTGTGCCATATAGTGCTCTGCACCGTTGCCCCATAGCTGTGCCATATAGTGCTCTGCACCGTTGCCCCATAGCTGTGCCATATAGTGCTCTGCACCGTTGCCCCATAGCTGTGCCATATAGTGCTCTGCACCGTTGCCCCATAGCTGTGCCATATAGTGCTCTGCACCGTTGCCCCATAGCTGTGCCATATAGTGCTCTGCACCGTTGCCCCATAGCTCTGCCATATAGTGCTCTGCACCATTGCCCCATAGATGCTCCACATAAATCTGTGCTGCTGCTGCTGCAATAAAAAAAAAAAACAAACACATACTCACCTGTCTTGCTTGCAGCTCCTCGGCGCCATCTTCCCGGCGTCTCTCCGCACTGACTGATCAGGCAGAGGGCGGCGCGCACACTATATGCGTCATCGCGCCCTCTGACCTGCACAGTCAGTGCACAGAGACGCCGGGAAGATGGCGCGGCGCCCGGCGTGTGGAACGAGGACAGGTGCATATGTAATACTTACCTGCTCCCGGCGTCCAGCTCCTTCCCCCTGCCTGTCACACTGTCTTCGGTGCCGCAGCCTCTTTCTCTATCAGCGGTCACCGGCACCGCTTCATTAGAGAAATGAATAGGCGGCTCCGCCCCTATAGGAGGTGGAGCAGCCTATTCATTTCTCTAATGAGCGGTCCCACGTGACCGCTCAGGGGAAGAGGCTGTGGCACCCGGAGACAGTGGGACGTGCAGGGGGGGCGCCAGGAGCCCCGGAAGCAGGTAAGTATATGACAGTGCTCACCCGCCGACCCCACCACTGATCATGACTCGAGTATAAGCCGAGAGGGGCACTTTCAGCCCAAAAATTTGGGCTGAAAATCTCGGCTTATACTCGAGTATATACGGTAAGAGATCTGTTGTCAGTACAAGGAGGGCTCATAATAGACAAAGGTAAAAGACAAAAGCGCAGTCAGGTCGCAGTCCGAGGTCTGAGTATCAGGTAGCAGATCAAGACAAAGGGGTAAGTCAAACAGATGGTAAAAAGTAAATCCAAGGTCGGCAACAGAGATCAGAATACAACTCAGAGCACAGAGCAAGCACACGCTACTTGATCAAAGCTACAATTGGTAATGGTCTGACAATTATCAGAGTGCTAAATAGCCCTGAAATCACCCAGAAAGGATGACCCCTCACAGAGATCCCACAGACCCAGATAGGACAGCTGAGCTGCCATTCACAATGCTCACACCTCTGCCTCAGATTTGGCTGTTGAGCTGTCACTTACAATGCTGACAGCTCAGTAAGCCCTCGATCCCATAGGGCGGCAGAGCTATCATTCACAGCGTCCATAAGACACCGTGAGTGGTGGAATCGTGACACCACCTTAAAGGGAACCTGTCAGCAGGATTGTGCACAGTAATCTACAGACAGTGTCAGGTCGGCGCCGTTATACTGATTAAATGATACCAGGCACGGGCAGCGCCATCTTGGAGGAATTTTTTTCTTCTCCAGCAAGATGGCGCCACCAGCATATGTGCAGTAGCAGCTATCGGATCACAGCTATATACACCGATAGCTGCTTCTGCGGAGGTGTGGCGGGCGCCATTTTCAAATGGATTTTTTTTTTAGCTGAATAACATGAAGAACATGTATTATTGGTGCATGAAACATGCGATTATGCTGCAGAGCACGTGCCACGGCTGGCACCTGCCTGAAGAAGTTTTCTTTCCTTCAGTATGTACATATATTCATTATGTAAACTAGGGGGCAGGTCAGTGAGGGATCAGTGACCTGTCAGCAGTCAGCATTATGAATACCTAATCAGAGCACCACATGAAGACCCCCTAAAGAACTAACAGGCAGGTAGTTGCTAACTACTTCTTGTGCTCATTGCCGATCTCGGCCGGCACAGAGTGGTCACTGACCACTCCTGCCGGCAATTCTGCGGTTTCCACTGACATCACATTGACAGAGCAGCAGGACATGATGGGACATGACTGCCAATGTCATGCTGACTGACAGCTGGCTCCCAACTGCCTAACTGCAGACAATCGGGTATCAATGAGTATGACATCGCAGCAGAGAAGCCACTGCTCAGCTGAGGTAGAACAGCTGAATCGCCAGACAGAGCAGACAGTGATCATGCTGGGTGGAACAGGCAGGTAATTAGCAAATATCCGACTGTTAGTTCTAAGGCCAGAGTTGGGTTACCCTCAGAATTGGACCATTCAATGTGACAGAACCACATCTGGAGTGACTGCTGGCTGCTCTTTTTAGGGTGTGAAAGGACCAATATCCATGGACCTTCCCATCCTGATGGTGTCAGTTTGCTGCTGTCCTTTTCACCTGTGCTGATTATGTAGATTGACAGGAGCCCATGTTCTTTTTGCTTTCTAACAGTCTGTATTTCACTATACTGAGGCCATTTACCGTATTTCTTTCTTCAGAGTATAAGGTAATTTTTGCCTTCTTGAGCCCATGGTTGAGCCAATGGCTCCGAACATTTTTATAACCAGTGAATCCAAAACCAACACCAGAAAACTGATCCTCTCGGAATGGGAAGGTTCTTATATGCTGGATACATTCTAGTCTAAAAATAATGGCTTGTAGCCGTCCCCAGCACAAACTATTACATTGGATCGTCTATTTCTGGGGTTACCCAACTCCTTCCCAATTCCCCTCTGCATTAGGCAGTGAATTGTCAGTTTTTGAGCAATAAAACCCAGCGAGAATAATTCAAAGGTGTCTCTCCGATACATCCATTACTAACACTATACTAAAGATGTGGCTATCTAAGGGTCAGAGGTTGCCCCAAATGCATCTCCTTAATAGAGCGTGCAGCACTCCCAGTCTGCTCTAGAAGGCGGTGATCAGAACTGATGCCTTATGTCCTAGATGTGTTCAGGAAGACGCACGCCTTATTCATAGGGTATGCGATTGTGCGAATATAGTGGAGTACTGGAAAGAAATTTTGATCTTAATCAAAAAAGAATACAACATTCTGTAACAACCAGATCCCAAAATTTGCATTCAGGCCTTCTGGGAGGAGGAACTGATCTGACCTCCCCAATAGTATTGGGCAACTTAAGAACTCTGCATTAATTATATCAAAGATCCACCTACGTTTACGGAATTTATGGAAAAATTTAATCTACTGCTACGTCTGGAAAAAGGATCAAAAAGGAGAGCCCTGCATAAACTGTGTAAAACATGGGAGGACTGGAAAATTCACCAAATCATGAATATTCCTTATAATCCTTACTTGGAGGTGCTGGGTAATATTATTACTTGTGTCGAGCGAGACATGTCTGATTAAGGTCCTTGGAGTGATGCATATAAAATCTGCTTCCATAATGTCCTTTTTCAGGTGAAAACTAAAGAACTTGGGGACGTGGGACTTATTTTCATAATGTTTATTTGCACATGAGCGTACAGATTGCCGTATTCAACTTAAATATGTTGATTAATATAATAAGATACTTGTTAATTGCTATGTGGTCCGGAACAAGGGGGGGAGGGGTTTGGATGGGTGTTGTCTACTTGTTGTTTGTTGAAAAATTGAATAAAAATGTAGCTGATTTTTTTTTTTTTTTTCAAAGCATGGGGATGTATCAATCATGCTTTGGGTTGTGTTGCTGCCAAGGGCACGGGGAACATTTTTCGGGTAGAGGGAAGAATGGATTCAATAAAATTTCAACAAATTCTTGGTGCATACATAACACCATCTGTAAAAAAGCTAAAGTTGAAAAGAGGATGGCTTCTACAAATAGATAATTATTCTAAACACAAAATCCACAACAGACGAACTCAAAAGGCGCAAGCTGAAGGTTTTACAATGGCCCTCACAGTCCCCTGATCTGAATATCATTGAAAATCTGCATCTATACCTCAAAATAGCAGTGCATGCAAAATGACCCAGGAATCTCATAGAACGGGAATTATCTTGTAACAGGCAAATTTAATTTATAACACATCCAACTGGGAAACTTATAATTTCAAGATCTTTTGATTAAAAAATATACTTTGTTTGTGGGACTACTCCTTCAGAAATTATTATTTTTTATTTCCTATTAAAATGTCCAACAAGCTGGGAGAAAACTGGAGACTCTTCTTGACAAGAGACATTTGACAAGTCTGCTTAGTAAAACTTGCACTTTCCTCCACTTTTTCCCCCTCTAATAAAGTTACTGTAACTGTCACTTACATTGATCTTTTGTCTTGCCGTCGTCTCCTGACATTTGCCATACGATCAGCCAAGAACGTGGGCGCTTCTTGTTCAGAGGTGGTCACTGACTGACAATGCTGAGCAAAGGAAGAACGAGGGCCATCAGTACAACCAATAGATCAAATAAAGCACAGAACACCCAAGATATATCCTAAATCCAAAAATGATTACATGAATTGCTTTAGGACTGGCACTTCGAAGTGTCGCATACAAGTTTATGAATGCTTTGCGAGTTCAACCATTCACCCGATCCAAAGATGTAGTCCATGCAGGAAATTTCAATTTTAGATAGGGTAAATCAATGCAAAAAGCATTTTTTATTTTCAATTGAAGAGGGTTGCCCCATCTGGACAAACCTCTCTCTAATTGATGACATGTTGGTTGATGTCGCATGTTGGGCATATACAACCCCAGCTGTTATCACCAAAAGAAAATGCAGGGAAAAATGCACAATGCTCAATCAAACATGTAATACAACGATCTTACATGTTAACATCCAAGCAACCAAAACGCTCTTTCCCCCCAAAAAGCAAGGATTGTTTGTAGGAATTGCGTTACGTACTAATACCGTTCCCAAAAATGCCATTTGGTTGACACTTACCTCCTCTAGGTTGGTGTATCGATCGTAATCTGTGTAAGTAAAGATACGGGTATTCTTCCGTCCTCCTCTCCGCTCTGAAGATAAAATGTCCTGATGATACTGCCGATCCAGGGGTGTGCAACAAGCAGAATCATTCTTATACAGCTCATATTCAAACTGGATGAATTAGAAGACAAAAGGCATCTAAGAATAATGATCTGGACAAGAAATGGAAATTCTATACAGTAATAACATCGTTTATATTTTCCCCTTAACTTCTCCAGTATATTACACAACTGTTACCATACAGCCAAGGGCTAAATAAGTATATATTCGGCCCCCAAAGTACACTAAGGAATGGACCCCCCAATGGCTCTTGGTTTTGCAAACTGAACCACTGCCATATAATACATTTTCTTTCCAAGGATATGTGGACACGTTGCATTTGCTGCAGTGAAAAAAAAAAGCAGCATTTTACAGCACCAGCAAAGTGAATGAGGGTCCTGAAATCTAATGCTCATGTAGCTTAGCTTTTCCTTGCAGATTTGAAGCAGTGTCATATCTGCAGCATGTCAATTCTTAAGATGTTTTTCACCCATTGTAAAGACTGGGAAAAAACATGCATCAAGAACATGCGTATCTTATGCAGCATTTTTACTGCCAAGAGACACACACGTTTTTGGTGCAGAAGCGTCTGTAGAAAATACTTAACGTGTGCACATACCCTAAGGGGCTTTCACATTGCTGACGTTTTGGATACATTGCAACTATGGGTTTCTTATGTTGTATCTCATGTAGATAACCTTGATAAAGGCTTGATTGGACGAAATGCTGATATTTTTTATGACTTCACTGGTCAAACCCATGCCAATAGGCTGAAAACAAGACAAGGTGCATGTGCTTAAACAGTCCAATATGGGAGAATATCAGAGCCTTGCGAAAGTATTCGGCTCCCTGGAACTTTTCAATCTTTTCCCACATATCATGCTTCAAACATAAAGATACCAAATGAAAATTTTTGGTGAAGAATCAACAGCAAGTGGAACACAATTGTGAAGTTGAACGAAATTTATTGGTTATTTTAAATTTTTGTGGAAATTCAAAAACTGAAAATTGGGGCGTGCAATATTATTCGGCCCCTTTACTTTCAGTGCAGCAAACTCACTCCAGAAGTTCATTGTGGATCCCTGAATGATCCAATGTTGCCCTAAATGCCTAATGATGATAAATACAATCCACCTGTGTGTAATCAAGTCTCCGTATAAATGCTCCTGCTCTGTGATAGTCTCAGGGTTCAGTTTGAAGCACAGAGAGCATCATGAAGACCAAGGAACACAACAGGCAGGTCCGTGATACTGTTGTGGAGAAGTTTAAAGCCGGATTTGGATACAAAATGATTTCCAAAACATTAAACAACCCAAGGAACACTGTGCAAGCGATCATATTGAAATGGAAGGAGTATCATACCACTGCAAATCTAACAAGACCCGGCCGTCCTTCTAAACTTTCATCTCAAACAAGGAGAAGACTGATCAGAGATGCAGCCAAGAGGCCCATGATCACTCTGGATGAACCGCAGAGATCTACAGCTGAGGTGGGACAGTCTGTCCATAGGACAACAATCAGTCGTACACTGCACAAATCTGGCCTTTATGGAAGAGTGGCAAGAAGAAAGCCATTTCTCAAAGATATCCATAAAAAGTGTCGCTTAAAGTTTGCAACAAGCCACCTGGGAGACACACCAAACGTGGAAGAAGGTGCTCTGGTCAGATGAAACCAAAATCGAACTTTTTGGCAACAATGCCAAGCGATATGTTTGGCGTAAAGGCAACACAGCTCATCACCCTGAACACACCATCCCCACTGTCAAACATGGTGGCGGCAGCATCATGGTTTGGGCCTGCTTTTCTTCAGCAGGGACAGGGAAGATGGTTAAAATTGATGGGAAGATGGATGGAGCCAAATACAGGACCATTTTTGAAGAAAACCTGTTGGAGTCTGCAAAAGACCTGAGACTGGGACGGAGATTTGTCTTCCAACAAGACAATGATCCCAAACATAAAGCAAAATCTACAATGGAATGGTTCACAAATAAACATATCCAGGTGTTAGAATGGCCAAGTCAAAGTCCAGACCTCAATCCAATCGAGAATCTGTGGAAAGAGGTGAAAACTGCTGTTCACAAACGATCTCCATCAAACCTCACTGAGCTCGAGCTGTTTGCCAAGGAAGAATGGGCAAAAATTTCAGTCTCTCGATGTACAAAACTGATAGAGACATACCCCAAGCGACTTGCAGCTGTAATCGCAGCAAAAGGTGGAGCAACAAAGTATTAAGTTAAAGCGGCCGAATAATATTGCACGCCCCACTTTTCAGTTTTTGAATTTCCACAAAAATTTAAAATAACCAATAAATTCTATTCAACTTCACAATTGTGTTCCACTTGTTGTTGATTCTTCACCAAAAATTTACATTTGGTATCTTTATGTTTGAAGCATGATATGTGGGAAAAGGTTGAAAAGTTCCAGGGGGCCGAATACTTTCATAAGGCACTGTAGTTACTCTGCCAGTATAGGGGTGATGACTGCTAGATAGACAGGTCAGGCACAGACTATTGGTCTGCTGCTACCTGATGACTGACCCCATATCTTACTAGGTATGTCTGTACAAAGACAAAATAGTCCTCAAATACGGCTGAAGAAGCAGACACTAAGAAATAAAGTACCGCACTAAAAAGCTTCTCCTGCCAGGATATCACAACTTCTTCATCATCACCAGCTCGGTACCCACCTATATTTTCAATTTAAGGAAGAAAGAAAGAGAATGTGAAATACTTAATCAGAACACTCAGAATAGCATAAAATGGATGCTCATAACACTAAAGAGGTTGTCAGGCCTTAGGCTACAAGTCTGCAATCACTCTATGGCAGGATTCTGGGATGACAGTGCGGGGAGTGGGCAGTCATGTGATATTCATACTCCCAGCCACATTCCAACTAGACTTGGCCAGCTGCGCTCAATACACTTGCACTGAGTGAGGCCACGAGCATCTAGTCGGCATGTGTCCGCATGTATGAAAATCACATACTTGCAGTCACGCACCTGCCGCTCCCGACACTGGAAAATCCTCACAGCATCATATAGAATGACTGAGGCGGGACAACCTCTTTTATGCAATAAGGGCAATTTTTATTATAAGGCAGGGTATGCATGTGCGCATGTTCCCCTTTTCTTGCACAGTTGACATCATCATACTAACCATCACATTTCCTAGACTACAAAACACACCTGACACACACTGTGGGCAGAATTATTAGGCAACTTGTATTCTTCAGGCAAAATCGTCAAAAAACGAGATTTAACAGAGTCTGAAAAGTCAAATAAAGGTTAATCCCTACCGAGGGATGCAGCACTCTTAAAATCGCTAAGGTATTGTGGTGCGATCACTGAACCATCAAAAGTTTTGTTGAAAATAGTCAACAGGGTTGCAAAAAAAAAGTGTTGAGAAAAAAGAAGCTCATTAACTGACAAAGATTTGAGAAGAAGAATCAAATGTGGAGCGACCAGGAACCCATTACCCTCCAGTGCTGCCATATTCCAGAACTGCAGCCTCCCTGGAAACATCACTACTAAACCGAAAAATGCCCTCCTGGCCAGCAGAGGGCTAACCTCTATGCCATAATGCATAAACCTATAAATAATGTGCTAAGTTGCAAGATGGTAAGGACGCTAATGAATAACAAAAGAGCAACCAAGCAGAAAGAGGTACCAAAACTAGAATAAATTTTATTTAAGTGTCAAATACACAAAAGAGCAATAATTATACATGGACAAAAACAGTGAGGGGAAAAGAAAACATGCCAATGAATGCCAGCAGCCAACAAGATGTAGGAGAGTGGCTGGGGAAGGACAAAACAAGTCCAGATGATCTGAACACACCACTGCCGGAAAAACGCCCAAAGGAAAAGACAATTTAAAATAACCAATAATGCTAAGCATAAATACTGAATCTGCACACTGTAAGAAGCATCTCCTAAACAAATAAAGTGAGTGCTGAGAATAGCGAATGGATCCGAGGAGCAGCTCTAGCAGGTAAAATACCATCAGAACCTGTGCAGATTCACCTGTGCCTGACGAAGCCTGCTCGGCGAAACGTGCGTCGAGGCCCTCTCCTGCCCACACCACGCCGGAATCCGGTGCCCGCCATGTCGCAAGGTAATATTTTGGCTATTTGCCCAGTATATATATTTTACGCCTAGGACTGGTGGTTTGGCGCTGAATATAATTGCTTGCCCTACCTTGAATCTGCACAGGTTCTGATGGTATTTTACCTGCTAGAGCTGCTCCTCGGATCCATTCGCTATTCTCAGCACTCACTTTATTTGTTTAGGAGATGCTTCTTACAGTGTGCAGATTCAGTATTTATGCTTAGCATTATTGGTTATTTTAAATTGTCTTTTCCTTTGGGCGTTTTTCCGGCAGTGGTGTGTTCAGATCATCTGGACTTGTTTTGTCCTTCCCCAGCCACTCTCCTACATCTTGTTGGCTGCTGGCATTCATTGGCATGTTTTCTTTTCCCCTCACTGTTTTTGTCCATGTATAATTATTGCTCTTTTGTGTATTTGACACTTAAATAAAATTTATTCTAGTTTTGGTACCTCTTTCTGCTTGGTTGCTCTTTTGTTATTCATTAGCGTCCTTACCATCTTGCAACTTAGCACATTATATCCCTGGAAACATCACGACTGGGCCAAGATATACGTGAAGATAGATTTATCAAAGGTTTTATGGACTGATGAGATGAGAGTGACTCTTGACGGACCAGATGGATGGGCCCGTGGCTGGATCGGTAACAGACACAGACCTTCCCTTCCACTCAGACGCCAGGAAGGTGGAGGTGGGGCACTGCTATGGGCTGGCATTATGAAAAATTAACTAGCTGGACTTTTTCAGGTTGAAGATGGACTCAAAATCTACTCCCAAATATAGCGCCCATTCTTAGAAGACACTTTCTTCAAGCATCAGTACAGGAAAAACTCTGCAACTTTCAAGAAGACAATCTCTAAATTATGCCAGATGCATTTAGCTGAAAAATTCCATCACATAATACCAGAAAAAGGAGTCATGACTCAACAAAACTTAAACTTTTATTTCATTAAATTAAAACACAATTATTGAGGTTCTCACACTTATCACTGATGAAACAGTAATAACAGGGGATGGACAGTTATTTTGTATAATTGAACTTATTTCTCAGGACAATAACTGAATCAGTCATGCAGAAAATAACATGATATTAAGTGGTTGCTTCTAATAAAGTCTACAACCACATAGTAGGGGCAGGTCTGTGTATATACATTATAAAGTTATACTGCCCATCAAGAAGACCATGATTTGTATGGAGGACAATGCCCCACCACATGCATCAAAGTCTCCACTGTTTGGCTGTCAGTAAAGGTCTCAAAGGTTTATTTTCATTTATTTTACTCACTTATGTAGCGCCATTAATTCCGCAGCGCTTTACAGACATTATCATCGCTGTTCCCATTGAGACTCACAATGTAGATTTCCTTTCAGTATGTCTTTTGAATGTGGGAGGAAACCAGAATAACCAGAGGAAACCCACGCAAAACACAAGGAGAACATAGAAACTCCTTGCAGATGATGTCCTTGGTGGGGTTTGAACTCAGGATTCCATGGCTGCAAAGCAACAGTGCTAATCACTGAGCCACCGTGCTGCCAAGATCAAAGAATAATGACATGGCCCCCTCTTCTCCTGACCTAAACCCTATTGAGAACTTGTGGACCCTTCTTAAAACAGGAGATTTACATTGAGTAGTGTCTGGGAAGCGGTGGTTGGTGCTTCCCTAAAACTTGATAGTCAACAGATTAAGAAACGGACAGACTCCATGGATGGAAGGTGTATGACTTAAGGTACCGTCACATTAAGCGACGCTGCAGCGATATCGACAACGATGCCGATCGCTGCAGCGTCGCTGTGTGGTCGCTGGAGAGCTGTCACACAGACCGCTCTCCAGCGACTAACGATGCCGAAGTCCCCGGGTAACCAGGGAAAACATTGGGTTGCTAAGCGCAGGGCCGCGCTTAGTAACCCAATGTTTACCCTGGTTACCAGTGTAAATGTAAAAAAAACCAAACACTACATACTTACATTGCCGTGTCTGTCGCGTCCCTCGCCTTCAGCTTCCCTGCACTGTGTAAGCGCCGGCCCTAAGCACAGCGGTGACGTCACCGCTGTGCTTTGCTTTACGGCCGGCACTGACACATTCAGTGCAGGAAGCTCTGAGCAGCAGCGCGGACGCCGGGGGATGTGACAGACATCAGAAGGTGAGTATGTAGTGTTTTTTTTTTTACTTTTACAATGGTAACCAGGGTAAATATCAGGTTACTAAGCGCGGCCCTGCGCTTAGTAACCCGATATTTACCCTGGTTACCATTGTAAAACATTGCTGGCATCGTTGCTTTGGCTGTCAAACACGACGATACACACCGATCTGACGACCAAATAAAGTTCTGAACTTTAATCAACGACCAGCGATATCACAGCAGGATCCTGATCGCTGCTGCGTGTCAAACACAACGATATCGCTATCCAGGACGCTGCAACGTCACGGATCGCTGTCGTTCTCGTTGCAAAGTCGTTTAGTGTGAAGGTGCCTTTATTGAAAAGAAGAAGGGCTACCGTCACACAGTGACTAGGGACTGTGGGCGCTTACCTCATTCCTCGAACTAGGTGGCGCCTATGTCTATCCCTGTCCCTGGATTACCCCAGATGGTAAAGATGCCAGGGTAAAGTACTTTGCTCTGATACTACCTTAGCTCTTTTTATGTTCTCTCCCCCACCCAGGGAGGTGTGAGGCTGAAGTGTATAGGATTATACTAACCAGACAGACAAGGGAAGACAGACAAGGATAAAAAGAAAACTACAATCATACAAATACACTCACAAAACAACAGAGTAGAACACCGGGGAGAGACTGGTAGGAGAAAACAAATAGGTGAGGATAAGGCTAAGCACTCAACATCTCCACGCAGCAATCTCCAGAACAACTCTCCAAACACAAACTGCTCCTCCAACACCAAACCAGGCAGAATGAATTATCACTGGCACGGTCAGAAACAAGGAGGAGGGTTCTTAAACCTGCTGGGAGTAGCAAACTCAGAACAGCTGATAAAACCCAAGACAGAGAACTCCGGGAGTCCAACTAAGCAGTTTCACCTTTCCAGCGTCAGAGAAAAGAAAGCCAGAACTGCTAATAGGATGGTGACGCCGTTCTAACTACCGCAGGTGTATGTGTCACCAGACGCTGCGATCGGCTGACTCCACTCTGTCCCGTATCCACCTGACAGCTATATTGGTCACTGATTTTTTTTTTTTCAAATGTAAGAAATTTCTTTTTGTACATTTGAGTTGTTCGGTTATTATACTCAGTGTAACAGATGAAAATAAACAATTGAGACAGGAACATATATTTTTTCAATTAGTTGCATAATAATTCTGCACACTAATAGTTATTCAATAATTAATAACAAAGACGAAACCTCACTATTACTTTCTTAAATATTCAGGTTTACTAATAATCATAAAATTAATCATCAAAAGTACAAATTAACTAATAAAGGCGCCAACAACAGTGCATCATGTGTGCCAGGTCTAGACAACAGAAAAGAGGAAAAATATATGACACTAAATCAAAAAATTTCATACATCAGCTGCTTACTGTGTCTGTGCTAAACAGTCTGAGAAGTGCTATATACAGTGCTTACTGGTACCAACGACCGTTCCCTATACATTACTGGTACCAGTGCCCGTTCCCTATACATTACTGGCACCAGTGACCCTTCCCTATCCATTACTGGCACCGGCGACCCTTCCCAATACATTACTGGTACCAGTGCCCCTTCCCTATACATTACTGGTACCAGTGACCCTTCCCTATACATTACTGGTACCAGTGACCCTTCCCTATACATTACTGGTACCAGTGACCCTTCCCTATACATTACTGGTACCAGTGACCCTTCCCTATACATTACTGGTACCAGTGACCCTTCCCTGTACATTACTGGTACCAGTGACCCTTCCCTATACATTACTGGTACCAGTGACCCTTCCCTATACATTACTGGTACCAGTGACCCTTCCCTATACATTACTGGTACCAGTGACCCTTCCCTATACATTACTGGTACCAGTGACCCTTCCCTATACATTACTGGTACCAGTGACCCTTCCCTATACATTACTGGTACCAGTGCCCCTTCCCTATACAATACTGGTACCAGTGACCCTTCCCTATACATTACTGGTACCAGTGACCCTTCCCTATACATTACTGGTACCAGTGACCCTTCCCTATACATTACTGGTACCAGTGCCCCTTCCCTATACAATACTGGTACCAGTGACCCTTCCCTATACATTACTGGTACCAGTGACCCTTCCCTATACATTACTGGTACCAGTGCCCCTTCCCTATACAATACTGGTACCAGTGACCCTTCCCTATACATTACTGGTACCAGTGACCCTTCCCTATACATTACTGGTACCAGTGACCCTTCCCTATACATTACTGGTACCAGTGACCCTTCCCTATACATTACTGGTACCAGTGACCCTTCCCTATACATTATTAGCACCAGTGACCCTTCCCTATACATTACTGGTACCAGTGACCCTTCCCTATACATTACTGGTACCAGTGACCCTTCCCTATACATTATTAGCACCAGTGACCCTTCCCTATACATTACTGGTACCAGTGACCATTCCCTATACATTACTGGTATTGGTGGCTTTTACCTATACTTACCGGTGCCGGTGTTGGAGCTCAGGGTCCGCAGCGCGATGTCCCCTCGGCCTCCTTCCTGCTGCTGCTCCTGTACCCGCTGCACCAGGGCACTGACCGGAGACGCCCGCTGCAGCTTTACCCTGCAGACACACACATGTCACCGGCCGCTCACTGATAACTACGGCCACCATGAGGCGTCACCGCTCTCTTACCGGATCTTCAGGTTCTTGATGGGGTCCCGTGACCTGTACACCGCCTCCCCGGGGTCCTGGGTCCATTCTTCCGCCATCACGGACCTGCGCGTCCTCGTCTCCCAGGTAACCGTTACGTGCGCGTTCACCGGTCCTGCCGTCCTAGCGTCACCACGTCCTGAACGTATGGGATAATCTGTCACGACTGCTTTGTTAAGTGTAAACAAATGCGCCCTCTGCGGGTGGAGATCCGAATAACAGTGAAAATAGGACAGTACTGACAGCGTCGTCCGGGAGTGATGGGAGACTGTTATCAGGGAGCACCGAACACCGAGCACTGGACACCGAGCACCCTACAGCGCCCGCATCACTGTCCTTGTCCTCCTGCATGAGGGTGCAACCGCCCCCCCACTGATAAGAGCATGTCTCACCTATCCCTATAGATGCCATAAGAGCATGTCTCACCTATCCCTATAGATGCCATAAGAGCATGTCTCACCTATCCCTATAGATGCCATAAGAGCATGTCTCACCTATCTCTATAGATGCCATAAGAGCATGTCTCACCTATCTCTATAGATGCCATAAGAGCATGTCTCACCTATCTCTATAGATGCCATAAGAGCATGTCTCACCTATCTCTATAGATGCCATAAGAGCATGTCTCACCTATCCCTATAGATGCCATAAGAGCATGTCTCACCTATCCCTATAGATGCCATAAGAGCATGTCTCACCTATCTCTATAGATGCCATAAGAGCATGTCTCACCTATCTATAGATGCCATAAGAGCATGTCTCACCTATCTCTATAGATGCCATAAGAGCATGTCTCACCTATCCCTATAGATGCCATAAGAGCATGTCTCACCTATCCCTATAGATGCCATAAGAGCATGTCTCACCTATCCCTATAGATGCCATAAGAGCATGTCTCACCTATCCCTATAGATGCCATAAGAGCATGTCTCACCTATCCCTATAGATGCCATAAGAGCATGTCTCACCTATCCCTATAGATGCCATAAGAGCATGTCTCACCTATCTCTATAGATGCCATAAGAGCATGTCTCACCTATCTATAGATGCCATAAGAGCATGTCTCACCTATCTCTATAGATGCCATAAGAGCATGTCTCACCTATCCCTATAGATGCCATAAGAGCATGTCTCACCTATCCCTATAGATGCCATAAGAGCATGTCTCACCTATCTCTATAGATGCCATAAGAGCATGTCTCACCTATCCCTATAGATGCCATAAGAGCATGTCTCACCTATCCCTATAGATGCCATAAGAGCATGTCTCACCTATCCCTATAGATGCCATAAGAGCATGTCTCACCTATCCCTATAGATGCCATAAGAGCATGTCTCACCTATCTCTATAGATGCCATAAGAGCATGTCTCACCTATCCCTATAGATGCCATAAGAGCATGTCTCACCTATCCCTATAGATGCCATAAGAGCATGTCTCACCTATCCCTATAGATGCCATAAGAGCATGTCTCACCTATCTCTATAGATGCCATAAGAGCATGTCTCACCTATCTCTATAGATGCCATAAGAGCATGTCTCACCTATCTCTATAGATGCCATAAGAGCATGTCTCACCTATCTCTATAGATGCCATAAGAGCATGTCTCACCTATCCCTATAGATGCCATAAGAGCATGTCTCACCTATCCCTATAGATGCCATAAGAGCATGTCTCACCTATCTCTATAGATGCCATAAGAGCATGTCTCACCTATCTCTATAGATGCCATAAGAGCATGTCTCACCTATCCCTATAGATGCCATAAGAGCATGTCTCACCTATCTCTATAGATGCCATAAGAGCATGTCTCACCTATCTCTATAGATGCCATAAGAGCATGTCTCACCTATCTCTATAGATGCCATAAGAGCATGTCTCACCTATCCCTATAGATGCCATAAGAGCATGTCTCACCTATCCCTATAGGTGTCAGGTGCCCTGTAAATACCAGGGACATTATTGCATTGGGCAAGACATGAACGTGAAGGTGGATAAAGGGGCTGTCGGGGTTTTATTTCTCTGTTTAAATGGTCATATGGCAGAAGAAAAAGTGACCTGCCCTCAGTGATTGGTAGCAGCTGTCTCGGACTGTGATTGGTGGCAGCTGGTATAGACCTGCAGGGCAGTGAGATGGCAGTGCCTGTGGAAAGGCAAGCATTGTGCCCCTAATCCAGTAATACTGCTCCCTTTAGAAAGTATTAGTGCCCCTCTAAAAGTAATAGTGCCAGCGTCCGTAATATCTACTCACCGATCCCTGCTCCCCAGCACAGATGCCGCAGTGACGTCTGGTAGGCCGCAGGCGTACAGCAATCTGCTCCACCACAGGACCCAACTGTACCAAATAGTGCCATGTTGGCACCATTACAGAGATTTGGGGCCCCCGGACAGAAATCCAGGCATCTACAGTACTAGCGACACCACTGCTACTTTCTTATGAGCCCCTGTGACCCCACCATGCCACACCACCGGGCACCAGGTAGATCAGGAGTAAAAGTGCTGGGGATCAGTAAGATGAGTCGTGCTACTTTTTATTCCATTCCGTCCATTTTAATTTAAAAAAATGCCATAAATCTAAGTAAGTCCCAAGAAGTTCTGTGCATGAAAACTTTGATCATTTTAATAGAATGGAAACTTTGCTGCAAAACTTGTTTTACGGCCCCAGTAAAGTGAAGCGATTTCTGAACTCTCATACACAGGCTGCTTACTTTTTCCTCACAGATTTAAAGCAATTTCATATCTGCAACAAGTTTTTCAGCAAATGTGCTACTTTTGTCACCAAATGAATGGAGCCGTGGAAAAACACAAAAAATGCACTCAAAAACATGCAACTTTTCTGCAGCATTTTTTCCTGGCAAGAGACACATTTTTGGTGAAGAAAGGTCCATGGCTTGTAGCAGGTTAACCAACGGGCACAAAGACTGGGCATGGATGGCTATGGTAACAGCAATTTAGAGTGAGGGTCGCCTGCTGGCCCTCCAAAATTTATAACAAGCAGGCTAGGCCCTCCATGCATGTGTCGTGACTGTCACTCAGCCGTGACACATGCAGCTGCGGAGCCGAACAACGATCCAGGAAGCCAGGTTCCCTCTGCAGCTTATCCGGCAAATGCCGTTAAAGGATCCTAAGTCATCAAAAGTGAGTGCCATATTTTTTGAGATTTTAGCTATCGGCACATCAATTTTTGGGGATTTCTCTCAAATCTTCCTCACACGCATACTTCCTCTTCAGTGCGTTAGGGACCGAGACTCCTTAAGCAGGTTTCTACCACTCTTTCTTAACGAGGGAAAGTAGATTCTTATGTAATGGGAATACTCGATGTTTACACTCCTCTTACCCACTAAACATACAGTCCTAGATAGACAAGGGGTCTCTAGGAGATTCCACTCCCATTGTAGAGCTGATGACCTTAAGCAACTTTCCCATATAGTCAATCGGGAAGCATGGATGCCCATGTTCATCATCAGAGGAGGACGACTCTGGAAAATAATCAACAATTAATTCTCTGGAATCTTTTAATTTTTCCTCAGTACTGGTTTCAACAGGTACGTGGCATTTTCTGGAATAGGAAGAGGGAACGTTTATCTGATGCATCTTTTTCTTAACTGTATTATTAAATTCTTCCTTGATCAATGATTTAATATCCTGGAATAAGGATGGAGACTCTTCAGCTGTTTTCTCAATACAAGTACGACAGAGCCCCTTATTATACGATTTAGGCAACCTTTCTTTACATAAAGCACATTCCCTGGTTTTAGTCTTTGCTGTAGCCTTCCTAGGCTTATCCTAGGGAATATATCAATAGCAACCATCCTATGCCTTGGTAACTACCGTATAGGAGGAAGAGGTATTGGGTCATTTATGGAATCGCTGCTGGGCATCCCTGGATCTTCCATACTGCCACTTCAGTAGCTGCGAATCCACTGCCCACCGGAAGGGGTAGCCACATCCCTTTCACAGCCGAGGATAGAGAAGGGAGGGATTTGGGGTCCTATTCCATTTGGAGATAGGCTCACTCCCAACCTCCAACCAGCTGTACATCGGTCCCGCCTTCCAACTCTGAAGCAGCCGATATTTGCAGATTGCACAATTCTCAGTGTGGTGCGTCACATCCAGCCATTCTCCCGGAAGAGGTTGGTCTGGCAGTGTGCATGTGCCCTGGGTGAACTTCTGAGCCCAGGAAGCACCGTCATTCCTCTGAATGCGCACTCGCCAGTGTGCAACATCACCTCCGGCCCAGACATCTGAGCTCGGAAGTGGCCCGCCGATAGTAGAACAGCGTCACCTCTCCATTCCAGTAAATGCCCGGAAGGATAGCAGACTCCATCAATGGACCATGGGACAGTTGACTGCATATCCTGGGGACACCTTCTGCAACTCCTAAAGAAATGACTCCAGGTATCTACCAACTTCTCCTCGCAGGGTTGTAGGTCTCCTACCTCAGGAACAGGAAACCACACTGAGGTGTATGGAGAGGTCCCGCCTTTATATTCTGTAGGTTTCCTGTTACTGGGGTGGATACTGTCGCTGTACAGTCCTGTCAGGGTGTAGGGAAAATAGGAATTACTTATCTGTCAAACCCTTACTGCTTCCGCACCTGCTCCTTGTTAACATGGCGGCAGTGGAGTTGTGTCGTCTACAACATGTGACCAATCATTGGCCTTGGCGGTGTCCTGCCGTCTCTCTTCGTATCACTACTGAGTTTTTGGCCACTTTTTAACTTTTGTTTTTTTTCCCTATCTTGATGAAGTGCATTGCTCTTTTATCACCATTTCTTCCTTATTTCCCATTACAATTTATATTAGAAAGTAGCATGATTTGTATCAATTTGTTCAGATTGTTTACTTTATTTGCAATCGGTAAGATATCAACAAACTCTGTAATTTTCATATTTTTACAAAATATATTTTTTTTAATTTTCAAATAAATCTCAGAGACCTCCTGAAACAGGTTGGTTCATTTATTAAAAATATCTTTGTAATCAAACACATCCAACATCCATCATCCTCAATACTAAAAAATAAGAACATGGAATATAAACATAGAATATAGAAGTTCTCTATAGGTTTTCTATTAGGAATGGAGCTGTGTAATCTTAGAATCTGGATTAGAAATCTAATAATTTATAAGTGCTTGGTGTAGAAAACCACTTCTTTACAGGTTACTGGAAATAAAATCATGGCATCTGATTGTGCACCCGGCAAGTGCGCCATGATAATCCCCTGACCAAGTCCTGTAAAGGCCTTCAACACATGGCAGGGAGCGGCATTTTATACATGTGCTTTAATCATTGTAATCAGTAATGATTGTGTAGGCTATGCAGACTTCATATAAGAATAGGTAAGCCGTGACATGGTACATTTAGAAATGGCCAGCTGACAAAAAGCAGGAACATGGCACAATAAGCGGTGGCATCTTATGGAAATGATCCAAGCATTAGTACCATATGGTACCGGTGATGATTGTGATTAATGGAGTAGGCTATTACTCTATCACTTTGCATTCTGGACTGGGCCTCGGTGAGACGTGTTATCATTCCCTCCCTTTAAAAAGGTAATTGCACGACTTCCAGCCTCCAGTGCAAGCGTTGTCATCTAAGGCAAAATCATTAGCAGTGTATTCATTTGGCACTAGCTTTTCAATGCAGTGTGAGGATGGGAAGGCACATCAGGGCACGCTCTCTTCAATGGCGGCGCCCCAGGCTCATCCGGATCTTCTGCCTGGGGTATGAAGAATAGATTTCACAATCAGAATTCATCCTGCGGTATCAAAACGCTCATACAAAAAAATTCTATTATTTACACAAGTGTCTCCATACATTTACTTTTGCACTTGTGCTTTCCTCAACCTTCTGATCTGCACATTTTATTAATTAAAGCTGTCCTAATGTAAACTCTCTATGATACACTCCAAAAAATGGTCCATGGCAAAGCAATTACCACTGAATCAAAGCTTTGCACATACAAGCTGCTCATCCAGTCTGAGTTTAAGGCTATGTTCACATGCTGCGGATTACAGTACAATGTAAACCTATGGGAAACGCAATCCGCAGTGCACATGCTGCGTAAAAAAACGCAAGTTTACATTCCGCAGCATGTCAATTCTTTGTGTGGAATCCGCAGCGGTTTTACACCTGCTCCATAATAGAAAACTGCAGGTGTAAAACCGCAGTGGAATCCGCACAAAAAAACGCGATAAATCCGCGGGTAAAATACAGAGCCTTTTACCTGCGGTTTTCACAAATCCGCTGCGGAAAAATCCGCAGACCTCAAGAATACGTGTGCACATACCCTAAGGGTTCACCCGCATTGGCTTATAACATGGCCAAGTTTTCTCGGATAGCACTCGGACCTATGTTATTCTACATATGGGACAGTGCAGATCTGAGATTTTTTGCAGATTTGGCATGAGAAAACAATCACAGCATGCTGCGAGTGCATCTGATAATTTTTTTTTCTTTTTTGCCAATACCGTTGTGGCAGGTGTGAAATAGATCACTGGAGAAAAAAAAATGTGTGTCTAGAGACTAACGTGAGCCTGAGAGGTACAAATTAAGTTCTGGATGAACTGAAATAATCCCCAAAACCCTCCTTCTATTAATATGGGAAACGATCTAGTACCTGAGCAGTAGATAAAGCGGGCTCCTCCTTAGTCAGAGTAGGGGGTTCATCCGCTACTTCAGAAGCAGGCACAGAGGGCTCTGGAAAACATACACAGGTCATCTACCAAACCACAGCCACAAACGTACAGGTCCGATCATTAGTAACCACAAGTAAGGTCAGTGTACGTGACACCTGGATAGTAAGGATGGAGGATAGTAAGGCTATGTGCACACGTTGCGGATTTTGCTGTGGATCCGCAGCGGTTTTGACGTTGCGGATCCGCAGCTGTTTTCCAAGAGTTTACAGTACCATGTAAACCTATGGAAAACAAAATCCGCAGAGGACATGCTGCGTAATAAAATGTGCGGAAATGCTGCATTGGTTATTCCGCAGCATGTTCATTCTTTGTGTGGATTCCGCAGCGGTTTACACCTGCTCCATAATAGGAATCCGCAGGTGTAAAACCGCAGGTGAAATCCGCAGGTAAAACGCACTGCTTTTTACATGCGGATTTCTCAAAACAGGTGCGGAAAAATCCGCAGAGGTTCCATCTATGTGTGCACATACCCTAAGGATGGAGGACAGTGGAAGACTCAGCTTTTATCAGGTTTTGCACCTTGATTAACTA
The DNA here is from genome assembly GCF_051348905.1 of Ranitomeya variabilis. Taxonomy (NCBI): domain Eukaryota; kingdom Metazoa; phylum Chordata; class Amphibia; order Anura; family Dendrobatidae; genus Ranitomeya; species Ranitomeya variabilis. Next base: position 112,269,420 of record NC_135234.1, read on the forward strand.
AGGGTACTGTCACACAATGGCACTTTGATCGCTACGACGGCACGATCTGTGACGTTGCAGCGTCGTGTAATTATCGCTCCAGCGTCGTAGACTGCGGTCACACTTTGCAATGCACAACGCTGGAGCGATAATTTCATGACGTATTTGCGATGTAGAAGCCATTGGTTATTATGCGCACATCGTATACAATATCGTACACACCTATGTCACACGATGCAATCATGCCGCCACAGCGGGACATTAGACGACTAAAGAAAGTTTCAAACGTTCTGCTACGACGTACGATTCTCAGCGGGATCCCTGATCGCACTAGCGTGTCAGACACTTCGATATCGAATAGATAACGCTGGAACGTCACGAATCGTGCCGTCGTAGCGATCAAAGTGCCACTGTGTGACAGTACCCTTACTTGTTAAATACTTGCCATATAGTGGCATTTGTCACTCCCGGGGTGTCCCAATTCTGGGAAAACCTGAAAGTTTTGTTGTTTTTACTGAATACCTTCAGAATACCTGTGGGGATCTTTTTATTTCAATCTGTGTGATATACTAACCTGTGCTGGCCACACATAGGACCAAAGCACATTGTTTTGGCCTTTGTTGAGCCAATTGAATCATGTGGATTCGTTTAGGGTATGTGCAAATGGAGTTTTGTTTATTTTTTTAGGTAGAAATGCTAAGAAAAATTAAAAAAAAAGAATGAACATATCTGGAGCAATGACAAAACAACTTGCTGTGCATACAGTTCAGTTTTTGTCACTTATGTTAACTGCTTCACTGTTCGAAAGCTGCGCATCGTTTAGAGCAGTGTTCCCAACTCCAGTCCTCAGGAGCCACCAACAAGTCATGTTTTCAGGATTGCCTTAGTATTGCACAAGGTGATAATTGCAGTACCTGGGCAGGAAAGAATTACATCCCCTGTGCTTGAGGAAGTTCTTGAGGACTGGAGTTGGGGAACACCGGTTTAGATGAAGGGACCGGTCAATTCTTCTGGTGTTTTCTACTAGAAAGCAGGCACTACTTTATGCATAGAATGTACAAAAAAAAAAAAAAAAAAAGTCCAAAGAGATACCAGAAAAGACACTTCATATAAAACCTCCAGGGACTTCCTATAGAAAAAAAAACTATGTGGATATGCTAACATCATATATGTGCACATACCTTTAAAGAAGTTGTCCTCTACTAGGACAACCCCTTCTTGATCTAAATGTTTTGGGCAGACAAAATAAAAAAAAAGCTTATATTCCCCTCCCGTTCCGGCGCTGTTCCAGCATTGAGAGATCAGCTGCAGATATGACTTCCTCTTCATGTTCAAAACGCCAGAAGGCGGGAACAGTGGCGCCAGCGCTGAATGGGCGCCGGGGTCACGTGTCATGACAACCGCACGAGAGCCCCAGGACCGCAAGTGAACATACTGCTGGAACAGCGCCGGCACGAGAGAGGAGTATAGGCATTTTTATTTCATCTGGCCCAAACATTTAGATCAAGAAAGGGTTGTCCTAGTAATGGACAATCTCTTTGAGTGTTTTTGTCAGGTAGTCAGTAGAGCTTGTTTCAATCATAAGATGAGGCAACATGTTCATCCTGTGATATTTTTGGCATTAGAGGGTTTTCCCAGCGATGATCACGACCCGCATTATGACAGCATATGTACAACTAGTCCCGTGAGGAAGCGGTGACTTTTGAACGCGAAACGCACGTTGGGGTATGTGACCAGGATCCAGACGGGACCTTTACTTCACTCCACATGGGTAATTAAATCTTGTTTTATTGCATTGTTTGCACATCGGTTCATGGCCATTATAACAGCACTTTATGCGCTCATACTATTAAGTCAGGCCGTTAGATACCAGTGGATATTTTCATGTGCATTTGCTAGCAGCACATTTGTTGTATATTGTGTCACTGTCCGGGACTGTGTTTTTAGGTCACTTTTGTATCAATGGATTTAGTCACGAAACTGTCACTTTTTCTTATATGGTAATACTATGTATATGGAAATTATGTGTTTTCAATAAAATTTTGTACTTTTGGTCTACCTTGCTGGCTATTGTTTGACTCATGGTTCTCCTGTTTTAGTAATATTTATATTTGAGTTGCTAACAATTTTTTGTGATTTACAGCTGATGTTTATTTATGTATATGTACAAATCAGCCAGGACACATGTATGACGAGTAGGCGTCAAGCCTGTGTTCTGTCAGGTTTCTCTAGATGTGATGTCATTAGCGCCTCTCCTGTTCTGATGCAGAAATGAGTGGTGCCAGAATCACCCTTTAAACCCTAAAGTATAGTACTGAGGTATCGGTGACATACCAACAATCACATCAAACCTTTTTTTATGTGCTTTTGTCTTCAAAATGTGAAATGTTCCCAGAGCCATTATTACAGGCAAACATGGGCATTAATCCAAGTAAAATGCATAATGCCACATGCACACGCTCAGTATTTGGTCAGTTTTTTACCTCAGTATTCGTAAGCCAAAACCAGGAGTGGGTGATATATAAATACAGAAGTGGTGACGTGTTTCTATTATATTGTAGAACAATCTTGAGCACTCCGTGCTGGTGATATTAACAGTTCATAATTGATAAAGAAGGTTTTTTTGATGAATAAAAGTGAAACTTTATTCTGGGAATTCACAGCCAAAAATGAATACAACAGAAGACAATATCCTGACGTTTCGGCCTTTTTCAAGGGTTTTTCTGTAGGTAGGAGGAACGTGTGTATGGTGTGTCCCAGGGAAGTGAGGTGGTCGTGAGGTGGTGTTTCTATTATACTTTTCCTCTGATTGTTCCACACCTGGTTTTGGCTTACAAATACTGAGGTAAAGTACTGACCAAATACTGATAGTGTGAAAATGGTCTTAGTGAAAACCAGGTAGAAAACACGTTGGAATGGAGGACTATGAGTGACAGATGTGTCCGACCCTTGCTTACAAAGTTCTGTATTTTGTCAAGAATGTAATGGTGTGAAATCACATAACGCAGCAAAAAGATAAATTCAGGTTTATTGCCAGTTATAAGCTGTAGAATAAATTAACTAAATCTATGGTACATTAGATGTTTCTACCTAGTAATCTGAGACTTAAGGCCCCGTCTCACATAGCGATTTACCAACGATCACGACCAGCGATACGACCTGGCCGTGATCGTTGGTAAGTCGCTGTGTGGTCGCTGGGGAGCTGTCACACAGACCGCTCTCCCCAGCGACCAACGATCAGGGGAACGACTTCGGCATCGTTGAAACTGTCTTCAACGATGCCGAAGTCCCCCTGCAGCACCCGGGTAACCAGGGTAAACATCGGGTTACTAAGCGCAGGGCCGCGCTTAGTAACCCGATGTTTACCCTGGTTACCAAAAAAACAAACAGTACATACTCGCCTTTCGGTGTCCAGGTCCCTTGCCGTCTGCTTCCTGCTCTCACTGAGTGCCGCTGTACACTGAGAGCAGAGCGCAGCGGTGACGTCACTGCTGTGCTCTCACTTCTCACTGTACGGCCGGCACTCAGTGAGAGCAGGAAGCAGACGGCAAGGGACCTGGACACCGAAAGGCGAGTATGTATTGTTTGTTTTTTTTTACATTTACGCTGGTAACCAGGGTAAACATCGGGTTACTAAGCGCGGCCCTGCGCTTAGTAACCCGATGTTTACCCTGGTTACCAGTGAAGACATCGCTGGATCGGTGTCACACACACCGATTCAGCGATGTCAGCGGGGCCTCAACGACCAAAAAAAGGTCCAGGCCATTCCGACACGACCAGCGATCTCGCAGCAGGGGCCTGATCGCTGGTACGTGTCACACATAGCGAGATCGCTATGGAGGTCGCTGTTGCGTCACAAAACTTGTGACTCAGCAGCGATCTCGCTAGCGATCTCGCTATGTGAGACGGGGCCTTTAGATGCCTCCAAGTGCTAGAAAGGTCAACAAAAAATGAAACGATAACTATACAATTATAGAAAAAAGTGTTTCAGCCATGTTCTGCCAATACACGGCTAGTCATAGGAAAATTAGCAATCCAACATGCGCTACATTTCAGAAGAAGTTTGGAAGATACAGTTATATTATCTGTAGCATGTTTTGTACATATAACAGCCCCCCCCCCAAAAAAAATCTACATATATATATATTTCTTAGACATGGCGCTGATTTCTCCGGTGACAGCACACATCATGATACGTCAGGTATCCTTACCATCCAGACTCTCCTGTCCCAGTGTTGGGGGCTGGGAGTCCGCGGTGTGCACAGGACTAGGTGACTCGCTATGTGTCGGGCTTGGGCTGGAGGTGCTGCTCTCCACCTTTGGGTGATATACATCAGACAAGGAACTTTGGTTACTGGTTTCATCTGCAAGGAAATAAACATCCTCATGAACAGAATGTTAAAAGTCCAGTCAATTAAATACCTAGAAAACTGGAAGAGCCCAAGCAATGGCGATATCTGAGGAGCCACTCTGCACTTAGGGTATAGTCACACATGGCATTTTGGCCAAGTACATTACTCAGTGTATTTATTGTGTAAAATACACTGCATTTTGCGATTTTAGCATAATCAATGCTATTTCTGATATCTCATGCACACGCTGCAGGGTTTTAATTTCCCAAATGGAATTTTGAGGCCTTCTGAATTTTTTGGCCAAGATGTAGCAGGTCAACTCTTTCAGCGTTTTTTGCAGCACTTTTCACCCATTCAAAAAAACTCAATATAAAAATGTTGCAAAAAAAAAAGCAGACAAAAAACGCAACAAAAATGTGGGGATTGTAAGCAACATGTGAACATACCCTTAGAGGCTTGCGGGTACTGCTTGCATGCAGTAAAACTTGCACAAAAGCTGGTCGTACATATGAGATAGCTGTTTGCCGATCGAATGTTTGGCTGGCATCTTTTCTCCAGACTCCCCCATGCACATGAGCGCTAAGCTCAGCTTTTATGTGTTTTCACAAGAACATCAGAGGTCGTTCACGCCAGGTTTTGCCATATTTCTTATAATGTAGGTATTTGGGTACTTTAATTCAACATCCTGAATTAAAAGTGGCCACTAACCTTAGAATTTTGTTCATTCAACCCTTCACACCCCAACAGTCCTATACAGATACATGCGAGAGAGGGGAATAAGTCTCTGCTCAGGAACTCATGCATCAGATGATCTCTTGCGGGAACAAAGGATCGGGCAGACTGACATCCAATATGCCAGATCAGAGGATAATAAAGAGACCCTCATACACATTGGCCAACCATCTAATCTTGCAGAAATCAATAGATTTGGCCGTCTTATATCTAATGTGAATGGGCACCTTAACATCACATTCCGATAAAGGTATATAACGATTTCTAAGATGAAGGTACTGATGTGTAGCAGCTCACACACTGCTGAAAAAAACACAAAAGAAACACTTAAACAACACAATGTAACTTCAAGTTAATCACAATTCTGTGAAATCAACTTGTCCAGCTATGAAGCAACACAAATTGTGACTCAAATTCTCCTGCTGTTGTGGAGATGGAACAGACAACAGGTAGAAATGATAGACAATTAGACAACCACTATAATGGAGTGATTCTGCAGGCGGTGACCACAGACCATTCCCCTCTTCTCATCCTTTTAGGATGTTTTGGTCACTTTTGCATTTTGTCATTGCTTTCACCCCTAGAGGTCCTGTACAGTAGCATGAGGCGATATCTACAAACCACAGAAGTTGCTCAGGTAGTGCAGCTCATCCAGGATGACACATCAATGTGAGCTGCGGCAAGAAGGGTAGCTGTGTCTGTCAGCACAATGTCCAGAGCTTGGAACAGATACCAGGAGACAGGCCAGTACACCAGGAGACATGGAGGGGTCTGTAGGAGGGCAAAGCCCCAGAAGCAGGACCACTACCTCCTCCTTTGTGCAAGGAGTAACAGTGCCAAAAACCTGCAAAATGGCCTCCAGCAGGCCACTAACATCCATGTGTCTGCTCAAACTGTCAGAAACAGACTACATGAGGGTGGTATGAGTGCCCGACGTCCATAAGTGGGTGTTGTACTGACAGCCCAACACCGTGCAGGGCAATTGGCATTTGCCAGAGAACACCAAGATTGCCAGATTTGATATTGGCGTAGTGTGTTCTTCACGGATGAGGGCAAGTTCACACTGAGCAAATGTGACAAACGTGAGAGAGTCTGCAGACGCCGTGGAGAATGTTCTGCTGCCTGCAACATCCTCCAGCATGACCAGTTTGGCAGTGGGTCAGTAATGGTGTGGGAAGGAATTTGTTTGGAGGACCGCACAGCCCTCTATGTGCTAGCCAAAGGTACCCTGACTGCCATTAGGTATCGGGATGAGATCCTCAGACCCCTTGTGAGACCATATGCAGGTGCAGTGGGTCCCGGGTTCCTTCTGATGCATGACAATAATAGGCCTCATGTGGCTGGAATGTGTCAGCAGTTCCTGCATGATGAAGGCATTGAAGCTATGGACTGGCCCACCCGTTCCCCAGCCCTGAATCCAATCGAGCACATCTGGGACATCATGACTCGTTCCATCCACCGACGAAACGTTGCACCACAGACTGTCCAGGAGTTGACTGATGCTTTAATCCAAATCTGGTAGGAGATCCCTCAGGAGAACATCCGCCACCTTATCAGGAGCATGCCCAGGTGTTTTAAGGGAGGTCACACAGGCACGTGGAGGCCACACACACACACACACACACACTACTGAGCATCATTTCCTTGTTTTGGGGCATTTCCACTGAAGTTGGATCAGCCTTTAATTTGATTTTCCACTTTGGTTTTAAGTATCATTCCAAGTGCAGACCTCCATGGGATATTAATTTTGATTTACACTGATCATGTTTTATTGTTCTCAACGCATTCTATATATACACATACATACATGCGCACACACACACGTATACAGTACAGACCAAAAGTTTGGACACACCTTCTCATTTAAAGATTTTTCTGTATTTTGATGACTATGAAATTTGTACATTCACACTGAAGGCATCAAAACTATGAATTAACACATGTGGAATTATATACTTAACAAAAATGTGTGAAACAACTCAAATTATGTTTTATATTCTAGGTTCTTTAAAGTAGCCACCTTTTGCTTTGATGACTGCTTTGCACACTCTTGGCATTCTCTTGATGAGCTTCAAGAGGTAGTCACCAGGAATGGTTTTCACTTCACAGGTGTGCCCTCTCAGGTTTAATAAGTGGGATTCCTTCCCTTATAAATGGGGTTGGGACCATCAGTTGTGTTGTGCAGAAGTCTGGTGGATACACAGCTGATAGTCCTACTGAATAGACTGTTAGAATTTGTATTATAGCAAGAAAAAAGTAGCTAAGTAAAGAAAAACGAGTGGCCATCATTACTTTAAGAAATGAAGGTCAGTCCGAAAAATTGGGCAAACTTTGAAAGTGTCCCCAAGTGCAGTGGCAAAAACCATCAAGCGCTACAAAGAAACTGGCTCACATGAGGACCGCCCCAGGAAAGGAAGACCAAGAATCACCTCTGCTTCTGAGGATAAGTTTATCCGAGTCACCAGCCTCAGAAATCGCAGGTTAACAGCAGCTCAGATTAGAGACCAGGTCAATGCCACACAGAGTTCTAGCAGCAGATACATCTCTACAACAACTGTTAAGAGGAGACTTTGAGCAGCAGGCCTTCATGGTAAAATAGCTGCTAGGAAACCACTGCTAAGGACAGGCAACAAGCAGAAGAGACTTGTTTGGGCTAAAGAACACAAGGAATGGACATTAGACCAGTGGAAATCTGTGCTTTGGTCTGATGAGTCCAAATTTGAGATCTTTGGTTCCAACCACCGTATCTTTGTGCGACGCAGAAGAGGTGAACGGATGGACTCTACATGCCTGGTTCCCACCGTGAAGCATGGAGGGGGAGGTGTGATGGTGTGGGGGTGCTTTGCTGGTGACACTGTTGGGGATTTATTCAAAATTGAAGGCATACTGAACCAGCATGGCTACCACAGCATCTTGCAGAGGCATGCTATTCCATCCGGTTTGCGTTTAGTTGGACCATCATTTATTTTTCAACAGGACAATGACCCCAAACACACCTCCAGGCTGTGTAAGGGCTATTTGACCAAGAAGGAGAGTGATGGGGTGCTACGCCAGATGACCTGGCCTCCACAGTCACCAGACCTGAACCCAATCGAGATGGTTTGGGGTGAGCTGGACCGCAGAGTGAAGGCAAAAGGGCCAACAAGTGCTAAGCATCTCTGGGAACTCCTTCAAGATTGTTGGAAGACCATTCCCGGTGACTACCTCTTGAAGCTCATCAAGAGAATGCCAAAAGCGTGCAAGGCAGTCATCAAAGCAAAAGGTGGCTACTTTGAAGAACCTAGAATATAAGACATATTTTCCGTTGTTTCACACTTTTTTGTTAAGTATATAATTCCACATATGTTAATTCATAGTTTTGTTGCCTTCAGTGTGAATGTACAATTTTCATAGTCATGAAAATACAGAAAAATCTTTAAATGAGAAGGGGTATCCAAACTTTTGGTCTGTACTGTATATTTTTTTCTACAATGGGAAATGAGATGCTCGGCCATCGATGAGGGCAAATACCAAGCAGGGCTCTTAAGTGGCCATTAAAAAAAAAAAAAAAAGTTACTGAACAGTAGAAAAAGCTTTTCAAATGTATCTAAACAGATGCTGGCAAGTTTTCCAGGTTTCTTCTTACTTTGTACCAAATGCATCTTACCCTGAAATTCCAGCAAAAGCGAGGAGTTGGCAGTGGATGAAGAATTTTCCAGAGTGGCATTTCCTTTCACCTTCTCTTTCTGATGAGAAATACAGAAGATGAAGATTACATTTCCTACATATAAGACGAAGGATAGCCGCTGCACACATGGGCTAATGTATCTGACGTTCCCCGATTATAAAGTAATAATGTTGTAGATATGAAAACTTTTCACGGCCAGCAAACCTTTTGTATCTCTAAGGGTATGTGCACACGTTGCAGATTCTCTGCGGATCCGCAGCGTTTTTTGCAGTGCAGAAACGCTGCAGATCCGCAATTGATTTACAGTACAATGTAAATTAATGAGAAAAAAAAAATGCTGTGCACACTTTGCGGAAAATCCGCTGCGGAAACGCTGCGGTTTAAAAGAAGTAGCATGTCACTTCTTTTTTGTGAATCTGCAGCGTTTTTGTACCCAATCCATTATAGAAAACCGCAGGGGTAAAAAACGCAGCAAATCCGCAAGAAAACCGCAGCAAAAACGCACAAAAAAACGCAGGTGCGTTTTCTGCCAGGAGAGACAGAATCCGCACCAGATATTCCTAAGCCGAATCCGCAACGTGTGCACATACCCTAAGGCCCCATTCACATATAGGTTTTTTTTTTCAGAAAAAAAAATAAAAAGCAATCTTCATCCAAGTATCCAATTTTACCGTCTGCCAGTTTTTTTATATTTTCAAGCCTCTTCTAGCCGCTAGTCAGTGAAAAGCAGACAGTACACGGATGTAACGTGGATCACTTGAATGAGCGGTTTTCATTCACATACTGCAGCAAAGTCGGACTTTTGTCTGTATGGACAGTACATGTATGTGAAACTCAGACCTGTGAATGGGGCTTTACTGAGTAACATTTTTATTTTGGTTGGCCGGGGATCATATCTTTAAGATTATTATGTTGTTTTTTTTTCTGAGAGCAAATAATGACTCTATGCCCCCTCCATCACTATAGCATTGTAATCCGGGTGACCAGCTGCGGGACCGGAGGAGCCACCTGAGAGGAGACACCGGATTGACGCAGGATTCGAAAGGAGAGTTACGATTATTTTACAGTCACATGGCCTGAAAATCTTTTAAAATCCCAGGAAACCCCTTTTAATTTAGACAGTTTACATAAAAAAACAGTAGAGTACCCCTTTAAAAAAAGGATCACAGGACAAAATTTTCCTTAGACTCATTGACTCCGTAAATATAAAATAATAAATACAATAAAAAAAATATATTTTCCATAAAAAACTCCAGTTTAATTTTTTGGTATATATACGCACATCTCTTCCGTCAATAACAGGGACCCATTTAAATATCCGCAGGGACGTGTCACCAACCGTCACCCATTTCTTCTCCCTGAAATATAAATAATATCAGTACAGTACATGATCCCCGAGGACGGTAATTCTGTGGTCGTCCATGCATGCAGTGTGTGATTACCTCTACTGTGGCCATTTCTAACCTCAGGATAACGCCGGATCCATTTTTTACTTGCTGGATCCATAAGAAATAGAAGAAAACGGATGGTGAATTAACGGATCCGTTTCCCATAGACATCAGTGTTAAACAAATGGATCCTGCAGAGATCAGTTATTTAAAAAACGGACTAAAAAGTTATTTCTGCACAACTTTCTTGCCGTCAGATTGCTGCTGGATCCATACTGCACGTGTGAACAAAGCCTGAGATAATTAAGGTAACTTTTTTTGGTTGCAGTTTTTAGTGTTTTTTTCCTCTGCTATTTTAACCTGTTTTAGTATGTTAAGATTTAAAAAAATAAAACTATTTGGTTTTGGAAACGTCCTGCTTGCTCAGTGACTTGCGTAGCTTTCAGAACACTTTCTCACCGTGGGACCCTTATCAATCGCACAATAGACTTCTAAGGAGCGCACACAGTATGGAGTCAACAGAAAACATAGGCTACAGCCGAGCACGTCTTAGGGGTCAATTGTGCGATCTGCTGGCTAAAAATGAAACATCAAGAAGAAAGTTTACTCCTTAATCCTTCAATACAGCATAAAGTGCGACATTCTGACCAATCAGGGCCCGTGCGATCATTGCAGGGGTCCGAGCCACACTTCCCTTCCAAAAGGCGGAATCGAAAATAACCACAGAAAAGGCTAATCCCAAAATAAGTTCTCCTGAGGATAGGGAATATTGTCATACTGATCACTGGGGTCCCCACAAATCCTGAAAACGGGGCTCAGGAACCCATCTGGAGTACACAGGCTGGACCGCAGCTCGTCGCCATAGGACTGCTGGAAATAGTGGAGCGCTGGAACTCCGCTCATCACCATAGGACTGCTGGAAATAGTGGAGCACTGGACCTCCGCTCGTGGCCATAGGACTGCTGGAAATAGTGGAGCGCTGGACCTCCGCTCATCACCATAGGACATAGGACTGCTGGAAATAGTGGAGCGCTGGACCTCTGCTCGTTGTCATAGGACTGCTGGAAATAGTGGAGCGCTGGACCTCCGCTCGTCGCCATAGGACTGCTGGAAATAGTGGAGCGCTGGACCTCTGCTCGTGGCCATAGGACTGCTGGAAATAGTGGAGCGCTGGACCTCTGCTCGTGGCCATAGGACTGCTGGAAATAGTGGAGCGCTGGACCTCTGCTCGTCGCCATAGGACTGCTGGAAATAGTGGAGCGCTGGACCTCCGCTCGTTGTCATAGGACTGCTGGAAATAGTGGAGTGCTGGCCCTCCGCTTGTTGTCATAGGACTGCTGTAAACAGTGGAGCGCTGGACCTCCGCTCATCACCATAGGACTGCTGGAAATAGTGGAGCACTGGACCTCCGCTCGTGGCCATAGGACTGCTGGAAATAGTGGAGCGCTGGACCTCTGCTCGTTGCCATAGGACATAGGACTGCTGGAAATAGTGGAGCGCTGGTCCTCTGCTCGTGGCCATAGGACTGCTGGAAATAGTGGAGCGCTGGACCTCTGCTCGTTGCCATAGGACTGCTGGAAATAGTGGAGCGCTGGACCTCTGCTCGTTGCCATAGGACTGCTGGAAATAGTGGAGCGCTGGACCTCCGCTCATCACCATAGGACATAGGACTGCTGGAAATAGTGGAGCACTGGTCCTCCGCTCGTGGCCATAGGACTGCTGGAAATAGTGGAGCGCTGGACCTCTGCTCGTTGCCATAGGACTGCTGGAAATAGTGGAGCGCTGGACCTCTGCTCGTGGCCATAGGACTGCTGGAAATAGTGGAGCGCTGGACCTCCGCTCGTGGCCATAGGACTGCTGGAAATAGTGGAGCGCTGGACCTCCGCTCATCACCATAGGACATAGGACTGCTGGAAATAGTGGAGCGCAGGACCTCCGCTCATCACCATAGGACATAGGACTGCTGGAAATAGTGGAGCGCAGGACCTCCGCTCATCACCATAGGACATACGACTGCTGGAAATAGTGGAGCGCAGGACCTCCGCTCATCACCATAGGACATAGGACTGCTGGAAATAGTGGAGCGCTGGTCCTCCTCTCGTGGCCATAGGACTGCTGGAAATAGTGGAGCGCTGGACCTCTGCTCGTTGCCATAGGACTGCTGGAAATAGTGGAGCGCTGGACCTCCGCTCATCACCATAGGACTGCTGGAAATAGTGGAGCGCTGGACCTCTGCTCGTTGCCATAGGACTGCTGGAAATAGTGGAGCGCTGGACCTCTGCTCGTGGCCATAGGACTGCTGGAAATAGTGGAGCGCTGGACCTCTGCTCGTGGCCATAGGACTGCTGGAAATAGTGGAGTGCTGGACCTCTGCTCGTGGCCATAGGACTGCTGGAAATAGTGGAGCGCTGGACCTCTGCTCGTTGCCATAGGACTGCTGGAAATAGTGGAGCGCTGGACCTCCGCTCATCACCATAGGACATAGGACTGCTGGAAATAGTGGAGCGCTGGACCTCCGCTCGTCGCCATAGGACTGCTGGAAATAGTGGAGCGCTGGTCCTCCGCTCGTGGCCATAGGACTGCTGGAAATAGTGGAGCGCTGGACCTCCGCTCATCACCATAGGACATAGGACTGCTGGAAATAGTGGAGCGCTGGTCCTCCGCTCGTGGCCATAGGACTGCTGGAAATAGTGGAGCGCTGGACCTCTGCTCGTTGCCATAGGACTGCTGGAAATAGTGGAGCGCTGGACCTCTGCTCGTGGCCATAGGACTGCTGGAAATAGTGGAGCGCTGGACCTCCGCTCGTGGCCATAGGACTGCTGGAAATAGTGGAGCGCTGGACCTCCGCTCATCACCATAGGACATAGGACTGCTGGAAATAGTGGAGCGCTGGACCTCTGCTCGTCGTCATAGGACTGCTGGAAATAGTGGAGCGCTGGACCTCCGCTCGTCGCCATAGGACTGCTGGAAATAGTGGAGCGCTGGACCTCTGCTCGTGGCCATAGGACTGCTGGAAATAGTGGAGTGCTGGACCTCTGCTCGTGGCCATAGGACTGCTGGAAATAGTGGAGCGCTGGACCTCTGCTCGTTGCCATAGGACTGCTGGAAATAGTGGAGCGCTGGACCTCCGCTCATCACCATAGGACATAGGACTGCTGGAAATAGTGGAGCGCTGGTCCTCCGCTCGTGGCCATAGGACTGCTGGAAACAGTGGAGCGCTGGACCTCTGCTCGTGGCCATAGGACTGCTGGAAATAGTGGAGTGCTGGACCTCTGCTCGTGGCCATAGGACTGCTGGAAATAGTGGAGCGCTGGACCTCTGCTCGTTGCCATAGGACTGCTGGAAATAGTGGAGCGCTGGACCTCCGCTCATCACCATAGGACATAGGACTGCTGGAAATAGTGGAGCGCTGGACCTCCGCTCGTCGCCATAGGACTGCTGGAAATAGTGGAGCGCTGGTCCTCCGCTCGTGGCCATAGGACTGCTGGAAATAGTGGAGCGCTGGACCTCCGCTCATCACCATAGGACTGCTGGAAATAGTGGAGCGCTGGTCCTCCGCTCGTGGCCATAGGACTGCTGGAAATAGTGGAGCGCTGGACCTCTGCTCGTTGCCATAGGACTGCTGGAAATAGTGGAGCGCTGGACCTCCGCTCATCACCATAGGACTGCTGGAAATAGTGGAGCGCTGGACCTCTGCTCGTTGCCATAGGACTGCTGGAAATAGTGGAGCGCTGGACCTCTGCTCGTGGCCATAGGACTGCTGGAAATAGTGGAGCGCTGGACCTCCGCTCGTGGCCATAGGACTGCTGGAAATAGTGGAGCGCTGGACCTCCGCTCATCACCATAGGACATAGGACTGCTGGAAATAGTGGAGCGCTGGACCTCTGCTCGTCGTCATAGGACTGCTGGAAATAGTGGAGCGCTGGACCTCTGCTCGTGGCCATAGGACTGCTGGAAATAGTGGAGTGCTGGACCTCTGCTCGTGGCCATAGGACTGCTGGAAATAGTGGAGCGCTGGACCTCCGCTCGTCGCCATAGGACTGCTGGAAATAGTGGAGCGCTGGACCTCTGCTCGTGGCCATAGGACTGCTGGAAATAGTGGAGCGCTGGACCTCCGCTCATCACCATAGGACATAGGACTGCTGGAAATAGTGGAGCGCTGGTCCTCCGCTCGTGGCCATAGGACTGCTGGAAATAGTGGAGCGCTGGACCTCCACTCGTTGTCATAGGACTGCTGGAAATAGTGGAGCGCTCGACCTCTGCTCGTCGCCATAGGACTGCTGGAAATAGTGGAGCGCTGGACCTCCGCTCGTGGCCATAGGACTGCTGGAAATAGTGGAGCGCTGGACCTCTGCTCGTGGCCATAGGACTGCTGGAAATAGTGGAGCGCTGGACCTCCGCTCATCACCATAGGACATAGGACTGCTGGAAATAGTGGAGCGCTGGTCCTCCGCTCGTGGCCATAGGACTGCTGGAAATAGTGGAGCGCTGGACCTCCACTCGTTGTCATAGGACTGCTGGAAATAGTGGAGCGCTCGACCTCTGCTCGTCGCCATAGGACTGCTGGAAATAGTGGAGCGCTGGACCTCCGCTCGTGGCCATAGGACTGCTGGAAATAGTGGAGCGCTGGACCTCTGCTCGTGGCCATAGGACTGCTGGAAATAGTGGAGCGCTGGACCTCCGCTCATCACCATAGGACATAGGACTGCTGGAAATAGTGGAGTGCTGGTCCTCCGCTCGTGGCCATAGGACTGCTGGAAATAGTGGAGCGCTGGACCTCCACTCGTTGTCATAGGACTGCTGGAAATAGTGGAGCGCTGGACCTCTGCTCGTCGCCATAGGACTGCTGGAAATAGTGGAGCGCTGGACCTCTGCTCGTCGCCATAGGACTGCTGGAAATCATGGAGCGCTGGACCTCCGCTCGTTGTCATAGGACTGCTGGAAATAGTGGAGCGCTGGACTCTGCTTTCTCCAGCAGTCCCATAGACACCATTCTACAGGGGGTCCCAATATCTGTTTAGAGGACTGCTGGGGGTCCCAGTGATCAGCGGGTTATCGCATATCCTATAGGCATGGGGGTGTGAGAGGAGGGGGTCGCCCATCAGTAATACATCGGGTCAGCTTTCCTGCCAGCTACAGGTGGCTTCACCTGACTGGGTGGCAGGACCAGGGTGACGCTTTATGTTGACTCCATGAATGATTACTGGGAGAAGGAGCCAGTGCCTGACATGTGTCAGTGCCGCATCTGCGCATGTGCCGCGGGTCCATACATATCACACATGTGGTCACCATGACCAAACCCACAACTGTAAAAAAAAGTGAATGACGTCATTAATATGCAAATGAATCGCGGCCATACTGCCCTCGTCTGCTTCTCTGGCCCATTCCCATGGCAACCATACGCACCGGATTCCTTTGACAGGATAAGACCCTTCGCGCAGAGATCTGTTTATCCAATCACGGAATCTCTTTCCTGCTCGTGTCCTCCAACCAGAATCCTGCCGCCCAGACACGCCCCGCCGCTACTAACAGGAGAGCTGATGACAGCTCAGCCGCGCACAGGAGGCATCTGATTGGCTTCTGGTCACGTCACTCAGACGCTCGGCCAATCAACTGATCCCCCTTGGCAAGTTATTTGCCGGCTCCGAGGTCCCTTCTAAACGAGCGAGTCCCTCACCCACCTAGTCCAGTAGTGGCGCTCACTTTACTGACTCAGAACTAGCGCTCACCATCTGCGGACCTTCTCGATGGCCGCCATCACTTTTTTGATGTCATCTTTGGCCCGGCTTCGGGTCTCGGCTCTCACTGAACGGCCTGACATTTTCCTATCGACACCGCGGCGTGACGCCTGGAGGGGCGTGGCCTTATTGCATTCCGCTGGTGACGTCACGCTGGTTGTGAGGAGAGTGCAGATAAGTGGGCGGGATCTTTCACTCATAAACTTGTCTATGAGGGGCGAGCGGCAAAACTCGGCTCTGACGGGAGGCTCTGTGCAGACCGGCGGCCCGCTCATTACCGGAGATGGCCTGTAGGTCAGACCGGCGGCCCGCTCATTACCGGAGATGGCCCATAGGTCAGACCGGCGGCCCGCTCATTACCGGAGATGGCCCATAGGTCAGACCGGCGGCCTGCTCATTACCAGAGATGGCCCATAGGTCAGACCGGCGGCCCCGCTAATTACCAGAGATGGCCTGTAGGTCAGACCGGCGGCCCCGCTCATTACCAGAGATGGCCCATAGGTCAGACCGGCGGCCCCGCTAATTACCAGAGATGGCCCATAGGTCAGACCGGCGGCCCCGCTCATTACCAGAGATGGCCTATAGGTCAGACCGGCGGCCCCGCTCATTACCGGAGATGGCCCATAGGTCAGACCGGCGGCCCGCTCATTACCGGAGATGGCCCATAGGTCAGACCGGCGGCCTGCTCATTACCAGAGATGGCCCATAGGTCAGACCGGCGGCCCCGCTCATTACCAGAGATGGCCTGTAGGTCAGACCGGCGGCCCCGCTCATTACCAGAGATGGCCCATAGGTCAGACCGGCGGCCCCGCTAATTACCAGAGATGGCCCATAGGTCAGACCGGCGGCCCCGCTCATTACCAGAGATGGCCTATAGGTCAGACCGGCGGCCCCGCTCATTACCGGAGATGGCCCATAGGTCAGACCGGCGGCCCGCTCATTACCGGAGATGGCCCATAGGTCAGACCGGCGGCCTGCTCATTACCAGAGATGGCCCATAGGTCAGACCGGCGGCCCCGCTAATTACCAGAGATGGCCTGTAGGTCAGACCGGCGGCCCCGCTCATTACCAGAGATGGCCCATAGGTCAGACCGGCGGCCCCGCTAATTACCAGAGATGGCCCATAGGTCAGACCGGCGGCCCCGCTCATTACCAGAGATGGCCCATAGGTCAGACCGGCGGCCCCGCTCATTACCAGAGATGGCCCATAGGTCAGACCGGCGGCCCCGCTCATTACCAGAGATGGCCCATAGGTCAGACCGGCGGCCCCGCTAATTACCAGAGATGGCCCATAGGTCAGACCGGTGGCCCCGCTCATTACCGGAGATGGCCTATAGGTCAGACCGGCGGCCCCGCTCATTACCGGAGATGGCCTGTAGGTCAGACCGGCGGCCCCGCTCATTACCGGAGATGGCCTGTAGGTCAGACCGGCGGCCCTACGCATTACCGGAGATGGCCTATAGGTCAGACCTGCGGCCCTGCTCATTACCGGAGATGCCCATAGGTCAGACCGGCGGCCCCGCTCATTACTGGAGATGGCCCATAGGTCAGACCGGCGGCCCTGGTTATTACCAGAGATGGCCTATAGGTCAGATCGGCGGCCCGCTCATTACCGGAGATGGCCTATAGGTCAGACCGGCGGCCCTGCTCATTACTGGAGATGGCCTATAGGTCAGACCGGCGGCCCCGCTCATTACTGGAGATGGCCTATAGGTCAGACCGGCGGCCCGCTCATTACCGGAGATGGCCTATAGGTCAGACCGGCTGCCCCGCTCATTACTGGAGATGGCCTATAGGTCAGACCGGCGGCCCTGCTCATTACCGGAGATGGCCTATAGGTCAGACCGGCGGCCCTGCTCATTACCGGAGATGGCCTATAGGTCAGACCGGCAGCCCCGCTCATTACTGGAGATGGCCTATAGGTCAGACCGGCGGCCCGCTCATTACCGGAGATGGCCTATAGGTCAGACCGGCTGCCCCGCTCATTACTGGAGATGGCCTATAGGTCAGACCGGCGGCCCCGCTCATTACTGGAGATGGCCTATAGGTCAGACCGGCAGCCCGCTCATTACTGGAGATGGCCTATAGGTCAAACCGGCGGTCCCGCTCATTACCAGAGATGGCCTGTAGGTCAGACCGGTGGCCCTGCTCATTACCGGAGATGGCCTTTAGGTCAGACCGGCGGCCCTGTTCATTACCGGAGATGGCCTGTAGGTCAGACCGGCTGCCCCGCTCATTACCGGAGATGGCCTGTAGGTCAGACCGGCGGCCCTGCTTATTACCAGAGATGGCCTGTAGGTCAGACCGGGGGCCCTGCTTATTACCAGAGATGGCCTGTATTTCAGACCGGCGGCCCGCTCATTACTGGAGATGGCATTTAGGTCAGACCGGCGGCCCTGTTCATTACCAGAGATGGCCTGTAGGTCAGACCGGCTGCCCCGCTCATTACCGGAGATGGCCTGTAGGTCAGACCAGCGGCCCTGCTTATTACCAGAGATGGCCTGTAGGTCAGACCGGCGGCCCTGCTCATTACCAGAGATGGCCTGTATTTCAGACCGGCGGCCCTGCTCATTACCAGAGATGGCCTGTAGGTCAGACCGGCGGCCCTGCTCATTACCAGGGATGGCCTGTAGGTCAGACCGGTGGCCCTGCTTATTACCAGAGATGGCCTGTAGGTCAGACCGGCGGCCCTGCTTATTACCAGAGATGGCCTGTATTTCAGACCGGCGGCCCTGCTCATTACCAGAGATGGCCTGTAGGTCAGACCGGCGGCCCTGCTCATTACCAGAGATGGCCTGTAGGTCAGACCGGCGGCCCTGCTCATTACCAGAGATGGCCTATAGGTCAGACCGGCGGCCCTGCTTATTACCAGAGATGGCCTGTAGGTCAGACCGGCGGCCCCGCTCATTACCGGAGATGACCTAGAGGGCAGACCGGCGGCCCTGCTCATTACCGGAAATGGCCTAGAGGGCAGACCGGCGGCCCTGCTCATTACCGGAAATGGCCTAGAGGGCAGACCGGCGGCCCTGCTCATTACCGGAAATGGCCTAGAGGGCAGACCGGCGGCCCTGCTCATTACCGGATGGCCTATAAGTCAGATCGGCGGCCCTGCTCATTACCGGAGATGGCCTATAGGTCAGACCGGCGGCCCGCTCATTACCAGGGCCACAAGTCTGACCTACAGGCCATCTCTGGTGATAATCGGTGCCGCCGGTCTCACCTTTAGGTCATCTCTGGTAATGAACGGGGCCAGCGGTCTGACTTGTAGGCCAGAGATGGCCTATAGGTCAGGCCAGCGGCCCCACTCATTACCAGAGATTGCCTACAGGACAGACTGACTGCCCTGCTCATTACTAGAGATGGCCTATAGGAGAGTAGGCCCCAAGATGAAGGCCATATGTCAGCATGATGTGAAAAAGCGCCAACAGCCCCCAGAAGTGGTCCTAGGCGACTGTCCCATCACTCACCTCGTTGTAGTTTTGAGTGTTACCATTATTTTTACCAGATAATGAACTGGAATTTTGTAAAGGGAAAAAATAGTGCAATTATGCAATTTTTTAGGTTTTCTTTTTAAAGTGTTCAGTGTGTAGTAAAAATTATGTCTTAAGTTTTTCTTGTGTGTCGAGCAACAATTTTTATGGATATAATTTTGAGAGGGGGGAGGATGGTGGCCATACCCTAAGTTTTACTCCTTTTATGTCAGAAGCCAATGACTCAGGCATTCTTTGCAGCATGAGATGGTGCATTGTCACTCATGAAAATAATTTTGTTATTGATGGCACAGTTACTCTTTTGTACCATGGAAGAAATTGGACAGTCAGAAACACTATATACTTTGCCGATGTAATTTTTATTCCTTCAGGGACCCTAAAGGGGTCGGCCTCCTTGCTGACGTTGCAGCCTTGTTGGGATATGATGGCCATCCACTACTCCATCCAGGTTTGCACAGCACCCATCAGTAAATAAGGCTGTTTTAATCCATTCACAACATATGACGTATATGTACGTCATTCTACCTGCCATCGATGTCGGCTTTCACGCTGGACCCATATCTTTCTTGACATGATGGCTGATTTAATCAGCCATCATGTGCATGTAACAGTCACGAGTGGGAGAGAGCTCCATCTGCAGCTCTTACCATGTGAAATGTCACTGTCAATCTCTGACAGCGCAGCGACATTTAACACGGGGTGGTGAGAGCGGGGGCGTCATTCAGTGTTCATATAGATGTTGACTGGCAGCAGGCTCAGCATTAGAGCTGTCTTGTCAGCCAGTGCCAGGGGTGCGATTACATATAGTGTAGTAGATCGTGGCACAGCTGAGACGGTGCACAAAGAGGGTTCCCAAACCCACAGTTATATAAAATAAACTTTGGCACTCAACTTGCAATTATATGGAAATTTTTAATGGCAGCCACTCGTACAAACGTTTCGGTCAGAGACTTTGACCTTCTTCAGTGTACTTGGTCCCTAAGACACTATTAGTATGTGGCTGGAAGTCAGGATAAGGTCCTATATGTGGATCCCATGTATCCGTATGGATGGGGATACGATGGTGAGGGACGGTGTCTTGAACCGTGCTGTTACTCGTCTGGAAAGTAGATCAGATCCAATATGGTAGTGAACCGCAGTGTTCACACTGGAGTAAAGATCCAAGAGTGGACTAAGATTAAGGAATCCCTTTGCCAGGTGCAGGCAGAGGTCTGGATCCAGAACGCGGTGTCCACCGCTGGTTCTAATGTGCGATTACAGACACTGATCTCTATAGCCTGAGCTGTGGCTGACACCCTGCCGGCGCCACTCCAATGGCTGGCACAAGAAGGAAAATGTGGGAAACTCCCGATACAATTAGAATATGAAAAAAAGGTGCATGTGTTAGGGTTGGCGGATTGCACTAAATAAATTTAATAGAGAAGTGCAATCGCAACTGGGGTCCACCGTGCAGAGATGTAAAACAGCTAATGTGTACAATGGCGGAACACACAGTGAGCGATTGCTAGCTCGTACTGAGTTAAATGTCACTCAATGAAGAGCAAAGGAAGCTGTGTCACTCGCACACAAATAGAATAGATGCTCTGTTATAGAGCTGTGTCACTCGCACACAGTAACAAAATAGATGCTCTGTTATAGCGCTGTGTCACTCGCACACAGTAACAAAATAGATGCTCTGCTATAAAGCTGTGTCACTCGCACACAGCAACGAAATAGATGCTTGCTATAGAGCTGTGTCACTCGCACACAGTAACGGAATAGATGCTCTGTTAGGCTACGTTCACATTTGCGTTGTGCGCCGCAGCGCACAACGCAAACAAAAACGCGGCAAAACGCACGCTAAAACGCTGCGTTTTGCGCCGCATGCGTCCTTTTTGGCCGAAAGTTGGACGCAAAAAAAATGCAACTTGAAGCGTTTCTTGCGTCCAACGCTTGCGGCCATGCGGCGCAAAACGCAGCACAACGCATGTCCATGCGCCCCCATGTTAAATATAGGGGCGCATGACGCATGCGGCGACGCTGCGGCGACCGACCGCAAATGTGAACGTAGCCTTATAGAGCTGTGTCACTCGCACACAGTAACAAAATAGATGCTCTGTTATAGCGCTGTGTCACTCGCACACAGTAACAAAATAGATGCTCTGCTATAAAGCTGTGTCACTCGCACACAGCAACGAAATAGATGCTCTGCTATAGAGCTGTGTCACTCACACACAGTAACGAAATAGATGCTTGCTATAGAGCTGTGTCACTCGCACACAGTAACGGAATAGATGCTCTGGTATAGAGCTGTGTCACTCGTACACACTAACGGAATAGAAATGACGCTAGATACGATCCCGGTTAACCTCACGGGATCGAAACCGCACACGGAGTAAGTAGCAAACAGTGGTCACACAGCCAGCAAAAACACTCAACTCCTCTCCAGAGGTGCCGGAATTCTAATGGCTAAACGCCAGCCCTGAATTCACTTAGACAAACTCCTCTCCGGAGAACCAGAATTCTAACGGCTTACCGCCGGCCCTGAGCAGATGCTGGCAAAGACCACAATGGAGCAAAGTCCCATACACACATGAACAAAGACGATACTAGCACACCGGCGTGCGCCTCTGAGAGCCTTTTATACGTAAAGCTCAAGTTCAGTCAGACAGGACCTTGCCTGTGGATCAATCCGGAGCTGCCACATCACCAAAGCAGCTGACGACCGAGCACCAATGAGATGGCGCCACCTCACGGACATGCTCAGTAACATGATTTGTGGACTCAGGCCAGAGTCATACTAGAGAGGAATACGGACGAGTGCTATGCAAGAATAAATTACATAGCACTCGGACCAAAGTTAGTCTATGAGGCGGCTCCCATCATCCGTTTTTTTCTCGGCTGTATTATATGTGTGAAAGAAATACAAGTCTATGGGGGCGAGAAAAAAATTGGATCATCAGTGTGACTTGCAAGAAATACGCAAGTATTTTCCTCCTTTCAGCCCATTGAGCCATTAAATTCAATGGGGAAAAGCATTGAGAAATACGCATGTCATACGGATACATAGATGCGAGGGAATCGCATCCTCGCATTGCAAACAGATTACATACGGATCACTGTACGGAGAACATTTGTGTGATTGTCGGCCATGAAAAACTGACCTTTTTTTTTATACGTTATGTGTGACGCCGGCCTTAGGCTCCAGAGCGCAATGCTGCACGTGTATACCAGTGGTTACCATAGACTTAGCTGGAGAACCAGCAGTAACCACATGTACAGCACGAGCCTGAGGAAGGCGCTGCGACCAGAGTCTGTGCTGAGCAGTCATCCCAGCTGCCGGGCCTGAATGGGAGACCACAGCACCAGACAAGGCTTGGGATCTATCCCGCGCAGCGGAAAAATCCTGGCACCTAACAGCATGTATTTCCCAATAGAGTGGAAAAAATGATAATGAAACCTAAATCATATAAAATATTTATATTGTATTAGAATCATTTAAATATTAGGTTTTAATTGTACACAAATTTAACCCCTTTCCAACATCGGGCGTAAATGTACGCTGATGTCGGACTCCCTCCCTTTGATGTGGGCTCCGGCGCTGAGCACATATATTTTCCAGCACATGTCAGCTGTTTTGAACAGCCGCGGATGGAATCGCCCCGAAACTCTGACAGCGGTATATAATGCGCACTTCTGGCAAGCGCGCTGGAAATCCTGCCCATAGGTAACTCCGTCACGTGATCGCGGGTCACCGATGGGTTAGCATGACAACCAGAGGTCTCCAGCATCTATGGTTGTCACTGCCGGATAGCTACGAGGGCTGCCCGGTGGTCGGCGCTCATAGCGAATGAGCAATTCTGCTACATACAGGCGATCTGATCATCGCCTGTAAGTAGCAGAGCCGATCAGGCTATGGCAGCTCCTAGTCTCCCATGGAGACTATTAAAGCATGCCAAAAGTTAAAAAAAAAAGTCTTTGAAAATATTTTAAAAAAATAAAAGTTCAAATCACCCTCTTTTGCCCCATTCAAAATAAAAAAAAAAATCAAACATACACATATTTGGTATCGCCGCGTTCAGAATCGCCCGATCTATCAGTAAAAAAAAATTAACCTGATCGCTAAACGGTGTAACGAGAGGAAAAGTCAAAACGCCAGAATTATGTTTATTTGGTCACCGCAATGTTGCATTAAAATGCAATAACGGGTGATGAAAAGATCATATCTGCACCAAAATGGTATTATTAAAAATGTCAGCTCAGCACGCAAAATATAAGCCCTCACCCGACCCGAGATCCCGAAAAATGGAGACGATACGGGTATCGGAAAATGGCGGAATTTTTTTGACCACTTAAATAAAAAAGAACCTATACATTCAGTTTTAGCTTTTAGTGAACATGGTAAAAAAAAAGCTCAAAAAACAACTGTGGGATTGCACTTTTTTTGCAATTTCAATGCACTTGGAATTTTATTTCCTGTTTTCCAGTGCACGACATGTGTCGTTCAAAAGTACAACTCGTTCCGCAAAAAACAAGCCCTCTCATGGCCATTTTAACCACAAAATAAAAAAAGTTATGGCTCTGGGAAGAAGGGGAGCAAAAAATGAAAATGCAAAACCAAAAATACCTCTGGTCGTTAAGGGGTTAATTAGGTTGTCAGAGCTGTGAAGACACAAAGTGTATGACAGCCTAACAAGCAATCACTAGATGTTAGTATGAGGGCAGCTCAATATATACATACATGTACAACCTGTACAGTTAGATTAGTAATGATGAATAATTATAAAGAAAAAAAAAAACAGAAAAGGGAAGCTAAAAAAAAAAACATTGTACAGAGTGATGCAATGGTGCCATATATGAGCCAGATGACGCTCCAGCCTCCTGTGCGCAAACACACCGTAATGATAATATAAGGTTAATTATAATAAAATTATTGTGCATGCATTGCAAGGACGCCATATGAGTCCCATAGCATAAAGAAATGACTGCTGTGGAACAGGCTGTAACACGAGAACCAAAAAGTAAATGCTCACCCATAAAGTGCAATGTGCCTGGATGCGTCAAAAAGCACGAGGTGCGTTTTGCGTAAGTTTCTATGGGGGGTCTGTGTCTTTGTGTGTGTGCAAAGTGGATTGTTTAATCTTTTTACAGACCTGCGATATAAGAGCCTAGCATTCCCCCAAGGGTGACAATCCAGCAGCTGTTGGCTGTACACCATGGCTGACAACTTGCTGCATCAGCCACAATCAGTGTTGGTACCTACTATAATCGTTTAACTATAATAATAATCTTATATAGCGCCAACATATTACGCAGCACTTTACAGTTTAACAGTTTCAAACGCAAAGTAACAACGTTAACAATACAATAAAGCAAAATGAGATGACCCTGATCGTGAGAGCTTACAATCTACAACGAGGTGGGGGAGATACAAGGTACAGGTGTGTATTTACAATGATGGTCCAGCCATCTTGAGGTAGTGGGGGATAGATGAGATAGTGAATGGGCTACTCACGCACACTTACACATAAAGTAACTGATTAGGGAACGTGGTAGACCGCTCTTAACAAATATGTTTTGAGGGCTCGCCTAAAATTCTGCAAAGTGTGGATGGTCCTAATTTCTTGGGGTAGAGCATTCCAGAGGATTGGCACAGCACGGGAGAAGTTTTGGAGACAGGAGTAGGAGGTATGGATTAGTGCACAGGTTAAATGCTGCTGTCAATAATGACTACAGCATCTAGATGGTTAACAGTGTGGGGGCTTCTTCTTTAACCCCATTCGCATCCTGAGATATTGATCGTGTGGCCCTGATGTTTGCTATGGCAGTTCACGGCCAAATAACGGCCTTAAAGTCTTCCAGCAGACTGTTCATTCTTCATTTCTGTCATGCCACTTTGAATTAATTTCTGAAAAGCACCTGAAGGGTTAATAAACTAGCTGAGAGCAATTTTGAATAGTTATGGGGTGCTGTTTTTAAAATGGTATCACTTTTGTGGGTTTTCCAATATATAGGACCCTCAAAGTCACTTCAAAATTTAATAGGTCCCTAAAAAAATAAGTTTTGTCAATTTCCTTGGAGAAATGAAAAGGTACTGTTATATTTTTAAACCTTCTAAAATTCTAACAAAATAAAAGAACATTTTACAAATTGTATAAAGCAGACATGAGAGAAATGTTATTTATTAATGTTTTTGTGTGGTATAGCTATCTGTATTAAAGAGAAAATCATTAAAATTTAAAAAATTGCTTCTTTATTGAAATTTTTGTAAAAGTTCTGATATTTTTATAAATAAATGCAGAAAATATCGACATAAATTTACCATTATCATAAAGTACAATATGTCACAAAAAAACAGACTCAAAATCAATGGGATATGTTGAAGCGTTCCAGAGTTATTAACACTTAGGGTCCCTTTCCACTTGCGAGCGAAAAAATGGTCCGATTAACGGACCAAAAAAACGAAGGAAAATCGTGCGAGTGTCATGCGATTTTTTTTTTCGCAACATCCGTATTGCTGTCCGATTTTTACGCACCGGTGTCCTTTGAAAAGCCGGCAAATCAGTGCTGTGTACAGTAAAATCACACTGACAGGTTAGAATAGAGTAGATATATACACATAGAATAGGTATATATACATATATATATGTCAGTGAGACACCTATATATGTATATTTATATTTAATGCAGCGCTAGATAGCATAAAAGCCGCTAATTCAATTGCCGGCTTTTGCTCTCTCCTTCACAAACCCGACAGGATATGAGACATGGTTTACATACAGTAAACCATCTCATATCCCTTTTTTTTTTTGCATATTCCACACTACTGTTAGTAGTGTGTATGTGCAAAATTTGGCCGCTGTAGCTGCTAAAATAAAGGTTTAAATGGCGGAAAAAATTGGCGTGGGCTCCCGTGCAATTTTCTCCGCCAGAGTGGTAAAGCCAGTGACTGAGAGCAGATATTAATAGCCTAGAGAGGGTCCATGGTTATTGGCCCCCCCTGGCTACAAACATCTGCCCCCAGCCACCGCAGAAAAGGCACATCTGGAAGATGCGCCTATTCTGGCACTTGGCCACTCTCTTCCCACTCCTGTGTAGCGGTGGGATATGGGGTAATGAAGGGTTAATGTTACCTTGCTATTGTAAGGTGACATTAAGCCAGATTAATAATGGAGAGGCGTCAATTATGACAACTATCCATTATTAATCCAATTGTATGAAAGGGTTAAAAAACACACATTATGAAAAAGTATTTTAATGAAATAAACAAACAGGTTGTTTTAGTATTTTATTGCTCTCTCAATCCATCCGGAAGACCCTCGCTTGGCAAAATAATAAACCAACAATATACATACCTTCTGATGAACTGTCAGGTCCCACGAAGTAAATCCATCTGAAGGGGTTAAAT
Source organism: Ranitomeya variabilis (assembly GCF_051348905.1). Classification (NCBI taxonomy): domain Eukaryota; kingdom Metazoa; phylum Chordata; class Amphibia; order Anura; family Dendrobatidae; genus Ranitomeya; species Ranitomeya variabilis. The sequence continues at coordinate 112,296,154 of NC_135234.1, forward strand.
CATTTTACAGCCAGGAGCTGTGCTAAAGCACTCGCTGGTGCCTGTAATCCCCGGGTGCTGAAAGGAAAGCTGGGTGATCTGTACTTACATTGAGTTGCGGTGAGGCGCCCTCTGGTGGATGAACTCATGAACTGGAGCCTTGGAAAAGTTCCCACGCTCGAGTTCATATGAGTTCATCCACCAGAGGGCGCCTCACCGCGACTCAATGTAAGTACAGATCACCCAGCTTTCCTTTCAGCACCCGGGGTTTTGACAGGCACGAGCGAGTGCATTAGCGCAGCTCCTGGCTGTAAAATGATTTAACCCAAGTAGGGGTCAGTAAATGGGTTGTACTTGCAGTCATATGGGTTTCCTGAAGGCATAGTATTAAAGGCTGATAATATGAAAAAGTATCAATTATCGCTTTCCTTTTAATAGAATTATTCCTCTGTGAAAGATCACCCTTTTGTCATAGAGCAGTCAATGTAGTTTAAAAAGTGCTCACAAAAAAATAGGCACTTAGCAGTGAAGTGTGACCCTCATACAGTCCTAGGGATGGCCTTGCACTCACCTATCTGGAGAATGGGGAACTCTCATTTGCAGTTCTCTGTAGCCATTGTAATTTGCATTAGTACTTGTGACCAGATGCTAGGAATGAGACAATTCTGGCGCTTTGCCCAGCTCTTCCCACTTGCCCTATAGTGGGGTAATGAGGGGTTAATGTCACCTTCAAATTGTAAGGTGACATTAAGCCGGCTTAGTAACGGAGAGGCGTCAATAAGACACCTATCCATTACTAATCCTATAGTAGTTAAAGGGTTAAATACACACACATGCAGAAAAGGTCTTTTAATTAAATAAAACACAGTTTTACCATTTTATTTTTCTGCCATTCCAAGCGAAGCCATCGATCTTCTGAAATAAAATAAAAAAACAAAAGTACCTATACACTTCCTGATCCGTCGTAGTCCGATATAACGAGTGTCCCACGCAGTATCTGGGGGGAGATAAAGCTTACAACCGGGAGCGCTGCTAATGGGACCGCTGCTAATGGGACCGCTCCTGCCTGTAAGCTACTGGGGAATGAACGAGACGGAGCGGGCGCAGGCTCAGTAACGAGCGGTGACGTCACCGAGCCTGCGCTACCTCACAGCCTGACCTGAGGTGACCTCCTCACCGTGGGAAAATGCCGGGGAAGAGGATACCGCAGGTAATGTATCTATTCTATCAATCTATTCATTCTATCTACAGGAAGTTGTTATTTTTTCTTTGTGTGCACTTAACTTTATTGGCATGCACAAAAAGAAAAAAAAAACGCGGCAAAAAATGCACCTAAACCTGCTTTTTGGTGCAACTTCTTTCCTGCCAAGATGATCCGGTTTTGCTTCAGAAACAAAACGCAGCAAAATCGCCCAGTGTGAACTTACCCTCAGTGTTCTAAAGAATTAACTCTTTAACCTGTGAAAATTAAGTTGATCTTGTTACCAAGCAGGTGCCTCATTATGGCGTCTTTTAGACACCTTAAAATATAGAGGCTGGAGATCGCATGTGCAATTTTTTAGGTGTAGTATTTAAAAAGCTCCCTAGACTAGATAGCTGTGATCTAGACTATGATAGAAGGGTATTGAATAGTATTGTAACTGCCATTTGTGGCCTATATTTTGCCCATTTATTATTTTCAAGGACCGATTCGTTTGAAAAAAAAAATCAGGCTATAGGGAGTAAGTGGCATAAAATAAAAGAACCATTCCTTACCTGCCAACCGAGCACTGGCCACCAGTCTCTGGTTTGTTCACTGCAATAGGTACATGCAGTCTACCCACATGACCAGTGCTGCTGTAAGTAAAGAAAAAAAAACAAATGCCAGCAGATCTGGGGGGTTTTTTGTTTGTTTTTTTTACTACTTTGTCTTCTGAAAAATATGGAATAAAAAGCTTGTTGAGGTTTGACCAGATTCACAATGGGATTGAGATCTGGGGAGCTTTCTGGCCATGGCCCCAAAATTACATTTTGGTAACCGAGCCACTTAGTTATCACTTTTGCCTTGTGACATGGTCTCCGTCCAGGCGTAAAAAGCATTTTCATTGCCAAATTGATCCTGTATCGTTGGAAAAAGTTGATCTTGGAGGAGGTTTAGATCCCATTCTTTATTCATGGCAGGTAAAATTTGGAGTGAGTCCACACTCTTGGATAAAAAGCCCCCACACATGAATGGTCTCAAGCTGCCTTAGGCCGGCGTCACACTAGCGTGTTTTACGGACGTAGGAGAGGTGCAGAAAATACGGATTGCATACGGTACAATGATTCTCTATGGCCCAGCTCCTATCTGCCGTATTTTACTGATCCGTATTATACGGTCTTGTACGGCCGTAGAAAATCGCAGCATGCTGCATTTGTCACCGTATTGCGCAAAAAAAAAAAAAATCGCCAATGAAAGTCTATGGGGGCGAGAAAAATACGGATTACACACGGACCAGCAGTGTGACTTGCGAGAAATACGCACCGGTGTTATAGAGAATAGAATAGGTAGAGTAAATGTCTACACATATATATATATATATATATATATATATATATATATATATATATATATATATATATATATACATATACATACACACTAGACTGTGGCCCGATTCTAATGCATCGGGTATTCTAGAATATGCATGTCCCCGTAGTATATGGACAATGATGATTCCAGAATTCACGGCAGACTGTGCCCGTCGCTGATTGGTCGAGGCAACCTTTATAACATCATCGTCGCCATGGCAACCATTATGACATCTACGTCGATACTGTGCCCGTCGCTGATTGGTCGAGGCAACCTTTATGACATCATCGTCGCCATGGCAACCATTATGACATCTACGTCGATACTGTGCCCGTCGCTGATTGGTCGAGGCAACCTTTATGACATCGTCGCCATGGCAACCATTATGACATCTACGTCAATACTGTGCCTGTCGCTGATTGGTCGAGGCCTGGCGGCCTCGACCAATCAGAGACGTGGGATTTCCAGGACAGACAGACAGACGGAAAAACCCTTAGACAATTATATATATAGATAGATAGAGATATATATATATATATATATATATATATATATATATATATATATCTATATATCAGTGAGACACACACACACACACACACACACATATATATATATATATATATTTCATACAGCACTAGATTTCATAAAAGCCGGTAATTCAATTGCCGGCTTTTGCTCTCTCCTTCACAAACCCGACAAGATATGAGACATGGTTTACATACAGTAAACCATCTCATATCTTTTTTTTTTTGCATATTCCACACTACTGTTAGTAGTGTGTATGTGCAAAATTTGGGCGATCTAGCTATTAAAGGGTTAAATCGCGGAAAAAATTGGCGTGGGCTCCCGCGCAATTTTCTCCGCCAGAGTGGTAAAGCCAGTGACTGAGGGCAGATATTAATAGCCTAGAGAGGGTCCATGGTTATTGGCCCCCCTGGCTAAAAACATCTGCCCCCAGCCACCCCAAAAAAGGCACATCTGTAAGATGCGCCTATTCTGGCACTTGGCCACTCTCTTCCCACTCCCGTGTAGCGGTGGGATATGGGGTAATGAAGGGTTAATGTCACCTTGCTATTGTAAGGTGACATTAACCCCTTCCCGACATCGGACGTACTATACCGTCCGATGTCGGGTCCCCTGCTTTGATGTGCGCTCCGGCGGTGAGCGCACATCAAAGTCGCGACATGTCAGCTGTTTTTTACTGCTGACATGTGCGCGCAATAGCGGCGGGTGAAATCGCGATCACCCGCCGCTATTAACTAGTTAAATGCCGCTGTCAAACGCAGACAGCGGCATTTAACTACCGCATCCGGCCGGGCGGCCGGAAATGAGCGCATCGCCGACCCCCGTCACATGATCGGGGGTCGGCGATGAGTCAGGAAGGTAACCATAGAGGTCCTTGAGACCTCTATGGTTACTGATCGCCGGTGGCTGTGAGCGCCCCCTGTGGTCGGCGCTCACAGCACACCTGCAATTCTGCTATATAGCAGCGATCTGATGATCGCTGTTATGTAGCAGAGCCGATCGGGCTATGCCTGCTTCTAGCCTCCCATGGAGGCTATAGAAGCATGGCAAAAGTTAAAAAAAAGTTAAAAAAAATGTGAAAAAAATAAAAAAAAATATAAAAGTTTAAATCACCCCCCTTTCGCCCCAATCAAAATAAATCAATAAAAAAAATATCAAATCTACACATATTTGGTATCGCCGCGTTCAGAATCGCCCGATCTATCAATAAAAAAAAGCATTAACCTGATCGCAAAACGGCGTAACGAGAAAAAAAATCGAAATGCCAGAATTACGTTTTTTTTGGTCGCCGCGACATTGCATTAAAATGCAATAACGGGCGATCAAAATAACGTATCTGCACCGAAATGCTATCATTAAAAACGCCAGCTCGGCACGCAAAAAATAAGCCCTCACCCGACCCCAGATCACGAAAAATGGAGACGCTACGGGTATCGGAAAATGGCGCAATTTTATTTATTTTTTTTTTGCAAAGTTTGGAAATTTTTTTCACCACTTAGGTAAAACATAACCTAGACATGTGAGGTGTCTATGAACTCGTACTGACCTGGAGAATCATAATGGCAGGTCAGTTTTATCATTTAGTGAACATAGCAAAAAAAACAAAACAAAAAACAAGTGTGGGATTGCACTTTTTTTGCAATTTCACCGCACTTGGAATTTTTTTCCCGTTTTCTAGTACACACCATGGTAAAACCAATGGTGTCATTCAAAAGTACAACTCGTCCCGCAAAAAATAAGCCCTCACATGGCCAAATTGACAGAAAAATAAAAAAGTTATGGCTCTGGGAAGGAGGGGAGTGAAAAACGAAAATGGAAAAAAGAAAAATCCCACGGTCATGAAGGGGTTAAGCCAGGTTAATAATGGAGAGGCGTCAATTATGACACCTATCCATTATTAATCCAATAGTAGGAAATGGTTAATAAAACACACACACATTATTACAAAGTACTTTAATGAAATAAAGACACGGTGTTGTAATATTTTATTAGACTCTTAATCCACCTGAAGACCCTCGTTCTGTAAAAAAGGAAAAATACAAAAACAACAATATTCCATACCTTCCGTCGTTCTGGTCACGTCCTACGATGTAAATCCATCTGAAGGGGTTAAATCATTTTACACCCAGGAGCTCTGCTAAAGCAGCTGTGCTCGTGGTTGTAAAAATACGGGGAATGAATGGAATGCAGGGGAATGTACTGTAGTTACCTTGAGTCGCGGTGATGCGCCCTCTGCTGGATGTCCTCATATGAACTCGAGCCTGGGAATTTTTCCCACGCTCAAGTTCATAAGAGGACATCCAGCAGAGGGCGCATCACCGCGACTCAAGGTAACTACAGGACATTCCCCTGCTTTCCATTCATTCCCCGGGGTTTTACAGCCACGAGCACTGCATTAGCAGAGCTCCTGGGTGTAAAATGATTTAACCCCTTCAGATGGATTTACATCGTGGGACTTGCCAGAACGACGGAAGGTATGGAATATTGTTGTTTTTGTATTTTTCCTTTTTCACAGAACGAGGGTCTTCAGGTGGAATAAGAGTCTAATAAAATATTACAACACCCTGTGTCTTTATTTCATTAAAGTACTTTGTAATAATGTGTTTTTTATTAACCATTTCTTACTATTGGATTAATAATGGATAGGTGTCATAATTGACACCTCTCCATTATTAACCTGGCTTAATGTCACCTTACATATATACACACACACCATACCTTATATATATACTGTATATATGTTTTAACGAACATTTGAGTCCATAAATCCATTAGATGTCGGTTTTGCAAGCCTGCGAGAAAATCTCGCAGTACGGATGCCATACGGATTACATACGGAGGATGACATGCGCAAAATACGCTGCCACACCCTGCCTACGGATGACATACGGATCACTATTTTGGGAACATTTCTGCGTATTACGGCCGTAAAAAACAGACCGTATTTTCATACGCTGAGTGTGACGCCGGCCTTACTGTCGCATAGAAATCATAGTAGTGCTTACATTTTCTTTTCTGGACGATATGGTGATGAACAATGCTTTTCTCCAGAATGATGGAGACCATATCACAAAAGTGTAATCTCTTAAAGGGGTTTCCTACGAAGAAAAGTTAATTTTAATCAATACATCTTGGAATAACAACTTCCACAATTGGATGTGTTTAAGTAAAATGTTCCTGTGCTGAGATAATCTTATAAATGTGCCCCTGCTGTGTAATGGCCGTGTCTGTCCAAGCAGGGACAGGGTCTGATCTTATGGTCAGGAGGGGGGTGGGGAAGATATAAAGAGTATACTGACATTACAGTATGGGACTGGCTGGTCGCACTAGGACTAGGGACAATGGACTCAGGACTGGCTGCAGAGGGACCAGGATATCGGGCATAGTTAACGCAGACGCGGCTACAGAATTAGGATACCGCCAAAGCAATCACAGGAACACGGAAAAACTATACTACAGGGAACACAGGATATAGGAATAACTTTAACCACTTACTGACGTCAGACGGATTAATAGGTCCGACGTCAGTATCCCCCGCTTTGTGGTAGGCTCCAGCGGTGAGCCCACCTCAAAGCTGGGACATGTCAGCTGACGTGCCCGCAATAGGCACGGGCGGAATCGCAATCCGCCTGTGCCCATTAACTAGTTAAATGCCACTTTCAAACTTGACAGCGGCATTTAGCGCGCGCGCTTCTGGCTATCGGGACGGAAATACGAGCACCACTAACCCCCGTCACGTGATCGGGGGTCATCGGTGCATCGGCATGACAACCAGAGGTCTCCTTGAGACATCTATTGTTGTTGATGCCGGATTGCTGTGAGTGCCACCCTGTGGTCGGCGCTCATAGCAAGTCTGCAATTCTGCTATACAGAGGCGATCTGAGTATCGCCTCTATGTAGCAGACCTGATCAACTTGTGGCAGCTTCTAGCCTCCCATGGAGGCTATTGAAGCATGCCAAAAGCAAAAAAAAAAAAGTGTTTAAAAAGATGAAAAATAAGGAAAACCTAAAAGTTCAAATTTTCGCCCCTTTCAAAATAAAATAAAAATGAAATCAAGCATACACATTTGGTATTGCCGCGTTCAGAATCGCCCTATCAATAAAAAAAGGATTACCTGATAGCTAAACGGCTTGAAGAATTGTCGCCGCAACATTGCATTAAAATGTAATAATCAAATCAAAAGATCGTAACTGCACAAAAACGGTATCATTAAAAAACCTCAACTCAGCAAGCAAAAAATAAGCCCTCAACCAACATCATATCACGAAAAATGGTCTTGGAAAATGGCCAAAAAAGCCAAACAAAAAACAAGTGTGGGATTGCACTTTTTTTTGCAATTTTACCGCACTTGAAATTTTTCTCCCGTTTTCTAGTACACGGCATGGTAAAACCAATGGTGTCGTTCAAAAGTACAACTCGTCCCGCAAATAATAATTCCTCACATGGCCATAGTGATGGAAAAATTAAAAGGTTATGGCTGTGGGAAGATGGGGAGCAAAAAACGAAAATGCAAAAAGCTCCGGTCATGAAGGGGTTAAAAGGCATACAGTTGCACACAGCACCACCACTAAGGCCGGCGTCACACTGGCGTATTGCATCCAATGCGAGATCATCGGATGCGATATGCTAATGACACTCGGCTCCTGCTCGCAGCAGAGCAGGAGCCAAGTGTCATGCGTCTGTGCTCTGATTCTCTCGCACAGGGAGGATCGGGGCACAGCTGTGGAGGAGGCAGAGAAATGAATTTCTCCATTGCTGGGGTCCGCTTATAACGCACAGCACTCGGATGATATCCGAGTGGTCTGCGCTGTCTCACTCGCACCCATTGGCTTATATGGGTGCGAGTGAGCCGAGTTTTCCTCGGTCCGAGACAATCGCAGCATACTGCGATTGTCTTGGACTGAGGAAAACGGGCGACAAAAAGTCAGCTGGTGGGAGCTGCCCCATAGCTGAACATTGGTCCGAGAGCAATGCGATTTTTTATCGCCTTGCACTCGGCCGTTTAAAAACGCCAGTGTGACGCCGGCCTAAGACTAACTATAGGGGTTGCTTAGGCAGCTCTATCTATAATGCCCTGTGGAATTAATGGCGCTATACAAGTCAGTAAAATAAATCAAAATAAAACATGTATTTTATGCCATCAAGTGGGTAGCTCATCCCAGTACAAAGCAGTGGAATACAAAAGGGGTGATGCTTTCTCCAGCACAAAAGGCATTGTGTGTTATAGATAATTTAGTGACAAAATGTATAATTGGGGAGAGAGGTTGAACTTCATGGACCTTGGTCTTTAACCTGTAGAGATTAGACTGAAAGAATCCATTGTATCTTTCTCCTGAAACATCTGGCTCATATCAAGAAACTTGAGCAAGTTGACATTTCCTTTTTATGCACGCATTCCTTCTGTCATTATAGCCTTTTACCTACATACTAGAGGTTGTAAATTTCACAGTATAGATAAGCTTTGTAAGAGAATGTGAAATAATGAGCGCTTGTGCGCATGTCTGCAAATGCATAACTCTTTTTCTTTATAAAGGAGGGGTAAAGCCCAGAGAGTCAGACGCGCTCCTGAGCTTCCCCTGTATATGATCACACAATACTTTGTTTGCGTGTCATTTACCTGGAAGCTTACCTCCAGTAAGCCAGGGACTGAGAAGGACTTAACATTTCTTTGGCGCATCGAACAGGGACCTGAGATAAGAGTATTTGCTCGAGATTTACCTGCGGATACGGACAACGGAGATCTGGGATAATGGACGGCAAATGAACTGAAAAACCTGGCCAGGTAAGAGACATTATTAGTTCTCTTTTATCTGCCCTGTATTATCTGAAAGATCTCTATGAGCCGTGTCACGCTGGGTTAGTCTAGTAGTGAGTAGATACCTATAAAACTCGGGTTACCATATTGTATAGACTTATGAGTCCTGTCCCTGGCAGTGTGTGAACAGTGTGAAGGTTGTGGTATGTTGTGAAAGAAGAGCAAAAGTGCATAGAAAAATAAGCCGAAATAGTTGGGGTATAAGCCTTATACACGGAAGTCAGCCTAACTGGGTCATGTGGTTGCGTCCTTCTGGGAGACCTCCGCCCATGCTTGACTATTCATTAAGTGCTTAACCTCCTTCATTTCTGGATAAGGTTTGATAGAATGAGCCCAGGACGCGGGTTTTCATGAGCCTGGGACAAGTATGCTAACTGACACAGAAAGTTTTGTGATCTGTATGGTGTTGCTGGGTCTGTCTGTGTGCATAATAGCACTTAAGTACGTCCTGCATATTAGAAGAAACGGAGCAGACGAGCCCTTCAATATTTTAGCTCCCTAGGAGAGAAGGCAACGAGACGCCACCAACAGAGGAAGTGGTTGTCCAAACGTCACCTAGGGTAGTCATAGCTAATATTGAAAAGAAAAATGGGAAATAAACAGACCAAAACCGTCTTAGGACAAGTGGAAGCAGCAGATATCATACAGGAAAGATGTGGAAAGATAGTCAGAAGACAGATTAGAAGGGTAAGAGGAAAATTGGGAATTTCAGAAGCACTTATGTTCAGTACAGAATGGGAAAGACTGAGTAAAGAACGAGGTGGAATTATCAAAGACAATGGGTGGGAAGAAATCATACACTGTATGATAGAGGTCTCAAAAACAGCTAAAGAGGAGAATTGGAAGTACGATCCAGACACTTCCAAATGGATCATGGGGAAGGGAAAAAGTTGTGACATAATCCCGCCACCTTACCTAGATCCAAAAGCCCAATCATTTGTACCATCTGGAAGAGCAGGAGGAAAACAATTTCCAGCCTTGTATCCCAATCTTGGTGGGGTAGGAGGATGGGAATGTTCACACTGTGGACAACAAAATCCAGATTGGAGAAATGATTGCCTAGCCTGTGGTACACCTAGATATGGCGCTGTACTTGCCCCTGTTAGGGTAGTACCAAGACCTTTTAGAGAAGCTGGTGCTGACGGGGTAATGAACACCAGATATCATCAGACCAGACAATACTTTCCTTGGTCCCCTGCCGAGGGTATGTCCCTCCTGCATAATGCGCCTGATCCCACTCAATACCCCATAAGGTTTGCGCAGTATATACAACAAATCATGCAGACTCATGCTGGGGTCTGGGCGGACGGGGAAGAATTATGTAGAATGAAAATGTCCCCCGGACTTTTTCAGGAATTATTGATACACCTACAGCCCAATAGACCAGTGGCAGAAGGGGGTGCCTTACAGACAGAAGCATCAGGTACCCAGTTCACAGAGGCATTAATAATTTTCATGAGAGGAAAACAGAGGGAAAGGGGGTCTACAGGTGTGATTATGCAGAAATTTGGGCAAAGTATTGAAGAATATAGTCAAGAACTAGAAAATAGCTTTAGGGATGAAGGATTGGATTTGACTGATGCTTCAGTAAGGAGACTTTTTACAAAACAATTAATAGAGGGGCTAGATCCGAAAATCAGAGAAAAATTTAAATCCTCTACTCCAGATTGGAGAACAATTGAACAACCAAATATTGTGAAACAACGATGTTTAGGAATAGCCATGGATATGAGAGAGAATCGTAAGCCTGTTAGAATAGCACAAGCTAATACAGGAGGAAGAGTGAGACACAATTTTCTTTGCCACTACTGTAAAAAGCCAGGTCATTTCCAAAGAGAGTGCAGGAAGAAGTTGGCAGATATAAAGTCAGGCAAATTTGTTCCCAGAAATAACCCTCCCCAAACGGACAACCAGCAGAAATCTACCATCATAGATGGTCCCATACCAGATTCAGATTGACTCGATGTGTTACAAACTTCCCTACCAGCTAGAAGACCTATGATACAGGTGAATGTGGGGGGGAGAGAGATTCCATTTTTGATAGATACAGGTGCAACTTCCTCAATTTTGAATCAAGATTTTCTTCCGAATCCGGAAGATATTTCAGAACAAACAACTTTTGCTGAGGGTTATGATGGGGTAATTCGAACACTGCCATATACTGTGCCCCTAGAGGTCTCATTAGGACCTAAATGTTTTGCATCCAGATTTTTGTATGCCAGAGGTGCCCCAACATGTCTGTTAGGAACTGATGTACTAAAGAAATTAGAAGCTAACATCAAATTTAGGGACAATGGCACAGTTATGCTGACTATCCCTGATGATGCAGAATCATTAGAACAATATGTCAGAATTCAGGCTTTTGAGGATTATACTGAAGAAAAAGAGTGCACCACAGATCTAGACCTCTCAACGGTCCCAGAAACACTGTGGGCACAGGGTGACACTGATGTGGGATTATTGCATATTTCTCCTGTAAAATTATCTGTGCAACCAGGAGCTGTTCTCCCACAGCTCAGACAATACCCTGTGAGTGCCCAGCAGGAATTAGCGATTACAAAACAGATAGAGGGATATAGAGAGAAAGGAGTTTTGGTAGAGATACAATCACCTGCTAACACTCCTCTGTATCCAGTCAAGAAGAGAACTCTTGATAAGGGTTCTATGCCCAAATATCGTATGGTACATGATCTAAGAGAAATAAACAAAGTTCTAGATCCAATCACCCCAGTTGTACCCAATCCTCATACGTTACTATCACAGATACCAGCCAGTTCTCAAGTGTTTACTGTAATAGATCTTTCAAATGCATTTTTCTCGGTTCCTTTACACCAAGATAGTTGGCATTTGTTTGCATTTACATTTAAGGGCAAACAGTTGGCGTGGACACGCCTTCCACAGGGAATGATACACTCCCCTACTCTTTATTCAAATGCCCTACAAACAGTTCTTCAAAGGTTTGAACCTGAATCACAGGTAGTAATTTTGCAGTATGTGGATGACCTACTACTTTGCTGCCCAGATCTAGAAACTGCAGAAAGGTCCACTGTGAGTTTACTATGTTTTCTAGAAAAAGAAGGGTGTAAAGTGAATAGACAAAAGCTACAAGTTTGTCAGACCAAAGTGGTCTTTCTAGGTCATTGCATTTCTCAAGGTAAAAAGCATCTTACACCTCAAAGAACTGAAGCAATAAGACAGATGAATGAGCCTAGAAATCATAAACAGCTACGAGCATTTTTAGGAATAGTGTCTCATTGTAGACAATGGATTATACATGCCAGTCAACTAATGCAATCACTGTATGACTGTGTAAAAAGTGAACCTTATTTGTTGACAAAAGAAGGTCAGATTTCGTTCCAACAATTAAAAGATGCCCTTGTTTCAGCTCCAGCGTTAGGGCTACCAGACTACACAAAATCATTTCAGCTTATGGCTGCAGAAGTTGATTCTCATGCTACAGGAGTTCTTACCCAGAAGCATGCAGAGAAACAAAGACCAATTGCATATCTTTCAGCAAGGTTAGATCCAGTAGCCAGGGCAGCGCCAACCTGTGTACGTGTGGTTGTTGCTGTCTCACTATTGTTGGACAAAGCATCAGAAATTGTCCTAGAGCATCCACTCACAGTTCAAACCACACATGATGTTTATGGGATATTAAACCAGGTCCAACCAAAACACATTTCCATGGCCAGACATTTGCGGCTACAGTGTTCTTTGCTGCTTCCCTCTACTATCACATTTGCAAGGCTTCAGACTCTCAATTTAGCTACACTGCTACCTCTCGAGTCTGAAGGGGGGAATAAGGACACTGATCCACACGCAAATTTTTTCCCTACAGATACACATGATTGTACAGAGCTCATTTTACAAGAAACGGTAGGCTTACCCAATGTATCCGAAACACCACTTCAAAATCCAGATTTAGAGCTGTTTATAGACGGTAGTAGGTTTGCAGATGACACAGGTAATTTCCATACAGGGTATGCAGTTGTGTCAGAATCTGAAACTCTCAAAGCAGAACCTCTTCCACCGAAAGTCTGCACAAGAAGCAGAACTAACAGCATTGATTGAAGCGCTAAAAATAGCTGAGAATCAGACAGCTAATATATACACTGATTCTAGGTATGCACATGGTATTGTGTTTGACTTTGGAGTAATCTGGAGAGCTAGAGGTTACATGACAGCGTCAGGCCAACCTGTAAAACATGCTTCTCTGATCAAACAGATCTTAGAGGCTGCACAAGAAACAAAAGAAGTAGCAGTAATTAAGGTAGCTGCACATGTGAGACTCGACACTAGGGAATCTAGGGGAAATGATAGGGCTGATAAAGCAGCCAAGGCAGCAGCGGTCAAACCCTTACAGCAGGTTCATACTGTAAACCCCACAGAAAATACTGAAGATAGACTGAGACAAGCACAGGAAGATGCAGGAGAAGAGGAGAGGGACAGGTGGAAAAAGGAAGGGGCAGAAGAACAAGCAGGAATTTGGAAGAAAGATGGACTAATATGTCTACCTAGAGCCTGGTACCCGATTGTAGTTGGTGGACTACACCACCCTACTCATGTGTCTGCAAATGCAATGACACTACTGGCAAAGCAAGTCTGGTTGGCTCCAGGTTTTGGCAACTACGCAAGAGACTATTGTGCTGCATGCGTTATATGCCTGGCACATAATCCCGGACAGACGACAAAGACCCCTATGAAGCACCACGTCCGACCTCTCTATCCGTTTCAGCGATTACAAATAGACTTTATCCAGCTGCCAAAAAGTAATGGGTATGAGTATGTGTTGGTGTGTGTGGACATGTTCTCAGGGTGGCCAGAGGCCTATCCAGTTCGGAAGGCTTCAGCTAAAAACACTGCTGTAAAGCTAGTTGCCGAACTGATACCCCGTTACGGTCTCCCTGAAGTGATCGAGTCAGATAGGGGTACTCATTTCACTGGAGGAATATTTCAAAATGTACTGAAAATGTTGGGTGTTGAAAGTCAGTTACACACTCCATACCATCCTCAAAGTTCCGGTAAGGTGGAACGCATGAATGGAACTTTAAAATTAAAAATACAGAAAGCCATGGCTGAAACAGGAAAGCCTTGGACAGAAAGCCTTCCACTGGCCCTTTACTCAATACGCAATACCCCAAGGGGTAAGACTAAACTGTCTCCATATGAAATTTTGTTTGGCAGGACTGCCAATTTAGGATGTTATTTTCCACAACAACTTGTGTTAAATATTGAGTCATTGACTTCTTATGTGCAAAACCTCCAGAAACAATTAACTAAGGTGCATGCACAAGTTTTTGCTTCTCTTCCAGATCCTGACAACATTGAAGGAAGTCACAAGTTGGAACCAGGTGATCAAGTCTATGTAAAAAGACACACCAGAAAGGCTCTTGAACCAAGATTTGACGGACCCTTCCAAGTCCTGTTGACAACACCTACATCAGTCAAGCTTGAAGGAAAGGCATCATGGATACATGCAAGCCACTGCAAAAAAGCAGTACAAAACTCATGATATTGATGTTAATAATGTTAACACAGATGTGGGATAAATTAGTTAGAGCCACGGATTATCTAGATGATCAGATTTGGGATATATTGGATATACTAAACACTAGTATAGCTGTACAGAATCAGCTTATAATAGTCATCAACCAACATACTCTGGTATTGGATTACCTAACTGCCTCACAAGGAGGTATGTGTCAAATCATCGGACTCACCTGCTGTCATTATATAGACCCGAATAGTACTATGAGTATGACATTTAAATTAAAGGACGTACAACGACTCAGAGATCAGTATGACAAAGATAATGACCAGAATAAGGATAACTGGTGGTCAGATACCTTTTCTTTTCTTAACCCAGCCAACTGGTTCAGAGGAATCGGTGGGTGGGTTGCTGGGATTATGCAGAGCATAATACATATAGTTATGATTATTGTAGTCATATACGTACTATTCCAGATTGTGCTCAAGGGTATCTCAGTATGCACAGATAAACTTTGTGTAATAGATGCAAGAGTATAAAGTTTTTTTTCTTTCTCCTTTATTCTTATGTTATCCTCTAGTGATTCTGATTAATATTACTGTACTAATTTTTGTTTTTATATTTTAGTATACTGCTAAAGAAGAAAATAATTTGCGATAGAAGAATTAATACTAGATTTGATTCTCTTATTAATAATATAAGTGTGTGTATGTGTAATACCAAAAATAAAGGCTTTGTCTTTGGCCCTATGGTAATAAATAAAAGGAATATGTCAAAGGGGGGAATTGTAGAGATTAGACTGAAAGAATCCATTGTATCTTTCTCCTGAAACATCTGGCTCATATCAAGAAACTTGAGCAAGTTGACATTTCCTTTTTATGCACGCATTCCTTCTGTCATTATAGCCTTTTACCTACATACTAGAGGTTGTAAATTTCACAGTATAGATAAGCTTTGTAAGAGAATGTGAAATAATGAGCGCTTGTGCGCATGTCTGCAAATGCATAACTCTTTTTCTTTATAAAGGAGGGGTAAAGCCCAGAGAGTCAGACGCGCTCCTGAGCTTCCCCTGTATATGATCACACAATACTTTGTTTGCGTGTCATTTACCTGGAAGCTTACCTCCAGTAAGCCAGGGACTGAGAAGGACTTAACAAACCTATTTAGCTATATAGTTCTGAGCTGTATAACGGCGGCTTTACACAGCCAATCAGCATTTCTTAATGCACCAGCCACTGATTGGACTTTCACATGATTTATTTATTGGCTCTTCACGGTAGCCAATGAGTAAAATGAGCGAGCTGATCAGCTGGGTCTTCCAGCCAATCACGTGTCACATCATTATACCCTTCTACAATTTTAAAGTGAGGAACAGCTTGTATAACAAAAAAAAAAACATTGTTAAGGCACAAATTGTAAGATTTCCACAGAAATATTTTAATTTTAGAAAGTATAATCGTTTTTGTATCAAAATAATTGTAAAAACAGTCTTAATTCTTCTGTTTGTACAAATCATCTAGTGCTCGCTGGGCATCCTTTATTTGTTGTTCTAGTCTGTCCTTTGTGCCCTTAGTAGTGGATTTCTTAAGCATGTCCTTCATGTCAGCAATAGCAGCTCTGTATCCAGCTGAATTATGAAAGACACGTATTACACGGTCTCCAGTAGAGACCAAAAATCTGTTGTTAATATCAAATGCAAGATCTGAGATGACGTCTCCATGTACGGACTTGAATTCTTCCTCTACGTCGCCCGTTTGAGCATTGTACACTGTGATATCACATACGCTGGCTATAGCAACGACCCGAC
The DNA here is from genome assembly GCF_051348905.1 of Ranitomeya variabilis. NCBI lineage: Eukaryota > Metazoa > Chordata > Amphibia > Anura > Dendrobatidae > Ranitomeya > Ranitomeya variabilis. The sequence goes on from NC_135234.1 coordinate 112,312,323, forward strand.
CATCAGGAGACAAAGCTATACGACAAGGCTCCTTGCCGGCCCATTTCCCTGTAAACAGCAAGTAAGGGTCTTGTTGCTTTTTATATTCAACATCTGTTTTCCAGAGCTTCCATGTCCCGTCTTTAGAAACAGATGCCATCCTATAAAAAAATATATTGAGAATTCTTATTAAAAATATAACAAATAGCTACAATGTCTCTCTCATACAAAGATTTTTCTTCTTAAGCATTTGTTCATTACAAATAATTAAAATGATTTCAGAATAACATTTTTTGGCCTTTAAAGGGTTGGTCCAAAATCAGCTTATTTTCAACCTAAATCCCAATCTATTTGATGCCGGAATCTAAAATATTTTCTAATATACTTGAATTAAAAATTCCCTATCCCTCCCCAAATAGAGGGATTTTTGGTACTCACTAGTGATGAGCGAGTAAACTCATTGCTCAGATTTTCCAGAGCACGCTCGGGTGGTCTCCGAGTATTTATGACTGCTCGGAGGTTTAGTTTTCTTTGCTGCAGCTGAATGATTTACATCTGTTAGCCAGCTTGATTACATGTGGGGATACCCTAGCAACCAGGCAACCCCCACATGTACTCAGGCTGGCTAGTAGCTGTAAATCATTCAGCTGCCGCGATGAAAACTAAATCTCCGAACACTAACAAATACTCGGAGGTCACCAGAGCGTGCTCGGGAAATCTCGAGCAACGAGTATACTCGCTCATCACTAGTACTCACCACAAAATCTCTTTCTTGGAGCCTTCATTGGGGGACACAGCACCCTCCCTAACTTTGGTACATATATTAGGCCTACGCGCCTTTTTTGTTGGGTTTCTACATATGTTGAGCTTTGATTGCTTCTCCTACTGCTTTAACACTAAATAATGTTCTTTGTGCCAGTCGGTGGGTGTATACTGCTCAGGAGGAGCTATTTTTCATTTTTTGCCTGTGTCAGCCTCCTAGCGACAGCAGTATATGGTTATCTTTGCACACCTTTGCGAGGAGGTTTTACAGCGTTCATACCAATGCCTCATCTGATGCAGCCCTGGGAAGGAAGGTGCTGCAGGCTGAGGTTGCTCGCTGTCCGACCTAAGGCCGTTACTTTTTCGTTTTCTCTGTTTCCCACCCTCGGGTCTGCTTTTGGACGTCCCATGGTTACCTGTGTCCCACAATGAAGCGATAAATACTACCCAACTGTTTTTTTTTGTTGTTGTTTTTTTAATTCTACTTCCCTTTTGATGACTCTTTGAGAATTCCAGTGTTTGCTGGGATACTGAAACGAAGTGTCATCAGGGGGCAGATGGTGTGTCACTGCCACAGCCTCTACCCCATCCCTGAAACGAAGCATCATCAGTGATGCTCGTTTCAGGGGCTGTGCTTTCCCTGCACGATATGCGTTGTGCACAATGACAGTGCACTCTCTCATCAGCTCAAATCAGTAGTAATGAGTCGGCAACAGAGCACACTGTCAGAATACCTTTCATGCAGACCAGTGACGTCACCTGTGGGGGCGCTAGTCTCTGCACAACTTAATAGTCTTTTTTCTTTTCATGGACAAAGTGTCATTTTCCCACATTGCGATTCTGATTTTCATTGTTGACCTAAATGACGGGGGGGGGGGGGTATACATTTATAATACATGTTACAAAAATGAGTTTTGTGTCTTTTGTTTGTCTATATAATGATCACATATTCAATGGGACGTGCTGTAATCACATTTAAGCATGGGAGCGGACAATTTAACTCCCAAGATTGAAGATTACTCCAATCACATCAGTGGTACATAATACAGCAGTCCTCCCTCACCCTCAAAGCATCTAAAAGCACCTTGATGTATGCCAATGAAGCAGCATTAAACTATAGATAACTGAACCATGTTCAATGCAGTGTACATTTAGTTTACATTTCTCCTCCACAAATCAATAGGGAATCTGTTCTCTCCTGGTTCTCCTCCTATCTCTCTGATCGCTCCTTCACTGTATCTTTTGCTGGTTCCTCCTCCTCTCACCTTCCCCTTACTGTTGGGATTCCTCAAGGATCAGTCCTAGGCCCCCTCCTCTTCTCTTTGTATATCGCCCCTATTGGACAATTAGTAGATTTGGTTTCCAGTACCATCTCTATGCTGATGACACCCAATTATACACCTCTTCTCCTGTTATCACGCCGACCTTTTTAGATAACACCAGTGTTTGTCTTATCGCTGTCTCTAACATCATGTCCTCCCTCTATCTGACACTGAACCTGTCAAAAACTGAACTCCTCGTGTTTTCTCCCTCTACTAACCTACCTTTGCTGACATTGCCATTTCCATGTGTGGTTTCACCATTACTCCCAAGCAACATGCCCGCTGCCTTGGGGTCATACTCGATTCCGAGCTTTCATTCACCCCCCACATCTGATCTCTGGCTCGCTCTTGTTATCTGCACCTCAAAAACATTTCTGTAATTCGACCTTTTCTTAGCTTTGACTCTGCAAAAACTCTTACTGTTTCTCTTATTCATTCTCATCTGGACTATTGTAACTCTACTAATCGGCCTCCCTCTTACCAAACTCTCCCCACTCCAATCTGTCCTGAACGCTGCAGCCAGGATCATATTCCTCACCAACCATTACACCGATGCCTCTACCTTGTGCCGGCCATTACACTGGTTACCCATCCACTCCAGAATCCAGTACAAAACTATTACCCTCATCCACAAAGCACTCCATGGCTCAGCACCACCCTACATCTCCTCTCTGGTCTCAGTCTATCACCCTACCCGTGCTCTCCATTCTGCTAATGACCCGAGATTAGCATCCTCAAAAAATAGAACCTTCCACTCCCGTCTCCAAGACTTTTCACGTGCTTCGCCAATTCCTTGGAATCCACTACCCAGGTTAATACGATTAATCCCTAATCCACACAGTTTTAAGTGTGCCCTAAAAACGCATTTGTTCAGACTGGCCTACTGCCTCAACGCATTAACCTAACTATCCTTGTGTGGCCCATTCAAAAAACTTAAACCACAATCAGGTTCCTCGCATCATGTTCTCATACACTTTATACAGTTAATAGCCCTCGGTGTCTGTACTGTTACATACTTAGGCTGATAACCGGATTATGCAGCATTACATGAACACTCGAGCCTTACACTATGGCTGGTCCAAACAACAAACGCAATTGTTACCATCCACCTCTCGTGTCTCCCCTTTTGCCTCATAGATTGTAAGCTTGCGAGCAGGGCCCTCATTCCTCCTGGTATCTGTTTTGATCTGTGTTTATTGTTATGCTGTAATGTCTATTGTCTGTACAAATCCCCTCTATAATGTAAAGAACTGCGGAATATGTTGGCGCTATATAAATAAAAAATTATTATCTTTCTGTCTCCGGTAAACTTCTATTTTTAATTGCCTACAACTGTTCAGAAACTCTGCACACACTGAAAATCATAAAAATTTGAAGCTTGAGAATTGTCAGCGCTCGTCACTGAGGGATTAGATTACATAGAGAAGAGCAGTGAGTTAGAAGGGGAGGCTGCAGGAACACCTACAGAGATCTAGTTTTCTACACAGTATCTATTATTCATGATGATGATGATTAGGAGACCCTCACACGCACACTAGAGGAGGGTCTCTGCATACAAGCTGCCAGTTCTCATGTTTAAAAGAAGTCTCACAAAATACACTGCTCAAAAAAAATAAAGGGAACACTAAAATCCCACATCCTAGATGTAACTGAATGAAATATTCCAGTTGTAAATCTTTATTCATTACATAGTGGAATGTGTTGAAAACAATAAAACCTAAAAATGATCAACGTAAATCACAACTAATATCCCACGGAGGTCTGGAGTTGGAATGATGCTCAAAATCAAAGTGGAAAATGAAGTTACAGGCTGATCCAACTTCAGTGGAAATGCCCCAAGACAAGGAAATGATGCTCAGTAGTGTGTAGCCTCCACGTGCCTGTATGACCTCCTTACAATGCCTAGGCATGCTCCTGATGAGGCAATGGATGGTCTCCTGAGGGATCTCCTCCCAGACCTGGACTAAAGCATCCACCATCTCCTGGACATTCTATGGTGCAATGTGACGTTGGTGGATGGTGCGAGACATGATGTCCCAGATGTGTTCAATCAGACTCAGGTCTGGGGAACAGGCAGGTCAGTCCATAGCTTCAATGCCTTCATCTTGCTGTAACTGCTGACACACTCCAGCCACATGAGGTCTGGCAGTGTCCTGCATTAGAAGGAACCCAGGGCCAACCGCACCAGCATATGGTCTCACAAGGGGTCTGAGGATCTCATCTCGGTACCTAATGGCAGTCAGGCTACCTCTGGTGAGCACATGGGGGGCTGTGCGGCCCTCCAAAGAGATGCCACCCCACACCATTATTGACCCACTGCCAAACCGGTCATGCTGAAGGATGTTGCAGGCAGCAGATCGCTCTCCACGGGGTCTCCAGACTTTGTCACGTCTGTCACATGTGCTCAGTGTGAACCTGCTTTCATCTGTGAAGAGCACAGGGCGCCAGTGGCGAATTTGCCAATCCTGGTGTTCTGTGGCAAATGCCAAGCGTCCTGCACGGTGTTGGGCTGTGAGCACAACCCCCATCTGTGGACATCGGGCACTCAGACCATCCTCATGGAGTCTGTTTCTAACCGTTTGTGCAGACATGCACATTTGTGGCCTGCTGGAGGTCATTTTGCAGGGCTCTGGCAGTGCTCCTCCTGTTCCTCCTTGCACAAAAGCTGAGGTAGTGGTCCTTCTGCTGGCCTCCTTTGCACCCCTCCACATCTGGTGTACTGGCCTGTCTCCTGGTAGCGCCTCTGGACACTACGCTGACAGACACAGCAAACCTTTTTGCCACAGCTCGCATTGATGTGCCATCCTGCATGAGCTGCACTACCTGAGCCACCTGTGTGGGTTGTAGAGTCCGTCTCATGCTACCATGAGTGTGAAAGCACAACCAACATTCAAAAGTGACCAAAACATCAGCCAGAAAGCATTGGTACTGAGATGTGGTCTGTGGTCCCCACCTGCAGAACCACTCCTTTATTGAGTGTATCTTGATAATTGCCAATAATTTCCATCTGTTGTCTATTCCAATTGCACAACAGCATGTGAAATTGATTGTCAAACAGTGTTGTTCTAAGTGGACAGTTTAATTTCACAGAAGTTTGATTTACTTGGAGTTATATTCTGTTGTTTAAGTGTTCCCTTTATTTTTTTAAGCAGTGCATGTTGTTTCCTAATCCCTTATAATTATGTATGTGAAGTAGTGCATGTGTATTAAAATATTTACGAGTTGCAGTCTTTGTGATTTCCAGTGCTGTTTTGATCCTCATCTGAGCTAAAATCAGACTGCCCGGCTCAAACAGGGGATTGTATGTGTACCGGAAGTCGCTTTCTCAATGCAAGTCTATAGAGTCTTATTCTCCGTTTCATAGACTTCCATGTGGCTGCTGCTTTTCCAATGTTAGATGCTGTGTGAGCCAACAAATCTGAAAAGCAGTCACATGGTTCAGAAGAGGGTCAGAGCGGTGCTGGAAAGTGGGGAAGATAGCGAATGTTGCCCACTAGAGAAAAGTAAGGAGACCTTTCCCTTTGTTGAATCTACTAAGAATCATAAAATTGATTCAGGCATCTAAAATTCGGTACACATTTGTTTCCCCCTGCTGCAGATATCTATGTAGGAAGTATTCCCTGGCTTATTTTTTTTCCAATTGGATGCTGCAAAGTGTGCCAAGAAGAAAAACATACCATGAATGTATAGAAAAAGTATGTGTACCAAGAGCAGCCACGGCACATACGGATCAGGTCTTCACATATTGGTATGTGAACAGAGCCTAATGGGATTATATAGTGCTTTTTTCTCTTGGTGTAAAGCGGCATTGTTATCAAGTTGCGGCCATGCAATCACTGTGATGTAAATGTCATGATGCCTTTGGGCAACAAAAACCATGATTTACAGTTATAGTCATCAGGGTGGGCAAGTGGGTTACAAATACCTGCACAGAACTCAAGATCAACTAGTTTTGCTTCCAGATTTATTAAAGAATGACTGTTTCGGAGCCACAAATTAAGAACAAAAAGAAAAAGCTTTACTTTCTTGTTTTGCTCCACTTAGAATCACACATGTAATCCTCACCTGCTGGAATCATTGGAGAAAGCAAATCCACAAACACCAGCCGAGTGGCCGGTCAGCTCAAACGCACGAGAGGCTTCACGGAACTCTCCAGATTTACCGAAGCAGATCTCCCAAACCTTCACATCTGGAGTGAAGCCACAACTTCCTACAAACCTATGAGAAACAAGCATATGTGGAAACCTCAATGATGCTTTAACTCACAAATAATACAATACAAAATAATGCTCTTGACTTGTAAAGTATATTTCACAAGATATCTGGATAAGCTGGTGGAACTGGCATCTGCTACATCCAGACCCAGGACAAATTCCTGTGATAATTGACTTGTTATGTTGTCATCCTAAATGGCTTATTAAAAAAAAAACCCTGAGAATTCCCCACAGATTACTTGAGAATTGTGCTTCCATTTAGAACACGAGGGTAGCCATCGCTCTTTAGGAATGAAATATGCTGGGTGACGGAAATCTGCTTATCAACCAAATATAAGTGCAAGTGTTCTTTATAAGGAATGTGTCACCTTTATGTATTACGAACGAAAAAGATAATGATCCTTTTTTTTTTCTAAAATAGTTTTAGTTTCTGATGGTCAATTTATAATATTTTCTGCTTGTGATTACGGGGCAGTCATCTTGTCTGAGATGCTGTTCAGAACATTCAGAGATCTTCTTTACAACAGCCACATGCACTATACAGATCAGTAGATTACAGACGTTAATTAGGTAACTTCTCTAGTGGAGTGTTGTGAGCATGTTCTGTGATCGGTGCAGAAAAGGGCATAGTGAATCTTATATTGTCAATATATTGGCGTTAACCCACCTGAGATAATACATGACTACTGAAAAGTGATCTCTAAGAAACATCAGGAAGTGCCAACTTTTAATACAGAGAGTGATTAAAAATTAAAATAAAAATCACCAATTATGAACCTTAACCCCTTCACGACATGCACCGTACTAGTACGGCGAATGTCGTGTCTCCCCCTTTGATGTGGGCTCCGGCGCTGAGCCCACATCAAAGTCGCGACATGTCAGCTGTTTTGTACAGCTGACATGTGCGCGCAATAGCGGCAGGTGGAATCGCGATTCACCCACCGCTATTAACTAGTTAAATGCCGCTGTCAAACGCTGATAGCGGCATTTAACTACCGCTTCCGGCCGTCGGGCCGGAAATGCGCGCAGCCCCGACCCGTCACATGATCGGGTGTCAGCGATGCGGTGGCATAACAACCAGAGGTCCCCTTGAGACCTCTATGGTTGTTGATGCCGGCTTGCTGTGAGCGCCACTCTATGACCGGCGTTCATAGCAAGCCTGTAATTCTACTACATGGGGCGATTTGAGTATCGCTTCTATGTAGCAGGTCCGATCAGGCTATGCAGCTTCTAGCCTCCCATGGAGGCTATTGAAGCATGGCAAAAGTAAAACAAAAAAATGTTTTAAAAAATATTTAAAAAATTTAAAAAAGTTTCTATCACCCCATTCAAAATAAAACAATAAAAAAAAAAATCAAACCTACACATATTTGGTATCGCCGTGTTCAGAATCGCCCGATCAATAAAAAAAAAGCATTAACCTGATCGCTAAACGGCGTAGCGTGAAAAAAATTCAAAACACCAGAATTACATTTTTTTTGTTGTCGCGACATTGCATTAAAATGCAATAACGGGTGATCAAAAGAACGTATCTGCACAAAAGTGGTATCATTAACCCCTTCCCGACCCATGACGCCTATGCGGCGTCATGGAATGATCGCATCCCTGCAGATCGGGTGAAAGGGTTAATTCCTATTTTACCCGATCTGCAGGGAGAGGGGGAGTTGTACTTCAGCCTAGGGGGGGTGGCTTTGCCCCCACGTGGCTACGATCGCTCTGATTGGCTGTTGAAAGTGCAACAGCCAATCAGAGCAATTTGCAATATTTCACCTATGAAAATGGTGAAATATTGCAATCCAGCCATGGCCGATGCTGCAATAGCATCTGCCATGGCTGGAAATCATGTACTGGCCCCCCCCACCGCCCCCGATCTCCTCCCCAGTCGTCCGTTCTGTCAGGTACCCCCCTCCGTCCCCCTGTTCGCTCCCCCGTGCTCCTGTCCGCTCCCCCGTGCTCCTGTCCGCTCCCCCCGTCCTCCGATCCCCCCCCTGTGCTCCGATCCACCCCCCCACCACCCCCTCATACTTACCGATCCTCCCGGTGTCCGGCCATGTCCTCGCTGGGCGCCGCCATCTTGGAAAATGGCGGGCGCATGCTCAGTACGCCCGCCGAATCTGCAGGCTGGCAGATTCGTTACAGGTACATTTTGATCGCTGTGGTATGTTCTACCACAGCGATCAAAATAAAAAAATAATAAATAAACCCCCCCCTTTATCACCCCCATAGGTAGGGACAATAATAAAATAAAGAAAATATATTTTTTTCTTTTACCACTAGGGTTAGGGTTAGAACTAGGGGTAGGGTTAGGGGTAGGGTTAGGGTTACGGGTAGGGCTAGGGTTATGGCATGTGCACACAGAGCGGATCGGCCGCGGATCGGCCGCGGATCCGCAGCGGATTGGCAGCGGATTGGCCGCGGATCCGCAGCGGATTGGCCGCTGCGAATTCGAAGCAGTTTTCCATCAGGTTTACAGTACCATGTACACCTAAGGAAAACCAAATCTGCTGTGCCCATGGTGCGGAAAATTCCGTGCAGAAACGCTGCATTGTATTTTCCGCAGCATGTCAATTCTTTGTGCGGATTCCGCAGCGGTTTACACCTGTTCCTCAATAGGAATCCGCAGGTGAAATCCGCACAAAAAAACACTGGAAATCTGCTGTAAATCCGCAGGCAAAACGCAGTGCCTTTTACCTGCAGATTTTTCAAAAATCGTGCGGAAAAATCTCACACGAATCCGCAACGTGGGCACATACCCTTAGGGTTAGGGTTGGAATTAGGGCTAGGGTTGAAAATAGGGTTAAGAATAGGCTTGTGGTTAGGGTTACGGATAGGGTTAGGGGTGTGTTGGGGTTACAGTTGTGGTTAGGGTTGGGATTAGGGTTACGGTTGGGATTAGGGTTAGGATTAGGGTTGGAATTAGGGTTACGGTTGTGTTGCGGTTAGGGTTGTGGTTAGGGGTGTGTTGGGGTTAGGGTTGTGATTAGGGTTATGGCTACAGTTGGGATTAGGATTAGGGGTGTGTTGGGGTTAGTGTTGAAGTTAGAATTGAGGGGTTTCCACTGTTTAGGCACATCAGGGGTCTCCAAACGCAACATGGCGCCACCATTGATTCCAGCCAATCTTGCGTTCAAAAAGTCAAATGGTGCTCCCGCCCTTCCAAGCCCCGACGTGCGCCCAAACAGTGGTTTACCCCCACATTTGGGGTACCAGCGTACTCAGGACAAACTGGGCAACAACTGTTGGGGTCCAGTTTCTCCTGTTACCCTTGCAAAAATAAAAAATTACTTGCTAAAACATAATTTTTGAGGAAAGAACAATTATTTTTTATTTTCACGGCTCTGCGTTATAAACTTCTGTGAAGCACTTGGGGGTTGAAAGTGCTCACCACACATCTAGATAAGTTCCTTCGGGGGTCTAGTTTCCAAAATGGGGTCACTTGTGGGGTGTTTCTACTGTTTAGGCACATCAGGGGCTCTGCAAATGCAATGTGACGCCCGCAGACCATTCCATCAAAGTCTGCATTTCAAATGTCACTACTTCCCTTCCGAGCCCTGACGTGTGCCCAAACAGTGGTTTACCCCCACATATGGGGTATCAGCGTACTCACAACAAACTGGGCAACAAATATTGGGGTCCAAATTCTCCTGTTACCCTTGTGAAAATAAAAAATTGCTTGCTAAAACATCTTTTTTGAGGAAAGAAAAATGATTTTTTATTTTCACGGCTCTGCGTTGTAAACTTCTGTGAAGCACTTGGGGGTTGAACGTGCTCACCACACATCTAGATAAGTTCCTTGGGGGGTCTAGTTTCCAAAATGGGGTCACTTGTGGGGGGTTTCTACTGTTTAGGCATATCAGGGGCTCTGCAAACGTAACATGATGCCCGCAGACCATTCCATCAAAGTCTGCATTCCAAAACGTCACTACTTCCTTTCCGAGCCCCGGCATGTACCCAAACAGTGGTTTACCCCCACATATGGGGTATCAGCGTACTCAGGAGAAACTGGACAACAACTTTTGGGGTCCAATTTCTCCTGTTACTCTTGCAAAAATAAAAAATTCTGGGCTAAAAAAATATTTTTGAGGAAAGGAAACACATTTATTATTTTCACGGCTCTGCGTTATAAACTTCTGTGAAGCACTTGGGGGTTCAAAGTGCTCACCACACATCTAGATAAGTTCCCTTGGGGGTCTAGTTTCCAAAATGGAGTCAATTGTGGGGAGTTCCTATTGTTTAGGCACATCAGGGGCTCTGCAAACGCAACCTGACGCCCGCAGAGCATTCCATCAAAGTCTGCATTTCAAAACGTCACTACTTCCCTTCCGAACCCCGACGTGTGCCAAAACAGTGGTTTACCCCCACATATGGGGTATCATCGTACTCAGGAGAAACTGGAAAACAACTTTTGGGGTCCAATTTCTCCTATTACCCTTGGGAAAATAAAAAATTGTGGGCTAAAAATCATTTTTGAGAAAAGAAAAATTATTTTTTATTTTCATGGCTCTGCGTTATAAACTTCTGTGAAGCACTTGGGGGTTCAAACTGCTCACCACACATCTAGATTAGTTCCTTGGGAGGTCTAGTTTCCAAAATGGGGCCACTTGTGCGGGAGCTCCAATGTTTAGGCACACAGGGGCTCTCCAAACGCGACATGGTGTCCGCTAATGATTGGAGCTAATTTTCCATTCAAAAAGCCAAATGGCGTGCCTTCCCTTCCGAGCCCTGCCGTGCGCCCAAACAGTGGTTTACCCCCACATATGGGGTATCATCGTACTCAGGACAAACTGGACAACAACATTTGGGGTCCAATTTCTCCTATTACCCTTGGGAAAATAAAAAATTCTGGGCTAAAAATCATTTTTGAGGAAAGAAAAATTATTTTTTTATTTTCACGGCTCTGCGTTATAAACTTCTGTGAAGCACCTGGGGGTTATAAGTGTTTACTATGCATCTAGATAAGTTCCTTGGGGGGTCTAGTTTCCAAAATGGGGTCACTTGTAGGGGAGCTCCAATGTTTAGGCACACAGGGGCTCTCCAAACGCGACATGGTGTCCGCTAACGATTGGAGCTAATTTTCCATTCAAAAAGTCAAATGGCACGCCTCCCCTTCCGAGCCTTGCCGTGCACCCAAACAGTGGTTTACCCCCACATATGAGGTATCGGCATACTCAGGAGAAATTGCCCAACAAATTTTAGGATCCATTTTATCCTGTTGCCCATGTGAAAATGAAAGAATTGAGGCTAAAAGAAATTTTGTGTGAAAAAAAAGTACTTTTTCATTTTTGCGGATCAATTTGTGAAGCACCTGGGGGTTTAAAGTGCTCACTATGCCTCTAGATGAGTTCCTTGGGGGGTCTACTTTCCAAAATGGGGTCACTTGTGGAGGAGCTCCAATGTTTAGGCACACAGGGGCTTTCCAAACGCGACATGGTGTCCGCTAACGATGGAGATAATTTTTCATTCAAAAAGTCAAATGGCGCTCCTTCCCTTCCGAGCCTTACCATGTGCCCAAACAGTGGTTTACCCCCACATGTGAGGTATTGGTGTACTCAGGAGAAATTGCCCAACAAAATTTAGGATCCATTTTATCCTGTTGCCCATGTGAAAATGAAAAAATTGAGGCTAAAATAATTGTTTCGTGAAAAAAAAGTACTTTTTCATTTTTACGGATCAATTTGTGAAGCACCTGGGGGTTTAAAGTGCTCACTATGCTTCTAGATAAGTTCCTTGGGGGGGTCTAGTTTCCAAAATGGGGTCACTTGTGGGGGAGCTCCAATGTTTAGGCACACGGGGGCTCTCCAAACGCGACATGGTGTCCGCTAAAGATTGGAGCCAATTTTTCATTGAAAAAGTCAAATGGCGCTCCTTCCCTTCCGAGCCCTGCCGTGCGCCCAAACAGTGGTTTACCCCCACATATGAGGTATCAGCGTACTCAGGACAAATTGGACAACAACGTCCGTGGTCCAGTTTCTCCTTTTACCCTTGGGAAAATAAAAAATTTTTCGCTAAAATATCATTTTTGTGACTAAAAAGTTAAATGTTCATTTTTTACTTCCATGTTGCTTCTGCTGCTGTGAAACACCTGAAGGGTTAATAAACTTCTTGAATGTGGTTTTGAGCACCTTGAGGGGTGCAGTTTTTAGAATGGTGTCACTTTTGGGTATTTTCAGCCATATAGAACCCTCAAACTGACTTCAAATGTGAGGTGATCCCTAAAAAAAATGGTTTTGTAAATTTTGTTGTAAAAATGAGAAATCACTGGTCAAATTTTAACCCTTATAACTTCCTAGCAAAAAAAAAATTTGTTTCCAAAATTGTGCTGATGTAAAGTAGACATGTGGGAAATGTTATTTATTAACTATTTTGTGTCACATAACTCTCTGGTTTAACAGAATAAAAATTCAAAATGTGAAAATTGCGAAATTTTCAAAATTTTTGCCAAATTTCCGTTTTTTTCACAAATAAACTCAGAAATTATCGACCTAAATTTACCACTAACATGAAGCCCAATATGTCACGAAAAAACAATCTCAGAATCGCTAGGATCCGTTGAAGCGTTCCTGAGTTATTACCTCATAAAGGGACACTGGTCAGAATTGCAAAAAACGGCAAGGTCATGAAGGGGTTAAAAACGTCAGCTTGGCACGCAAAAAATAAGCCCTAACCTGACCCCAGATCATGAAAAATGGAAACGCTACGGGTATCGGAAAATTGCGCAATTTTTTTTTAAGCAAAGTTTGGAATTTTTTTTCACCACTTAGATAAAAAATAACCTAGCCATGTTTGGTGTCTATGAACTCATAATGACCTGGAGAATCACAATGGCAGATCAGTTTTAGCATTTAGTGAACCTAGCAAAAAAGTTAAACAAAAAACAAGTGTGGGATTGCACTTTTTTTGCAATTTCACCACACTTGGAATTTTTTTCTCGTTTTCTAGTACAAGACATGGTAAAACCAAAGGTGTCGTTCAAAAGTACAACTCGCCCTGCAAAAAATAAGCCCTCACATGGCCATATTGATGGAATAATAAAAAAAGTTATGGCTCTGGGAAGGAGGGGAGCGAAAAACGAAAACACAAAAACGAAAAAGGGCTGCGTCTTGAAGGGGTTAAAAGTTAGTCTGAACACCAAACAATATATAATAAGACATTGAGAAGTGGAACTAAAAAGTGCCGGTTACCTCCCACAAGGCGACACCACAGCATAGGCATTTGTAACTTGATTGGTATTAATAGTTGACAGGACTTCACCTTTCCGACTCCAAATCAAAACGCTGGTGTCACTTGATGCAGTCATAACAAACTTCCCTGCAAAGAGATAATCTAGAATTAGAAATGCTCTTAAAAAAAGATTAAAAAAAAAAAAAAAAAAAAAAACTGGTCAGAGAACATATAAATGATTCTGCTCTAGGTTTGTTTGTTTTTTGTTTTTTTTTTAACTGTACATTGTTTAGCAGAGAGCACCGATGAGGATAAACTACCCTTAGGGGGATTTGGCTCCTAGTACTCCATCCAATCAGCTGACGGGGTTAGATTCAGTGTTTGGCCGGCCTCACACTAGCGAGTTTTACGGACGTATGAGCGCATAAACTACGTCCGTAAAACTCGCAAAATAAACGGCACAATTATTCTCAATGGGGCTGCTCCTATTAGCCGTATATTACGGTTCAGTATTATACGGCTTTCTACGGCCGTACAAAATCGCAGCATGCTGCGTTTGTCACCGTATTGCGTAAAAAAATCGCCAATGAAAGTCTATGGGGGCGAGAAAAATACGGATTCCACACGGACCAGCAGTGTGACTTGCGAGAAATACGCAGCGCTGTTAGTGAAAAGTCGGTAATTCAATTGCCGGCTTTTCATTTCTCCTGCACAAACCCGACAGGATATGAGACATGGTTTACATACAGTAAACCATCTCATATCCCCCTTTTTTTGCATATTCCACACTACTAATGTTAGTAGTGTGTATGTGCAAAATTTCAGCGCTGTAGCTGCTGAAATAAAGGGTTAAATGGCGGAAAAAATTGGCGTGGGCTCCCGCGCAATTTTCTCTGCCAGAGTGGTAAAGCCAGTGACTGAGGGCAGATATTAATAGCCAGGAGAGGGTCCATGGTTATTGGCCCCCCCGTGGCTACAAACATCTGCCCCCAGCCACCCAGAAAAGGCACATCTGGAAGATGCGCCTATTCTGGCACTTGGCCACTCTCTTCCCACTCCCTGTAGCGGTGGGATATGGGGTAATGAAGGGTTAATGCCACCTTGCTATTGGAAGGTGACATTAAGCCAGATTAATAATGGAGAGGCGTCAATTATGACACCTATCCATTATTAATCCAATTGTTGGAAAGGGTTAAAAAACACACACACACATGATTTAAAAGTAGTTTAATGAAATAAACACAGCGGTTGTTGTAATAATTTATTGTTCTCTTAATCCATCAGGAACACCCTCGCTTGGAAAAATAATAAACGCACAAGATACATACCTTCTGGTGAACCGTCTCGTCCCACTAAGTAATCCATCTGAAGGGGTTAACTAATATTACAGGCAGAGCTGCGATAAACCACTCGCTGGTGCCTGTAATCCCCGGGTGCTGAAAGGAAAGCAGTGATCTGTACTTACATTGAGTCGCGGTGAGGCGCCCTCTGGTGGATGTTCTCATGAACTGCAGCCTGGGAACTTTTTCCCACGCTCCAGGTCATATGAGGACATCCACCAGGGGGCGCATCACCGCGACTGAAGGAAATGTAGGTCAATGACCTACATTTCATTCATTCGCCGGGGATTACAGGCACGGAGCACACCGCTGCATTAGCAGGGCTCCTGCCTGTAATATTAGTTAACCCCTTCAGATGGATTACATCGTGGGACGTGATCGGACATCAGAAGGTATTTATCTTGTGCGTTTATTATTTTTCCAAGCGAGGGTGTTCCTGATGGATTGAGAGAACAATAAATTATTACAACAACCGCTGTGTTTATTTCATTAAAATACTTTTAAATCATGTGTGTGTGTGTTTTTTAACCCTTTCGTACTATTGGATTAATAATGGATAGGTGTCATAATTGACGCCTCTCCATTATTAATCTGGCTTAATGTCACCTTCCAATAGCAAGGTGGCATTAACCCTTCATTACCCCATATCCCACCGCTACAGGGAGTGGGAAGAGAGTGGCCAAGTGCCAGAATAGGCGCATCTTCCAGATGTGCCTTTTCTGGGGTGGCTGGGGGCAGATGTTTTTAGCCACGGGGGGGCCAATAACCATGGACCCTCTCCTGGCTATTAATATCTGCCCTCGGTCACTGGCTTTACCATTCTGGCGGAGAAAATTGCGCGGGAGCCCACGCCAATTTTTTCCGCCATTTAACCCTTTATTTCAGCAGCTACAGCGCTGAAATTTTGCACATACACACTACTAACATTAGTAGTGTGGAATATGCAAAAAAAAAGGGGATATGAGATGGTTTACTGTATGTAAACCATGTCTCATATCCTGTCGGGTTTGTGCAGGAGAAATGAAAAGCCGGCAATTGAATTACCGGCTTTTAACACATATCGCGCTGAATGAAATCTAAATACAGAATATATATATATGTGTCTCAATGACATATATATATATACTGTATATATGTTTTCCCGAACATTTGAGCACATAAATCCATTAGATGTCGGTTTTGCAAGCCTGCGCGAAAATCTCGCAGTACGGATGCCATACGGATTACATACGGAGGATGCCATGCGCAAAATACGCTGACACACCCTGACTACGGATCAATATTTTGGGAACATTTCTCCGTATTACGGCCGTAGTACGGACGTATAATACGTGGCGTATTGTCTTACGCCCAGTGTGAGGCCGGCCTTAGTCTCACTGTTTACCAGGAATTGCCACAAATTTTGAAACGGTTGTGCCTGGTACTGCAGCTATCAAATCAATGGGAATTACCGTACCTGCATGACTGGCCACAGCCAAGACAAAAAGTATGGAGCTGTGCCTGATAAATAATGAAAATCAGCACCATGCTTTGCTCTTTCTATCAACTGATCAGTAGGTGTCAGCCCCCCCTCCAAAATCTTTAGAATAGGCTATGAAATATAAAGATTTTTAAAATTAAAAAAACAAAAATGTAACGCCTTCATTACACATTACAAAGCCTGTATTAGAATTTATTTTCACATTTAGAAAGTCCCGCCTTGATGGTTTATGTAAACCACGGCTGTATGTGGACCGGCTGTATGTGGACCGACTGTATGTGGACCGACTGGCCTGCGAAGTGGTTTGCCAGCGGTGAAGGGCAAAGAAAATTGCCCTGATCTCCAAGAGATTGATGCGGAGAGCAGCTTCATGGGAGTGCCAGCAATCCTGCACTGTGTGATGAAGAAAAACCGCTCCCAAACCAAGGAGACTGGCGTCGGTGTTCTTCTTTTGGTACTATGATAATCTCTCACCATGGTCAGAAGTAAAAATGTTCTATTGTGTTTCCCGCATAATTACATATGACAAATATACATTACGATAATGAATCATTTCTTGGTTGCTATGGCTACAAGTTTATACTTCCTTTACAACCCACCTGTTTCTGCTATTCCAATATTAATGACGGGGGCTTTATGACGTTTAGGGAAGTCTTCAGGAGCAGCAGAGAAGCCAAATGAATCGTTTTTCTTCGTCATTTTAAACACTCGGATTGTATCTCCATTTGCTAAGAACACAATAAAGGCTCTTAAAAAGGAAGAGGAAAACATTTAGCATGGCCTGCGTTGTAAAGTAATCAAAATGCTTTAAAACAACGATCCAATCATCTGTGTGTAAATTATACGTTTATTATTTTATAACAGGAAACGATTATTAAAACAATTGTTATCAGGGCTAATGCAGGTGAGCCTTCACAGACACAAAAAAACGGTAGATGGCGACTCACAAGAAACATGTATGGTAATGTAAGGTAAAAAGCACAAAAATAACCACACCGGGTGAAAAGAGGGTTGGACGAGTTAAAAATAAATTGACAGAATTTTCCACTTCTTGACGCAAGGTGACAACTCAAAAAGACATACTAATATGGAATTTAGATTGTGAGCCCCAATGGGGACAGCGATGATGATGTCTGTAAAGCGCTGCAGAATATGATAGCGCTGTATAAACAGAGCATAATAAATAAAAAGCCTAAAGGAAAGCTCTCATCTCTGCTGAGATGTGTTGCCAGTGTTCAGAGGAGGAGCAGATTACCGTATATACTCGAGTATAAGCCGACCCGAGTATAAGCCGACCCCCCTAATTTTGCCACAAAAAACTGGGAAAACTTATTGACTCGAGTATAAGCCTAGGGTGGAAAATGCAGCAGGTACCGGTGAATTTCAAAATTAAAAATAGATACTCCATACCGTTCATTATGGCCCCATAGATGCTCCACATAAAGCTGTGCCACATATAATGCTCTGCACCGTTCATTATGGCCCCATAGATGCTCCACATAAAGCTGTGCCATATATACAATGCTCTGCACCGTTGCCCCATAGATACTCCACATAAAGCTGTGCCATATATATAATGCTCTGCACCGTTGCCCCATAGCTGTGCCATATATATAATGCTCTGCACCGTTGCCCCATAGCTGTGCCATATAGTGCTCTGCACCATTGCCCCATAGCTGTGCCATATAGTGCTCTGCACCGTCCATTATTGCCCCATAGCTGTGCCATATAGTGCTCTGCACCATTGCCCCATAGCTGTGCCATATAGTGCTCTGCACCACTGCCCCATAGCTGTGCCATATAGTGCTCTGCACCGTTGCCCCATAGCTGTGCCATATAGTGCTCTGCACCGTTGCCCCATAGCTGTGCCATATAGTGCTCTGCACCATTGCCCCATAGCTGTGCCATATAGTGCTCTGCACCATTGCCCCATAGCTGTGCCATATAGTGCTCTGCACCGTTATTGCCCCATAGCTCTGCCATATAGTGCTCTGCACCATTGCCCCATAGCTGTGCCATATAGTGCTCTGCACCGTTGCCCCATAGCTGTGCCATATAGTGCTCTGCACCATTGCCCCATAGTTGTGCCATATAGTGCTCTGCACCGTTGCCCCATAGCTGTGCCATATAGTGCTCTGCACCATTGCCCCATACCTGTGCCATATAGTGCTCTGCACCGTTATTGCCCCATAGCTGTGCCATATAGTGCTCTGCACCGTCCATTATTGCCCCATAGCTGTTGCTGCTGCTGCAATTAAAAAAAAAAAAAAAAAAAACATACTCGCCTCTCTTGCTTGCAGCTCCTCGGCGCCATCTTCCCGGCGTCTCTCCGCACTGACTGATCAGGCAGAGGGCGCCGCGCACACTATATGCGTCATCGCGCCCTCTGACCTGCACAGTCAGTGCAGAGAGACGCCGGGAAGATGGAGACAGCGCCCGGCGTGTGGAACGAGGACAGGTGAATATGCGATACTTACCTGCTCCCGGCGTCCCGCTCCTTCCCCCTGCCTGTCTTCGGTGCCGCAGCCTCTTTATCAGCGGTCACCGGCACCGCTGATTAGAGAAATGAATAGGCGGCTCCGCCCCTATGGGAGGTGGAGCCGCCTATTCATTTCTCTAATGAGCGGTCCCACGTGACCGCTCAGGGGAAGAGGCTGCGGCACCGAAGACAGTGTGACAGGCAGGGGGAGCGCCAGGAACGCCGGGACTAGGTAAGTATATGACAGTGCTCACCCGCCGACCCCACCACCGATCATGACTCGAGTATAAGCCGAGGGGGCACTTTCAGCCCAAAAATTTGGGCTGAAAATCTCGGCTTATACTCGAGTATATACGGTACTATTACTTGCCAGTTTATTACTCTACTGGCACTCAACATTCAGCATTATACCACAGCCAATCAGCTAAATGTTTGCTAATCGACAGTCGCTTTAATAGCCACTATAGACAGGCAGACTGTATTTTCGATGCACATAGGCTGCCACTGTACTCAGCAGCTCAAGTCCTGTTTACAAAGGATGACTGATGTGCTGCCAAGAACGATTTAAGCTGGCTTAAAAAAATCAAATCAACCAACGATTTTGGAGAAGAATTTGCTGTCAACTGAATCTTTCTGCAGGATTTCACCTTCCAAACTATTTATATCCGCATGTAACCCCTTCAAAAGCAAGTCCACCTTTACATGACCAGTCTGTTCCTCAGTTACTGAGAAATCAGCATTTGAATTGATTTGCAAATGAGGCAGAAGAACCATTTGTAGACCTGAAGCCTCTGCCACTCCAGCTCTGTTCCCTGTCTCGTAGATCTGATGTTTTGTCAGATTGCACTCGGACCGATATACTCGAGCCCAAAGTGAGCAAAATAAATAAATACTTCAAAAAGGGTTTCATCATTTAGTAGTTCCATAGAAATTCTGGGAAAAAAAAAAATCACAGGAAATTAAATAACAAAATTCAGACTTATCATTACATTTTACCTGCAGTCTGGACTGAAACGGACATGTGTAGCATGGTCGAACTCCACATTGGCTCTCATACAATTGTGCTCCCGTTCAAGGAAGTCCTTAGTGCTCCATATCCTGACAGTTCTGTCGTCTGAACATGAAGCTAAATATTTACCATTACTGCTAAAATCCAAACAGGTTATGTTCCCACTGTGAGCCTGGCGGAAACAATCAAGAAAGAATGCTTCAGTCATTAGCCATACTAACAGCATGAATAAAGATTGTTCTCAGTGGGAGAAACAACATAATCATCCTGCAGACTACTTAAGACTCTTTACCAGGCATGGTATAACAAAGTATATGAAGGAACACAAATATATACAGAAAAAGGGAAAATACATGACACAATAAATGAACAAACAGACTGAGATCAGAGAATGTATCTTTCATTAGCTTAGATTTCTTTTTACACTTTTTTTTTGTTCATAGACCCTTGTGTTTTTGCGATTTGAATTTGCCTTTTAATATAGCAACTGTCAGGCCATGTGCACACGTTCAGTATTTTTCGCGTTTTTTCGCTATAAAAACGTGATAAAAACGTGAAAAAAACGCTAACATATGCCTCCTATTATTTACAGTGTATTCCGCATTTCTTGTGCAAATGTTGCATTTTTTTCCGCGAAAAAATCGCATTGCGGAAAAAAAAGCAACATGTTCATTAAAAATGCGGAATTGCGGGGATTCCGCACACCTAGGAGTGCATTGATCTGCTTACTTCCTGCACGTGGCTGTGCACACCATGCGGGAAGTAAGCGGATCATGTGCGGTTGGTACCCAGGGTGGAGGAGAGGAGACTCTCCTCCACGGACTGGGCACCATATAATTGGTCAAAAAAAAAAGAATTAAAATAAAAAATAGTCACATACTCACCCTCTGATGGCCCCCGAAGTGTTCCCGCCTCTCAGCGCTGCATGCTCTCTCTTCCGTTCCTATAGATGCTCTGTGTGAAGGACCTGCGATGACGTCGCTGTTTTGTGATTGGTCGCGAGACCGCTCATGTGACCGTGACGTCACCGAAGGTCCTGCACGCACCATCTATAGGAACGGACGCCGCTGAGGAGATCGGCTGTTTGCAGGTGAGTATAACCATTTTTTTTATTATTTTTAAACATTCTATCTTTTACTATAGATGCTGCATAGGCTGCATCTATAGTAAAAAGTTGGTCACACTTGTCAAACACTATGTTTGACAAGTGTGACCAACCTGTCAGTTTTCCAAGCATTGCTACAGATCGCTTGGAAAACTTTAGCATTCTGCAAGCTAATTTCACTTGCAAAATGCTAAAAAAAAACCGCGAAAAAACCGGGGGAAAAAAAAACGCAAAAAAAAAATGCGGATTTCTTGCAGAAAATTTCCGGTTTTCTTCAGGAAATTTCTGCAAGAAATCCTGACGTGTGCACATACCCTCATGCTGTTTATGCGGGGTTCTGGACCACAGAAATGTTTATCTCAACCTTGCCCTCAGTTTCTGGGAAAATAAAAATTCACACCACTTATCTAAGCTAAGGAAGGATTAATTCTCTGAGCTCAGATTGTTTCTTGTCTTTTTTTTTTAAAGTTCATTTAGGGACCATATCCATGGTCCGGATTGTCGGCGCTTTGGACGGAGCGGAAAACCTGCTCCGCCCAAAGAGCAGCCCCCTTCTGTACGTGCGGTGATTTCAGATGTGTTCATTGAACACATCCGGCATCTCCGCTCTCTATACATAGGACTGTGTTATTTAACTTAACAGAGCATCGCCGCAAGGTAAACAGACATGTTGCGTTCTAAAAAGACGCGCCGCATGTCTGTAAACGGTGGGCCACCAGATGCGTGTTCGCACGCATAGTGGAGACGGGATTTCATAAAATCCCCTCCACTATGCTGTAACATCTGGACGCTGCGGGTTGAACGCTGCATCCTGCATCCAATCTGCAGCTAATCTGGCCCGTGGACACATACCCTTACTGTCAGGTCTCTGCTCTTATTGTTTCTATATTTGTTTCTTCAGATACTTTGTTATACCATGCCTAATGAAGAGACCTAAGTAATCTTGAAAGCTTGCTTTGTAACATCACTTATTTTATTAGCCATTCAAAGGAATCATAACTGCAAGATTATTATTTTGTTTCTCCCACTGATAATCTTTTTTCAACTGGCTAACATGATACAATGATCACAAATTGAGGCCATATCCTAAAGATTGGCCATCACTTTATGGAGATAGGAAAACTCCTCCAATGTTACAGAATTCATATGAAGAGAAGGGGAACTTCTCCAGAATTAATATAAGGTTTTCACTGTAAATACAAGTGGAAGCTTTAAACAGAGGTTAGAAGAAAAAAGTGTTTAACGTAACTTCTCTTCAACTGTTCCCACATGCATGTATTTATAGCTCGAGTAACACGAGACTTCCACCTACATAAGGAGAAATAAACTAGACAATTACTTGTAATTATTTATCAGGATACCTTGAGAGCCGCTGCCAGGAGTGGGTGAGAGAAGCTGTGGCTCTGCGTTTTCTCTTTGCGGGGCTTCCGTAGTTTCTGTTTCTTTGCAGACTGCTTTTCTGAAAATGCTTCACCATTTGCTTTCTCGGCTGAAATATAGAATAGTGAATATTGTAAACATAATCAACAAAAGGCAATTTAAAAAAAAAAATTAATAATAATAATGACTGGTAGTTATCATAAGACTAGTTTCACACTTTCTTTTGACAGCAATACTTTTTATGCAACCAAAGGAGGGAGAGGGAGACAAAGGTACATGGCAGTGATCACACGTCAGAGGCAGATACATGCGGTCCAGGAATTGCACAGCATGTATGAGATGTCGGCTGTTCTTTACACAGGTTGTCTGACACTTAATAGGCCAACACTATCAGATCGGTGGGTGTCTGACCCCAGAACCAGCATTGCCCAGCTGCTACCTTCCAATATTTGTGGGCTATAAGCGCTGCACAGGGATGAACACAGCGGCCCCACACAAGAGCTGTGCTAAAGATTACACTCTGATATTTCATATCTTATAAGAGGAAAAAACAACAAGAACAAACCCGGCCTCCTTCAGCCCCGCTGTAACATGGAGCAGCGCTGTAAGGTCCGGGGCCCTCGGATATGAGGTGAGGAGATAGTCCTAGGTGGCTCCCTGCCAACACTGCCCCCATTACCCGGCACTGGCTGTCGCCCCCCAGCTCCCTGCCCACACTGCCCCCATTACCCGGCACTGGCTGTCGCCCCCCAGCTCCCTGCCCACACTGCCCCCATTACCCGGCACTGGCTGTCGCCCCCCAGCTCCCTGCCCACACTGCCCCCATTACCCGGCACTGGCTGTCGCCCCCCAGCTCCCTGCCCACACTGCCCCCATTACCCGTCACTGGCTGTCGCCCCCCAGCTCCCTGCCCACACTGCCCCCATTACCCGTAACTGGCTGTCGCCCCCCAGCTCCCTGCCCACACTGCCCCCATTACCCGGCACTGGCTGTCGCCCCCCAGCTCCCTGCCCACACTGCCCCCATTACCCGGCACTGGCTGTCACCCCCCAGCTCCCTGCCCACACTGCCCCCATTACCCGGCACTGGCTGTCGCCCCCCAGCTCCCTGCCCACACTGCCCCCATTACCCGGCACTGGCTGTCGCCCCCCAGCTCCCTGCCCACACTGCCCCCATTACCCGGCACTGGCTGTCGCCCCCCAGCTCCCTGCCCACACTGCCCCCATTACCCGGCACTGGCTGTCGCCCCCCAGCTCCCTGCCCACACTGCCCCCATTACCCGGCACTGGCTGTCGCCCCCCAGCTCCCTGCCCACACTGCCCCCATTACCCGGCACTGGCTGTCGCCCCCCAGCTCCCTGCCCACACTGCCCCCATTACCCGGCACTGGCTGTCGCCCCCCAGCTCCCTGCCCACACTGCCCCCATTACCGGCACTGGCTGTCGCCCCCCAGCTCCCTGCCCACACTGCCCCCATTACCCGGCACTGGCTGTCGCCCCCAGCTCCCTGCCCACACTGCCCCCATTACCCGGCACTGGCTGTCGCCCCCCAGCTCCCTGCCCACACTGCCCCCATTACCCGGCACTGGCTGTCGCCCCCCAGCTCCCTGCCCACACTGCCCCATTACCCGGCACTGGCTGTCGCCCCCCAGCTCCCTGCCCACACTGCCCCCATTACCCGGCACTGGCTGTCGCCCCCCAGCTCCCTGCCCACACTGCCCCATTATCCGGCACTGGCTGTCGCCCCCCAGCTCCCTGCCCACACTGCCCCCATTACCCGGCACTGGCTGTCGCCCCCCAGCTCCCTGCCCACACTGCCCCCATTACCCGGCACTGGCTGTCGCCCCCCAGCTCCCTGCCCACACTGCCCCCATTACCCGGCACTGGCTGTCGCCCCCCAGCTCCCTGCCCACACTGCCCCATTACCCGGCACTGGCTGTCGCCCCCCAGCTCCCTGCCCACACTGCCCCCCATTACCCGGCACTGGCTGTCGCCCCCCAGCTCCCTGCCCACACTGCCCCCATTACCCGGCACTGGCTGTCGCCCCCCAGCTCCCTGCCCACACTGCCCCCATTACCCGGCACTGGCTGTCGCCCCCCAGCTCCCTGCCCACACTGCCCCATTACCCGGCACTGGCTGTCGCCCCCCAGCTCCCTGCCCACACTGCCCCCCATTACCCGGCACTGGCTGTCGCCCCCCAGCTCCCTGCCCACATTACCCGGCACTGGCTGTCGCCCCCCAGCTCCCTGCCCACACTGCCCCCATTACCCGGCACTGGCTGTCGCCCCCCAGCTCCCTGCCCACACTGCCCCATTACCCGGCACTGGCTGTCGCCCCCCAGCTCCCTGCCCACACTGCCCCCCATTACCCGGCACTGGCTGTCGCCCCCCAGCTCCCTGCCCACACTGCCCCCATTACCCGGCACTGGCTGTCGCCCCCCAGCTCCCTGCCCACACTGCCCCCATTACCCGGCACTGGCTGTCGCCCCCCAGCTCCCTGCCCACACTGCCCCCATTACCCGGCACTGGCTGTCGCCCCCCAGCTCCCTGCCCACACTGCCCCATTACCCGGCACTGGCTGTCGCCCCCCAGCTCCCTGCCCACACTGCCCCCCATTACCCGGCACTGGCTGTCGCCCCCCAGCTCCCTGCCCACACTGCCCCCATTACCCGGCACTGGCTGTCGCCCCCCAGCTCCCTGCCCACACTGCCCCATTACCCGGCACTGGCTGTCGCCCCCCAGCTCCCTGCCCACACTGCCCCCATTACCCGGCACTGGCTGTCGCCCCCCAGCTCCCTGCTCTGCAGAAACATTCAGTGATGGGAAGAAGCCACAATGCAACAACTCTCTGCAGAGCCTGGCCGCTTGTCTGGGGCAGCACGCTGGGAGTTGTAGTGGCGCAGCTGCTGGACAGCGATCACCGTTATGCAGCAGCGGTGACGGAGCTGCGAGTGTCGGTACCGAGCAGACCTGGGAGAGCCGGTCACACGCAGCAGCCCACACACGGGTCACTCACCCCCGGGCTCCAGCTCGCCGCCCTCTTTTGCCTTTCTGCCCCATAGTGCCAGGAACACGACTATTCCCCCCAGCAGCACAGTCACCGCCACCAGCGCCACCGCCTCCATGTCCGCGCCTCACTCGGCACGTCATACCCCACGGGGGCGCGCATTGCTACTTGCTTTTTTTTTTTGCATAACTTTATTGTACACGGTAGACAGTATTATAATAACCTTTTCACCTTTAGGCCGGCCTTCATCCTCCATGTCCGGGGCAGGAGGTCCACATACCATTACTACACTGTGACTGCACAGTGAGGGGCAGCTGCTGGGGAACTGAGGGCACTGGGGAGGGCAGACTGGGTACTGTAGGCACTGGCAGGCCTCTGTGCAGGAGCAGTATAAGGGCCCTCTGTGCAGGAGCAGTATAAGGGCCCTCTGTGCAGGAGCAGTATAAGGGCCCCTGTGCAGGAGCAGTATAAGGGCCCTCTGTGCAGGAGCAGTATAAGATCCCCTGTGCAAGAGCAGTACATGGGCCCCTGTGCAGGAGCAGTATAAGGGCCCTCTGTGCAGGAGCAGTATAAGGGCCCTCTGTGCAGGAGCAGTATAAGGGCCCTCTGTGCAGGAGCAGTATAAGGGCCCTCTGTGCAGGAGCAGTATAAGATCCCCTGTGCAGGAGCAGTATAAGGGCCCTCTGTGCAGGAGCAGTATAAGGGCCCTCTGTGCAGGAGCAGTATAAGGGCCTCTGTGCAGGAGCAGTATAAGGGCCCTCTGTGCAGGAGCAGTATAAGGGCCTCTGTGCAGGAGCAGTATAAGGGCCCTCTGTGCAGGAGCAGTATAAGGGCCCTCTGTGCAGGAGCAGTATAAGGGCCCTCTGTGCAGGAGCAGTATAAGGGCCCTCTGTGCAGGAGCAGTATAAGGGCCCTCTGTGCAGGAGCAGTATAAGAGCCCCTGTGCAGGAGCAGTATAAGATCCCCTGTGCAAGAGCAGTACATGGGCCCCTGTGCAGGAGCAGTATAAGGGCCCTCTGTGCAGGAGCAGTATAAGATCCCCTGTGCAAGAGCAGTACATGGGCCCCTGTGCAGGAGCAGTATAAGGGCCCTCTGTGCAGGAGCAGTATAAGGGCCTCTGTGCAGGAGCAGTATAAGGGCCCTCTGTGCAGGAGCAGTATAAGGGCCCTCTGTGCAGGAGCAGTATAAGATCCCCTGTGCAAGAGCAGTACATGGGCCCCTGTGCAGGAGCGGTATAAGGGCCCTCTGTGCAGGAGCAGTATAAGGGCCCTCTGTGCAGGAGCAGTATAAGGGCCCCTGTGCAGGAGCAGTATAAGATCCCCTGCGCAAGAGCAGTACAAGGGCCCCTGTGCAGGAGTGGTATAAGGGCCCTCTATGCAGGAGCAGTATATGGGCCTCTGTGCAAGAGCAGTATAAGGGCCTCTGCGCAGGAGCAGTATAAGGGCACTCTGTATAGCAGCAGTATAAGAGCCCCTGTGCAGGAGCAGTATAAGGGCACCTGTGCAGGAGCAGTACAAGGGCACCTGTGCAGGAGCGGTGTAAGGGCCCTCTGTGCAGGAGCAGTATAATGGCCCCTGTCCAGGAGCTGTATAAGGGCCCTTTGCAACCCAATGCACAATCCCACTTGCTTTGAAGGTGACAATGGCCATTCATGTGACTGTGGCGCCCCTGGGGTCCAGTCGCCACAGAGGTACTGCACCTCTTCCAGAGGTGTGGTATCTGACTCTCAGGTAAGGAGGGGGCACCACCCAGGACTCTTAGGCCGGGGTCACACTGGCGAGTTTTACGGACGTAAGAGCGCAGAAACTACGTCCGTAAAACTCGCATAACATACGGCACAATTATTCTCAATGGGGCTGCTCCTATCAGCCGTATATTACGGATCCGTATTATACGGCTTTCTACGGCCGTACAAAATCGCAGCATGCTGCGTTTGTCACCGTATTGCGCAAAAAAATCGCCAATGAAAGTCTATGGGGGCGAGAAAAACACGGATTCCACACGGACCAGCAGTGTGACTTGCGAGAAATACGCAGCGGTGTTAGTGAAAAGTCGGTAATTCAATTGCCGGCTTTTCATTTCTCCTGCACAAACCCGACAGGACATGAGACATGATTACATACAGTAAACCATCTCATATCCCCATTTTTTTTTGCATATTCCACACTACTAATGTTAGTAGTGTGTATGTGCAAAATTTCAGCGCTGTAGCTGCTAAAATAAAGGGTTAAATGGCGGAAAAAATTGGCGTGGGCTCCCGCGCAATTTTCTCTGCCAGAGCGGTAAAGCCAGTGACTGAGGGCAGATATTAATAGCCTAGAGAGGGTCCATGGTTATTGGCCCCCCATGGCTAAAAACATCTGCCCCCAGCCACCCCAGAAAAGGCACATCTGGAAGATGCGCCTATTCTGGCACTTGGCCACTCTCTTCCCACTCCCTGTAGTGGTGGGATATGGGGTAATGAAGGGTTAATGCCACCTTGCTATTGTAAGGTGACATTAAGCCAGATTAATAATGGAGAAGCGTCAATTATGACACCTATCCATTATTAATCCAATTGTTTGAAAGGGTTAAAAAACACACACACATTATTAAAAAGTATTTTAATGAAATAAACACAGCGGTTGTTTTAATAATTTATTGCTCTCTCAATCCATTTCCAGGCCCTCGCTTGGCAAAATAATAAACACACAAAATACATACCTTCTGCTGACCCGTCACGTCCCACGAAGTAATCCATCTGAAGGGGTTAACTAATATTACAGGCACGAGCTGCGATAAACCACTCGCTCGTGCCTGTAATCCCCGGGTGCTGAAAGGAAAGCTAGATCTGTACTTACATTGAGTCGCGGTGATGCGCCCCTGCTGGATGTTCTCATGAACTGCAGCCTGGGAACTTTTTCCCACGCTCCAGGTCATATGAGGACATCCACCAGTGGGCGCATCACCGCGACTGAAGGAAATGTAGGTCAATGACCTACATTTCATTCATTCGCCGGGGATTACAGGCACGGAGCACAGCTGCATTAGCAGGGCTCCTGCCTGTAAAATAATTAACCCCTTCAGATGGATTACCTCGTGGGACGTGACGGTTCAGCTGAGGGTATGTATCTTGTGCATTTATTATTTTTCCAAGCGAGGGTGTTGCTGATGGATTGAGAGAGCAATAAATTATTAAAACAACCGCTGTGTTTATTGCATTAAAATACTTTTAAATCATGTGTGTGTGTGTGTGTGTGTGTGTGTGTGTGTGTGTGTGTGTGTGTTTTTTAACCCTTTCATACAATTGGATTAATAATGGATAGGTGACATAATTGACGCCTCTCCATTATTAATCTGGCTTAATGTCACCTTACAATAGCAAGGTGGCATTAACCCTTCATTACCCCATATCCCACCGCTACAGGGAGTGGGAAGAGAGTGGCCAAGTGCCAGAATAGGCGCATCTTCCAGATATGCCTTTTCTGGGGTGGCTGGGGGCAGATGTTTGTAGCCAGGGGGGGCCAATAACCGTGGACCCTCTCCTGGCTATTAATATCTGCCCTCAGTCACTGGCTTTACCACTCTGGCGGAGAAAATTGCGCGGGAGCCCACGCCAATTTTTTCCGCCATTTAACCCTTTATTTTAGCAGCTACAGCGCTGAAATTTTGCACATACACACTACTAACATTAGTAGTGTGGAATATGCAAAAAAAAGGGATATGAGATGGTTTACTGTATGTAAACCAGGTCTCATTTCATGTCGGGTTTGTGCAGGAGAAATGAAAAGCCGGCAATTGAATTACCGGCTGTTCACAGATATCGCGCTGAATGAAATCTAAATACAGAATATATATATATGTGTCTCAATGACATATACACTCACCGGCCACTTTATTAGGTACACCTGTCCAACTTCTTGTTAACACTTAATTTCTAATCAGCCAATCACATGGCGGCAACTCAGTGCATTTAGGCATGTAGACATGGTCAAGACAATCTCCTGCAGTTCAAACCGAGCATCAGTATGGGGAAGAAAGGTGATTTGAGTGCCTTTGAACGTGGCATGGTTGTTGGTGCCAGAAGGGCTGGTCTGAGTATTTCAGAAACTGCTGATCTACTGGGATTTTCACGCACAACCATCTCTAGGGTTTACAGAGAATGGTCTGAAAAAGAAAAAAAATCCAGTGAGCGGCAGTTCTGTGGGCGGAAATGCCTTGTTGATGCCAGAGGTCAGAGGAGAATTGTCCAGACTGGTTCGAGCTGATAGAAAGGCAACAGTGACTCAAATCGCCACCCGTTACAACCAAGGTAGGCCTAAGAGCATCTCTGAACGCACAGTGCGTCGAACTTTGAGGCAGATGGGCTACAGCAGCAGAAGACCACACCGGGTACCACTCCTTTCAGCTAAGAACAGGAAACTGAGGCTACAATTTGTACAAGCTCATCGAAATTGGACAGTAGAAGATTGGAAAAACGTTGCTTGGTCTGATGAGTCTCGATTTCTGCTGCGACATTCGGATGGTAGGGTCAGAATTTGGCGTAAACAACATGAAAGCATGGATCCATCCTGCCTTGTATGGAGCATCTTTGGGATGTGCAGCCGACAAATCTGCGGCAACTGTGTGATGCCATCATGTCAATATGGACCAAAATCTCTGAGGAATGCTTCCAGCACCTTGTTGAATCTATGCCACGAAGAATTGAGGCAGTTCTGAAGGCAAAAGGGGGTCCAACCCGTTACTAGCATGGTGTACCTAATAAAGTGGCCGGTGAGTGTATATATATACTGTATATATGTTTTCCCGAACATTTGAGCACATAAATCCATTAGATGTCGGTTTTGCAAGCCTGCGCGAAAATCTCGCAGTACGGATGCCATACGGATTACATACGGAGGATGCCATGCGCAAAATACGCTGACACACCCTGACTACGGATCAATATTTTGGGAACATTTCTCCGTATTACGGCCGTAGTACGGACGTCTTACGCCAAGTGTGACGCCAGCCTTAGGGTATGTTTCCACGTTCAGGAAACGCTGCGTTTTTGACGCAGCATTGAGCAGCATGCATAAAAAACGCAGCGTCCGGATGTTAGGCCGTGTGTCCACGGTAAGTAAACGCTGCTTGTTTGACGCTGCAGCGTCAAACACGCAGCGTCCAGATGTTCCAGCATAGTGGAGGGGATTTTTTGAAATCCCGTGTCCACTATGCGTGGAAACCCGCACGCGGCGGGCCTGCGACTCCGGACATGCTGCGCATCTTTTCAGATCGCAGCATGTCCGTGCTACCTGCGGCGACGCTGCGTCGCCGCAGGTAATATCACAGGGCCCTATGGCGAGAGGTGCGATGATGCCGGATGTGCAGGTAATATCACAGGGCCCTATGGCGAGAGGTGCGATGATCCCGGATGTGTACAGTACACATCCGGCATCATCGCGTCCCAGAAAGGGGGCGGGGCTTAGCGCAGAGCAGCTTCGCCGCTCCGGCGATACCGCCGGCCATCCTGATCGTGGACACGTACCCTTACAGCATAGTGGAGGGGATTTCATGAAATCCCGTCTCCAATATGCAGTAAAAGACGCATGCGCACCCGAGAAAACTCACATGCGGCGCGTCTTTTAAGAACGCAGCATGTCCTTACATTGCAGAAAAAACGCAGGTGACCTGCCAGTGACTTCAGGTGTATTTTTGGTCAGGATTTTACCTGCATAAAATCCTGACCAAATCCTGAAGCAATCCTGAACTTGGACACATACCCTTAGGCCGGCGTCACACTAGCGAGTTTTACGGACATATGAGAGGTGCAGAAAATACGGGTTGCATACGGTAAAATGATTCTCTATGGCCCAGCTCCTATCTGCCGTATTTTACTGATCCGTATTATACGGTCTTGTACGGCTGTAGAAAATTGCAGCATGCTGCGTTTTTCACCGTATTGCGCAAAAAAAAAGTCGCCAATGAAAGTCTATGGGGGCGAGAAAAATACGGATTACACACGGACCAGCAGTGTGACTTGCGAGAAATACGCACCGGTGTTCTCTAGAAAAGCCGGTAATTCAGTGCGGTGTACAGTAAAATCACACTGACAGAATAGAATAGAATAGGTAGAATAAATGTCTACACATAGAATAGGTATATATATATATATATATATATATATATATATATATATATATATATATATATATATATATATATATATATATATATTATATACAGTACAGACCAAAAGTTTGGAAGTTTGGACACACCTTCTCATTTAAAGATTTTTCTGTATTTTCATGACTATGAAAATTGTACATTCACACTGAAGGCATCAAAACTATGAATTTACACGTGTGGAATTATATACTTAACAAAATAGTGTGAAACAACTGAAATTATGTCTTATATTCTAGGTTCTTCAAAGTAGCCACCTTTTGCTTCAATGACTGCTTTACACACTCTTGGAATTCTTTTGATGAGCTTTAAGGCCAGTCTCACACATCCAGATAATTCCGGAAAAATCGGTACCGGAATTATCCGTGTCCGTGTGCTCCCGTGGTACATCAGTGTGGCACACGTGCGGCACACGTGTGCCGCCCGTGTTCCGACTGGGTACCACACGGAGCGTGCAGGAGACAGCGCTAGAGATAAGCGCTGTCCCCTGCATCTGGTGCTGAAGCGGCCATTCATATCTTCTCTCCAGCAGCGTTCGCTGGAAAGAAGATATGAAAAATCCTTTTTTTTTTTGTCCTCGTGTTTAAAATAAAGATCCCTGTCGCCACCCCCCTCCCACCCCCTGTGTGCCCCCCGCTGTTACTAAAATACTCACCCGGCTCCTTCGCAGTGTCCTGCCCTGGCCGCACCTTCTCCTGTATGAGCGGTCACGTGGGGCCGCCAATTACAGTCATGAATGTGCGGCTCCACCTCCCATAGGGGTGGAGCCGCATATTCATTTCTGTAATGAGCGGCCCCATGTGACCGCATACAGGAGAAGCTGCGGCCAGGACAGGACACTGCGAGGGAGACGGGTGAGTATTTTAATAACAGCGGGCGGGCGCACAGGGGGTGGGAGGGGGGTGGGGACATGGATCTTTATGTTAAACACAAGAAAAAAAAAAAAAGGATTATTCATATCTTCTCTGCTGCAGAGAAGATATGAATGGCGGCTTCAGCACCATGTGGGGGGGACAGCGCTTACTGTAGCGCTGTCTCCTGCATGGCACACGGACTGCACACGGACAATGTCCGTGTGCGGTACGTGTTTTACACGGACCCATTGACTTTAATGGGTCCGTGTAATCCGTGCGCTCCCACGAACACTGACATGTCTCCGTGTTTGGCACACGGAGACACGGTCCGCAAAAAATCAATGACATCTGCACAGATGCATTGATTTCAATGTATCTACGTGTGTCAGTGGCTCCGGTACGTGAGGAAACTGTCACCTCACGTACCGGAGCCACTGACGTGTGAAACCGGCCTAAGAGGTAGTCACAGGGAATGGTTTTCACTTCACAGGTGTGCCCTGTCAGGTTTAATAAGTGGGATTTCTTGCCTTATAAATAGGGTTGGGACCATCAGTTGTATTGTGCAGAAGTCTGGTGGATATACAGCCGATAGTCCTACTGAATAGACTGTAAGGGTATGTGTCAACGTTCAGGAAACGCTGCGTTTTTTACGCAGCGCTGAGCCGCAGCGTCAAAAACGCAGCGTCCAGATGTTACAGCATAGTGGAGGAGATTTAATGAAATCCCGTCTCCACTGTGCATTAAAAAACGCATGCGTTTTTCCAGCAAAAACGCACATGCGTTGCGTTTTTTCAGAACGCAGCATGTTGCTACAATGAGCAAAACACGCAGGAACACCGCAGGTGACCTGCCAGTGACCTCAGGTGCATTTTTGGTCAGGATTTTACCTGCATAAAATCCTGACCAAAGCCTGAAGCAAACCTGAACGTGGACACATACCCTTAGAATTTGTATTATGGCAAGAAAAAAGCAGCTAATTAAAGAAAAACGAGTTGCCATCATTACTTTAAAAAATGAAGGTCAGTCAGTCTGAAAAATTTGGAAAACTTTGAAAGTGGCCCCAAGTGCAGTGGCAAAAACCATCAAGCGCTACAAAGAAACTGGCTCACATGAGGAGAATTGTAAAAATTGGCCCTGTCACTTAGGTGAAAACAGGCTTCGGGTTGAAGGGGTTAAAGTAGCCACCTTTTGCTTTGATGACTGCTTTGCACACTCTTGGCATTCTCTTGATGAGCTTCAAGAGGTAGTCACCAGGAATGGTTTTCACTTCACAGGTGTGCCCTGTCAGGTTTAACCCCTTCACCCCCAAGGGTGGTTTGCACGTTAATGACCGGGCCATTTTTTACAATTCTGACCACTGTCCCTTTATGAAGTTATAACTCCAAAACGCTTCAACGGATCTTAGCGATTCTGAGATTGTTTTCTTGTAACATATTGTACTTCATGATAGTGGTAAAATTTCTTCGATATCACTTGCGTTTATTTGTGAAAAAAAAGGAAAATTGGCGAAAATTTTGAAAATGTGGCAATTTTCCAACTTTGAATTTTTATTCTGTTAAACCAGAGAGTTATGTGACACAAAATAGTTAATAAATAACATTTCCCACATGTTTACTTTACATCAGCGCAATTTTGGAAACAAAATTTTTTTTTTTTAGGAAGTTATAAGGGTTAAAATTTGAACAG